>NC_090922.1:209757382-210456268 GCF_040938575.1 Ambystoma mexicanum | reverse complement strand
TTGGGTGCATGTACGATAGGAGATGTTGCAGTCCGAACTTGTGTACTGTGGCCACAGGGTGCAGTGTTTATGTGATGTAAGTATAGAAGAGGGTATGATTGAAGTGCATCTTACATGTGCTTTGTTAGTGTGATGTTTGCACATTTATTGAAGTAGGCCCAATGTTGTGCAGCTGTTGTGAATAGGTCGCCAGTGACACATTACTTTGTGAATAGCAGTGGGTAGGGGTGGTGCGGGCTGTGGTATGTTTGTGGAATCTGCTAATTACTAAATAACTTTCCGTAAATGGGTGTTATTCGGTGTGGGGGAGTTGGGTAGAAGTGGTGCTATGTATGTTACGTTTGTGCATTATGTTAGGTGGTGAAATGGTGGTATGCATGGATCCATAGTGTTGTTGTGGGTGTGGAAAGAGCTGCATTGTTGCGTGCATGGCCAAAGGTGGGGTGGGTGTGCCTCTGGATAATTGTGGATGCTTCAATCGTGCATTCTTTAGCAGAGGTTTCTGGTGGAGGGGCTTTGGAATAAAACGGCACATGTACTGAGAGTGTGTAACGGTAAATATGGAGTGGTGTGCAGAGGTTTTTTATGTGAATGCTGCATGCATGTTTGACAATTTACCAGCACCTAATGGGGGAGTGGAGTAAAAATGCTTGTGCAAAGGGAAGAAGTATTGTGTGTGCGTTACTGGGCCGTGGCTGTAGATGGGAAAGCGCATGTGCCACATTATGCCATTATGGTTGCCAAGAAGGGGAGGTACCAAATCATCCCAATAATGTCTCGTGAGGTTGGTGGAGATAGAGAGATGCACAGTGCTTATCGTCGGTGACACCTCTGTGCGCCATCTGCTCAGGTGTTGCGCGCAAAGAGGCGTTGATGGTAATTTCGGGTTGGAAGGAGTGCACGCTTTCTGGGGCTGTCAGGGTGACTGCAGTTTCGGCGGAATTGTTCCACTTTGTAGATATGTGGCCTCCGTCATGAACGTTGACTTTGTCGACATGCACTATGGAAGTCTACCTTTGGGTTATATGTCATGTGGATGTTTAATCCGCCATCTGAAGAGGTTGCTGAATGCAGTGATGCATATTTTTCCTAATGTTAGGTCATTTTCTCATGCATAACACCAAAGGAGGATGTGCCCCTGACAGTGTCATTTGTTCCCAGCCAGAGGTCGGAAGGCGTGTTATAAACAGATGTATGTGTGATGTTATGCAGACTGCTGGCATGTTCTCCAGCCATTATGAGGTGAGGAGGTTCAACAACATGCAGTGGTTGCATAGAAATGGCATTTATTTGATCGCCATTGGAAATGCTGTTTTCTTTCACACTGTGCAAGAAACATTGCGCAGAATGTGGCAAAAAAGTGAGGAGAGGCAAACAAAAATGCATATAAAGAAAAAAAACAAAAAAAGTTGTTTGCACACACGTTAAAAACACCAAAAAAAACATTTATACATGTACGACAGAAGATCCAATCCCTTTGTGAGGTTCATATTACTTACCTCGCCGCCCCCCTCCTCACTCACGAAAAGTTCACGGATCGTGCAGTACTTTTAGTATTACACCTGCCACATCCTGGGTGGCCATGTGGATATATGCAGATGAAGAAAGCGTACATAGTTTTACAGAACTTTGTATTGGACGTGCTTTGAAAAGGAAAGAGCATCAATAGGGAGAAGGACTTCACTGGGGCGCAGCCCTTGCAACAGACCAGGAAGCACACGTCCCACATTGTGCCATTGTAAGCATGCTGGGAAATGGGAATGTGCCTGTCGGGATTATCCAATTAGCTTCTTAGGTTCTGCCTGACAGAAAGGGGCAGTAACAAATTGTTAAAGTACTACGTGCTGTCAAGCTGGTAAAAATGGAGAGACGCAGAGTGCTGTTAATTGGTGATGGCTTTGTGGTAGATTTGCACGGGTATGCCCAGGAAAAAGACTTGGATGGCAATTTAGGGTTGGAAGGAGTGGAGGCATTGTGGTGCGCTGTCTGCAATTTCAGCATTGTCATTGACCTTTGAAAAGAAGTGGTCACTTTTGGGCCTTTTGACGTTGTCGTGCTACATTATAGAGCTCAGCATGTGGGTCACACCTCTTCTTCATATGTGGTGCATCGACTGAAGAGATTGTTTACAGCAGTGAGATGTTTCTTTCCCACTGCGAAAATTCTATTCTCATCTATAACGCCAAGAAGAACGTGGGCCTGTTGGAATGGAGTTTCTTCCAACCCAGAGGACGAAAGATATGCCATCAATGGAAAAATGGCTACTTTTTTTTAGCAAAGTTGGAATGTTCTTCTGCAACAATGAGATCCTTGAGTGTAGAAATGTGGGTTTCTTCCATGACAATGGCAAGTATTTGTCGAACAGCGTCAATGGTATTTTGTTGCAGCATTCACAAGATGCATTGGAAACCTTACTTTCAGAATGCGCAGTGTACAGGAAAAGAAAAACTGTATAAAAAGCAAAAATCCTTTGTATTATCCATACCACTAGCAAGACTATGCACTTGTTCTAATGCAGTTTGTTCCCTGCGAGAGGGCGGAAGATGTGTCAGCAATTGAACCATGTCTACATTTATGTATGATGCTGCAATATTTTTCTTCAAGATTGACATTATTCTGTTCGGATCTTGCGTGACACCGAAGTGTCACAATACCTCAGGCGCCCCCCAAAGAGCCGGGAAGAAAGATTGCGAAGCCGCCACTCACTCAGACTAAGCCGGCAGAGGAAACCAAGCAGGTCGAACTTCCGGGCCTCCTCTCAAATGAACTGTACGACTCCAGAGTCTGCATTTCATTGCATCACCCTGCACCGTTGAAGGCAAGCTATCTTTAGACTAAATGCTGCACTTGTCTGTTTTGCACTGCTGATTTTGCTGCAGTAATAAAGAGTTAAGTTTGTAACACAAGAGCTTCTGCAACATCATTTCACAACACATTGCTTCAAAAAATGCAGACTTATTACATGACAATGGCATTTCCTTGTGCAATATCGTTAATGGGGTTTTGCAGTTGCATGTACAGGATGCGGTGAGGAGGTTGTTGTAAGAATCGGCGTAGTGCACAAATATAAAAATCTGTATAGAAAGCACAGAGTTTTCCCTTAAAAGCATCTACACAAACAAAACGGCGACCGCCTCTTTTTAGAGCCACTGCAACATAAAAAATCTGCTGTCCTGGTTGAAATGTATTCCGCCACGTCTGCGCAAAGCACGAAAAGTACGCGCAAACCCTGTTACTTCCAGGATTCCACGTGCACATCCAGGCCATTTGCAGAATGGCGTGCATGGAACTGGGTCTCTGGAATCTAAGACATTGTGCAATAAGGCTTCTGGGTGTGGTGTGAGCAAGAATGTGTTGGAAGCATCACGTTTGTAATTGATACAGCTTGTGCAGTGGCTCTGCCATATGTGTAAATCTCTCACCACAGGTAATTTGTTCTCATACTTATTGATGTGCATCATATTCTATTCCATATATTACGCCACAAAACTGCTATTGTACATCTTCTAATATATCAATCTGTGCATCCAGGCAAAAGTTCCCTCACTTCATTGTACGATATTAGTGGTATCTGTAGCATTTATGGAGATGAGTACATTTTGCCACATAGGAATGCTTTTCATCCGGAGACACGCAGTTTCATTAGGAAGCGCAATAAGACAGTTGTTCAGGCAGCGCCACGCGACCACAATACTTTTGTAACCGGCACTGTTAATGTTTGAGATTCCAGGATTTTGTTGTTTACTCAGCTGTGCTCACATGCAACTATCTGGGATTTAGCAAGCAGCAACAGTGTTCATATTTTGCAGAGTCACTACTGATTGTCATATGTGCAATACAATATTTTATGCACTTGTGTACGAGCACGATACAAATAAAATATCATATCATATCATATTGTGCAAACGGTAATGAGGAACTTGCTACGTACCCTCACGTTGCTAAGTGCAGAGATGGTGTGTGAGTTTCACACGTAATGGAACGACAAGCAGCTCATGAATCAAGGCAATGGGCTATTTAACATGCCCACTTTACATTGGAGCATCTTGTTCCTTGCTACCATTGGGCCCCAGGCAGTCAGCTGTGACGCACTCATAAATTGGTAGCTTTGCAACACGAAATCCGTAGGCGGCAGCACAGTTTGAAATGAGGTAGTGTGTGGCATGATTCAGTAGGCGTGGCGACAGGGGCGGCATTAACAGGAAACAGAGGATGACATACGCATACGTATAGCTGTGCAACTGACAGACGTCCGGTGCCACGACTAATTAAAAAGGGAATGAGAAGATGCGGACATGAGGCCAGTTCTGTAGTCATATGGACACCTTCATTGCAATTGAACATACTCCAACCACATGCACTCTCAGTAATAAACCTCCATTTTGCTGACCTGCAGGCATCTGGGGCAGTACTGTGCGCTACAGAGTCACAGTGAATTGACAGCTCCAAAGCAACAAATATGCACACAGTCACAAACAGTTTACATGTACTTCTTTAGTTTGTAAGAAACATTGGCCACATTTGTTCAGTTTAGGGGTACCAGTAATTGTTTAGAAATTGTTCCATTTTTATGTGCTGGCTGTGTACATTACTTTTTACAGTGGCTCATAGATTTCGTGTGGCTACATGCTGTTGTGGAAGAGGTGCTGCTATTGATGCATTTCTTCAATGTAAAGTATGTCCTCTTAAACACAAACATATGTGTGAAGTGTATATAAAGCAAAACATATTACCTCCATTTCTTTTTATACTGTGCTGCTTGCCCATGCATTTAGCATCCTTTTGTATTTAGGGAAGAGGGACATTCTTTTCCAGCTATTCTAGGGTGCTTGGCATTGTTGCGAAAAAAAATAAATATATCATGGTTTGCTATTGTGGTACACTGCAGAAATTAGGCATTAATAGGAGACACTTCAGTGTAGTTACCACATTGGAGTTATGTTTTTCTGTCAATACTTGGCATTCGTTAATCTATTTGTTTCCTTCAGTTTCATGTGCAGTGGCAGTGTAGTAATAATGTTGCTGGATGCACAGGTGACTTTGTGTACTGTTTTTTTTTCCATTATGGTGCTTACTGTATGCCTTTGGTCTGTGTTTTTCACAAGTACAGAGTTTGCACACTTACCTTAATTCATTCTCCTTGCGATGTACATACATGGTGCTATTTATACATGTTTATTCACTTTGATGAATGGTAGCAGTATGTAAGATAACTAATGCTGTTTCCAGCAGTTGGAATGCTAGTCACTATATGCGCTCAGATGTACACTTTGGGCCTCATTACACGGAAGGCGGTAATGGTTAACGGCCACCGTTAATGGTAACGGTGGCCGTTAACCATTACCGCCTTACTACGAGGTCCCTTAGCGGGTTGGTGCTTTAACGCCTGCAATAAAGATTGTTAGATGCAGAATAATTAATCCAGCAACATTCATAGTGGAACCAATAGATGAGGATGATTATGTACATGATTGCACAACGTATACTGAATTTTATAATGACATTCCCTGTGTTACAGAAAATGCTGTTGGACGGTGGTGAGGGGAGTTCTTTTTATTGATGGTTCTTCAAAAATTGATCAAACTACTGGCGAAAGGCATACTGGGTCTGCAGTAGTAAAACTGAACTGGAAGGGTGAATTTGAAGTAGTTACAAGTGCAGAATTAGTGGCGCTTATCACCGCACTCCAAAGATACAAGGATGAGGAAGTGATGGTTTACTCTTACTCCGCATATGTGACGTCAACTGTAGGTGCAGGTTTGTCATGCTGGAAAAGGAGGGGCATCCTCTGCGCAGACGGCACTCCTTTGAAACATGCAGCGCTATTGGATAAGCTTAGAGAGGCATTAAGGCCCCATTGACTATCACAGTAGTAAAATGAACAGCGCATACTAAAAGAACATACATGATTTCTCACATAAAAAAGGTAGCATATTTCTCAAACTTTTCTGATTTTGAAGTAACAAGTGTTAAGCAAATGGCATGACGATGCATGTTGGTAAAGGAGGGCTTTAACATGCTTTTGTTGTTCAGTTTATTGAAACTCATGGTCGAACCAAACGAAAGGAAGATTTATGGAGAAAATGGGGTGTTCTTTATCCCCCACTAAGGCAATCTGAAACAAGGATAGCACTGGAAAGCAAGTTATGCCTCTGGCATTATTGAGGGTAGCGCTGGAGCAGCATATGCATACAACTTGAGAGAGTCTTGCTGCTCCAATTGCAGAAGATTGGTTTTCACCAAATGTGTTACAACATGTGGCATAGTTTATTGTGAATTGCATCGTAAGTCAGAAATGTACTGCAGGATACACTTTGCAAATAGTGGGAGGAGCAATTCCTTGACGCACTGGCCCATTTCATCATCTACATATAGATTATGTGAATATGTTAAAGACATGCAATGGTTATAGGTAAATGCTGGTAGTAGTATGACCCTTTTCTAGCTGATTGAGGCAGGTTTATGTATGCACCCTGATGCCACATGCACTGCCAAGTTCCTTGTGCATGAGATGTTCCCAAGATGGAGTGTGTGCGAAGTGCTCTGGTTTGACAATGGACTGCATTTAGTAAATGAACTGTTTGAGCAAGTAACTCTTTTATTATGTATAAAACACAAGTTCTCTTCTGCCTATCACCCATAGGCGAATGGGATGTGTGAGCGATTAAATAGACTCCTTAAAGAGAGTATAGTGAAGATTAAGATAACTTTGAAGAAGGGGTGGTTACACTGTTTGCCCATTGCACTATATGCACTGCAGAATCAGCCTGGCCCAGCTCACAACCTAACTCCTCATTAGTTGGTGACTGTATGCCTAATGAGAACACACCTTGCACCTCCAGGATAGAATCTGATGTCCACAGTGTAGCGAAGGCATTAGGTGATGAGATGCATGATTACCTAGTAACAATGACTGCAAGTTTTTCTTTCATGTCTCAACAGCTCAATAACCGAAGGGAGGGGTCAAAGAGGACTGAAGAAGAAAGTCAGCCAACTGATCCACACTGCCTATTGAACTAGCCAATCTTATATCCAGGGACCAGGTGCTTGTGGGCAAATTCGTCCACTCCTGGAATAGGCCCCACTTTGAAGGACCCTATGAGGTGGAAGTAGTTACACCCACAGCTGTTAAACTACAAGGAAGACGAGCCTGGCTGCATCTGCACAACATCAAACCATACCAGGGACAAACCACACCAGGGACAAACCTCAACCTCTTCTGCATCTACTGACAGTGAAGCAAGAGAAGAAGTTCCACGTATGCAGAAAAGTTCAGAAACCAAAAACAAAGAAAAGACTTGCAGCTACGCTGGAACTATTTAGATAAGCTAAAGGAACACTGTGTTAATGCACCAGAGTCAAAGGACAAGGAATACATTGCATCTTCTATGCTACCCATCATAGTAACATTACACACATTCTTTCTTGTATGCTGTTTTCACCTACATATTACAGTCTTACCCCGCTCTGATGAGGCCACATGTGGACACTGTGACATGTTTTGACAATTCTAAAATGAATCACATTATTTTCAGAATTATTGTGGCAATTATCTTGCAGTTATTGATATAAAAGGGTGAGTAACATAAGATAACACAATTGCATATTGAATTAAATAAAATGGGAAGGTTCCAAAATATTCATTTTGTCTTATGATTTGTCTTTTCTTCCTTATTATTATGGCATTCAGACACATAATGATTAAAAACGCAGATACGTTGGGGGACAACGAAACATCCTTTATAATCCCTAACAAAAACACGAGCAGCATCTCTGCTAATTTTACTCAACAAATTACTCAACTTAAAAGAGATGTTGGAGAAGATCATTAAAGCATAGACACATATATTGATAATCCAGCTCACTTAAAGAATAACCTATGGTATGAGCACATAAAGGAGGTGGGAGAAAGAACATCAGATGAAAGCTGCTACGTGTGTTCTCTCCTCCCCATGCCATGAACGCAGCCAGAACATGTATTGCAAAACAAATATCTGCACATGATGCGAAGTACTTCAGTCATCTGGCAGTGTGCACACCCAGAGGATAATTCGAAGGAAAATGGGCAACCCTGCGATGGCGAGCAAAGAGAACATTTGCATATGAAGATACTTAAATGAAAACACAAAAGATGGAGGAAGGGATGGGTTGGACAAGCACAAAAGTATGTATCCATCCCAGATAGGAAAACGAATAAAGGTTGTGGAAATGAGGAGGATGGAATCGTCAGACATAGTGGAAAGATCAGGGCTACCAGGATGCTGGGAGAGACCTCCGCTATTAGTGTATGGGCGAGTTGCTACCAGCACGGCATGGGATGAAGGAATGCTATCTTGGCCAGCACTCTTATTGAAGAAGGAATCAGTGAGAATAGTATAAATAGTGAATTACATGTGTTTAGAGCCATGGGCTAAGTACTCTAAGCTACTAACATGGGTTGACAGTGAAGCAAGACCTGTATCTATGATACCACTAACAAATGTGACAGCATGTTTCAAGAATGAAGGCCTGGTTCTTGTTGGAGAACATAAAGGATGCAAACAGGTGCTCAAAGTGCCAGGAATTAATGGTGGAACTGTTGTGCTGATGGATTAATATTGGGCCTATGGATGCAGAGCTTACATGCAGCTGCCTAAAGATTGGGGAGGAGTATGCGCCCTTGTGTTTGTACACATTTCTGCATTAATGATTCTTCAAAGTGACCTCCATATTGATGAATTTCAAAAAATGGATAAACACCAGAGAAGGAAGAGGTCACTCAACCTCCACCGGCTGTAGAGGGAGAACTATTTCTCATCAAAGTCCATAGAAGCCTATAACTATATTCCAGATGATCATACATTATTCAGTAAAACGGTGATGATAATAACATCTATATTTTTGCCAGAACTTCAAACTGCAGTGAATGCCAAGTGGCGGAATATTACTAGATGGGAGCTTCTGCAAACGATCAATACAACAATAACAGGATTTAATGCAATTGGAGAAGAATTGAGGGCCATTAAGCTTACGAACCTCCAGAACAGGTATGGCCTGGACCTAATTACAGCAATGGAAGGAGGTGGGTGTGCCAAGGTCGGGCCTACTTGCTGTACATTCACAACTTTCCATGATGGAGAAATTAGAAGCCTGACAGAAGCAATAACTATGCTGGTGACCCTGCATATGAAGATGGAGGATGAAGCTGGTGAGAGAGCAGGAGATGGATTTTGTGGATTCCAACCTGACTAGCAAATGCCTTCAAATTACTTCTCAGCAATACTAGTGTTGGTATTGCTAGAATTCTGTCTCATAAGGATCATTTTGGGACTGTGAGGAATTTGAACATCCGCATGGGGAGAGTGTGCTCGCCTGGGCTTTTGGATTTTTTAATAATGAAAATGAATGATGGGAGATCAACCTCTGAGAAATGTGTGAGGCCATTTCGCACCCATTTCATCTGCTTCCTGCATGAAACGCATAGTCATGTGTACTCCAGGAAGACAGAGCCTATAGGCGCTGTCTCCCCCTTTTCATATTCAGCAGGAATGTGACAGCCACGGATACATCAAAGCAACTCAAGAAGGGGGGTGGCACACCTTCCTCCAGCCATTGGCAGCCTAATTTAAACATCAAAGGCTCCATGGATCTGCATTCCCTTTGTCTAATCTGGCTGGTGGCAGTGCATACTATTGAGAGGTAATTGAGGCAAGCCTTGAAGTGGCTTAGTTGCTAGAACAGAATACAGGAAATGCAGAGCTAACACCCCTTTGGTATGCAATGTGTCACTTGAAGCTAGTTCTCACCCCTCTGTATGAAAGGCAGTGAAATGCATGTCTGGGTCCACTATTTACAGTAGGCAAACCCCTGCAGACGTGACCCCTTTCAGAGGGGAGAAATATGTGATTTGGGGGAGACAGAATGTCTGCTCTCACCACATACTTTGAGGGAGACCTGCACTTTAATCACGAGTGACATAGGGCTCAGTTCACCAGAAAGACACTTTCATCTACAACAGACAGGAAGATGGGTGAGCCTTAGTATATGTTGTCACCCCTTACCTTTTCCTGTCCTGTTGCAGAGCACTCTGGTCCTGACCTCATGCATAACAGAAGATTGTTGGTGAGGCCCAAGGATTGGCTCATTTAGGTAGGCTTAGCCTGCATGAATCACTGGGGACCAATTGGCTTTAAGAGAGGGCTCAACCCTTCACTTGGCAGATCATCCGACGACTTCGAGAGGAGTAAGAAGAACACCTCATTTGGACCCAGGCAAAAGTTACAGTCTACCTTACATCTTCCACCAGTGAAGGAAGACCAGGAGTTCCAGGAGGAAAGCAAGATCACTCAGCTAAACATCTCCCAGAGAACAGAGCAAAGTACCGGACACAGAGGACTCATCCAGCTGCTCTAGAACCGGTACCCAGCCAGCACACAGCTGTTGCCTCCAAACACTCCTGATCTTTGGGCCGTCCACCTTGAAAGGATGACATGAGCCCTGCGAAGCTAGGAGGCGTGCAAACAAGCATCAACCAGCGTCCATCTCTTAAGAACATTTTTGAGACAGTTGAGCACTGCTTACTGTTGTCACACCGCAGTCACCAGAGCTGCCCGAGACACCTCGACCAGCTTTCCAGATCCGCCAACCACCACAGAGACAACAATTCTTGGCCCCGCACCACTGCATCAGCCAGCATGCAGCCGTCTGTCCAGTCTCACTTGCCGAACTGCCTGCCGCCTGATACCCATAGCTGTCTCCCACCACTAACTCTGTCTCAAGGGCAGCAAAGCACCCTGGAACCACCTTGACGCCGTTGAGCACCAAAAACTTCTTCAGCACCAGGTATATTGTGGTTCTTACCCCCTGGTCCTTCAAGACAGTTACGAACCTTTGCCCACTTGATGCTGGAACCAAATAAACTTGAACACTAAGAATGATTACTTTACCAACTACCCTCTGGTCAGTATCCAGTATGCATCCCTTTCCTTCATGAAACTGTCTGTCCTCAGTGTTCCTTTACAGGGTGTGTCATATTTGAAGTGTTGTAGAACTGTCTGTTTTAGTAATAATAAAGTAGATATTTTTATAAAACCTTGATTGGACACTCCCTTTTATCATTGAGTAATAATTGTATTTTCGCTTTGTTGTAACTAACCAACGATCCACGACCTTGCGGAGAGAAGCCCGATGTTCTGTCCACGTTACCAAAATTGGACAAGGAGGTCTTATAATTCACTTGTATTCCAATCAGTTCAGATCCCTTCTGGAGTACTAGAGGTGTGGGGTTGATTGTTGGTTTAGGAACCGATATTCATCCCTGGACCACTGGTGCTCCGGAAGTTGATTTGTCACAGGGACAATGCCAGAAAACTGCCAAGAAAGCTATTGGGATGAATATAATGATTGATGGTAATGGAGACCATACACAAGAGTCCGAACACACCACCCATGAGAACATAAAGAAGAGTTTGCTGGCACACTCAGGGATGAAGTTCTACTACCCTAAGGATCACAAGAAATATGTAGGAAGTTGGGCATTTTTTTCCACCAACTGGAGAATACTGTCCCATGACTTGGAGTGTCGATGAGCATAGAAATAATGCAGGTGACTTGAGGGGGGTGACAAAAGTATGGATTCCGAAGAAACCAAAATATGAAGAGAAAATAAAGAAGATTGGAGAAGCGGAGGTGGTCGAGGACACGGCAAGAAGGGGGGACTGTAAAGGAACGGGTGGACATGTTATCCCTACCTCCCACACCCTCATCTATGTCATACTGTGATAGTAGGAGAAGAGCGCTATGTTGGACACAGGTATCATCCCAATACTGCATCGAGTGTATGAGAGACGATATGCACTCAGACAACCGTATTGAATGTACCCTTGCACTGAGAGGGTGGAAGGATGTCTACATACACCATTAGACATCATAGAGCTATAACTGAAATCTGACAAGAGCAGAGTGACATCATAAAGTAGAGATAGTGAGACTCACTGAAACCATATGCAAATATTCAAATAATAAAGATGTAACTGTGGTAACAAGAGAAATATGTAATCGGATATGAAGGAATTGTGTATGCAAAGAAGACAAAGTAACCTGCTGATTGTTAAAAGTATATACGCAGAAATGCAAGGTAGATGAGACATAACAAAGCTTGCTTTAGTGAAAACATAATATGGCTAGAACGGCCATGATGGAAAGATGGACATCGTACTCGTATTAAAACCATTCAAGCTACCTCCGAGACAGACCTGGGTTGGAGAAGCAGGAGACGCTGGATAAACAGCTTTGTGTGATTAATGAAGAGGGGTCTAATGGCCTTGGATCAAGGTGGCTACTTCAAGGAATAATTACAAAGCACACGGGGAGTCAAAAGGATAAACCATGGATGTAAGACATATTTCTCTTAGACTAAGCAAAGGAGAAAACATCTGCAAGAGCCAAGTATTAGACAATTAAAGATGCAGAAAACCCATGTAAGATGGAGTGAGCAAATCTCTAGAGGTCAAAAAGGGTAATGACAACCAGCACAATTGAATGAAATAGCAGGAAATAGAAGGTTGAAATTGACAAAATTGTGGTCTCCTCCCGTGTGATTCAGAAGTTGGAAACAAGGATTATTCATTAGGCCCAAACGAAGATAATAGTGCGCCTACACTCCCTAGCATGTCCTAGAGCAGAGAACGGGCTTCGAGGTAAAATACAAAGGAGAAGCCGTGGCTTGGGGCCTGACAGATGAGAGATGATGGACTAATTGGGAAAGTGGGGAGTAGTCTGACGTTGCTCTTGGCACCTGAGTTTCGTTTTGCTTACGTGTTGTTAACGAGCCGAAAGTTCAAGGTTGGGAAAGCATGCCAACCAATCAGAGGGTCTATGAAGTAACATGCTATACAATGATGCAAAGACCAACCCGCTGCCATTTTTAAAGCTATAATCATTGTTATACGTATTTAGAGGTAAGTCGAGGCGTGCCTGCAGAATAAGGGGCAGCCAATTAATGTATTAACACTAATGTAAACTATAGGTACATATGTTCCCTTAACCAATCCCTCCAGTCAAGCGGTTTTAGCTTGTCATGTAGGATGACGTCATAGATGACTCACATCAGGGTATAACACCTTTAAATAATCACATTTGGGTCTGAGTGTGTGAATGTTAGTCGCCAGATTGCCCTACTTTATTTAATGATGATAATAAAGTAGTTATTTGCCATATTCTTTCAGTCTGTCCAGTAATTTGGTCCGAGATCATTATTGGTAATTACATCTTGTACATGAGACACTATAGAGCACACAAGTCTAAAGTGTGGGTCAGTGAAGGGAACGGCACAGAATTCATTGCATGCCAATTTCTTGCCAAGAAAATGCAACACGGATATATTAAGTTAGTTGAGAAATGCACAAAGCCAATGAGAAGTAGAAACTCCTGCTCTCCAAAAAGTGAGTTTTTGTACCCCCCACACTATGATAAACTCAAACTGTGAGGGGGAAACGGTCATGGAAGGCGAGCATTTGCAGCGTGCCGCTCGGCAACGCGGCACATCCTCCACACAGAGTGGTTGAACCTGTTCATAAAGCTGTGATCCTGTCTGAATATAGCTCACAGCCACAGAAGGGAGCAGCAAGACGCCGCCAAGAGCTGCTACCTTCTCACCTCTGCTGTCACGACAAGAAAACGCTGCTTTATTAATATGTCTGTGCCACACTTCCTGTGCACCTGGGGGGAGAGAAGCACCGCATGACTGTATTTTCCTGAAAGGTTACCCACATCTGCTGATGACGTAAATGGTATCACGCGTCACTTTCTTTCTTACCTTTGAGAACGTGGGCAGCTGTGTAAAGAACAATACTATCAGATGTAACCAAATACGGTCCCTTCGCCTAGACAATGAAAGTACGTAGGGATTTGACAAGGGTCAGAGTACCTACCACATGTACAAAGTACAATGTGTAGAAATAAATTAGGATAGCTTGGTGGTTTAATGTGACTTTTTACATTGATCTGTGTGTAAAATGCAGGTTACAGGTTTCAATCCCAATACAGTAAGTCAGTGAGATAATGTACCCATTGCGTACAGTAAAACGTTTAATTGAATCCTGGAATGTCCGAGTCAGCCTGTTAAGCTCCAATTCGAGATTAAAGTAACACCCTAATATTTATTTACCTTGCTATGACGTGGCAAGACTGACAGGGAGCACTATGAAGAAACAAGCTATTCTGTTTTTTGAGTGAAGAATGCAGATCGGTTGCAGTCAACAATGCAAAAGCACTGGAATAATGGCATATTCTTAATGCAGTCGCTTCAATAATCGACTGTCTGATGAAGCCAAACATCACTCAAAACTACCCAACTACCACAAAAGAGGGTGCCCCCTGTGGAGGTCATCAAGTTGTTCTGAAGATGACATGATAAACAATATTCCACCTTTCAATATATTCTGATATTCTGGGTGCGATCCTCAGCTGCCAAACAGTATCAATTGGTGTCAGAGTCAGGATGTGGACATAGAAATGTCTGCCTCCACAAGATGTCTTCTTGTGTCTGAGAGTGAAGAATGCATGCTCAAGATGAGCTAAGAGACTTCAATGACATATGCCTTGAGACTATTTAGTCCACTAGTCTGTCCAGGTGGATAGCTCACTGGTAAAGTACAGCTCCCTGGTGTGAGTG
The DNA here is from genome assembly GCF_040938575.1 of Ambystoma mexicanum. Taxonomy (NCBI): domain Eukaryota; kingdom Metazoa; phylum Chordata; class Amphibia; order Caudata; family Ambystomatidae; genus Ambystoma; species Ambystoma mexicanum. Next base: position 210,441,615 of record NC_090922.1, on the reverse strand, counting down.
AGGGAGGTGTACATTTCCGCAAGTTTGAATAACGAAGCAGGGTGGACATAGTCTTTTATCATTGAAAGGTCGAAAGAAGACGTACCAATAAAATGGAGTAATATTAACACCTGCTATCACATCGTTTGTCTGGCAATAAGCGCTCTACAAGAACACTAATAAGTATATATATATTTTTATTTTGTTTTTTTATAACGCGCATAACACCGAAGTTCAGTATCTAAGCGCGGATCCGGATTCGAACCTCTGTTGCTCTGCGTGGTCATACTATCAAGACCAGCACGTAGCCCCAGTGCTATCCAATGTTCATGGAGATAGTTATTGACCTCCTCTCTGCTAATCAGAGTGTTTAGAATGCAGTCAATAACGACAGTTATTGGCTGCATTCTGAACATTCTGGGCCTTATTACGAGTTTGGCGGTAGCCATGGAGCTATTAGCTCCATGGCTGCCACCAAACGGGGCTCCTTTACCAGATTCCCAGAATGGGGAATTACCGGGCCATTCCGAGTTCGGAGGGCCGGGTAACTCCTCCCGGGCCTTCCCCATTCCCATCTGAGCCCCCATAGGGCTCAATGGGAATGGGAGAGCGAGCTAACAACGGGCCGATTACGACCGGCCAGTTGTTAGCTCCATCTTCCCCTCTTGGGACCTGGTAACAACGCCTGGTTTTACCAGGCGTCCTTACCGGGTCCCGCGAGGGGACCTCGTAATTTAGCAGAACGGGTTTAACGGGTCCGCCTCCATTAGCGGAGCCCGTTAACCCGTTCCGCGAAGGTCGTAATAAGGCCCTCTGTCTTCAAAAGCAGACGGGAAACAATGCAATTTCCAAGAAATGCTTCTTTCACGGAGACAAGTCCTTGTTCAAAAGTACCTTTATTGCTGCAGCATCCAATTTAACACAACAAAAAGAAAGCCAAACTACGGGAAACTGCTTTCACTTTCTTATATAGAACCTTTTATTTTTACATGGCACCTAATGACTCCTCATGTTAAATCCACTCCAGTTTTTATCAAGTTTGCAGTTAAGTCGCTTAAATTATGAAGATGGCCTTGCTATTTAATACTACAAAATAAAGCCACATTTAAATTATTAACTTAGTTTGTCTATTTACTTTACTTATTAATGCAACATGTTTCATTTCACAGCTAAATCTTCAAAACATGTATTACTACCACGACTATGTTGCTAATAGCCTTATAGCCCTTGGGATAATACCTATGGCAATCAGCTTCCCCTCTGGCCATAACTTTGTGGCGGGTCATTATCCCACGATAATGACCCCTCCCCTGTCTATAAGGCTATATTATTTATTTTTTACGCGTAGAGGCTGAGGTGAAATAGAGGGACATCTGTGGATTTCTCTGGATGCAATAACTTCCAAAAGGACAATGGGGCTGCAACTGAGTAAATCCTCCAAGGCCATCATCTGGCTATTGATATAGCATAATGTCTTCCAGGAAAAAAATAAAAAAATGTAAATGAGTCACGTCCCATTCTTGCTAAAAAATAACAAACAATAAAAACATTACTCCCCGTGCTCATTCATCACAATTGTAGCAATTCCTTATAAACTCTTCCTGACTTTTCTATCAAAAACCACTTGCTATTTTGGTATTTTCTTTCTATGTTTGTATGTTATATTTCTTTTAATAAAAAAGGTTTAAATAAAAAAAAACTCTTACCTACTTATGCAATTGTGCTCTAACACTTTATCCACCGTACACTTAAACAGACTCCAAAAGTGTGCGAACCTCCTGCATAGCCCGCCTGTTTGCACTATGTCACAACATTTCTCTTGGAAGCAATTGAGTCACGCTCTTTCCTTCTAACATGAATGTTTGGACTTCGAGCCTCCCTTCGGTTCAATGGGTGAACATTTCCTCTGCTTCTTAAAACTGTACCCTTAGCCACTGAACTGAAGTAGACCTGCCAGGACCATTGCACCTGGGCACACACACATACAGGTGTGTACACACCAGTGCTGGGGCTGGATGCATAACCCAACTCCGCTCTGGAGACTCCTTCTTCTGAGGGGCGACCCACAACCAGCATGTGAAAGTCTGCCACAAATGCAGTGATGGTTTTTGGGTGGACGACGGGGGCTGTAGACAGTATTTTTAGTGAAGAAGGCGCTCCACCAGCTTACTTGGGGGAGCAGGGATTTATCTAATAATGCGTCTTCCCGTAGGAGGGCAATTTGCATTTTTAGGATTGTGACCAAGGGATACAATGTATCGCTTGGGAGAGTAAGCTTGCTTTAGTTCATGTTTTCTCTGTTCTTGACACCATAAAGTATTGAAGTGCCTGCTTGTTGGTATCTTCCCTTATCTCTCCTACCCTCACAGAGTCTCAGCATTTCTGACTATCATTCTCTCCCACTTAAAATATGCCAATTCCGTCTAACTGGGCACCCCTGCCTATCAGTTCAGAAAGCTCCAACAGATCCAAAACTCTCCAGCCAGGCTCTTCTTTGCCCTCTCAGCCAGAGAACACTTCACCCCTGCCCTGGGTGTGCTCCACTGGCTTATCAGATGAGGTGCAACTTTAAAGGCCATGTGGATTACACACCATGCCCTTCAGATGACAGGCCCTGAATTCCTCCAACACAAGCTCACATGCTACCAAACAATCAGAAACATTACATCAGGCTCCACACTCCTCGTGATCCCCCCTTTCAATTCCACTAGGGTTGGGGGATCCTCATTCTTCGTCCAAGCTCCCACCCTCAGGTACTCTCTTTCACTCAACATCAGCTGCAAAGAAGATCACCTCTCCTTCAGGAAGGTCCTCAAAACCTGGCTCCTACCTCCAGTGACCTGACTAACCTTCCTCACTGCATGTTTACTTTCATGACACTGAAACCATGAAACTGTTTGTGCCTGCCCAATATATCCTTGAACACAAGGTAAAGTATAATCTCAGAGCAGACCAGACAAAACGATTCCATGGGCACTTTTAAGCAACAGGCCATCTGATTCTCAAGGTAAGTAGTTACGCACCACTTTGGTGGAAACTAGCCGCAGGCACGACCACCCACTCGTATGCATTTGCTTCCATACACCAAACTAAAACACTATGCACAATATCTCTGCCAGCAGAATGCAGCTAACTCCCATGACATAAATTCAAGTTTATAGCACTTGCAGACTCTCCTGACCACCTTTCAGCACCCATCTGCATTCCTGACCATCATGGGTCGCTTACTGGGCCTCGGCCATCCCACCCATTTGTATTTGACCAAATGCACACACGCATTCTAACCCTGGGACAATTTTCCCATACCTTGGTCTTCGGTCCCCCAAGGGTGTCCCCCCACAAGTGCATTGAGGCCATTCTTATGGCATAAAGGCGCTTTATGAATGACAAACTGCTTTTACTACTACTTTCAGAAAATCTAGGACATTGCATATACTTTTTCATAAAATATGTACATATATTTGGTGTTGCCTTATGTACCAGCGCTCTATTTCTCACATAACTTTGCATTAATTATAGTTTGGCTACAAAGAGCAAAATGGGTGAACTGTATCCACTAACTCATCCATTGACCTTCCACCTCTATGACTCCACTTTTAGATCCTATTGTACATAGTTATTTTATAGGTCATTTATGCTGTACTCCAACCTTGGACATTTTTGTAATTATATACCTTATCCCTAGCATGTATGTATTTAGCTTTTTTATCTCTTCATTATATGTATCCTCTGTAACTCGTGTAACCTTAAGCTGAAAGTACTCATGTTTCCTCTTGATCTTCTGCGCCCTGATACCCTTTGGTCTGGCGCGCATTACAAATAAATGAACAAACAAACAGAGATAAATGACCTAGGATTGCAGCAAACAACCTGTTAAAATGAAATGCAGTTTTGAATTCATATGCAATAAGATCCTCATTTACACCAGTTTCTGATTGTAATGGACATTGATTCTCTTTCGATCCTCACCAATTATTTTATTATTTAATTTATTTATTTGCATTTTTAAAGTGCTCACACAGCCCACAGGCATCGAGGCGCTTTTACAGAATTTTTTGTTTTTGTTGTTTTAGTTATGTATTTATAACGCGCTTTAATACCCAGAGGATTCTAAGCGGGGACACGGGGATAGAACCTGTGTTGCTTCATGTCGTCTTGCTTCCAAGGCGAGCATGTTGCCGCTGAGCTATTCTCCCGCGACATAATCTGCGTCTTGCACTTAAACAGTGACATGCAAGACTTGTTTGGACTTGTGCATAGTTTATGCATGGCAGTGCTTTAAGTGAGATGAGAACATGAGGGCAAACTCACGATGTGCGCCTAAGCACTTGACTGATAAGATGCAAGAGATGGCATTTTGTTCTCCTCCCAAGGTCGTAATTAGAGGTAGGCATATATTTAGCATTCATTTTGCTGCACATACCTCCCCCTTTGTTCCTTTATTTGCACCACCGACCCGTGCAGGCAGCCTTTTCGCTGTGCACGCCATGAACGTGCTGCTTGTAGGGTTTGCTCTAGGGGGGAGAGTTCCAGCATTAATAGCCCTAGCCCCAGCTCCACTTAAAGCCCTGTGCGTGGACATGCAGCAGATCCGAGTTTCCAATCTCACCAAAAGCCACAGGATTCCGTGCTGCAACAGGTTATTGTGCAAGCAAAATAGTGTGGCCTCACTTCCTTGCAAGCACAGCTACTTCGACATTGCCAAGGAAACCCTTGTGCCACACAACAGTTTAATAATACTGCACTGCATTGTAATCTCTGGAACCTAAGCTAAACACAGCGGATTGTAACGCGTTTCTCTGCCCGAAGACACATAGCATCTTCATCAGGTACCCGATGTCCATGAAAGAAGATATCAAACAAACATCATTGATTGCAGCTAGAGCTTATGTGTCCCCCAGACCTGAAAAACTCTTATAAAATCCTCGCGCAGAAAAGGAAACACACTGCTACTAAGCCCTGCCACAACAGTCTGCAGTGTCTTCATCTGCATTGTTCTCTCTCTCTCTCCTTCTCTCTCTCTCTCTCTCTCCACCTTTTCCTATCTCTGTTTGGCTGTACTATAAATTAATTATAAATCCGCATTAAACCACAGCTGTGACCTGATAAGTTTCATGCAGTCAGCATGTCACATATATAATAGTCAGATTCCGTTCTGGCACTGAAAATGTGTTTAAGGCAGGTGTGTACGCCCAGCATCTCAGGCACACTGCAATGTGCACAGGCACGTGTAGTTATGGATGTGTAGACAGATGTATATATAGACACGCTCACCACACAAGCAGCAACAGCGGCCCACCTGTTGTTTACATCTGCGAAAAGTTGTGCCAGCCTTCTGTTCTTATTCAGAATAGTGCCATTGCAGACAGGCCCTAACAAACACATTAATGCTAATAAGAAAAAAAGGAGGTTGATGCAAAAGAGAGAGACATGTAAAGGAACACAAAGGAAAATGTTGGTATTCGTAGTGGCAGCCCGAATCTACAGAAAAGGTTAAAAAAAATCTGTAGAAATATTTCTCATGTTACTGTAGAGTCGGACATTCCATAGTTACAAAAAGCTGGTTGAGTTGTTCAACCATTTTGAAATCTGCAGGCGGTGCTCATAGGAAATCTGTATTTTCTGCAGAAAAGTCTGCTGCAGAGATTTGGGCTGTCTCTAGAGATAGATAAAAGAATACGGGCGGGGACTGGCTTGTTCAACTGGCTAGTACAATAATGAAAATTAGTACCCGGTGCGCCGATGCCAGAGGAACCACTGGACGTGGATTGGCTCAATTGCTAGCCTTACCACAGTGTAATCCCGTGTACGCATCAGCGTGCATCACGCGCCAGATCTCAGGGCCTCCTCCCCATTCATTACTATGGATCAACTTGGCCCAAAATGGCAGCCTGTTGCTCCGTAGTAATGAAGCATTATGCGCATTCTAGTTTTCCTAGAACTAACACGTACTGTGGCAGCTGCATTTTCATACCGTAAAACAAAAACAGATTTAAGAAATATAACAACACCATTATTATACAGGGGCTAAATACCCTGGAATACTAATGGCAATAAGCCCCTCGCCTGCGGCCCATTACCGCCTAATGGTAAAGCCCCCAGGCCTATAACTATGGGCCCTGGGGGCATTACCTTAGGCGGTAATGGCCCACCGGCGAGGGGCTTATTGCCAAAGTGGACCGCTAGTATCGGACCAACCGCAAACTGATTGTCTCTTGGTGCTTGAACAATAACCGCAGCTATCCTTGCTGCCCGTTTTTATTAATAGTTGAAGGTCCAAAACAGCTTTGCAGGTTATGACCCCCTGACCCATAGCTCAGCATGTCAAGCACTCGCCCTAGATATCTATGTGCGGCCCACAAGACAGACGTTCGAATTTCAGTAGGGCCTACTCAGCCTTTGTCCCTCTGGGGTCATTACATGTAATACCTTTAAATTAGATAGTAACAACTACTATAAACACAGCGCTTAGAAGCATGAGAAATCTGACATGAAGAGCGTTGACTGTTGAGTGCATGCTGTCTTGGCAGTTCAGTTTACTCCATGTTTGAGTGAATGCTCAGTGAATGTTCCAAGGTCGTCAGTTTTGAGCGTCCTGGCGGAATTTAATGGGTGTGTTGCTCAAATGTCATGTCTACTTAAACTATTAAACAAACTAAGGAACGTTTCTTTTTTATAATACTGGCTCAAGAGTACCTAATTTGGAGTAAACTTTGATGTAAAATTGCAGATAACACTTAGAAGAATCTACGTGCACGCTGTGGTGGGGAAGGGGAGAACAGTGACACCCGCAGCCACGCTGTCAAGAGGTGTCCATTGTAAGGTGATAGCCAGCGACAAGGTAAGAACTGTCATTTTGCGAACCGGATGATGTTTTGGCGTGATATTCCAGTCTATATAACACTATGGACACTGAGGACGGTTACCCATTGGAGAATCTGTGGGCTATACGGACTGGTATAGCTATGACTTTCACATAGCAGCGTCTGTGCGTTCTTCAATGTACGTCAGACACCAATTAAACGCACCGCTCTCTCCCAGTCCCACTTACCTTTCATCTACCTTTCATCTACAGTGTCCGCACCACTAACCTCCTCAACCACCTCCCGTGGCTCATGGCTCCTCTCCAGTGCCTTCTCCTTGCAGACCAAGATTGACATCAGACATGTTGGCGATCAGAGCAAACCACAGCCAATTCCAAGCAACCATCAATGCTGATTCAAGTTCAAATGAAGGGTAAAACGTAACCAAATGCCAAATACTGCTAAGGCGGATTCAGCCAAAAGTGTGCAAGACACATTATGTGTCATGTTGAGACAGGTTGCAATAGCTTTATAGTCCCATAACCCACGGTACGGCTCTTGGGCACGGTCTATAAAGTTTAAGAATACAAGTGTTTAAGCTTGAGAACGCAGGAGAAGTAAGAGCGGCAGAGCTGCCCTGGGACGTTTGGGTTGGCATTCAACAAAGGAAGTAGGGCAAAAGTTGAGTTTAAATCAGTGGGATGGAGTCGCCCACTTTTTGGAGAAGCTATATACTATCCCACTTGAATGTTGCCATTACGACCAGCGGGGGAGCCTGTCAGCGGATTTCCAGGCCAGAAACAGATCCACTTGCCCACAATGAAGTGTTTTCAGAACCCATCTGAAATCCCTCATATTCGGATTTTACTCTGCATGAATTATTTCCATGCAGAATCTTTGAGATCTTTTATGCTTTGCCAGCAAGTTTATAGGTAAATCTAGTCTTTCAGGTTAATTTCGTGTTTTGATGATACATTTTCTGTGCACTTCCATCGATTAGGAAAGCCCATTAGAATTCATTTAGCATATTTCACTTTTAAATGTATTCACTTCCTGTGACATCAGTTCCCCTTATGAATGCCAATGAGTCTCCACCTTTTTTTAAGGACGTTCCTTGCAAAGAAGAGAGTGCTAACCTGACCATTTTGTGTGTGCTGCCACCTTTAGTTGTGCATTTCCCTGCAGCGGTTAGGTCTTGATTGTGTGGTCCTAGTCAACAGTTGGAAATGTGTCATTGCCTTGTGATGGCGAAGGGGTCTATGAGGGTCTGGTGTCATCAGCAAGAAGAGATCTGTCAATGCGGTGGTATGCGGTTGCCGTGGCCATCGTGCGGAGTTAAGTAGTAAAGGCAGTTTGGCCTTGTGAACAGGACTGGAATTGGAAAAAAGGAACCATTGGTACTCTGGTTGCATCCAAAAAGGAGGGAGTGGGATGATCGTACAGATGGCCGTGAGAGCCCGGAGGGGGGGGGGGGGGGGTCGAGTGTGTGGGGGGAGGGGTGGTGACCAGGCCCTCAAACGTCAGCTCAAATCATTGGATTTCAAGGTCTTACAGTAATAATGTCTTTTAGAGTTTACTTACAAAAAACAAATTGCATAATAAAGCCACATGAGAGCATGTAAATCCCTTTAGCAACATGTTAGGACAAAAGAATATCATTGTGGCTTTAATTTTCAAATCATGAATGGTAAACTATGAGTCCTAGAATGCAAGATAATGCCAACCTGAAAAATCTAGTTCAACCCATTTTACTTTCAGTGATTTAAGACATGTAATAAAAGAAGTTATGTAATAAACAAAGACATATATGTACATTCTTTGTCACAAACGTCCAGCTCACTGTTTTTCATGATGTTGAAAACGTTTGATTAGAGACTTAAAGGAACGTTAACAGTTTGCATATCAAGTTAGAAGATATAACAAGTCTTTAAATGGGCACTTAGTGTTGCTCACTTTAACTATTACAGAAGTGCAAGGTAACTGGTGCTTTGCGAGCTCTTTGGGTTGGAAATGTCCCATCATGCACAGGAAAGGCTCCACCACTGACACAAGACATGTGTTTGCAACCTGAGCACTTAATGACCTGCAGCACCACAAACGCTGTGTGTGTGCCCAGGGCGGCCTTAGCAGCAGCAGCGCCCTGGGCGATTTGGCACCCCTCCTACCCTACGCGCCCCTGGTCAACATGGGGAAGCGCGGGCGGTCAGGAGCTGCACATTTGTTTTCAAACTCTACGCTCTGGCACCTGGCAGGGAGGTAATCACTGTAATAGTGCGCTCATGCATTGGAGCGGGGAGGCAATCATCTGACTTCACCCAATTGTTATTGAATGTGCCCCGCTGCCGAGGGCACACTTAATAAAAAAAAGGGCACCTGCCACACCTTCTCTCACTGCGCCAGTCAAGGGAGCCCTTGAAAGACTCCTCCGAGCTGGCGCGCAGAGTGCTAATGACGCCTTGGGGGCATGGCACCCCGGGCAGTCGCCCAGCCCATCCTGCCCTAAGAACAAAGGCTGGCCCTGTGTGTGCCTGCCTAGCTGACACTTGTGGAAACTGGAGGTGCTTGAATGTCCAGCCTGAGCTGATTCTATATTTGGCTCAAGAGAAAGACAGAGTCCTTCTTGAGCTTTTGAACTAAAGGTAGGCTCTGCACAAATTAAAAAACCTAGTGGCACAGCGTACCAATTATATTACAGTTCCATCTATGCTTGTGAATGAGAGGAAGGTGGTCAATGAGCTGGTGGCATTGTAAACAAGCCACATTAGCAGTGGAATGCATATAGGCAATTTTGCGTTCCACAGTGCAATAACTTTAGCTTTTCCTTGCTACAAAGTGTATTGTGGTGTACTGTGAAGTGAACTGAGGTAAGTGTGTTTTTTTGTTTGTTTTTGTAGTAGAGTACCCATGGATATCCCTGGCTAAAGAGGTTCTTTACTCTGAAATCCAGACGGCACATTCTTTAATATCCACCCGTCACAAGCACAGGGCAAATCATTCAGCCATTATGCTTTGCTCTGCAGTCTGTACTGAATGCCATATTTCTCCTGTCAAGACAGATCTACGTGATCTGACCGCGGCTGAATTTCCCCCGGCCGAAAAGTTTGCATGTGAAATGTACGAACCACAAAAGGTTCATACATTTCCCATGCAATACATGTTCAAAACCCCTACATACCAACACCCCCACCCACACCCACAACACACCCACGACACACCCCCACCCACACCCCCAACATAAACAAACCCAACTTACCTTTTATTCAAGTTGTGTCTCTGCAACACCTTCTGTGATCGGGAACCAGCGCTGCAGGGTCCTTTTCTTTTTTTTCAGGAGCTGCAGGGTTTCCCCTGCAACCCCTGCTTACTATACTCTAAAGTATAGTGAGCGGGGTGTTGCGGGGGATACCCCCGCAACCCATTGTTATTTTTATTATTTTCCGGGTGTGCTGCGGGGGTGTCCCCCAGCAACACCCTACTCACTATACTGCACAGTATAGTGAGCAGGGTGTTGCGGGGAACAATCCTGCAGCCCCCGCAGTCTTTTTTTTATTCTTACCTACAATGCAACTACCAAAGGTTCAAACTTTTGGTGTTCCAACCTTTGGTGGTAGCATTTTTCTGACTTTTTTGTACAGCCAGACCTTTCTTTCGGTCCGTTAGTATAATTCCGTGAAGACAGGGCTTTAACAGATGCGGCTTACTATGGTAATAGGCAAAGATCCTGTGAAACCTGCCCTACTGTGACAAGTCCACACAGGCCAAGACGAATCCGAACCCACGACTACACTCTCAACCCGAGAAGATGGAGTAATGTGGCTCAAGCCTCGGTATCTAATAATTACAGCTGATGGATAAAATCTATCACCGAAGACATAGGTAATAGGATCCTACCGCGGGCTGAGCGCTTTAGTGTTATCCCACATGCTGGTTGAGGCACTTCAGGGTCCACGTGTCACGGCAGAATGCTCATTGCCCGATTTCCAATTTAGGGCAAGACGGAGCAGAGCAGTTCTATTGAGTCTCCACAACGAGACCTCTTCAGACCAGGTATGCTGTCTTGTGAAGTCACGTGTCATGTGATTAATGTCACGGTCTCTGTATGGAAAGGCACGGTTGTCAGAAAGCAGCGCCATCTGGCCTGGCTTACAAATTAAGGCAGCGCCGTTCATGGGTAGCCATATGAAGTGACCCCAACATATGAATCCATTGATGCGTGGGGACAGGCAAATGGCAGCGGCGCTTGGTGTAAATCACACAGTTGCTCTAATAAAATAAAGGAATAGGGCCACTTTTAAAGAAAAAGATCCCAAAACTCAAATACCGCAGTGGTGAAACATATTTGTACCCTCATCATTTATAATATTATATTAATCTATATAATTGATAATAGAAGTCAATGGCACCTATATACAATATATAATTAAAGATAAACAGCTATCAACAGAAGGTCATTAGGTGATATATATTCCATCTCAGCGTTCGGAGTCACCATCATGAGCTTTGCTCTGATAGTCCATTAGATCCCATTGGTGGTATGTAGTTGATGGCTCCCCATCTATAATTTTGTATATTAGGATTTGTACATAATTTTCACCTAAGTACTTTACAGAGAATAATACAAAACTGTAACAAGTTAATAAGCCAGTAAATGTGAACAACAATTAGGCTTCCGAAGTAGAGAATAGTTGAGATGTAAGTAGTGTGCAAATAGCAACAAGAGACTATCAAATAAGAAAGGGGATGGCATACCAATACTTGGGATCTAGTAAGAAGAAGAAGCAGACACGTGATTGGGCACAAGGGAGATGGATAACAGTTAAAGGATGATGAGAGGGTAAGCAAAGGGAGCTGACAGTTGGGTTACATTGTGTGGTTGAAGCTTAGGCCAAGGCACCGCTGGTTATAGAAATATTATGTTATGTTATGTTATTCGGATTTATAAGGCGCCAAAGCCCGCAGGCATCCAGGCGCCGAAAGACAGAAGAAGGTGCAGATACTATGACAATTCTGGTGCTTTCAAGTTATTCATATTACAACAAACATAAAACAAAGAGGCCAAGGGACCTGTCAAGTAAACATTTGCAGGGGCTAGGCAGGATCATTCAAAGTTGTCAGGATATAGCTAAATATGGCAGTGACTCCTAAGTGCCAGTTATAAAGTATAAGTGCAGTAGAGTCAAGTATAGGAGCGTTTTGGGGAGGTATGGTTATTTGGTAATGTATGCATGCATTTCTGAGTTTGATCTGTTCAGGGGGCTAGGGGGATGAATTCTCTCTTGGTAGGTTTAAGGTTCAGGTAGGCGTTTGATTTCCATGTTTGAAGGGTATCAAGGCTTGTGCAGAGATGTGCCTTAGACCTATACATTTTAGGCACCTCTGAGTGTTATGTTATTCTATAAGGGATTTCTACCACGCCCTTCATCACAGTAGTGGTCCTACAGTGCCTAAACCTTATCCGAGAATAGAGCGTATTGTGACCCCACATGGTTATAACTAGACCTTGGTCTGAATGTAAAGTAGGATGAAGGTAGAATCTGATGGACAAAGAGATACGACAGGCAAGATTAGCAAGAATGGCAAATGAAAAGAGGTAGAGCAAAAAGACAACCACATTCTGAGGGAAAAGACACACAGGGATATGGTGGTTGGATATGGTAGTGGTTTTGTTGTGGTGTGAGTGTCATCCAAGGATTGGAGTATTGAGATGTTGGAGTTATTTAGGAGTGTGCCAATGGTTTCTATGAATAGATTTAATAAGACTGGAGAGGGGATGGAGCCATTGGGGCACCTCAGGTCACGTGGTGGCATGTCAAACTCAGAGAACCCAGATGGGTTTATCCCAGATATTTATAAGGAAAAGCATTTAATGATCTTGCCTACAAAGCCCTTCCTGTGAGTAAGGCGGAACAGTAGCGTGCCATGGTCAACCGTGTTCAATACATCTGAGAGACAGAGGGGGACTAATGGGCATGCATTACCTTTATGAATAATTTGCAAGGCGTCATTGACCACATGGGTGATGGCTGTCTCTGTGCTGAACTTTGTGCAAAAGCCAGATTGAGAATCCAGCAGCTGGGAGAGATGGTACATTATAGCAAGTATTATATGATTGGTTATTTATAAGGCGCTCAATACCCAGAGGTGTCTAAGCGCAGACCCAGGGATCAAACCTGTTGTTGCTCCATGTCGTCTTGCTTCCGAGGTGAGCACGTTGCCCCTGAGCTATCATCCCGAGACTCCATCCAAGTAGTTAATTGGTGACTACTTTCTTAATGATCTTTTTAGAAGAAAGGGATGCTAGGGAGAGGATGGAATTTTGCTAGATCTTTGGGGCCGAGGCCAGATCGTTTCCAAGATGGGAAATATGTGCCCTATTTTTAGTCAGTCTGGAAAAGTGCTCACTAAGACTGACTATCATGTGAAGGGGGGCAATGGCGGGACCACTAAGTTGTTTGAGTATGTTTGCTTGGTAATGTCATCTGAGTAGAGAGTGGGCTTTAGAGAAATTAGTGTTTTAGAAAGGTTCTCAGGTGATAGGAGGGAGGAGGCAGTCCAGGATTGTACAGATGTTTGGATAATTGTGAACACTGGGTCTAATTGCCTAGATAGCTCAATGTGTGTCCTTGTAGTGTGGATTTTGCTGTTGAAGAAATCATTGATAGACTCATATTTCCCTTGTGAATCTGGTACCACTGAGTCTGACGTGCGGTTTGAACATTGCTTGACAGCTGCAAAGAGGACTCAGCTCTTGTTAGGGACTGTTGTAATGGTGTATGTGCATTAGGTAAGTTTAGCCTCAGTAATGAGGGTCTGACGGTTGGACCATAAGCCCTTGAGGACTTTGAGGTCTTCTGTTTTGTGTGCTTTGTGCCACTGTTTCTCTTATTTACCAAGGGGCAGAGGGTTTTGTCCTGACTCAGCTTAGTTTGTCTGGTTTGGTCCGTAGTTGTCTGCCACCTCCTTTGAGGTTCACCAAAAGGAGTTCAATAGGGAGTAGGCCCTCTTCAAGGAAGGAAAGTTCGGGAATCGCTCTTTCATGTGGTGTACCAGAAAGGATTTGAATGATCATCACGTGTTCATAGCGCATTTATTATGACCTTTATGGGCTGCCATTATGTGAGTAAGGGAGAAGGGGGTGACCACATGATTCGACCAGTCAAGCTTGATGGGGTCAGCAAAGTATAGAGGGAGGTGGAGGAGAGGATTAGGTCTAGTGTGTTCCCCTTGACAAGAACTGGGGATAACATATGCAGCCTGAAGTCTAGCAATTCAACTAGGGAGTATCATTGGTATTCTATATTAGGTGGGTGCCAGGGAAATTGAAGACTCAGAGAATGGTGTTATTCAAGTGCGAGATTGAGGCTGTCAAGATTAAGTCTGTGATCTCATCTAGGAAGGTACTGCATCTGTGAGGTAATCTGTAGATGAGTGGAAGGTGCTGAGTTTTTACATAAGATGGGACATTTGCATGTAATATTTTCCATTGTGTGAACAGGCGCATGGCAAGTCATTTTGTGCATGATTTCCACACACCCCAATCCCTCCAATGTGGCGGCATTTTGAATGCCACAACTAGGTGGTATGAGGGCATCGAAGATATGTCAGGAGGTTAACATGAGTCAGGTTTCATTTATGAAGAGTGCATCAATTTCTGGCAGGTGATGTAGTCTGAGATATCAGGTTTGTGTGCAATGGCTGTTTGGGCATTATTTACAAAGAAGGTGCATGAGCGTAGTAGATAGGACACAGGCTGTGGGGGAGACAAGAGGTATTTTGAGGAGGTTAGCTGGGCTGGGTAACCATTGGGGTGCAATCATTTGACCAGAACAGTGTAGGAATGGACTAGGATGTTAGGAGACACATGATGATGACTGTCTAGGGAGTGGAAAAGGTGTCTGGATATTGGCCTTCCAAGGCTTAAAAGGCACAAACAGGTTGCCTTCTAGTCTTCGTATGTCCTTTGCTGAGGACACATAGAGGAGATTGTTGATAAAGCATGAGGTTGGCTTGAACAAGAAAGCCGGAGCGCTTGTGGCAGTCATCAAAGGCTCAAGAAGCAAGGTTGCATGACCTGCTCCTCTCTTCTGCAAGAGGTGGTATGTGGCATTAGGTTGCAGAACCAGTGGTGATAAAGTCCTGAAGTGGGTGAGGCCTAGGGGGCTGATGCACTGGAGGCGGTCAGCACAGAGGCAGGAAGAACGTCACCTGCCCCTTGCTCTGTCTGCTGCTGGTGATGATAAGTGGCCTAAGCCCTCCAGATTGGTGCTGATAAAGCCCAAGGTGGGCATAATGAGGAGGTGAGAGTGAGGGCATGGATCTGAAAGGAGGCAGGATGCAGAGTCACCTGACCTGCACCTTGCTCCTGCTCGTGGTGGTAAGTGGACCTGAGCCACCGGAGCAGCATTGATAAAGCGCAAGGTGGGCGGGGCCAAGGAGAACGGAACATTGGTGGCATTTGATGATTGGTGTACACATCTCGATTGGCAAAACACTGACCTGCACCATCCCGACATTTGATTATATTCTGTTAATTTATTTTATGAAGCGGCCCTCCCATGCCACCTAGATCCACACTCCTCCTTTTCCTGCCGCTCAACAACCGGGACTTATTGTCCCTACATCTCGGCTCTGCACCCTCCTACTGTTTTGGGGGCGATGCCAATGTTTTGATGGGATGCGCTTTATTGTTATTTTGACAAATTAGTGCTCCGAGTTTTCCCTTTTTTACAGAAATGTAACACATAAATACAGACCAATATTACTCTGGTTCCTTTCAGAATGTATTTGTGAAATCGGATACAAGCTAAAATCAATGATTCTTGATTAGCTCTTCAGTTATACCTTCCAGGATAATGGCTGTGAAAAGTATTACAATGAAGAGGCTACAAATTGATCCATTGTCCTTTGAAGTTGTTTAACGGGTATCAGAGATGTTCATGATGTCAGTAAAAGGAGCAGAAATTAGTTTTTAAGGAACATGGATTTTGGCTTGATTTACAAGTTCCTAGCTCTATGGGCTTCTCATTATAGGCAGCAAAGTGTTATTTATTTGTATTTGAATACATGCAGAAAGGCAGCAAATGCACATATAAATGTGGATAAATACAAATGCAATAACTATTAAATATGTATCAATACAGATGGAAATCTATATATATTTGTCATAGTGTGTTTGTATGGTTGGTCTGGTGGTTGTCTCCATGTACTTGTGCCTATAAATCTACTTACCTGAAACTGAAAGTAAGAAATGCTATGAAGGAACTCCTTTTTAAAATCATGGTGTAGAGGAGGTCCAAAATACAGCCTGCACTCCAGTCGCCCATTTTGAAGTACCAGGAGCGTTCACACCGAGATATGTGACCTATGATGAGGAAATAAACCAGCAGAGAGCCGCGTTAGGGCTATGCCCAGTGCCCATCCGAAGAGCAATCCCTATTGAAGTACCAATAACCCGACAGCCATGCACAGTAAGGTATCCATTGAGACAACCCTACCAGCAAATGACACGAAATGAAGATGGCTTAAACACTGTCCCAGAAGAAGCTCAAAAGGCCTTAATTGAAGACGAATGGTGATGACACGAGGGCCCGGACAGATTCACAGATGAAAGAAAAGACAACCAAAATATGACACACAGAGATGAAACACCATGAATAAGTAGAAGGAGAGACGATGTTGAAATATAAACAACCTTAAACTGTAAAGCAGGATGAAGATATTCAACCAGCTAACGCCTGTACATGTGCTTGTAACCGCAGGAAGCTAAGAAAACAGTGTGGCTTGCTATGCTTAGTAGAAGAATAGAGCGTCAAGCGCCAACTATATATCTACCTCAAAGAAGCACACTATATAAGTGCGAGTCCACTTTATACAAAAGCAGAATTAACCCAGGTTACTAGGGGTCAAACAGGACAGGATTCACATTTCCAGCTAAAACAAGAAAAGACAGTGGAATCGAAACTCAGCAAGAAGCAGCTTGTGCCTGGGAAATCGAGGTCAACCAAGAGAGGGAGGCGGACAGTAGCTTCGGAGAACCAAAACCTAATAACAGAGCAGCTTGCCCCATTAAGGTCAGGATAAGGAGGCCCAGGCAGGTGGCAAGCCGAAATAAGAATTAAATGCACAAATAGAGGAAAAACTAAGCAGATTCACGGTGTGCTACCACGTAACCAGCCAAGCGAGAAGAGGCACCTATGCCTGGCTGTCTCCCAAACAGAAGATACCATAACCTTTCTTGACAAGAAGCTACAGTTTCGAGGCCGACTACAGCCAACTAATTGACACATAGCACTAAAGTACTGATTGATGGAAAGAAGGCTGGGTGAATCTTGGGGCATCCTGCATCTGGTTGACCTTTCTGCGTGCTGATAATTAAAGTGGATATTTATGCATTGGGTTGTAGCGAACCCAATCACAATGGACCAAATAATCTAGGGTCCCATAGATAGTAGAACCAATGGAACGTCATACTTTTAGTGATGTCCACCGTAGTCATATTTGAAGGAAGGGCTTAGACGCCTACCTGATAATGTTTATCCAATCCTCACACTCTGTTACCATACACAGATATAGCACCTATATTTAAGTTACATTTTCCAACCAATAGAACTGTATGATAAACTTTTGAGTGTTACATGTCAATGATGACGAATTTTGAGTATAACTGTTACTGTTTGCATGAAGTTGTTGGGAGTTGAAGCGAGACGGGCTATCACATCACTGTTGATTTCCATGTTTCCCTGTTTTTTGTACTTGTCATTAAACAGACTCCTCTCTGCCAAACCATTGAGTTGTCCTTATTGATTGGTGTTGGAGTAAGAAATCCTGCACCCCATCCACCTCAAGGTGCAGCTATCTTGTCTTAAAGTACTTGAGAGCTAGCTCTGACTCTATGGGCCAGTCAGGGGTCACTCTCTCTCAGGTACATTTGGTAGCAGAGGATGGTTGGAAACCATCGATTATTGATTATTGATTAAAATAAGACACCTATTGACCGTCGACATAAAGTAACTCTAGGTCTTTGGCAATATCATGAGTCCTTTGCCATTCAGCTGAGTAGACCGTGAAGCTTCCCGTAGACAATGGTAGTTTAACCCAAGACAGCAGTCGGGGCCTGAAGGGACCTGTTTTCCAGACACATCCTTTCCCATTCCTACAGGCAGTTGATCGTACGAAAATCTGAAGGAGGTGGTAACGCAGGCGGTGATGCCGAGGGTCCAGAGACGAATAATGAGAACGGTGAGTGAAGAAAAAATTGAGTGCTTTGGCAAACAGTGTACGCTTTAAGAACAAGTAAAGGGAAAAGGTAATGGAGGGAGGAGGAAAAAACAAAATAGTCAGAAGTAGAGAAGACTGTATAAGGGGATAATGACTCGAGAATAATTAAATATATAAAGGTTACGGGGTGGACACCCAAGAAGAGAGAGGTTACCAGGGTGGACACCTGAGAAGTGAGAGGATTCGCCTTATTCCTGCGCTTTAATATAGCGGCCAGAAAAAACGTGTACCCAGAGTCCCACGTAATGGGGAACAATTAGACTACCACCACGTTTAAAGACATTGTGAAAGGGGTTTGTTTAGACTCCATGAAGGGGTAATGATTAGAGGCAGAGATATCTGTGTCCAGCTGGTGTCCGTCTAGTCTGTCAAGCGTCTGTCTTACATATGTGTTGTGACGTCATATGTGAAATTTCTGTTCAGAGAACTGGTTAAAAATTTTGCGAGATTCGATAGCTGAGACAGAATCTCACATGAATTGATGTTTTTGAGCACATTGGTACTATAAATGTTTTGGTGGAAAATTTGAATTGGAGTGTGCGGTGTTTGGTGCTCCCTCATATTGTCAGTAGGTGTTTGAACCACACGAAAGCATTAACAAGTCTTATATAGGAGGAAAGGGAACAAATTTAAACATGGCAGACATAACTCCATTAGCACACTTATGTAAGCAGTTGCCAAAACATGCACCCAAGCTAAAGAAGTATAGCACAGAGTGGGTTAAAGGTACTGCCCACAAGATGTTTATGCCATGGCCACAAAATGGGTCTTTATCTAAAGCCGTCTTGCAACATATGACGACATATTTGCCTGCCACATATACAGGCAAGAAGTTAGAAAAACACCTTGCGGTTCTAGAACTCTGGAAGATGTATGAGCAGACAAAGGAGGAAGAGCCACCAACAGATTGGATACTAAATGTATGCACAGAGGGGGGTGAGACGCCTACCGCGTCACCTGCCCCGCCTGAAACAAGAACCGAAGAAAGTAAGGACGAGGGATTATACCCGTTAAGGGAGCTTAAAGCAGCCACGGGGTACAGCAACCCCGCATATGAGTCACCTACATACAGTAGTGACGAAAATCAAAGGAAGGATAAGGACAAGAATTTTACCTCTGCAGTCCCAAGGGACAAGGGGAGACGCGATGATGAAAGAAAGGATCAGACAAAGACAAGTGCATCTCTCGACAAGGAGAGAGAGGGAAAGAAATGAAAAGGAAGTGAACACAGAACTGATGAGATAGCATTCGCAAAAGATGAATGGATGGGAGGATATATCTTATTGAAACTCAATGGGAAAGGAAGTGATGACGTGAGACCAAAAGAGAGGTTAGATGAGGCACAGAGAAAGGAGAAAGAGAAGGAGTTAAGAGATGAAAGGATAAGAAGGAAAGATAGACTAAGGTGAGAACAGCTATATCGCCAAGAGAAAGAAAAACAGCTCGATCGCAACCCGAGAACACCCTATGATCAAGACAGACAGACAAAGCAAAGGTTAGAAGAAGAGCAAAGTGTACGTGAAAAAAGGATAAGGAGACGAAGAGATGAGGAAATTCGAAGGGCAGATGAACGTAGAAATGAAAAAAGAAGGGAAGAAGATAGGGTCAGAGAAGAGGTGAGGAAGCGCAAATAATTTGATGATATCGAACATAAGCGAAGACAGAGGGCACGCAATCTCGAATATTTGGAGAGGGAAGTTAAAAAACCTGATGCAGTTGTAAACTGGGAAGACATTGAATAATTCTTTCCTGCATACGATTCACTACCAGGCACGTCTAGGGCAAATATTGAAGATGACTTCGACACCAGAAGCATCGGGCAAACGATCGATAGAGTATATGATGAAATGGGGCTAGACATAATACCTCAAGGAGAGGGGGAGGACGAGCGCTTGGAAAGCACTCAGCTGTATGACACTGAGGATATCAATCGAAGTAGTGGGAGTAGGAAACTGTCCCTGGATAGATTAGAAAGCAGTAGAAACGATGAAGACACAAGGAATTGCGTGAATTGGGAACAAACAATGTCCGACTCCGAAGGGGAGGAGCATGAGGCAAACGAAGAAGGGAGACAGCGCAAAAGACAACTCCCAACGGAAAGAGGGATATGATGGTCAGACACTAGCGAGTCTGCACCGAGAACATCAGAGTTAACCACACATTCTGACCGACATGAAGGAGTACCTCATGTCAGAGGGGGGTGTTGTCACCGCCCTATATAGACAGACTAAGGACATTTCCAGGTAGATGGCGATGCAGGAATATTACCCCTGCAATAGACTGGAGAAATATGAGAGATGAGAAAGAGGGCTGCGCATTCCAATTTCCGCTACTAGAAAAAGGTGCAGCAAGACCACAATATATCCCATGGCCACACATGGATTGAGAAAACTTGAAAAACAAGCTTGCAATGCTGACATCAGGAGCCGGAAAATGGATACACGAGTTAGAAAAAATGACAGGAGGAAACACACTAGCTATAGGGGATATTAAAGGTCTCCTGATCGCAATACTTGGTGAGAGAGCAGACGATGTGTGGCCACGGGCAGGGTACCCTGGTGTAACCACAATTAACACTGCACATGACGGAGCGCCATTTATCAATTGCAGAGCAGCAGTATGGAAAGCGCTACGAGTACTTTACCCAGACACATCCGATATGGGAGCTATAATGACTAGAAAGAGGAAGGAGTCGGAAGATCCTTTAATTTATATACAGAATTTCCAAGACACGTGGGTGCTCGAAACACGTGAATCTTGGACAAAACCAATACCTGTATTTTACCATATATTTTGCCAAGGGTTGCCAGAACCGGTGCAGAAGCAACTCAAGAAATTGGTAGGAGCCGAGCCTAAGCCTTGGGCTGAAATACAGTTGACTATCGCACACTACTGTAGACTGTTGCAAGAAAAGAATCGTAAAAAGGAGGCAACTCGAAAGGGTGAGGAAGCGAAGCTGGTGCACAAGAAATTATGAAAGTATGCTCTTGAGGGAGCTATGATAATGCAGCTGAACAAAACATGCAACAGGTGGCTAATCCACAACAGAACAACTAGGGTAATGTAGGGTTTTACCCACGGGGAAGAGGATTTAGAGGAAGAGGATGGCAGAGCAATGAGGGAGGTTTCCAAAATAAACAAGGAGGCTTTCAAAATGTGCAAAATGGTAGCCCGGATATGTCAAATGGACACATAATTCGACCACCGGCAGTATGTTGGCTGTGTGGAATGACAGGGCATTTGGTGCGCACATGCAAAAGTGAAGGCATGATGCAGAATGGCCAAGGAAAGGGAGCAGGCACAGCAAATCCACCTGCAGTTTCACAACAGGGCATTTCACAGAATCACACAGTGCAGCAACAAGCACCAGGAGCGCAACAAGGGGCGCAACCACAAAAAATTGGGAATTTTCCACAAGGACAATCCCAACAGACACCACCGCAACTACCACAGACCCAGAACCCTGGAAGGGGAAGAAACACTGGGAATGGGGAAAATCCACAAGTGCACAGTGGGCCAAACATATATATAAACTAGGACAGCTCAATGGGAACCCTGATGTGCTCTCTCCTATCAGTGACACCAGACCCTCATAGGGAACCTAGGGTGGATGTCATTATAGGGGGTAAAGACTATTCCTTCCTAGTGAACACGGGTGCAACACGCTTGTGCTTACGTGAAGGCAAGTTTTCCTTGTCCGGCGAGGCCATAGATACTCAGAGTTTTATAGGAGCTCACAGTCGAGTTCACTTTACAGACACACTCCCAGTCTCCATAGGAGAGTGCAAAATAAATGTACCTTTACTATATTCACATCAGACCCCAGTAAACATTTTGGGTCGAGACTTAATGACAAAGTTGAACATGACAATTACGTTCACGGAGGAAGGCATAGTATGCTCCACTCCAGAAATGCACTATTTAAATGTATGCAAAATGATTAGAGCATACTCAGGACACATAGCCATGAAGGCCATACCAATGGAGCCAGAAGTTTTTGCATATGGCATGCGTGTGCTTATGGCAGGATTGCCAGGCCTTGCAGATAGAACTATAATAACCCCTGATGAGTTTTTATTCAGACCCAGAATACCTATGCATGAGGAGGGGGGACAAGTATTTCCCTTGATGATACACACAGCAGCAGTGCGAGGGAAAGTAGCATTGGTTGATGGATACGATGTCAAAAATGTAGACAATGGTGCGTGATTATCGCCATCGAAGAAGGGTATCAAGTGACTAACGTCACCGATGACGATCTGTTTGAAGAACACTCAGACATGGAAGAGACAAGGGTGGAAGTGTGTCTCATCTTTTGGGTAAAAATGATCAAAAGAGAAGTGCCTCAGAGAATTAATATTTTGATGAGGATATAGCTAAAGTGCCTGTCTCAGTGTGGACTACAGGACCCTATGATGTAGGCCTCTTGAAGGGGTTGGGAGAGGTGAAAATTAAAAATTAAAAATGGAACTAAATCCAGGAGCAATTTTACAAAGAGTCCGAAAATATCCCATGTCCAGAGAGGCAGAAGAAGGGATTTTTAAGACAATTTCTGCTATGATGGACCGGGGCATCTTAGTGACGTCAGAGTCACACTGTAATACTGCAGTTTATCCTGTCAAGAAATCAAAGGGGGGGTCTTGGTGTTTAATTCAGAATTTACGAGCAATAAACAATATTGTTGAAGCCAAGTTACCTTTAGTGCCTAACCCATCTACAATTCTATGTAATATACCCGTCGAGGCAAAATACTTCACGGTGATTGACTTGAAAAATGCCTTTTTCTCAATCCCGTTGCACCGTTACTCACAAGATCTGACGTCATTCACGTTCAGACAAATGCGTCTGAAAAGCACGAGGCTGCCACATGGATACTGTGAGTCTCTGTCTATTTTCGACAGAGTCCTGCAGATGGACTTAAGCAATATTGCATTAGAATGTATTGTCTTGCAGTATGTGGATGACATTCTAATTTGTAGCACAACAGAGGAGCAATGCAGGCACGATTCTGTTCAGTTATTGACTATACTGGCTGAGAAAGGTTATACGTTTGACAAGGAAAAGTTACAATATTGTCAACAGTGGTGCTGTACATAGGCCAGCTTTTCTCACATGAAGGAAAGAAGGGAACCCCAGAAAGGGCTGAAGTCATATTGAACACAGCTAAGCCACACACGATAAAGGAAATGCAGAGCTTTCTAGGCCTGTGCATCTATGTTATGGCATGGGTTTTCGATTACAGCTCTTATACTAAGCCTTTACTTCAGGCCTTAAAGAAGGCCCAAGTGACAAAGGGAAAGATTGAATGGTCTGAGACGATAGAGAAAGGGTTTACTGAACTCAAGAGAGCGATTTGTATGGCTCCAGTTCTCAGAATTCCCAATTATGCAGAGGAATTGTACCTGTTTCCACACACAGATGGCAACGTTATGACGGCAGTGCTCTCTCAAAGAATATTGTTGGGGTACAAGCCCTTAGCATGTTACAGTGGGAATCTGGACCCAGTAATGAAAGGCCACTTCCCATGTGAACAAAGTTTAGCTGCCGCAGCGTTCACCATAGAAAAAGCGACAACCATTGTAATGGGATATCCATGACGTTGTACGTCGAGCACTCATTATTTGCCATCTTAGAGAAACCAAAGGGCACATTGACATCTTAGAGAGCTTCTGCCTATGAAGTGATCATATCAAACCCATCGATTAAAATAGTGCGATGTAAGATAGTGAACCCAGCTATGTTTATAGCAGAGCCGGTCCCTGAAGGAGAGCCGATACATGACTGCAAAAAATTATGAAGCATTCTATGATGAAATCCCCAGGGTGAAAGAAAATGCGTTGGCAGGAGGAGAGATCGTCTTTATAGTCGGTTCTTCGAGGATTGACCAAAGTGACGGGCAAAGATACACAGGTGTCGCTGTGATGAAACACATAGTAAATGGAGAATTTCGAGTACTTGTTAGTCCGCGAATACCATCTCACTACTCAGCACAGGCTGCAGAATTATTGGCGTTGATACTCGCCATTGAGAATCACGCAGACCAGGAAGTAACGGTGTATAGTGACTCCGCCTATGTGACATCAACAGTGCCCACAGGCTTAGCGCGCTGGAAAAGGAGGGCTACCTCAGAGCGGACAGCACCCCAGTACAGCACGCAGCCTTATTGGACAGGCTGATAAAGGCACTACAGTTCCCAGTGGGCATAGCGGTCGTGAAATGCGCCGCCCATACGACAGGGACACATTTTGTATCGTGCAGAAATCACACAACTAATGGAGCTCCAAGGGGAGGCACCACAGGAAGAGAAAAACTTGTGGAAACATCGAGGGTGTTCTTTAAACCCCTCTGACAGCTTGTGGCAACAAGACAACACTGGTAAACCAGTAATGCCTGTAGCTCTACTAAAAATAGCATTGGAACAGTTGCATTATCCGACGCACATGACAAAGCAGAATCTAGCAGCAACGCTCGCGGAAGACTGGTTCATACCGAATTTAGCTGAGCATGTTGCATTCTTTATGGTGAGCTGCATAATCTGCCAGCAATTCACCGCTGGGCACACATTAAAAGTAATGAGAGGAGTCATCCCCAGGCCAAATGGGCCTTTTCAGCACTTGCATCTCGATTACGTCGACATGATTCAAGTATGCAATGCGTACAGATTCTTAATTGTCGGGATATGTCCATTCTCTAGATGGATAGTAGCAGGTCCATGTACAAACCCAAACTCTACCTGTATGCTCTTCGGAACCAACCCGGCCCGACCATCATTTTACGCCACACGAGATAGTCACATGAAGAAGAATGAGAACTCCCCTCACACCCCGAGATAGAGCTAGATGTGATGCCCAGTCGATAGGAGAGGTTTTGGGATCTGAAATGAAAAATTATCTGAACTGCATGACATCTTGCCTTACTGTAATTTCAGACCAGCTGCAGCGACGACGAACAGGGTGCAAGGCAGCGCAGAACACAGAAAGAGACACTACATCAGACACAGCTCAGGGTCTATGTGTTCCACTCGTCTTCCCTGGAACACCGTCTTCGTGAGGAATCACACAAGGGAAAAGTGGGATGAGCCAAGGTTCAACGGACCATTCACAGTTGAAGACGTCACTCCATCCGCAGTCAAGCTGCAAGGAAGAAGAGCTTGGATCTTCCTGGGTGATGTCAAGCCATATATCGGAGGAAACCCCCTGCCTGCACCCCACCATGAAGAGACTACAGACAACAGGAAAAACCATGCACGTGCAGACGAGATCCATGACGAGGAAGAAGGACGCATTACCAGCAAAGTAAAGACAAAGAACCTTTTGCAAGTTGTGGCTTAACTTGGACACTTCCTCTAAGCAGAAAAAATGGGATAAGGACATAAAAACGGAAACTCTGTGCATCCTAGTTGCAGGGTGAAGAAGAAAAAATTGCGTGTATAAGCCACAACATGTTTTGTTGACGCAAACCTTTGAACCGAGTCACACTTAAGCCTTGATGAGGAAAAGACTATGACAAACTTTGATCAAGGATATTTACATTGGAAACAGAAACAGCATCCCTATTCATCCAAAACCGAGACTTTGTTTGGAAGCACTTATGGTGTCCCACAGTACAGACATCACAAAGGACGTGGTTACGTATTTCCACCTAGTGTTAAGATCATACCCATCACTGGTAGGGAGGATCACCAGTGTCACAGACTTACTTCAAGATGTTGACAACGAAAAAATAATCAGACAACCGCTTACTGTCATTGCGGAAACATTCATCGTACTGCAGGAGTACAGTGAGAAAGAAACAAATGCTTCCACCAAAGTCAGAAATAGATGAACTCATCAATACACTTTTCTTTCGTATAATCGAAGACTGTCCATCTATTGTCGGGAGAACAACTGATACATTGACATTCCTTCGAGATCCAGCAAACAGTGAACATTTGAGTCATCTGTTGAATAAAATCAGTATTCTGGTCGCACTCCACGGAACTGGACAGTGCAGACATTGTTCAGGTCAAGGAAAGAAGACATAATCCTGAATCGCAACAATGACTGGACAAATGTCCCTGTCACCTGAAGACAGTAGACTGGCGCACAATGTCCTTTTTCGCCTAGTTACCGACTTTCCGGAATTGGTTGGGAGGCCTGTCGAGGTTGACGTCCTCACCTTCATCAGAGATCCAGCCAATATCGCACAAATGTGAATGCTCCTGCATGGAATAATACTCCAAGTAGAACTTTCCAAACATCAGAGAGATTATCTGAAGAGATTTTAAAGAAATGTTCGCCAAGGGACAGATCGAGGGAGCAGAGTCAAGAACCTCATTTGTTATATTTGTTGTCATTTCCCTATTCCGTCATACTGAGCAGTGTCCAACATGTCCTCAGGACTGAAGCAGATTCGAGGAGTGGACTGGGAACTCACACACTTTGAACATGCACAGTAAAGGTGACTCATCGAAGTATTATCGTAATCTATTTTTCCGATAGTTTAGCAAAGGAACTGTATCCTGTATTAAGAGACAATCTTCACTCGCAAGAGGGGGGACACTTGTGAAGCACCTGACACTTTTGACACAAAACTCGGAGAACGATAGTGAGTGGGGGAACAATAATATTGACATTTGGCGAATGATCGATATGGGGGCCCAGAGCAGTAACCTGGTCCTCCCACAAGCAGAGAGGCATCCCCGCTTCTCTGGAAGAAAATGCTGTCGCCTTACATATCGAACTATAATGTATTTATGCATTGTATTTATCATCATTTTACTGTCATTAACGATCAGAACTGAATTTTTTATTGGTGCACGAAGCGTTCCAATTTCAGTGCACCCACCTGATGATATACGCATGCAACCCACAAAAGCACCCAGACCTTATATAGTCATTCCAGTCCCTAGAAAATCTGACGGTAGAGTAAATGAACTTGAAATGAACATGATTAATAGTGATATAAACACATTTATGGTAACAAATGAGCAGAAAAACTGTAGACAGGGTCAGCACGAAATGAAGAAAAAGCACTGACAACTACACTCACACACACACTAAGTGCACACAAACCAGGCCAAGCGTCAATGACTAAATAACCTCAAACGAAAGCAGCAGAGAAGATGAGACTGCCTGCCGCAAAAACTCTCACATGAGATAGTGAGAAGAAACTAGAAGAATTAAGAGAAAGACCAACAGAAGTAGTAATATCAGAAGCCCTTAAGAAAACAGAAGCGGCCTCAGAAAAACTCTCCGCAAGGACACAAATGTTAGTAGACCTTCTATTCCCGCACCTGACCAGAGCGAGAAAACGCCAAAAGGAACTGAAGAACAAAACGACAGAGGCTGTATTACCCAGCACGCATATTCCAACACAAGGGACAAGTACCAGGCCTACAATACAATCATATATTGGATGAGTGCTAGGCTGGTTGGCATGAGCACTTGCACGCAGCAGAGAAAAAATGCATGAGGACCAGGAAAGTGCTACCAGACTCTTGTTCACTCAAATGACAGGTGAAGAAGCCTGCACCATGGACCAGGATACCGAAGAGCCCTCCAGCAAGAAAAAAGCCATACAGAGGCATTCAGAGATGTAGTTATAGCTAACTACGGGAAAACACTAAGAATCGAGAGAAGCTTACATGAAGATAATAATGAACTGAACGATTACTAGGACAACACAGCACATCTAGGGAACAACATTTGGTACCAGCATATGAAACAAGTTGTAAGACGGAATTCGGAAGTAGAGTGCTTTGTTTGTGCACTTCCACCGAACAGCATGGGGACATCCAAGATCTTTTTGGCTGTCGAAACTGATGTCCCGACAGCACATTGTCTGCCACACATAGCAATGTGTAACACCAGAGGCCAATTCATGGGAAGTGATGCCTCATTGATATGGGCAACTGTAACAGATTATCCCGATGAAGACGATTATGTTCAGGACATTAAGAAGAGAAATAGAGCTAATACTAGGAATCACGTGATCAGGTACGAGAAACCTGAAGTTAAAGGAGCAGGGATAAGATGGGAAGTAAACCCGAGACTGAATGTCCAAGGAAAAACTCCAGAAGTGGCCCAAATTTGGAAAAACAGAGGACAAATGCAGATTTGGGAAACAGTGCTTTCTCCAAATGGATGCGAAGAAGGAGTAGTGATCTGCCGAGCATGGATGGTCCTTGGAGCCTGCACAGAAGCAATAGAAAACTCACAGAGATCTTGCAAACCACTATGGCCAAAGCTTACAAGATTACTGACATGGGTCGAAGACAGAGGAGGACCCTTGCAGATAGTGCCACTAGAATGCCCGAAATTGTGCTTCAGGAATAATGGCACAAGGAAAATGGGAGAAAACCAGACTGCGGACACATTTTTGAAGCTCCAGGAATGACTCATGGAACTGCAGTAATTATGGATCATTATTGGGCATGTGGATCCAAAGCATACATCAGACTGCCAAAAAACTGGGGAGGCATATGCACAATAGTGAATGTCCACGTTCCAGCCCTAGTGATCCCGAAAGGTGACCTGAATATTGACAGTTTCCCAAAAGCAGATGCTCACCTGAGGAAAAGGAGATCTGTGAAACTGACAACTCGAGTGAGGAGAGAAAATAATTTTTTTGCCAAATCAGAAGAAGCCTTTCATGCATTCCCATAGGAACACAGGCTGTTCAGCCTCACCTCATCAGTGTTTGTGACAATCCTCATGCCAAGATTCCAAGTTGGAGCAAATACTAAATGGTTGCAGTTAACCAGATGGGAGTTACTGCAAACCATCAACTGGACAATAAAGGGATTCAACGCGATCAAGGAAGAGTTAAGAGCCATCCGACTGATGAGTCTCCAGAACAGATATGTATTTGACATGATCACAGCTATGTATGGAGGAGGTTGTGCAAAAATCGGAGAATCATTTTGCACATTTATACCTTCTCAGGATGAAGAAAATGGAACGTTAACACAAGCCATAGGTATGCTGACAAACCTACAGAACCAGATGATCAATGAAACCGACGAAGTTGATGATGACGGCTGGTTTGGATCACTGTTTTCATGGGTTCCGCAATGGATGGCGGATGCATTCAGGTTTGTAGGAGCCCTGCTAGTAATGATATTACTAGGATGTTGTGTTATCAAGATAATAATCTCGCAATGCCAGAAAACTGCGAAGAAAGCCATAGGGATGAAGATCATGATTGATGTCAAACAAGATGGAAGCCCAGAGATCTAACTGATGATGAAATAAGAGACTTTGTAAAGACAAGCGAGCATGCACCAGAAGGTACCAAGTTTCTTTACCCCAGGAAATGCAGAAATTATGAAGGAAAATGGATCTATTGTAGCCCAAATGGACAATGTCAGCTAATGACATGGAACAAAGATGAACATGTAAAAACAGCAGGAAGCCTGAAAGGAGTGATAAAAATATGGACTCCAAAGAGACACTCTTTCAAACCATCATGTACAAACCAAGAAGATGAAGAAGAGATGGATACAGAAGAACCAAGTAAGTTGAATCCAAAAGAAGAAGTGGAAGTGGTCGTTAATGTAGAGGAGGTCCCAAATACAGCCTGCACTCCAGTTGCCCATTTTGAAGTCCCAAGAGCAAATAAACCAGCAAAGAGCCGCGTTAGGGATCTGCCCAGTGCCCATCAGAAAAGCAATCCCTATTGAAGTACCAATAACCAGACAACCATGGACAGTAAGGTATCCATTGAGACAACCCTACCAGCAAATGACATGAAATGAAGATGGCTTAAAAACTGTCCCAGAAGAAACTCAAAAGGCCTTAACTGAAGACGGATGGTGATGACACGAGGGCCCGGACAGACTCACAGATGAAAGAAACGACAACCAAAAGATGACACACAGAGATGAAACACCATGAATAAGTAGAAGGAGAGACAATGTTGAAATATAAAGAACTTTAAACCGTAAAGCAGGATGAAGATATTCAACCAGCTAACGCCTGTACATATGCTTGTGACCGCAGGAAGCTAAGAAAACAGTGTGGCTTGCTATGCTTAGTAGTAGAATAGAGCGGCAAGCGCCAACTATATATCTACCTCAAAGAAGCACACTATATAAGTGCGAGTCCACTTTATACAAAAGCAGAATTAACCCAGGTTATTAGGGGTCGAACAGGACAGGATTCACATTTCCAGCTAAAACAAGAAAAGACGGCGGAATGAAAACCCAGCAAGAAGCAGCTTGTGTCTGGGAAATCGAGGTCAACCAAGAGAGGGAGGCGGACAGTAGCTTCGGAGAATCAAAAGCTAAGAACAGAGCAGCCTGCCCCTTGAAGGTAGAGATAAGAAGGCCAAGGCAGGTGGCAAGCCAAAATAAGAATTAAATGCACGAATAGAGGAAAAACTAAGCAGATTCACGGTGTGCTAGCACGTGACCAGACAAGCGAGAAGAGGCACCTACCCCTGGCTGTCTCCCAAACAGAAGATATCAAAACATTTCCTGACAAGAAGCTACAGTTTCCAGGCCGACCACAACCAAATAATTGACAAATAGCACTAAAGTACTGATTGATGGAAGGGAGGCTGGGTGAATCTTGGGGCATCCTTAATCTGGTTGATCATTCTGCGTGCTGCTAATTAAAGTGGAGATTTATGCATGGGGTTGTAGCCAACCTGATCACAATGGACCAAATAATCTAGGGTCCTATAGATAGTAGAACCAATGGGACGTCATACTTTTAGTGATGTCCACCATATTCATATTTGAAGGAAGGGCTTAGATTCCTACCTGTTAATGTTTATCCAATCCTCACACTGCGTTACCATATACAGATATAGCACCTATATTTGTTACCTTTTCCAACCAATAGAACTGCATGATAAACTTTTGAGTGTTACACGTCAATGATGACAAATTATGAGTATAACTGTTACTGTTTGCATGAAGTTGTTGGGAATTGAAGCGAGACGGGCTATCACATCACTGTTGATTTCCATGTTTCCCATTTTTTGTACTTGTCATTAAACGGACTCCCCTTTGCCAAACCATTGAGTTGTCCTTATTGATTGGTGTTGGAGTAAGAAATCCTGCACCCCATCCACCTCAAGGTGAAGCTATCTCGTCTTAAGGTACTTGAGAGCGAGCTCTGACTCTATGGGCCGGTCAGGGGTCACTCTCTATCGGGTACACTGGCTTAAGAGTATATAATCGAGAGGAAGTTAAAAACAAACATTATCTATAAATACATTTGGGAAATGTTGTTTGTATTTTCGGGGTTGGCTCCAGCCCCACAAAAGTTGGTGGGCTGAAATTATGGCCTGAAATGAGCTTAGCAGTCTGGGGTGTACTGGCGACAGTGACATTTAACCAACCTCGCCCATTTCCATGTACAGAGGTGGAGCGGGGTCCAGGCCTGTGCTATCAGTATAGGCGATCCCGGGAGATTGCCGATTTAGCAATTTTGAAAATAGGCAGTTAGGACACAATATAACATACACAAGGCTATAGCGGACCCCCACGTGCATGTGAGCTACAGACCCAGGCAACGCCGAGGTATATGGCTAGTATTATATATAGCTGCAGGCAACAAACATCTGTAAAAAAGACTCACATTACTCAGCTATCCTTCCAAAAGATGACAACAATTGATTGAGACATTTGTTAACAGGCCCTACCTGGTGACATCCCAACACACAAATCTCACTGAGTCAAAGTGTGTGCACAGATTGTATCCTCAATATGACTTCCCCAAAAATTAAAGACAGATTGAGAGATATTTTGAGGTTCTGAAGGATTGTATCTCTTAATCCCTTAATGTTCTGCCACGATCAATGACTCTATCATGAGATTAGGAAACAGTGCACATGCCTGAAACAACACATTTACCCAACACTTTCTCTAATATGTAGCACGCACAGTGCAGACCACCCCATTAACCAAACCCTGAAAAGCGTCCACACCCCCTTTAACATTGTAGCTAGCAAACCCATCACAAAACTACATTGCTATTTTTGCAAGACAGGTGGCAGCAATGCAGTGCCTGTCACACCATATCATGATATCCTAAAAAAATAGACCGGTCTACTCCTAATAAGTGAAGCCTGATTTTCAGGCACCCTTTCAGCGTCACTCACTCCTATCCTGCCCCCAGACCAATCTGTGATGTGTAAAACCACACCATCTGGAAGATGGGTGAAGTGCCCATAGTACACACGTATATATTAAAAGTCCCATGCATAGGCCCCCTCTTGATGCAACAGCAGTGAACTAACTCCTCACCCAAGACTCCTTTGTCATAGATGTTTAAAAGAAAAGGACAGACCATATAGCAATCTTGAAGGAGACATTGTTCCAGAATTAATTTTCAAAATGTGCAAAGAAAAGTTTGACACTGTGTTAGTCCAGTTTTAAAATTACACAAGTTGGGGGCGCTGTGGAGCAGCCGCTATAATGGGTGGTAAGTTTGTTATCTCCGCACAAAGTCAGCAAAGACTCAACAGCAGTGGCGGTTCTGTAGATCCCCTGGCCCTGAAAATACACGCACAGGGCTCTGAAGGTGGGGGGAACCATCTGATCAACTCTTGGCACGTTTGGGCAACCTGAAGAGCAGTTTCGACAACTTACAGCCTGGGATGCGGAGCGCAGCCGGGCCCCACGATCGAGCACTGATGAAGATGGGGCGCTGCCGAATACAAATGCACCACTCCCCCGGAGGCCCCGGAGGGAGGAGCTGTCTCGGACGACAATCTGCTCCTCATACTGAGACTGTCTGATCCACAAAAAAACACCTGCCGTCCCCTCTCTCCCTGGTTGAGCAGCTGGCTTGTGCTCAGCTGAGCCACCAGTCGGGACCCTTGCGCCTGTCTGGGGGACGGAGGACGTCGGTACTACGATGAGATCGCTGCCGGCCCGACTGCCTTTCACCTTTGGACCCAACAACATTGCCCGTGAGTGAGGTTCCTGGCTTATGCAGTGGCCACTCGAGCGGCGGGGAGTAGATTCCCTCCCATGATCCATGACCCAGGACCGGGAGCATGCCACGTCCTTGGAGGTGCAGAGTTGTGGGTGCTGAGGATGACCGGTGTTACTGTGTGGCACCTGCCGAGACCCCATTAGGATTATCCAGCCCCGAAGAGACACAGCATGAGGGGGCTGGGCGGATATGTGCACGAAGCGGGCGGCGCGGCCTGCAATTGAGCCCTCTCCTGCAGCACTGTGGTGCGGTACGGGGGCTGCCACGGCAGCTCTCCTCCAGAGTCCTTGATATTCTCCCTTCAAAACCTGAGCCACAGCTATAAATATATTAAAGACCCGACATCTCTCAGCGGACCTCCATATATCATGTAAGTGCATTGATCACGGAGCATTCACCCTGCACGCCCTGCGGTGTGACTTATGTGAACAGCCGACCACATCACATATATTATACCAGACTCCCCCCTGGGCCTGCTCCTTTCTCTCTCTGGGAACTCCGTGACCCCAGACTGAACTCAGTCACTGTATGCTCCCGCCACACGACGGAGGAGATCAGTGACATAGCCCCAACTCCTCACCCCACTATGTTGGAATTGTGTGCATTGGGGTTGCGCCCCCACCATTTGGACTCCCTCAGAGACACTGACCGCTGAGACCTAGGAAGAAGGGACGTGCCGCTGGATAGCAGGCGAGACAGCTACACAGGCCCACTGTCCTAGCTCATTCCTGGGGCTTACCTTCGGAATACACCCCGATATCGACCTGGGTCCCTGAGAGGGCCCTGAGTGCCTGTGCCCACTGGTGATGCCACCCGGAGCCCCAGGCACACATGGGTGACCCCTGGGAGGAGCTGAAAAGCACTCTAGTCCTCTGTCTCTTAACTCCTTATATTTCCCTGCCTGCTGATAGCTTTGAACTCACAGTGGGGCACAACCTTTATAGTCAACAGAGCTGCTAGGGATCGGACTATGAGCAGCTGGACCGGGGTACAACTGCTAACCTAGAGAATGTCCAATAGATCTCAGGGTGCCAAAAAGACTGGGGCCATGGACAAATTCACAAAAGCAGCGCCTAGGCCTGAACAGGGGCAGTCCACATCAGGCCATGATGACAGGCCTGCAGCTTCACTAGCCACTATGATGGAATCCATGACCAAAAACTTTGCATCCTTTCATGAAAAGCTGGATGATATTAATACAAATGTTGCATCACTCAAATCACAAATCGACCACGCAGGCACCAGAATCACTGAGGCTGAAACCAGGATTGGGGCAAACCAGGATGGTATGCAGGCTCTCCAGTACACAGTAGCATCTCTCACCCGAGACATGAAATCCATCAAGGCAAAATGAAATGACTTGGAATCTCTATCACGTAGAAATTATATTCGGATAGTCGGAGTGGCCGAGAATGCGCTCATGGGAGGGATGGAGCTAGCAGTTGAAAACTTGCTTATAGACCTACTGGGCAACCTTGAATTGTCTCCGTTCTTCACCGTCGAGCGAGCTCACTATGCACTGGCCCCGCGCCCCAAGCCTGGAGACTATACTAGACCCATAATCGCAATAAAATTAAGCTACCGTGACAGGGACCATGTTCTCTGTCTAGCACGGGAGAGGAAGGAACTAAGGCTGGAGTCACAAATTATCAGAATCTTCCCCGGCTTTTCCACTGGTGTGCAGCAGGAGAGGCTCCAATTTCTCGGTGTAAAGAAAATGCTCAGGGAAAAAAACATCCAGTGTGCCATACTATTCCCAGTGCACCATAAACTCACCTTTAGAGGCAAACTATTTTTTCACTGTCCCGGATGAGGCAGTGAAATTCATCGAGGCACAAATCCCACTGAATAAAAACCACTGAGGATATGATGGAAAATTACTGAGTGGGGAGATCACTCTATCCAAAAGGACTTACCCTCGAGCCCATTTATCCTACTGGTTATAAGTTGATAGTGTCATAAGTAAATTTTAACCGCCAAGTGGTGTTATGCCAAAGGTCCGAAGTTGCTGGTCGGGCGGCAGCAGCGTTCTCCTCTGCGGCTGCAATGGTTGTCTTGGTGTTTCTGTTGAGGTTGGGTCCCCGTTGGACCTGCAACACGAGTGGACCATGTTGGGGTAGGGCCACTGATTACAGAACCGAGAGGGAGGGAAATTACACTGCAAGTTGGGTAATGGCAATGGGGAGGGGAGAGGGTTGGTTGGGGAATGTAATGTTTAAAATGGCACAGGTGGCGCAGTTATGCACATGTCAGGTGAGCAAGATGTGGAAGTGATAGATGCAACGTCCTATGTACACAGGTGGGTGATCTGGGATACACCTTGAAAAGTCAATACGGTGACAAAAATAATGTCATGGAATGTCCGTGGGATTGGAAATTATACGAAGGCCCATAAGATCATTGCATATGCCCAGAGACATCATGTGAAGATATTACTGCTCCAGGAAACTCTTGCCATAAAGTGCTTGACGACTGCCCTGGCACCTTCCTGGGGACTAAATAGATTCTATAAAGCTTTTTCGACGCAGGCAAGAGGAGTGATAACACTTATTCATGATTCGGTTAAGGTTACATTGAAGAAGAGTTATATAGACCCAGAGGGCATATACACTATCCTTCACTGTATTATAGCTAACTGGGAATACCTTATTGTGACTACATACCGGCCCAATGTTGATGCCCCAGAGTTCTTTGATGCTGTGGTCTCTATTCTCATGGGATATGTTGGAGTGCAGATCATATGGGGAGGGTATACAAATTTGATAAAAGACACTGATTTGGATAGAACAGGAATTGTGCCTAGAACCCTGTCACGGGCGGCTCGATGGTTACAGCTACATTTAACACGTTTGGCTTATGAGACACACGGAGAACTCTCAATCCCCAAGAGCAGGGATACACATACTACTCATCAGTACATGATAGCTCCTCCTGGATTGACCTGTTTTTGACATCGGGAGATCTGCTGGGCAGAGTTGAAAAAAGGAGAGATACTCACTCGCACACTCTTGGACCATGCCCCAGTGACATTATCCATAGCACTGGTAGCATCTCCATCCGCCTGTACCGCCTGGCGTTTTAAGTCAGAAGCTCTAATGGATATTATATTGAAAGCCGAGATCCGCTCTGATATTGAGATCTTTTTTTAATGTAATAAACAACATGATACGACAGCGGGGTGTGCTGGGATGCCTTCAAAGTGTATATAAGGGGCATGTCATCTCAAGGGAGGCAGGAATACTAAAGGGTATCAGGAATGATCTTAATCGGTCTGAAGCCAAATTTAAGGTCCTGGAGCAGGAATGCACTACTGCAGATACCCCTGCCAAATTGGTACAGATATGGGAGGAATTAGAGGCCTTCGAGGTGCACGCCCTTAGAGAAATATGATACTTTTCCCACCCACGGGCAGAAAGGAATTATGGGGAGGGTGAACGGCCAGGTAGGACACTTGCCAGACTAGCCCGGGAGGAGGGTGGTCGGTCCCAGATCGAGTGTATCATGGACACAGGGCACCTTGCATTGGACAGATCAGCAGATACTCAAGGTCTTTGCTAAGTTCTACATTGACCTTTACACATCACACCAATCGCATAACATAAATGACATACGTGAGCTACTGGACAACATCCCTATGACTTCCATTGCCCAGTCAACTAGGAACTGCCTCGATGCCCCAATTACTCTGGACGAAATAGTTAAGGCCATAACTGATTTACTGAAGGGTAAAGCCGCCAGACCAGACGGACTTACCTCTGAATTTTACCGAGAACATACAGCACTCCTTGCACCAAAACTAATGGAGGTCTGGAGTGAATAGCTTAGCAAGTTGATACTCCCACCCTGCGTGAAGCAACTATAACCGTTGTTCTGAAGCCTGACAAACCCAGTGCCGAATGCAGATCCTAATGGCCCCTGCCGCTCATGAACATTGATAAAAAAATTTCGACAAAACAATCGCAAACAGATTTTTGCCGATCATGCCCCACTTGGTACATGAGGACCAGGGAGGATTTGTTTCTGGACGCTCAACAGCCCTCAACATTAGAAGACTCTTTAACGTAATGTCTAGAATTGACTAGAATGCGTAGGCCATTGCGGTCATGCTAGATGCCCAAAAGGTATTTGACATGGTCTCCTGGCAGTATATTTGTGAAGTCCTGTATAAAATGGGAGTGGGGCCGAATATGATTAGATACATCAAACTGCTGTACACATGCCCAACAGCAAGAGTGCTGGTCAACTCTCAAACTTCTGCATTCTTCGCACTGAACATGGGCACCCAACAGGGTTGTCTATTCTCCCATGTTCTTTTCGCATTGGTCATCGAACCAATGGCGGACTAAATTAGGGCGCAACATTCCCGAAAAGGAATATGTCTAAAAGAAGTCCCAGAGATAATCTCACTGTACGTGGACGATGTACTACTATATGTTAGGAACCCACCCTTATATTTGGAACCCATACAAAGAGACGTGATACGGATAAGCACCTACTTCACAATCAACTATACCAAATCTGAGATATTCCCTCTTACCAAGGCAATCCAACAACCCACTTGCGAATATCCTCTCGGGTGGTCACCAAACAGAATCCGATACTTAGGGGAACAGATGTCTTTATCTAAATCAACCCTGTTGACTGACAATTATTTGCCCGCTGAAAGGCAAGTCCAATCCAAAATAAAGAGATGGTGCTCCCTCCCGCTTACGCTGGCTGGAAAACTGTCTTTGGTGAAAATGATCCTGGTTCCTAAACTCCTCTTCATCTTTGCGAATGTTCTGGTCTGGTCAGTAAAACAATACTTTGACAGACT
This sequence comes from Ambystoma mexicanum, assembly GCF_040938575.1. Classification (NCBI taxonomy): domain Eukaryota; kingdom Metazoa; phylum Chordata; class Amphibia; order Caudata; family Ambystomatidae; genus Ambystoma; species Ambystoma mexicanum. The sequence goes on along the minus strand of NC_090922.1, from coordinate 210,403,810 downwards.
ACATACAGTGTGCGCGCAATTTCTGTGGCATGCTGGGGCTGTTCACAAGAAGTGGACACTCATGACTTTACCCTATGAGAGGAGAGGTTTTACTGTATTGGATAGCAGCACAAGCCCAATATGCCACATACTGGTACTCAGATTGTGCCGCCCCATCACATGTTAAACTTGAAAGGCTTGCAGCGGCCGAGGTGAACTCTAAGTCATTAATCCTACACCGAACATATGTGGACAATTCACCAGTGGCCCCACTGCAGCTACACTGCAAGCATGGGACCGACAACTTCGCCGAATGTCAGGATCACGCCCTTATTACAAATGGCTTCCTATCTGGGGGTATCCTGGGCTCGAACCCACAAATGCCTGTCTAAACACTGGCAGACGTTGGGATACCAAGTACTGACTGACCTGTTCCCAGAGGGGACATTCCTCACCCCACAGACCTGGCGACCTGGATACTCAGGATCGGTAATGGAACTGTTGCAATACTTTAGACTTCCTGCCTCTGTACGCTCCATGTGGCCATGCTACCCTGACAAACCCCCTTATACACCCGAAATACACTATGCCCGCAGTGTGGCCTCCACATTATACAAGATTTTACTAGCGAAAGTCCCTAATCAATCCCCTAGAGTACGTAATGAATGGGTAAATGAACTAGACCTTGAGATCACAGATGACATGTGGAAGATACTGTGCTCTCACACACGTAGGGTTTCCCTCAATTGTAGGTACTGCTGCATTCAATACAAACTATTGAATAGACTATACTACACCCCACATAAAATGTATAAATTCAACGGGAACTTGATGAAACAAGGCAAGTGCCTGTGCCTGACAGAGGCAGCCAACCATGCACACGTTTTAGACAAGCGGGAAGCTTCACGACTATTGGGGCAAGATCTTACAGTCACTCTCTGACATCTTAGGTACCACAGTCGATCCCGACCCACTGGGGGTGTCGTTCGGTTTGTGGAGCAATACCAATATTAAAAAAAGTCTGCTTTCCTGAATTTAAGTTGTATGGTGGCGAAAAAATGTATCCTTCAGTGTTGGAAACACTCTTCCCCTCCTACCTTTACAATGTGGCTAAATGCGCTGACCTGGACTCAGACCTGTGAGGAACAATATATAAACGCCCTCTCAATACAATCTCGCCCAAGAAATGTGTGGACTGTATTTTGCAGTTACCTCATCAACAGAACTACAAGTGACCTAGGGTCACCTGCCCGGACACAATTGTGATGTCAACATATTGTGTGCGCTGTATAAAGTTCAATGCTCTGTGATCTAGCTACTTTCAGTACTGACAGTCTATGTATTGAACTGTATCTAAGCATATATGATGCGGAACCTTTGATTTTCCTGACTGTGTGTACTGTACTAAAATGCCAATAAATAAAAGTAAAAAATAAAATCACACAAGTTGCAGATTTTGATACCTTTTATTGGACCAACTGAAAATTCTTTGCTGAGACAAACAGCTCAAGCAAACACACAGACCTCTTCAAGTCAAGACCTCTCCATCGGATGTTGGAGAGTGAAATGATGTGTAAAGGAAAGCCACAGCACATGAAAAGCTAATGTTTTGTTCCACCTCTGGATAGAATGTTCAGTTATTCCAATAAAAGGTATACACATCTGCAACTTGTGTGACTGCAACATTTCAAATAAATAAATGATCTTGCTGAATCATTCATTCACGTCCATTCCATTTTTCCAAAGTGTGGGCGGGCAGTCGTAGATTAGGTTGTGGTTTACCCAAAAAAAGGCTAGGCAGAGTGCACTGTAGAACCACTTCTGAATGGTGCACGCCCAATAATTTTGTTGTGGTAAATGAGTTAAACGAGGGCCTTGAAACATCATCATTATGTCGGAGTAAAGTACTTTGCATAAAATTGCCCTTACTTATTTGAAGCGCCAAATGAACAGACCCCACGACAGGCACCACAACTGGAGATTCAAGGACATTTTGCGGATAGAACGCCTCATAAAAACCTGATCTCAGCACCCATTTTCCATCTGGACCACAAAGAAAATTTCTTAAGGACGTGATTCACCATAATTATGCTGTTTTTGGGCTTCAACTCATTGTGGGTATGAGTGCTAGAAAGTGGCCTAAAAGTTACTATGAAAGGTCTACATGTCCCTGCTTCTTCCTTGTGCTTCTCCGTCCCTTTGCCCCCGTGCTGGCTTCCTCTGCACCTTGCAGTGTCCACAAATCAAAATACAATAAAAAAATAAAACAATCTGCAGCCAAGCAACATGGCACCTCTTCGGCCACCCTGCAACTTCCCACATTCCCCATGACCCAACTCTTCCAACCATCTGACCGACTTCAACTTCTGGCTAGAAGACACGATCATTTCTCAGACTAAGATTTCCGTGGCTATCTGCCACCGCTGTGACCCCCAGGTCATGGCAAAATGCCCTTTTAGATCCATTTGTGACAATTGGAGTAGTTGCAGCAATGTTACCATTCCACCAGTAGTGACATTTGATATCGCTCTTCTTCATGTCTTGTCCTTCCAAAGCCACACACCAATTAAGTACTACCATGCCGGAAGCAATTAAATGCTGCTTTCTGAGGAGTTCCACGTGCTCCGGAGGAACATTTGGCAACACATGGTCAGGCAGGGCCAGGAAATAGGAACAGTGTGTTTTCCAATTAATGTTATAATGAGATAGCGTGCTTTGTAATCAGATGTGACTCACATTTGCCTTCAGGCTTTATCCCCAAGGTAGAAGGTGTTTTTGAATGCTTACTTGACAGGGCATGAGACTGCCACAGGGTTTACTGGAGCGTTTTGTGAAGACCCACATAGCCTAAAACTCAACGTGGAAGCATGATTCTTGTCTTGTTGCTTGTGAACACTAGTCTTGCATTTCTGCAGACCTTTTTCATTAAGCAATCCACTTTGGCGAACAGATAGTGGGTTGAAGACAAAAGCAGGGATCTGGGATCCCAGGTGTAAGAGAAAACATATATTGGGCCTCATTCCGAGTATGGAGGTCGTCATGGCGTTATTTGCGCCATGAATACCTCCCATACCGGGTCCGACCTGGTTCAATGGGGATTTACCGGTCCATTCCGACCCTGGAGGGACCGGTAATTCCCCATTGAAAAATCCATTCCCCATTCCCATTTGAGTCCCCGTAGGGCTCAATGGGAACAGGAAAGTAGCTAACAACGGTACCGCAATTTGCGGTACCGTTATTAGCTCTCTGGTCCCTTAGCAGCTCCCGCTAAGGGAGCCTGGTAAAACCAGGCACCCATTGCGGGACCCACTAAGGGACCTCGGAATAGGGTGCAAAGGGATTACCGGCACCGATGTCCTTAACGGTGCCCGGTATCCCTTTGCACCTACCTCGGAATGACGCCCATAGTGTGTTACTTTATATATGTGGTGGTCCTGACAGCCTTGCAAAATGTCTAACTTGGGTTGATTTAGCTATGTATAAAGTAACACTGCCCTCTAAGACAAAGACAATTTCCTGGAGAAATGTGCACACCCAAGATGCCTTGCATTAAAACTAGAGGTGAACTTCCAGCGATGGCTACTAGGTGGCGTTGTGGAATGTGTGATGAGCATGAGAAAAAGAGCGAGAGAAAGAGAGCGAGTTTGCTGCCTTATAGTTAAGCTAAAAGCTATTTGCATTGACTTTTCCCAAAACGTTAATGCGAATTACTTTTGACTCGCTGGGCGAATTGGAATGACATTTCCAAAGATGTCCTGGCACGGGTCCCTCCAAAATGGTATTGTTGGAGAAAATTCATTAACCATTTCAAAATATTAAGAAAACAAAAAACGCATTTCAGCCTACTCCCAATCAGTTTCCAATGCGCAAAAAGGTAACATCCATTAAACACATCCATCGCACAAAAACTGCGCAATGGATTTGCACCACATAAGAAACAAGTTGGGCACAAAGCATTATAGATGCGCCTGTTTTGGTTGGGAGTAATTCCGTCCAATAATTGGACAGCAAATTGGATGCAACCCGTCCGAAAAAGCGTTTACATATCTCCCATTGTGCAATGCAGCAATGAAGCTTTTCAGAAGTTAAAAGTGGTTTTTATTTTGACGGGATGCAAGCGTTTCCCTGATAATAGCGCGGGAAGCCAAAACTGAAAAGGGCTCAAAATGATATTAAGAGAAGGAACTTGATGGTTTCACAATAGTGTAAATAGTAAATGAGGACCACATATGTAGTGGGTGAGTTTGTGGTGGGCTGGATAGCCAGTTTGGCGACTTTCCTTTTCTGAACCATATATGGTTTTCCTTTTCAACACTTGCTCTTCAAACACATTTAATTTCACCCACTATGTAGGCGACAGAAATATTGACTACCCCCGGTAAATGCAGAACTTGGTTGTATATGAGCAACGAGCCCTAACCATTTGAGTGTGCTGCTCAATCTGGTGGGAATTATGGCTGATGTGGCCAGGTGGTGCCAAATGCCAAGTCGCCCCATTATGGACACTGGCAAGAAGGGATGAAAGGGGCAGGAACAGCCAATGTGTGTTAATAGAGGTTACCAACTCTGAGGGACCGCATATCGGAGGTGAAAATCCCTGTGACTATGTAGGCCTTAGTCAGAGGCGTAGCCAGGATTGTCTAACAAGTGGGGCCTGAAGCTAATATAATTGGGCCCACCACAGTGACATTAACATGTGTAAATGCCAACATAGCGCATCTGAGTGGGCATTTACGGATTGTGGGTGGGTCTTGCCACCTGTCTACCCCTCTGGCTTTAGTTGATCTTCCAGGGGTCTGTGGACACAGCAAGTTTAGAAAGCTAAGCTTTCACTCCTCTTGTGAGCGAAGGAGGCGTACCTGTAAGCTTGGTAATCATTCGCCTTAGGCAGCTTTTCAGGTGCCCACACCCCAGGCACTACCTTTAGGATCGCATTGGTGCGCTTCAGGGACTACTTCATTCTAAGTTCCTTCGTGAACATTGGGGACCAATGCTTGAAGTCGATTTTCTAGGCTCCCCAATCTACTCCTGCCGGGGCCCTCAGGGCTAAACCAGCGATTGTGTGGATTCACTTATAGGCCAAGCATAAATACTGCACTAGAAATGTTCAGAAGGAAGCTGAATCGGTCCGTACATCTGCCAACCTTGGCATAGACACATGTGTCTCTATCTCTCCCTCAAATATCTATGATTACCCTACAGCCATTTAAAAGCAAGAAATAACGATTGCAAACAAAGGCAGATTGGCTAGTTTGATGACTGAATAAATTTGGACCCAGCGTTCAAAGACAGACCTGCCATTAACTATGTCGCCATATAATGTCTGTCAGACTTTCAAAAGTATCTAAATTGAATGGCCGAGAAAAGGGGTTTGGGTGCCCAGTGCCCCCACCATCCTCCTGCTGTCGATCTATTATTGCCTCCCACACCTGCCACCAAAAGCTGCCCCTGACACTGCTTAAAGTGGCTGTAAACACGTGACCTTCGATCAATATAACATTGGGAACAAATGGCTGAAAGCTAAATCTGAACCACCATGGAATGTGCACAATGTGAATAATGTTATTTGTCGGTAGAGAATCCCTTGACCAACTTGCAAGGAGGTGGGGGCGTTATTTGTCTTCATTTTTTGTGAACGTTTGGTAATACGCCAATGATGTAACAGACGGACCATGTCATCGTTTCTATCTTTTGGGAAATTAGTCAACTTCCCAAGATGATCAGGAGATCAAAAAGGCTGCAAATAACGGAACTGTCCAAAACGACAACTCTTTCTTGATGCAACCTTTAAACATCACCCTTATGAAGCCAGTCACTTGCTCAAGGTGATGACTGAAACACTTGTATGTAACTGCGCTAGTCATGATGCTATACGTATTTTGTTTTTTCATTGTAAAACTTCATCTATCATTATTTTTCATGTCCATTGTTCGCCATATTCTGTGATGAAAAAGTAAATGTCATAGTTTGGCTACTGTCTGGTTTTGACACACAGCTGTAACATGGTCTCCAGTTTTAACCCTTAATTGGCAGCTACCAGTTGCCATCTGCCTGTCACAGTCCTTTTTTAATAATGGTTGATTTTAAAGATCTGCCCACCCACTGATTTGTAATCAATGTGCCTTCTTCAGTTGTCCTTGCGATTATTTTTTTGTTTTGAAATTGTGTCTTTTTTAAACAACTTTTTGTTTCTGTAACTAATTGATCTATCTACTTACGGACATGCTTTTATTAACTTACTTGGAGAATTTCTAAGTGGTCTCACAGTCTAACCTTTGGATTGTAGAGTACAAACTCCAACAACATTTCTATCTGGTTTGAGTCTCCTACAAAAAGCAAGAACTCCAACCATGCAAGACATTGCCATAAAGAAGCAATTTCATGCCACAAGACGGCATTATACCTAAGTAAATGCAAACATCAAACATTTGTTTTTACAAAAAACAATTAATATTTGGGACCAAATCTAGAAACAATTTAACTTTTTGAAGTGTTTTAGTTTTAAAATGGACATAGATTGTCCTTTTAAAAGTTGCTACGGCCCCAGAAAAGTGAAGCTACCCCACCTTCGAAAACAAAGAGTACATGCATGAAGATTTGCACTGGAGCAAATCAGGAGATGCCTGAAACACCCCGGATTTGCTCATCATGCCACCTTAATTCACAAAGGCTAAAACTGTAAGAAATCGCGTACTGCCTATTTTTTGAGTTTGTCGTGTGGACATGTGATTGACAAAAATGACATCTCACAGGTGCTCCAGATTTGTTCCAAATTGTTGCTTTGTTAATTTAGAATGAGGTAGCAGATACAAATCTCAGCTGCTCAGTGCATCTCCTGATTTGCTCCAGCGCAATTATTTGTGCATTAGGCCATAACTGTTCTGGTGCTAAAAACCTGACACTATCTGCTCATTAGAATCCCTCCTAATCCGCATGAGCCTGAAGGTGAAATCTGCTCCTTTATTTTCATAATGAAAAAGTACATTCTGGAAGTGGCATCCATCGTTGGCAATGATGTAAAGAAAGTACCATTTTTAAAAGACAGCAAAAGGGAGCTGCTCTGCTCTGCAGAGGATGAATACCCCTCAGCCTGTACAGCGATTTGGGAGTTAATTATGTACAGCCTTTTTCAAACTAAAAGTCCATGACCTGTGACCAGGCTGCCACTGCATTTATTCCGTGGACATAATGTACACTTTTCTGGGTTACGGATCTAGTCAAAATCATTCATGTCATGTTATGCTATGTTGACTTATACCGCACACTGCTACCACCCAGGGGCAGTCTCCAGGTGCTCACGCAGCTCTGCAACAAAGAGGAAGGGTGGGTTAATGAGGGTAGAGAAATAGGATAGATCCAGAACCAGGAGAAACTGGCGTCTTTGTGTGTTCGTTTCAGATGGGTTGCTTGCATGCACTGGTTTGTTGTATCCTTGTTGTATGTGAATGTCTTTATGTTGGGTGTGTGTTTGTGTGTTTTATGTGTAAATTGGCTGGTATTTAAGGTTGTGGCTGAGCGCACTGGTATTCGTACAGTTAGGCGCAGTGCATGGGTTCTTTGTTGTATGTGAAAGTCTGTTATATTGGGTGTGTGTTTGTGTGTTTTATGTGTACATTGGTTGGTGTTTAAGGCTATCGTAGTGCATACTGGCTTGTTGTGTCCGTAGGTGTATGGTCCAGTGCCCAGGATTTTTCTTGTATGCAAGTGTTAGTTATGTTGAGTGTGTGTTTGTGTGTAGTTTGCCCATCAGCGTGTATAGTACAAGGAATGTGTGTAGGAGGGGAGCAGGAGTGGGGGAGTTAGTACATTGGGTAGTGTCTCGAAGTTTTTCTCAGTTGCTAATCTTCATGATTCTATCTAAGTGTGAAGCATGGCTAATCTTCACAATTCTATGTAAATGTGACACATGGCTAATCTTCCAAATATGTCTATTGTAACACATTTCCTGCCCCCAAAATAAATCCGGCATGACGTCTGCCCCCTAGTACACATGTAGGTGCAACACATTTCCTTCCACAATTCAGTACAATGGCTAAGAAGCCTATCACAATGACTGACTCTGGAGGGAAGTACACTCAACTCAGAGGCTATGTTAGCACCATTTACATAGTAGTAGTAGTATAAGAGTGGCTGGGTTTCTGGAGCACAGTAATGGTTGTGCTTCCCTTCTACATTGCCATACGATGGCTAGTTATAGGGCGTGGCAACATTGAACACAAATTAGCTATGGTGAGGAACACAATAGCTAACTAAGGGGTGAAGCACAGTTATATCTGAGAGCGCAGCAGGGGAATTTAACAAGGCTATACCAAGAGTTTGGGTGTGAAGTATGGTTACTGTGTGTAATTAAGACTCCATCAAGAGTATAGCTACCTCACACAATTAGGCTAGATAATAATAGTTAATAAGAGTAGTGTGGATTTACTGGAGTAGAGTTATGGCTGTACTCCCCACCCACACCACACTTACCTTATCCGTCGATGTAGGTGGTCCGCGTCCCATGCGAACACGGGCAAACACTGAGTGGATGAAGGAGAATGGGATAAAGCTTTGGTAAGCAGGGAGAGATGGCCACCAGGACCTGACTCCCTGAGCAACTTGCTGTGGGGTTGGGTGAGGGAAGGAAAAAAGACAGAAACAAACAAAGGACTACAACACTAAGGCAGGCCACTGTAGAGGTGGAGTATATCAAAGGTTGGGTTGGGAATCAAAGGAAAACACCAAATAAATCCCTCAGAAAAGCAGGTACTAGCTCAGAAAAATGATTGAAAAATACACACAAATCCCTCCAAAGGACACTAAAAAAAAACAAGACACAAACGGAGAAGAATCAAAAGAAATTCACTCAGCAAGCATCAGACAGGCCCCAAGACTGATTACCAAGTGGTATCTGTGAAGGATGACTAAAGATTGCATTCAGGAAGGGAGGTGGAACGGGGTGATGGCCACCAGGTCAGAGGCAGAGAGACACCGGACTGACTGAGCCAATTGATAAGGGGTTGGGGGACAGAGGGGAAAAAGCCAGAATCAAACAAGTGACTACATCACTAAGGCAGGACACTCCAAAGGTTGGCCAGATCAAAGATCGGGTTGGGAGTCAAAGGAAAATACCAAATAATTCTCTCAGAAAACCAGGTACTAGCTCAGAAAAACAATTGCAAAATACATACAAATCCTGCCAAAGGGCATGCAAAACCAAGCCTAAAATGGATCTGAATCAAAAGAAAGACACTCACCAAGCATCAGACAGGCCCTAAAACTGATTACCAAGTGGTATCTCTGCAGGATGACTACAGATTTCATTCAGGAAGGGAGGTGGAACAGGGGGGAGATGACCACCAGGACAGAAGCCAAGAGACACCTGACTGCTGAAGCCAATTACTAAGGGGTTGAGCGAGGGAAGGAAAAATCCCAGAAACAAACAAAGAAATACAGGCCACTCCAGAATTCGAGCATATTAAAAATCCGGTTGGGAGTAAATGAAAAAAAAAAATCCCTCAGAAAAACCATTGCAAAATACACACAAATCCCACCAAAGGACTCTCAAAAAGAAGCCAAAACTGCATCATAATCAAATGAAAGGCAATCAGCAAACATTAGAAAGACCCTAAGGCTGATGACCAAGTGGTCTCTGGGCAGGATGACTACAGAGTGCATCAGTAAGGGAGGTGGAACAGGGGGAGATGAACAACAGGACAGAGGCAAAGATACAACTGACTTGAAGAGCCAATCGCTGAGGGGTTTTTTGAGGGAAGGAAAAAAGCCAGAAACAAACAAAAGACTAGAGCACTAAAGTAGGCCACTTCAGATGTCAAGCAGATCAGAAATAGGGTTGGGAGTCAAAGGAAAACACAAAATAAATCCCTTATAAAAGCAGGTACTAGTTCAGCAAAACGATTGCAAAATATGCACAAATCCGTCAAAAGGGCACTCGAAAACAAGCCAAAAATGGATGGAGTCAAAAGAAAGGCACTAGGCACACATCAGACAAGCCCTAAAAGTGATTACCAAGTGGGTGGCCTCTGTGCAGGATGACTACAGATAGCATTCAGGAAAGGAGATGGAACAGGGGGGCGATGGCCGCCAGGGCCGAACCAAAGAGACACCTGACTGCCTGAGCCAATTGTTGAAGGGTTGGATGAGGGAAGGAAAATATCCAGACAAAAAGGACTACAACACTAAGGCAGGCCACTCCAAGTGGTCTTTGTGCATGAATAATTTGACATTGTAAGTTGTATATATATTGTAATGCCCTTATCTCAAATGAATGTGGCTATGCATATTCTGTCATTGATTTGTGGATTTAATAATTAGGGTCATACATTATGATGAAGGTAAATATCCAATGGTATCCACACAAGCAATGATTTTTAGCAGGTGAAACTCAAAAATGTGCTTGGTATTTAGAACCTGTAGCATGACTTTAAGAGGAGGATTTTGGAACCTGCATATGCAAAGACATGAGGTGAAAGTCATACTGGCCCAAGGACAGAACAATGTGACCCAATAATGAAACATGGTCAGGTTTTATGGGTAAGTAATACAATGGGGCGGTAGTTTTCACAATGAGAAAAAAGCCATCTTAGCATGGGCCGCACAAAGAAACAACTGTGTACTCACATTTCTTTCTTGTTCATTTGAAGTGAAATACAATGTATTTGGGATACAGGAATTTCGAAAAAATAGTTTTTCAATGAAAATTCCTATTTGCCATTATTGGGTGGACAATATTCATCACAAATAATTGTTTCAAACAGATGGAATCTGCTGGATTTATAATTTCTGATAGATAGTACCGAGACTTAAAAATGTAGATTTGTTCTTTGATTTGGGTGGCTTTTTTGTAATGTTGTTAGTATTTTTTCTATAAGTAAGTTTTCAGAACTATGAAAAAGGCTTGTTGCAATGTGTTGACTATCTCTAAAATAAAATGCATAGAAGACAGCATTTAAAAAGTCATATCAATGCTCTTGGATATGACAAAGCATGAAAATGCTCAAAGCCTTCCTCATAAATCAAGTGAAAGGTAGGTCACAGTGTGTTTCTGAGGATCGCTTAGCCAATATTCAATTTAGCTAAAAAAATTTTAAACAGAAGACATTACAAAACAATGCCTGCTCTACCTGATGGCAAAGTGCTGGTAGAGTGTGGACATTAAACAGTTCGAAAAAGCAGTCAAAATTCCCTAGGCTTGCTCATTACCTACAAATTAATAACTGTACAGGTAGGGAAAAGTATCTGGAAAAAAACAAAAATCCCAATATGGAGGCTTTTTATATTAGATTTCATCTTGGCTTATTGCCCTTGGCAGAGAAGGTGGGGAAGTCGAAGGGATCTAATGTGAGTGACTTATGTGGTGCACGTGGAGCATCAAGGGAGACAGCAGTAAATGTCTTGTTTTTATACCCACATTACTCGGCTGATAGGAATGCATGGCTGAAACCTATGCCAAGAAAGACTGGGATCAGGTGCACTTGTGAAGCAATGGAGTGGGGGCCTCTTGCTCAGTTAATGAGGAGGTTGTACTTGTAGTGGCACATGTCATTTGGCAATCATGGATGATCAGGATGGGAAACAGGTATAGGCGTGAACCAATTGCATGTTCGTATGACTTGTAGGATGTATTGACCCACTCTGCTATACTATGCGCCATCGCTCTGCTACCTATGGTGCTAGAAACAGCAAAAATGGCAGCAAAACGTTTGTGCGTGCCAAAACCTCCAAAACTGCGTTTTTCAACACACAACACGCAACCTGCCACCCATGGTGCATGGCACATGTGTGATGGAATAGAGCACACGCTGCAGAAAAAGTGCCCGTGGGCTCTATGACAAGCAAATATAGAGGTCAGATGGAAAACAGCGCTTTGCAAGTGAAACTCCAAAATTTGCTTGTAAATGGAATTTACTTTGCTGCTAAAACTCCAAAATTCCTGTACACAGCACTTCCCAACACTCAAAATCTTGCTTGGCGCTATAATCCATTTAACCTAAGGAAGCACTGTGAATGTAGAAAGTCCTGAAATGTTAAGAGCAAAACCTCCTCAGCAAAACTGGATAGCCTGTGAATGACAGTTCCTGTTAAATGGGCCCTCCTGATGAAACTTTCAAGTTATTTAAACTAAAAGTCTGCCGGATTAGCAAATATAAAAGGATTGTTGCTGAAAGAAACACTGATTTCAGTTGTTTTTGATCCCACAGGTTTAAATCTAAGAAAGTAATTTATCTATGTCATTTGATGCAACAAGTTTGTTTTCTGCTGGATTTTAAGTCAAGAAATCAAGAATAAATTAGCCTTGCTGGGTCTGCAAGAAGTGGAAAAACAGGTTTCCCCCAAGGGGAGGGCATTCCTCTCAGCAGATACTCACTGACATGTGGTAATAGTGGGGTAGGACAGACTTTTATCTGCAGCCAGAGATTGAACAATGGCAGATTCTCCAGGCCAGGAAATGGACGTGTGAAGTGGTCATAAACTTAGCTTTCAGAAGGTTCCCAAAGGTGGGGGCTACTCCTTGAGCTCCTGGGAGAGACAAAAGGCAGACCATTTGCTGCTAAGAACATGTAATGAACAATTGTTTAGAGACTCAAAACTTGTTATCAGAAGTGGTGAAAAATATCAAAAAGGCAGATTTGTTAGTCTAATTCTTGGCACTACATTTCAAAATGTGGTGGAACTGTGAAGCATAGTCTGAACAGGAATGGCGCTATATGTGATTTCATGGGAACTGTATTTATGCTAGAATTGATAAACTTTACACACACATCCCTATGGTAAACACACATATTTGTGGACATTTGGAGAAAGATTGGAAATAGTTTTCTTGTTGAAATGGACAAAATGCTGCAAAAAGGCTAATCAAGAACTCACAGCTGTGGGATTTTGTGGAACAGATAGTCCATAAAATATGGAATCCTTGTATGTAATTTTCATGGAGGTTACAAATGTATAAATATGTATTTAGGACAAAATTTGATTTTGATACTAGTGGCTAGGGGAGGTTTCTAAGGACTGTAAAAGCCAAACCATAAATGTAACATCATCCGTCCTTGATCCAATCACTCAGATGCAAAGCGGAGATGAGGCTCTGATCCAATCCCAGTCCATAGGGGCAAGTTTAGTTAAGGCGGCCTATACACCCATACTTGTGATATCATTTGAAAGGATAAATAGATAAATAAAGACACATAGGGACTCACTCAATCTTCTGATTCCAGCGAAGCAGTCTGATCCAGCATTCAACATCCAGCATTCAACATCGTTCCAGATCCAGATGCCATGGACCAGGCAAGAAGTAGCTGAACCATTTGCAGCAAGGCCACAATCCTCAACTTATCCTTACAACCCAGTGATGCGCTGTGGTGTATGGAAGCATCCTGAAACTATATTGCTTGCTACCATAAGGCTTGCCCGATGAACTCACTATCCTGCTGGTTGGAAATACCCAGAAACAAGAAGGGCAGATCCTGTGCAGTTTCGGTGACCGGCCTAGCTGATCCAGTCCTCTGCCTGATGTGCTGTCTTCCCTTGATAGATCCAATCCATTGACCAGAACCGTAACTGTCCAAAAATCTTAAAATCCCAGTGGATTGTGAGTTAATTAATAGGTCGCTGGAGAACTATTTTATACCTTGCATTATCTTGTTCCATTCTGATCTCTGAACTATCCATACTTTCCTAACCAGTAACAGTGTCCAAATCTTTAGTGCTATCTTATTCGGTCTAGTTGCGAAAGCGCCATTTTTATAGTCATCTTTATTTGTGTACTCTGATCCATAAATCCCACTTTGAGTTTTTGGACTGGTGCCGCCGGGGAAGGTGATGGGGATCTGTTACTGAAGTCATGAATCAGTCTCAGAGCTTACTTCATCCCGACTTGGTTGCCTAGCCTGAACGCTCTAGCCTTGAATGAATGCATAAGCCATATTTTCTGATTCTAAAGTGAAGTCTGTGTCCAAATTCGTGTCTTTATTTTCGAAAAACACTGCTCACTAAAACCTCTATAACTCCCTCAGTTTTTAAGATAGAAACTCCCACTTGTACCTAGCATCCTTAGCTACATTGACTACTGAAAATCCAGTTGGCCTTTGAGAGCCCAACTGTTTCCTTTTGAGTAAATCATTGCTTGTGTTTGCTTGCATCTGTTCAAAGCGGCTCCCATAGGAATTTATAATAATTTAAGCATTTTGAACATATTTTGTGTTTTTGCTCAGCCAATTTCAAAGCCATTCTGACAATTGAAAAGTCAAATCCGTTTTTCTCTTGTGTTTACGGGGTGAAGGTGGGAATGATATTCCGTTTGGTCTGCATTATTCCAGAATACCTGCTCTCTCCTCACATCTATTTAAATTGCCTATTGGTGGGTTGAGGGGTGTTGCAAGGGGAACCCCTAACCATAGTGCTATCTGTTACAAACCAACTCAGAATTATAATTTTCTTTGCTGCATTCTTTTTGTGTTCATTACTTCATTTCTAGTGCATTAAACATATTATCCATTGTTCCTGTCACCCCATTGGTGACTGTTGTTACCTATTAAAAATATATTCTGATTTTAAATTGTAAATAAATACACAAATAATTACCTTTGCAACTAGCCTGATTCCTGGTTCAGTGTAACCTGGGGGGTATTTTGAGGAGGGTGTGATATGAGTGGTATATCATTCAGAATATTGAACTTATAGATAAAAATAAATACGGGTTTAATTTGCGCACTACATGCTGGGCGAGACTTGGGTGTGTGCCTGATTGAAATCACTTACAGACTCTCCCTCAAGCATGCCAAGTGTGCTAAAATGTATTAATGTTTAATATGTATAGGTTTTATCAGTTTATGAAACATTATTTTAATTTGGATTTTAAATGTGTAATACTCTTTGTAAAAACTATTGCTGGGGGAACAAATAAAACCTATTGATTAAAATATGACTATTTAAAACATTGCAATGTGGAAGGAGAGTTTCTTCCAAAATGAATTTTCAAAATGTAAAAAGATAAAATCCTATTAGATTTTCATTGCACTTTCTATGCATTTCACTAAATTTTGGAGGGGCAATTGTAAATGAGGTTGTGTTTTCTTTGTCAAAAAAGAAGACACACAATGCTTTGCAGAACCACTTTTTGCCATTTTGTAAGCAGTATATTATTCTGAAAATCATCTATAGGAAGTTTTCATTTAAACTAAATGATCCCAATGGTGAATGCCTAAATCATGGGGTTGCATTGAATTAGTTAAAACCATGACCTTGAGAGAGCATCAGTATGCCAGAGGAAAATACTCTGCGTAAACTATACTATTATTCTTAATACTTTTAATAATTTGAAGGAGTTTAATAAATAGCCCCAATGCCAGGCATGCAATGCCCTTTTAGTCAACATGAAACATGAAAACATGAAACATGTGCATACAAAGCATGAATTGATTCCATAATCCACAGCACACGTGGTTCATTCCATGAAATCGGCATCCATGTGCCCTTATAGTTGACAAGTATTGCTTGGTTTCAGAGACTGTTTTCTTAATCATTTAAAGGTAGTATTGCCTCGTAACCAACATTAGACTACCTGTTATTCAAATTGCAAAAACCAGCATCAACGTAATAATCATAACAATCATGAAATCCTCTCATCATAAAATGTGTTCCCAAACTCAGCAGGAAATCATCAAAGGATCAAAAGGTGACTGTCTCAGAATAATTGTGAAATATTTTTCTGGCCAGCAAAAGGTGTCTACTCTTTAACTAACAACAAGCATGCCACAATCGAGACTGTGGACAGAACTGTCCTCCAACAAGTATAACATGCCACTTGTATTAAGGGTGACATTGTTCATAACAAGAAATAAAAATTAAAAAAATGTTCAGCTTGATTTCATTTTTGTAAACGAAGACCAGTGCTTTCTCTGTGCCTGGACTGACAGGTGCTTAGCCCCGTGACTTGTTGTGACACTGGGGTAGAGGACCTGCATTTCTGGCAATGTTTGCCGAGCTTGTTCAACTTTTTGCAGTGCTAAATCCACCCACCCCAGCCCTCCTGCCCCAAAGCAGCTGCTTCTGATGCAAAGCAAAACGAATGTGTAGAGAAAAGCAATTGCATTTCTTCCTGGAGCGGAATAAGTCTGTGCATTGCTAGTGTTCCACTTTTTAAGGTACTGGATTCCTGCACGCTTTCGAGGCCTTTGTCAGGCTCACCTTCTTAAGTGTTTAGCCAATGTCGTTCAAAACATGCTTTTCCTCTGATAGGGCAGGCTGTTGTTTTTTTTTAAGGAATCGTCTTCTTAGTATTCAATGTTGTTGAACTCACTATGTCAGCTATCTATTTAAATTCAACATTTAGTTTCCACATTTTCACACGCTTAATATGATATTTAAATTATTTAACAAGTTGTGCAATAGTTGAAAGATCCCGAACCAAAAAAAGGCCAAGGTCTTACCCAGACTTCTCTCCGGCAGGGCAGTGAATGGCCCGGGCGGGTCAGCTGAGACAGGCAGAGGGCACTGACATGCATTGCTTTCTAAATTAAGCTGAGCATTCATTGTTTCAAATTTGATTATGACATTTGCATATATCTTTCAGGGCATAGTCCCACAAAACCACTGCCCTATGGTGGCATGTAGGTTCATGAGTATATTCCCATAATCATTGTTACACTTTCCCACAGCAAGCCAATAATTGACCCGCAGGCGCATGACACATTCCTAATGAAGGACAGCCAGTTATCTCCAAATGAATCATAGTTCTCGTTAGGCATGCAATTATCCTCTAAACAGCATTGCTTTGTCCTATGATCATTATTGAATATTCTCCTATACATGTGTAGATTGTCCCCCTATCATACTGAAGCAAGCTCAAAATCACTCAGACATGGTGCCAAACAAGTTGTAAAATGGATGAAAGATCCCGAACCAGAAAATACCCAGGTCTCATCTAGATCTCTCTCTCCCGACAGGGCAGTGAATTACTTTGATGCAGGAATTGTCCCAATACTACCACGAAAATGGCTCTAATTGACATAAAATATTCAAATAACAAGACGAGGCAGAGTCTGAATTCTCTACCTACAAGCATGCCAAGTTCTCTCTACTAAACAAGTCATTATCCTGAATAATTAGAAAATGCCTTTATAGAAATCATTCACTTGCTATGCATACATCATGCACATATTGATCAGTAAATAGCATTGAATTTTGTACAAAATAAGCACGACATTTCCACCAAAATAACCATACATTTTGGCACAAACCGCATCCACCTTTCCTATAACTAAAATGAAAATTCCCTTAAGTGCCTGTAAGCATCAGAGGAGATCCTTTTTCCAAAACCATCACACATTTGTATCTTAATCATCATCACATGTGTGTTATACATGATTGCACCACTCTCTGACAGCACCACGAGCATGAATCTATCCCAAAGCAAGCATGAGTTTTTCCACATCACATGCATTAAAGTTTACCATGATGCTTAGAAAGACTCTCACCTGGGAGGTGCATAGGATTGTCTACAAAATCAATCCACATGAATTGGATTTTTAATCAGCACATACGCTGGCCCAATAGCCCCAGGAAATTGTACACTATTAAGTGCCAGCCTATTTCCCCACTCAATCCGTCACACACCCACAACAACATCTGGCTCCTGCCACAGCAGCTACTCTGATGCACCTTAACGGGTTGTGCATGGGGCAATTCTGGGATTTCTGTTCAGCAGAAAACCTTCTGACCGTCATTGTTGAAGTTTGCTGTCTATTGCTGTCTATTGCCAATGGGCATTTATGATAATGCTTCCGGCCCATGGATCTGTCAATTCCTGCAGTGCTGCTGTATTTCCCCAGCATGGTGTCATAGGGAGACCGGGCAGAGTTTCCCTGCCACCATCACTCTTAACCTAAGGCCGTACAGCAGGAATATGCCCTTGGTCGTCCTTCGTGCTTCTGATCAGCTCTGTGTAAGAAGGAGGGAAGTGGCGGATAATTGACAAATGACGATGATGCGCCTTTGCACCCTCTGCTGGAACACAGGCCTGCTGCAGCTTCTCTCAGCATAACCATCGAGCTCCTACACAAAGCATCCATGCACCAGTGACAGTGGAAGGGCAAGGACAGGTATGATGTGAAGGGGAACAAATCAGATTGTACATAGCAGGTCTTGTCCCAGGTCCTACCTTGTCAATGGTGATACTTCACGGATATTTTGGTGGAAAAGCAAATGGTGGTCAATATGTTCCTCTGCATCACTCACCGCTGCAACTCCTTTCACAATAGAGCACCAGACTGCCAATACGTTGGGTAACAAACCATCCCATAAGTGTCTCCAAGTGTTCCGTTTGACCCCAAATTCTCATTCAGCCTTAACATCAAGAAGTCTATCAGTACAATCTGAAAGCCCACACACCCTTTAACAGTGGCCACAAAGCTCTGGTTCTTCCCAGTCAATGAAAGTTCAGTGATGAGCCCGAAATGCTGCCATCAGGCTAGAAGGCGGCCTCCAGCCATGGGGCCATAGTTCACCAATAACTCACCAGTTTGCATCACTTTCCAGGTTCAATAGCTTTATCGTTGTCTAGAACACAAACACCAGAGCCCATACTGGCACAACAGGACATCCCAACCTCAAAATAACTAACTATACCAAAACTGTTCAATATAATGTAAGCCTCTGTGGCGGCCGGCCACTCAGTCTTACTACGCCTGCCTTGGGAACACATCCTCTTTGTGTGCAGGCATCTGCTAACTTACCCCCTAGAACAACTTAGCACACACACCATCTCCTCATAGAGGCTTTCAGTCCCACGGATCAACAGTAAAACGCTATCACTTCCCGTACACACAAAAACACAAATACATATGGTTCATTAATCTTCTTAGCCGTGCTTAAGACAGCAAACTTTGTCTACACTACCAGATACTGAATATCCCTGTGCTACCCAATGCCTCCTTCAGCGTCAACCATCCATTCTATCCAGGTACTTCTATGGGCAAATACTGCCCTTTGAACGCTGTCTGCACCTTATGTCGTTCCTCATATTGCCCTCTATTAATTCTTTTATTTTTTTATTTTTCCAGAGTGTAGCTCCCCCTAACTCCTCTCCCTCCCCTCCATGTAATCCCTTTCCATAACCCCTGTAAGGGAGAGACGGTGAAAGGGAATGCCAATGGCAGAATGTTTACGGTTGGACCCCGTGTGATCTAGGTCTGTGTGCCCTTCTAAATGGAAGAGTGGTGCCTGCAAACCAGTAATGCCAATAGTGTGTCATCTTCCATCCACTGTTATTAGAGGCCTCTCCTGCCCTAGTTAAACAGGCCGCCCTGCTGGTACATTAAAATGTCGGTACTTGCTAGTATCCTCCAGCGATGCACACGGCTATGTGAAAATGAGTGAACATTGTTTTATTACTCCGTAACCAATGTTGCCAAACCTGTTCCAGAAAAGAGTGTACATGCCTGTTACCAAACACAACCTGCAAAGGTATCCCACAAACCACAAAACGCAGTTCCGCAAAAAACGTTCATTCAATCCTTGAACACACAATACATACTTAGCCATCCTTTAAAGAAAAAGACGTTTCGAAGTATTCGTACCGTGCTGGCAAGATGGCGTGTGAGATTGCTTTTTAGGGTAACTACAAGTACATCCTTCAAATGCAGTCTTCAAATTGCTCACCAAAAATGATGTCACTGTACTGTTCCTAATAGGAAACCTTTTCCGAATACAACCTGCATGAAATATACACGACCCATACAATTCTTTACATCGTCTAACTCCAGGCCTTCATTTTGTCACACCAGCTTTCCCTCCAGGAGTTCTATGTTTGCGCATGGGCAGAGTCCTGAAGCAGCCTCCCGCCAGAAAGTGGCACCTCACAAATCAGCAAGCTGAAGGGCCATGAATTCCCATACAGCTCGTACAGTGGGACATGCTCCACCCACACATCACTGGCCCTTCAGGTGGAGAGGGGATGGATGGAACATAAGCCTTTCCCACCCACCACTACCACCCATCCCATAGGCACACGAGTAGCGTAGGTGCGAAAAGGATACATTGATGAAATCAAAGCACAATGCCAACAGGTATTGCTGAGGGAGATGAAGGTATGGGGAGGAAGCACCGTCAGCACTTCTGACCAGGACCATAAATGCTTTTAGACATTTGACATATTTTGCCGAATGGTTTAAATATTTGACTTCTGCAAATAAGCAAGTGAGAACGACAGCAAATTCACGCATTTCTCCATTCTCAACCTGATGAATCAGGGGAAACGCAATATTGCCCACAAACCAGTATTTACCCAGATCATAAGGCTCAGAAAGCACTGAGAGTGAGGAGGACTATTTAACGTCATGTCGATTTTACTTAAACATGCATCTTTGCCATTATAGCCACATTTTGAACCCATGCCCGCCTTGTCAGAGGAGAACCATGGCCATGAGACAGATGTGCGTTAGCAACCCTCATATTTGCTGGAAACATTTACGTGGGCTGATCTGTATACATCATTGTAACTAGGCGAGGAATTTGGATTACATCATCAGATGTTAGCTTCAAACAAGCGGGCGGAGCAGGTAGAGGTTTCAAATGTCCATAGACACAACTATGCAAAGTTTGTTATCTGCACTATTAGACCATATACCCACTAAGCTGGATGGTACAAAAGACGCCAGGTAATGGACAACACCTACAAAGGTCTTACGCACTAGAAGACTTTGATTTCAAGTGTCGGAGATGAAGAACGTATCAAGAGCAGGATGAGGAAAGTCCACAGAGGAGGATATTCTAGCAATAATCTACTGGGAATCAAGAACATGCTCAACAGAAAAGGTTTAACACATGCATTAAAATCTCACACAGGGAGCAGCCACAAAGCAGTCCAGTGGCTGGTATTGCACAACCAGCCGATTCTCTTACACCAAGCCAGATGGAAGAAGCAATTGATTTGTGTTCTTGCAGAAGATCCCACATGTTAGAAATGATCTTGAATCGAATGTTGACATCAATTTTCAACACCTACTAGACCAGTCGATGGATTGAAGTTAGCTTGGCTTGATGGAAGGTTGTTACCGAAAGAGGAAGCATACAATCCATTCTGAAGTCGTGCAAAATAGAGAAAGTAGCAAATGTCAGTTTAGCTGTAGGTCGATCTTTAACCAGATCTGTTTTTATTTTGACACATACATCTAAAGTAGTTAGTTCTTATATACAGTCAAAGACATTGTCCATGGCAAGCAGGACACAGAAATCCAACCATTCCATTGATGTTGCTCATAAGGGTTCACTGTAGTGGCACAATTAATTCCAGTTTCCTCTTATCAGGGAACAGTGACAGAGTGCAATAGATGGGGAGGCAAATGCAATGTAGATTGCTCCTTTGAGGTGTTTTATTTTCCGAGAAACAACAATCTTGACAAAAAATGCATTCAAATTCAGTCATTCACCTTGGAAACCATTTTGTATATTGCCTATAGACAGAAAACACCCTATAGGCAAAGAACATCCCGTAGACATGAATACAGTTGCATTTCTTCACCATACAAGGCATCAGCACTTTCCTCTACAAGTGGACACATGGATCCATTATATGCAACTGTCCTTTTGCCCTCAATCTGCAGTAACCTTCAAGTATAGATAGAATTCAAAAATTCACTTGGCTTTTAACACACCACCTTACTGAGTAGACACAATGTTGGCAATGGAATCCATCCAAGATTATGACTTCCATAAGACATCTTCACATGCTCCACAGTAGCTAGACACACACATTTGGGGACGATTATTTGCAAGCAAGGCCAACAGCAGTGTCCTCCTGAAGCAGAAATCTAATTAAGTACTTGTCTGTGAAGGCAACACAACGTCCTCCCTGTTGAAATTTCATACCGTTAATGAGATATTACTGTGGCCAGAAACCGATACAAGCTGAGTGAAGTGATGCAGCTGGGATTCGCCTTCCATGTAATGTAACAGAGGTCCATTCTCAAAACTCATCTCACGACTGCCTGTCTCCCAAATGATCAGGCAGAAGATATCTGTACTCAATCGAATAGGGAAGACATCAGAAGGCAATGTTCACTTTTGCCACGTGTTGCTGACATCTTACAAGGCGTAACTGAATCTATTTGCACACCTCAAAGATATTTGTGAACTGGCTCTCTTGAGATTCCGCTCTACAGAATATTATGCTCCTGGCACTTGCTGGACCACACGGGCTAGGAGGGACATTGGAAGCTATTGCCAAGTAGGTTGCCATGCTGGCCAATGAGGATGAGAGGAGTCGTGGATGCATGGGGATAGGGCTCAAAGGGTTCCTTCTCTTCCACCCATCATGGGAGATGGCTGAAGTCTCAGACCACAGTGACAGGCACCGGGCTGTGTTGGCAGGGGTGGATGAACTCTGGATTAATGAAAGTGAAGCCCTGGAATTCACTCTGGTCGATGCCAGCAAGTACCATCTGATCGGGTGGGGTCAGCATAGCCGCAGCCCTTGTGAAGAACTTGTCAAAATTCTCCCCATTTTTGCCACTCTGTGGGAAAAAAAGAGAAGGAAAGGACAAGATACAGTCAATGGTTACAATGTTGATCTGCCTTGCAGGTTTGCAAAATATACATATCAATGTTGCCCCGTACATTCCCACATAATTACTTGCACCTATTGAGGATTCAACATCTCCCACTGCTTGAAATACAGCCCTTGAAGCTTCTTGACTTTATTCCCAGGAAGTTAAGTGATCAACGGTTTGGGGAGACAGGGACTGTTGTGTTGTAGTTTGCAGTGTTGTGTTGCATTGTATTGTGTTGTGGTGTGTTGTCTTGTAGTAGACAGTATTTTTGGTTGTATTGTATTGCTTTGACTTTTCAAGAGAGTTTATTACGGTCATAATTACATATAAAAGGTGGAAGATTATCTACCTACGTTCTGATTTTTATTCATGGATGAATGTGTTGATGCAGTTCTTGGTTACAAAACTATTGATTGTTTCTTTGTTGTGTAAAGATTATGTAAGGGTAACTTGGTTCAGCCAATTCATAATAAAATCATACAAATTAAAAAAGAGAGTTTATTATATTCTGTTTAGTTTAATTTAATGTTGTTTTTGATTTGCATTGTTGTACTGTGTTATATTGATCACTTTGTGTTTTGAGGGCAGTATTGTCGGGTGTTCTACAATGTTTTGATCATGGCTGATGTTTTATTTAGTTGTACATTATTGTGTTGTATTTGGTCATTCTGCTTTTTAATACATTGCAGAGTGTTGTGTTTTATTGTTTTCCTGTTGAAATATGTTGTTCTGCGGTATTATGTGTCACTTAGTTCCCCCCTTCTTACCTGAGACCGATCCTTGCTGGACTCCGTGGTGTCTTCTTGCGGACAGACCTGGACTTGAATAAGGCTGAGCGAGGCTCTTCCGACTCCAGCGTGCGTTTAAGATTCCGGGATGCAGCAATCCGGGGACCCAGGAAACGAAGAAGACGTGCTGATGGCGCACAAGTCCAGGAAGCAAGAGGAAAGGGAAAGGGACAAGGAATGGAAGTAGAAAAGCTAGGAACCAGGAAAGCAATACAGCGAACTACGGAGCACACGTCTGATCGCTACTTGGCAATAGCATTGATACGCGCGGAGCCGCGGGGGTGCGGTCTATTAGTAGAATAAGTTACGTCCAACGTATAGACCGCGGAAGGCGTGTCACGCTGGACGGCCATGCTGGGAGTGTTAGGGAATGCAAGGCCCGTTGCGATAAGGACCAGGAAGACCAAAGGGGCACGTCCTGTGGGTCATGACAGCATGCCTCCTCCGAAAACCTGTTCCTCCAGGTTTGCCTGGGTGTATGAGGTGGTATCTTCTGAGCAGTCGAGGGGTATTCAGATTAGAAAGTGGTTCCCAAGTTCTTTCACTGGGGGGATATCCTTTCCATTCAACCAGGTATTGAAGCTGACCCTGTTTATACCTGGAGTCGCATATCCGGGACACTTCATATTCCAGTTGATTGTCCACCACCACAGGAGTGGGTCTGCAGGATTTCCGGGAGGATTGAATGTAAGGTTTTAATAAGGAGGTGTGAAAAACTGGGTGAATCTTTTTCCAGGATTCTGGTAGCTTGAGCCGGTATAAGAGTGGGTTTATAATTTCCTTGAAGGAAAACGGACCATAATACCGGGGGGCCAATTTGTTTGGCCGTAGATGTCGGGGTAGTAATTTCAAGGACAACCAAACTTGATCTCCAACTGAATAAGAAGGCCCAGATCTTCTTTTGGAATCCGCATATCTCTTGGTCTGTGTTCTGGCCTTCTCTAAGTGCTCTTTGGTCTCCTTATTTATGTTGATGAGTGTTTCAATCCTGGAGTCGACAGTAGGTACCGGTGTGGGTTGTAGAAGAACTGAGGGCAGAACTGATGGATGGAATCCTTGGCTGCAATAAAAGGGACTGGTCTTAATTGCTGAATGATCGGAATTCTTATAGGCGAATTCAGCCACGGGTATCAGGAGCGACCAGTCATCCTGAACTTTAGTGGCAAAACATTGAAGATATTGTTCCAGAGTCTGATTAGCACGTTGTGGGATGTTTTTATCCACGCATCCAAGCCCTACCTCAAAACTGTGCAGTACTAACATGGAAAACATCATGATGGCCAGAGCTTCCCAGAAAATGCACAGGGAAATGCATGAAGAATAGGCTGCCACTCATTTTTGCCGATGTTATGGGCGCAGAAGGACACTGCCTAAAACCACCATTGGACTACCCACACAGTAGTCTGAAACCATTGGGAGTGGCAATGCTGATTGCCAAAAGCAAACCCATAACTGTTGGGAATTCATTTTCTTAAATCCCAAAAAGGGGTGCAGTACCAGTACTCATCACTATCCAAAAGCCGGCGTTTTAAAACAACACCAGATTTTACTTTTTGTATAAAACTGAATAAATGAACCCAAAGCAGGCCAAAGAAAGACTTACTGAGAGGTGGATCCAATGTAAAGTTATATTCTGAAGTGACTTGAAGGTTTATAACAAGACCTGCTGAGCTGTGGATTTCAGCAGTTTAAGTAAATTTGGACTGAAAGACACTAAAAATCTAAATGTTTAAATTGACTGAGTGACCTACTTTTGAGTGTCACATAGGTTTCAATTGTTTAAATGTCATAGTTTTAAACTTAGAATCAGCATTCAAGCTGCATATGTAAAAATGTTTAGTTTTATTTGAATGCAGAAAACTGGGGAACAGAAATGACATGTAGCTAAAAACTGGCTTAAAGAGATTCCAATTTTGCCTGGCAACTACCCCCATCAGGAGTGAAACTTGAGTCACAGCTGTGTTCCCAGGCCTATCTGCCTTTTGCTGGCCACACTAAGGATATGCCATCTCTCTGATAATTGAATTAAGGGGAGCCCCACAGAATACAGGAGCTCTGAACAAAGCCCTGTCCTGACTCAGGCAAATGTTTTATTGGCGGGGGCTGTAAAAGTAGCTTCCTCCTGTAGCAAAGGGGAGGAGCACTGCCTGTGAGAGCAAGCTGGCTTGGCAGAACTGGAAAAACCAGAAATTCAACCTTGTGCTGGGGGGAAACCACACCCCTTTGGGGCCAGAACATAACTCTAAAAAGATGAATAACTCATAGTACGGACTTGTGAAAATTATTTAAATGACACCATAATTCTTGTGATTTTTCTGCCCACATTTTAAGACGTGTTAGGACCCGGTGGTATGTTCAGGGGGGTTTTAGCGGAAAAGAGGATATTACTCAAAATGTGTGCATGTGAAAAATCTGACACTTCATCAACTAATGTCCATACTCCTTGCGCACATGTGTGTAAATTTGGGGTAATGTCCGGTATTGCAAACCAGTTAAAAAGTGCAAAATATTGCCATTTCTGAATGCAAGCTCTCAGGAAGAGCAGATTTGGACAGGGTATACCTCCGGTGATATGTGATGGGTGCGTGTAATTTTAAAACAATATGTACCTCTGCAAATATGTATTTGGTTCAAATCTAGATTTGTGTGCAAGTTGACAGGAGGAGTGGACTTTCTGCAGGCTGTAAAATGACATCACTCTGACACCACTTAGCTCCCCCAATCAGGGGAGAAATGAAAGCTTGGCCAATGATAAGTGGAGAGGGGTAGAGCCTAGTGATGCTGCACACACACCCATTTTCAAAACACATAAAAGCAGACAGACAGGACAGATAGGGACCTTCAAATCCATTTGCTGCGGGACGCTCTGCTGGAAAATCCATACTTTACCTCCATCAATCTCTAGAGAAAGCTGTGCAGAAAGATCCAGACTTCAAATCTATCAATATCCAGAACCAGAAACCCAGACCAGACCAGCAGAGCAGAGCTGACCCAGATCACTGTGAAGAGACCCAGACCAGACCGGAGTCCAGTCCAAAACCTGACCAGATCCGTGGCGAGGCATATTTCTAAATATATTGTGAGTAAATAGTAGACTGTGCAGAACCAATCTCTTAGTTAAAATAATATAATTCAATCTATTTAATCTAAGTAGAACTGCCTCCTAACTGTCACCTGTCATTTGCAAAGCTGTCACTTGTCATTTTCTAGTTGCAAGCTGCACTTGTCTTTTTGAACTTTAAAATTTCAAATCTGAAAAACGACCTTTATTTAATCGCTCATATCTCCGTGACCGTTTGTGCTAGAGACTTGCAGTAACTTTCCTCTGAAAGCTGAGAATCGTGGCTTTCCTACGAACCTAGAACCGCATCCCTATAGTTGTGCCGCAATCGCGTAAAACGCACGCGCGAATTTTGCCGCGATTTGCAAATTTCTCCACGTGTGAAAACAGCAGTTTGTTTTTGCTTCCGTTGCAGAAATTCGTTTAACCTGCTAATCATTCCTAGGACATTGCTAAAGTAAGCCTGCAACTAATTTAAACCAACTAATCCTCAACCTGAACCTCTAGAGGGAATTAAAAGCATTTTAGCATATTTTTTTCTTCATTGCCAGCACATTTAAAAGCATTTTGGGCCTGTGTTTTCAACGTCTGTAGTCTAAGTTGCTGGGGTTAACTGAATCACATTTAATTGCATTTCTGAGAACTGTGTGCCTTCCTTCCATTTCCTTGCATTGCATAAAAGGGGGGGGTGAATTGTCCAAGAAAGTGATTACATTGTCTTTTGCTGAAATCCTATCAAGTTATTTTCTGTACTGCATTTCATTCCACATTGCATCCATTGGAAACCATAAAAGTATTGTTGCTATCTTATCCATCCTATAACCACTCATCATTGATTATAAAGAAGTGTGCCAGTGCCAGATTCTCCGTTGTTAATCTTTATCATATCAGATTAAGTGTGATATTCAATTATTAATTATTAAAAAGTGTGATAGATATATATTGCTTTACTTCTCAAATAAACCTTTTAACTTGCAAAACAGAACTACTTCTTGGCTCAGTGGGGTCAGGGGGATTCTGAGAGAGGGGTGTTATATAGGGGTAGTCATCCAGAACGCATGAACTGGACATAAAGATATATCAATAAGGGTTTTCATTCAGTATTATAGACTAGGCGTTGACTTAGCTGTAGTGTTGAATTGAATCCTCTTACAACGTTCTGTGGCCCCTTTGGTTTGAGGGTGATAACCTGATGAAAGAGCGCGTTGGATTCCGAATATTTGTCAGAGGTGTTTCCAGAATTGTGAGACGTATTGAGGTCCTCGATCGGAAATGATCTTGGAAGGAAGTCCATGAAGGCGGAATATGTGCTCCAGGAAGATTCCAGCCAGTTCAGATGAGGATGGTAGCTTACTGAGGGGTGCGAAATGAGCCATATGAGTGAACAAGTCAATGGTGACAATGATGGTGGTGTACCTTCTGGAAGGCGGTAATTCCACAATGAAGTCTGTAGCGATAAATTCCCATGGCCTTGTTGGCTGTGCGGGTTGTAGCAGAAGACCCGCTGGCCTCTTGTTGTCATGTTTATTCTGACTACAGATTGCACAGGCTCGGACGTATAGTTGTACGTCAGTCTTCATTTTAGGCCACCAAAATTGTCTTTGTATGAGGTGGAGGGTGTTGGTGATGCCACGATGTCCGGAGTGAAGGGTATCATGACAGAGGTTTATTATTCTTTGTTGTAAATTTTGTGTAGGAATGAGCAGAGTGTTGTCCTTGAGCAAATATCCTTCCTTGACTCTCAGGTTCCATTGATTCTTTCTTGAAATATTCTTCCAGAGTTCAGAGGATTGGGTTTGTACTCGGATTCCTTCCAGGAGTTTGACTGCTTGAGCTACAAAAATTGTGTGGGGAAACATCTTAGGATAGGCCTTATCTTCGGTAGTTTCATAGTCAGGCCGTCAAGATAAGGCGTCAGCAATCAAGTTTTGTGATCCAGGAACATGAGTGATGTGGAACTGGTACTGGGCAAAGAAGAAGGCCCAATGAGCCTGACGACTGTTCCGACACTCTAATGACTGTAGAATTTGAAGATTTCGGTGGTCCGTGCGGACCTGGACTGGATATCTAGCTCCCAGGAGTAGATGTCGCCACTCAGTGAAGGCTTGGCGGATGGCTAAAAGTTATTTTTCCAGGACAGAGTAGTGTGTCTCACTGGGAGTCAGCGTTCGTGAAAGGTAAGCAATGGGGTGTTCTAGTTTATCCTCAAATTCTTGCTTCAACACCGCTCCAATAGCGTAGTTAGAGGTATCCGTTTCCACACGGAATGGTTGATCAATGCTGGGTTGGGCCAGAATGGGGGCTTGAGTAAATCTTGTCTTCAAGAGTTGGAATGCCTTATCTTGCGGAATAGACCAGACAAAGAGGGTGTCTTTCTTCAGGAGAGCAACAATCAGTTGAACAAACTCAGAGAAGGTGGGTATAAACTTCCCATAGAAATTGGCAAGCCCCAGGAAGGATTGAACTTGTTTCACAGACGTGGGAGCAGGCCAGGATAATATAGCCTTTACCTTTGAAGGGTCCATGCCAATTCCCTCAGGAGTAAGGATACATCCTAGGTAATGAACAGAAGCAACGTGAAACAGACATTTCTCGGGTTTGGCCAAGAGTTTATGTTCACGGAGTCGTTGTAGTACTGCCTTTACATGCTCTTCATGCTTTAGAACGTCCATGGAGTAGATCAAAATGTTGTCCAGGTAGACGATGACGAAGAGGAATAGCATGTCAGAGAACACTCTGTCCATAAAAAGTTGAAAGACTGCTGGGGCATTAGCTAATCCAAAGGGCATGACCAGATATTCAAAGTGACCAAAGGGTGTTCTGAATGCTGTTTTCCATTCGTCTCCTTCCCGGATACGAATGAAATGATAGGCACCCGGGAGGTCCAGTTTCGTGAAAATCAATATTGGAAACCAATGAGAGGTGCTTGATGGTCTATTGGTGGTTCTTTGGAAGGGGTCATGGAGGGATCCAGGATTAGACAGTGAGACATACAAAACTCTGAGCCGAGGAATAGTGATCCTGCTGTCCAATTGATATACGGATTGTGTTTCTGTAACCAGGGCATGCCCAGTACCATGGGGTAATGAGCTGACTTAATAATGTTGAATCGGATCCGCTCTTGGTGGTGGTTAATTGAAAGCTGGATCTCTTTGGTCTGCAGGCTTATGGGCCCCGAAGTGAGGGGTCTTCCATTGATCGCTTCCACTGGCTGCATGATGCTTCGTGTTTCGTATGGGATGTGGTGACTAAAAACCCAATCTTGATCAATGAATATTCCCATAGCCCCGCAGTCTACCAAGGCCAAAACAGGATAGGTCTTATTCCCGGAGTTTGATAGGAAGGCCTGTAGTATCACTGGATTGTTTTGTCCAGGAGAGTTCAAGGATGGAATTGATGTGGAGCAAACATATCTCTCCTGAAGCCCTGCTCCATCTAGGATCGGGAGTTGGCGTTTCCCGAACGCCGAGGAGGAGCCAGAGGGCATTCTCTAACCAAGTGTTTGTCTCAGGCACAATACATGCACAACGCCATATTAATCCTTCTCATCCTGTCTTGCGGGGATATGGGTCCACGGAAGGCTCCTATCTGCATGGGTTCTGGTTCGGTGACTGATCCTGGGTTTGAGTCAGATTTGAAGGTACTCTCAAAGGACACCTTCGGAGGGTTTCCTCTAGATTTTTTCTTCTCTGCCTTCCTTTCCTGAATGCGAAAGTCTATTTGCATGGCAAGGTCCATAAGAGCCTGGAATTAGTTCAGTCGGGCCACTCTGGCTAACTCATCTTGAATCTCCTGATTTAGTCCTCTCCTGAAAAGGGTAAAACTTGCCTCCGGAGACCAATCAGCTTCCTTGACCAATTGCTTGAATTGGGTTACATACGTGAGCACATCCTGGGATCCCTGCTGAAAGCCTAAGAGGCATTCCTGGGCACTAAAGACCTGCTCTGGCCGATCAAACATGGTCTTTAGGGCCCGTTTGAAACCATTGTTGTCATCTAGGAGAGCGTCGCCGGAGTTAACTAGGGGTGTAGCCCAGGTTAAAGCATTTACGGAAAGGTGAGAGATTATGAAACCCACCATAGCCCTGGGAGTGGAAAAGTAATAGGGCTTAAATGTAAAGTGAACCAAACATGAGTTCAGGAATCCACAAAGGGTTTTTGCCGACCCATCGTATTTGTCAACAATGCCGCCCAGTAACACACTTTCTTTTGCTGCTGAATCACGGGATAGAACTAATTGCTTGAGAGCAGCGTTTTCCGCCTTTAAATTCTGCACCTCGGTGGTTAATTCTTGCATACCTCGCATCGGGTCCTGGACGGCTTCTTACGGACAGACCTGGACTTGAATAAGGCTGAGCGAGTCTCTTCCGACTCCAGCGTGTGTTTAAGATTCCGGGATGCAGCAATCCAGGGATCCGGGAAACGAAGAAGACGTGCTGATGGCGCACGAGTCCAGGAAGCAAGAGGAAAGGGAAAGGGGTAAGGAATGGAAGTAGAAAAGCTAGGAACCAGGAAAGCAATACAGCGAACTATGGAGAACACGTCTGATCGCTACTTGTCAATAGCATTGAGCCGCGCGGAGCCGCGGGGGTGCAGTCTTTTAGTAGAATACGTTACGTCCAACGTATAGACCGCGGAAGGCGTGTCAAGCTGGACGGCCCTGTTGGGAGTGTCAGGGAATGCAAGGCCCGTTGCGATAAGGACCAGGAAGACCAAAAGGGGCACGTCCTGTGGGTCATGACATTATGTTCTGTTTGTTCTTTTTGAATTGGGTTTTTTGGTTAAGCTGGGTCCTGTTGTTTTTATTTGTTTTTTGGGTTACTTTTTAGTGTGTTGCTCTTTGGTCGTTATGCTCTCTTTTTGTGTTTCGTGTATGTGATGGAATGTTATGGAATGTTGCATTGCGGTGTAATTGTAATGTGTGGTGCCCTGCTATGTTCTCCGTTATTGTGCTTTGTTGTATTGTGTTTTTATTGTTTTGCATGCTGTTTAACTTTGTGTGATTTGTGTTGATAATTAATATAAAATTAATTCACTTAAAACTACACTCTGCTGCAAACCGGTAGCATGTGTCGAGTGAGAAGGTAGCATTTTCAATGGCTGGGGGCCTATCAGCATCAACTA
Organism: Ambystoma mexicanum; assembly: GCF_040938575.1. NCBI lineage: Eukaryota > Metazoa > Chordata > Amphibia > Caudata > Ambystomatidae > Ambystoma > Ambystoma mexicanum. The sequence continues at coordinate 210,372,315 of NC_090922.1, read as the reverse complement.
GGGAGTGTGCAAATATTAAGAGACCTCCACGTATTTCTAAGGGCTTCAGGGATAGGTCAACAGGAAGCTTTGTTGCTCTACTTCCACATGCAGCTGTCATTCTCTGCTGCCTGTAGGGTCCATGAAAGATCCCTCTGGGCTCTGGAAACGTTCCACTACTCCATAAAGACCATCTCACGTGGTGACTCGCTATTGCTTTCTTCTTCAAGGCTACATATCAAACAATGCTTTTCTTTCTTGCAAAGGAGCATGCCACGTTCCAAAGAGAGAAACAGTGCTGGACAGAAAGATTAAGCTGGAATGCACTCGCTATAGTCAGAGTTCTCTTCTTGTAAAATTTGCTTTGACGTTTTCGTCAAAGCAAAACACTTTTGTGTTACAAGTCAGAGAGTTAAAGCTGCCTTTAGCTAGGCCTAAAATGTATGTCTGAAAAAGGTGAAATGAATCAACTTGGGTGTCAAGTCCTCATTAGCGTATATAATAAAACAAGCTGAGTGATGAAAATGACGCAGCAATGAAAACAGAGGAACGGGAGGATGATCTAACGTCCTTATTCTTCACCTTGAAACTAGCACACGCAGGGCGGTAACCCCACCTCTCACTTGAAAGGATGGGTTGCACCCACAACAGGAATGGAAAGGGGACAGCTGGGGCCTGTCCTCTGTCCTGCAGTGAATGGGCATAGAGAGGGGACAATAGATCTCTCCCTTGCTCAGTAAAGAACTTGGGGCCCTTACCTCATTTCTTCAATCCATCCAGACGGCTTGCAAACCACCCGTCTGGAGTGATTTCGTAGGGGGTGGGGGTGCCTCTGCTGTTGCGATCACTCTTACTGTCATCTGTGTCCAGGTTGCTGTCCATGAACTCAGAGTCTGCATCAGACGAGTCCTCACAGTTTCGTGATTCATCTCTCTCAATGGTTATCTCAGCTTCAACTGATCCGAAGAATGAGGAGTTTCTAGTGACAGTGCCAGTGTGATTGGCAGCTCTTTCCATGGTGCCATTGATGTGGGTCACTGTCATGGGTCCTGGCTTGAATGCAGGGATTTCCTTGGAGTCTTGTGCTTGATGTACCAGTACTTGATCGCGTATCTGAAAGTTGCTCTGCTTTGCTTTCCTTCGGTGGTCTGCATGCTCCTTCATTTTGAATTTGCTCTCATGGTCCTTTGTCCTGGCCTTGTCTGCATTGTTGTCAGATGGCACGCTTTTAAGATTGTGGGGAAGAGTGGTTCCACCACGTGACCAAACATAAGTGCCGATGGACATACCCCTGCGGAAATGTGTGGCGTGTTCCTATAGTCCTGGAGTAGCGTGCAAATTGCCTGCATGAACAATCCCTTGCTGATCGAACAGATTTGGAGAGTACGTTATAGATTGGCTATGAATCTCTCTACCATTTCATTTGCTTGGCGCCAAAGAGGTGTGATCTTGCGGTGCTGGAAGCCAAGATGTTCTGAAAACATGGCAAAGTCATGTCTGCTAAACGGGGGTCCATTATCTGACTTCACAATGGTGGGTATTCCATGGTCGGCAAATGTTTTGTCTAGCACTGGAATGACCGACTGAGTACTCATGGAATGGATCAGGTGAATTTCCGGAAACCTGGACATCTCATCCATTATTACCAGTACCTATTTGCCATTGGCAAGCAGGTCAAACATGTGGAAGGCGACCTCCTTTCACACATGCTGGGGCAACGTCGTCATTTTGAGTGGTTCAGGGAATGTGAGCGGAACGACTGCCTTGCGCGCTATGTATTTTCCTAGTGTCTCTTCAACTTTGGCATCCATCTGCGGGAACCACACTTTGGTTCTGATCTGTCGCTTTGTGGATACAATGCCATGGTGTCCCGTGTGTGCCAAGTCAAGTACTTGGTCTTGGAAGCTTACGGGAATGACAATCCTGTTTTCCTTTAAGAGTAGACCTTCCGGGGAGACGGACAGCGTGTGCCTTATGAGGCGGAATGTGTGGAATTGTTTCTCTTCAGCTGCCGACAGGGGCTTTCCGTGCTTCTTGTTCTGATGCCATTTTCCAGATGTTACACATTGTCTTGTGTGAGTAGCTGGTCTTGCGTCATGCCATCCAATATCTGCAGCAACGTGATTGATTTTGGCAGCATGTTGCTCACAAGGTAGTTTAAGTATTGGTTGGCCTTGATGGACTTTATCTCATCGTGGCGGGTAAAGGGTACCTTGATAGAAAATCAGCAGGATTGCTGTCTTTACCCGGCCGATGTATGATGGTGAATGAATATTCTTGCAACCGAAGTCCCATTCTGGTGATGCAAGTTGGCATCTTGGCTGTTGGTTTGCCATATATGGTTGTGAAGGCTTGAGGGTCCGTAACTGTCACGCACTCCCAAGCCCAAGCCCCCACCTCGCACTCCCAAGCCCAAGCCCCCACCTCCTCCCAAGCCCTTGCCTCCTTACCTGTCCTGCAGTCCGGATCTGGGCCTTCACGGCTCCTCTCCGCTCGGCCCGTGATGAAGCCCCGCCCATGCTGGCGTTCTTGGCGCTTCCGTCCTCGTGGGTCTTGGGGCCTGCCATGGCACATGCTGGAACGCAGGGGCACCCTCAGGCTTCGTGTGTACCCCGGGACACCGACACACCGCAACCATGGGTCACGTGAACCGATTAGCGGTCACGTGACCCAGAAGAAAATGAAAAGGCGGTCACGTGATCAGGTGGGCAGTAACGTCACCCGGAAACACGCATAAAACAGTGTCAGTCCAACCACCCAGCGCTTCTCAGCTGTTTTTGTGGTGGCTAGCGGCATTTCTTGGAACCTAGTTGGAATGCACAGATTTTTGGACTTTGCTTTGTGTACCTGGACTGCATTTTGACCGCCCCTTGCTTACAACCTTCTGAAACTGGTTTTGACCCTTGGAACTCTGCTGGACTTCTACCTGGAGTGCCCTTTGGATTTGTTTGCCTGGGATTGTGACTTTATGGTTCTGTTTGCCCAGGATTGTGACTTTGATTTTGTCTTGGCAATATCTGCTGACTGCCTACCTGCACCACTGCCCTCTCCTCGACATAGGAACTGTTAGGTCCCACGTTAGCACCGGTCATCCCTGGGCCATTCGGGACCCGGTGCATCCTGTTCCTACCTTCCCCTGAGGCACCAATAACCATTCAGTGAGTGGTATGACTCATCTCTGATTGGTGCTTGGGGACGGAGGCACTATAATCTTCGTGGACTCCAAGGCATAACAGTAACGATGGTGAATGGTTGACCGTCTATGAACAAATGGTAATGCTTGCATGCCCATACATCAGCGAGGCTCTCTTTCTCTGGCTGCGAGTATGCACACTCATCTGGAGATAGGCTCAGACTTGCATAGGCCACTACACGTCTTGCCGATGTTGGTGACATACTTGGTTTTACTTGCACTAGGATCACCCCAAGACCCACAGGCTAGCGTCAACTGTCAGTTCAGTTTCTAATTCTGGGTTGTAGTAGGCCATACATGAGGCAGAGGTGATAAGTTTTTTATTTCTTGAAACGCCTCCTCACAGTCAGTCGATCAGGAGAATTCTTGTCCTTTACTGGTGAGTAAACAAAGGGGCATGCTGACTGAGGCAAAACCCTGAATATATCTCGTGCAATAACTCACCATGCCTAAGAATGATCTAACCGCAGAAACTGGGGTTGGTGTGGGAGCTTCTACTAGTGCTTGCACCTTGTCTGTATCTGGGTGCAGACCTCTGTGCGAGAAGATGTGCCCAAAGAACTTGAGCGTCGATTTTCGTAGCTCACACCTGTTGACATTTAAATTTAGATTTGCATCTTCGAGTGCCATACACACCCTCCTGAGTGTGTCATTGGGTGCTTCTTGTGTCGATCCAAAAATCAAACTATTATTACTATAATAATGAGCAATATGTTTGATGACCTGGTGTATCTCATTTTGAAAAATCTCTGCCACGGAGGATACCCCTATGCTAAGACGTTTATATGTGAAGAGTCCTAAGTGTGTGGAGAAAGTGGTTATGTACCGAGAGTGGAGCTGATGATAGCCTTTATGTATATCTATCTTGAAAAATACTTTCGTCCCCATGCAACAAGTGCATCATATCGGTCATCCAGGGTGACAAGTGGCACTCTTCTTTCTATCGCAACATTTGGTGCCCTCATGTCCAGGCAGATGCAAATGCTTGTGTTTTTTTCCTTTTTTGGCACTGGCACAATGGGAGACACCTAGGGGTGGGTCCCGAAGCTGGTTAAATGATGTCCCAGTCTAATAGAGACAGTCTCTTATCCTCCACATGCTTCTGAATGTTGAGGAGTATTCCCCGGTAATGTGCTATCGGTTGAACATGAGAGTTGATATGCACCTTGATTTGCTTCCCTTTTAGCTTTCCGAGACCTTTGAATAAGGATGGGAACATTTTTGTCATCATCTCTTTTGGGCTGGTCGTGTATGCTGACATGATCTGATACATCACATGCACCAGGCTCATCTGGATGGCCGACCGGAAACTGAGGATGCTTCCACCTGGGACTTCACCATTGACTACATATATCGTGATCTTCAAGCTCTTGTCTTTGTATGTACACGTAGCCTTGAACATTCCCTTGCAGTCAAGCAGTGTATTTGTGCCATACAGATATATGACAATGTCTGCCTTCTTTAGTTCTTTCTTGTAGTTGAGAGACTTGTAGGTCTCTTTGTTGATCACATTAACCATAGTTCCGGTGTCTATAAGCAATTTGCGACTCTGTCCATTTATTTGCAACAGCAGGGTCGGGCTTAATTGGGTTTCTGTGGCATATCCTATGGCACGTAGCCTCTTTTACGGTCACCACTCGATGACAATGAATCAGACTCATACCACTGTCTCGGAAAGCTTCCAGATATCTTATTTTCTGTTGTGGCGCTCTTTTCTGTGATTCACTCTTGTGTCTTGAATGCCCAGCCTCTCCTCTTCTGTCTTCATGCCGCCTGTCCCTCTGAGCTGATTCTCTATTTTTACTGTGCGAGCTGTGTCTGCTGGGCACTGGAGACCGCCATGTTCTTGGGATAGGGCTTTCCCGCCTCGGACGATGGCTTTCCCGCTGTCTAGTGTCGCTCTTGTTCTCAGCTTTCTGGAAGAACTTGATAGTTTTGCACACCGCTTGAAAGTGGTTTTCACCTCCACTTGTCGCAGTTGTGGCCTATGGCCGGGCATGGGCCAATGTACGGGAACTTGTAGCCACACCTATAGCATTTCTTCTGTTCTTGGTTGCGTTCTGACGTGCGCACAGGGCATAGGGACGCTGTTGAGGCGGTCTGCATGATTTTGATGTTGCTTAATGATTCCATCTGCAGGGACAGTGCGCAGTCTGCCCTGGAGAGTTGTAGAATTTCCGCTTTTTTGCAATCATTTCTTTCTAAAATTGGGCAATTCACATCCTACAATGGCTTGTGATTTTAAGGCTTCCTCTGTGGAATAGCAGTCGAAGTCGCAGTACTTTGCTCTTTTCCTCAGTCTCATGACGAAGTTGTCCATGCTTTCCCCTTTGTCTTGTGGAAATGTGTGGAAAATGTGTCGCTCGTAATCTTCATTCTTCACTGGGGCAAAATAATTATTGAACGAGTCAATTAAATGCCCTGGAAAGTGTGTGTTGAATTTTCTGGAATTAGAAATACAATTTGTCTCACAATGGGGCCTAGCAAGTGCAAGAGTATGCCTCTGAGGCGGCATTGTTTCCTGACGACTGTTGCATCAATGTAAATATTCAATTCCTTGAGCCACCAGCTCCATCTTGCTGCCAAGCTGCTTTTATCTGAAATGTCAAATGGTTGTATGGCCCGGAGCTGTAAGGATTCATGTCCTCCCTCCTCACTGGGCACAGGGTTGCAAGGGGATGACCTTGCTGGTGGGCTTTTGGAACTGCTGTCCACTTTATTGTCTGGCATTGCAGTGCAAGCGATTCGAAAATAAAACTCACCTTGAGGCAGTTTTGTCGATGCCGGTTGCCACCTGTGCGCAGTTTTGTAGTCAGCACTGTCCGCATAGACCAGGGATCACAGGGCCTTAGAGATCACTTGTTCTCCCTAGGTTGAGTGTCCAAATTTATACTCTTAAATTTCCTCTGTGGCAATGCACTAAAATGCTGAAATGTAGCAGTGTGTCAATTTTCCTCTGTGGCAATGCACAGGCACGTTGAACACGAGCTGTGTCCAAATGAAAGTAATTTTTCCTCTGTGACGATCTAGCACATGCGCAGATGTCGGGCACAATGTACGTGCCAGCCAGTTTCCAGATCCCAGCTGCCCGGGTGCACCGTTGTGCGGATGGATCCTGGGCGGACCTGCAGTGTCGGCCAGACCTGCCAACGCACAGCAGGTATGTCTTTTCTAATGGTGGGTGCCGTGCAGTGTTGAAAGCGCGCTTCCTGCTGAGCGGGAAAATGACTCGCTGTGTCGGTGCTGTGCCTCCGCAGCACTCCGTAGTCTGTCAGAGCTCTAGAGCGGGAGACCAGTGCACGGTCCCAGCTGGCAATGCTCTTCCTCTCACCGAAGACACGCAGTGGATGAGTCTCCTCGTCGCCAATGTCAAGTCCACATTAGCGGATATAATAAAACAAGTGGATGAATGCAAATGATGCAGCAATGAAAACACGGGTGCCAGGAGCATGGATCTAACGTCTTTATTCTTCACCTTGAAAATGGCGCACACGAGGTGGTAACCTCGTCTCTCACTTGCAAGGGTGGGCTGCACCCAGAACAGGAATGGAAAGGGGACAGGTGGGGCCTGTCCTCTGTGTCCTGCAGTGAATGGGCATAGAGAGGGGACATTACATTGAGGTGAATCTTAAAAGTCCTCATAAATTGCACGGAGGTGAGCACCTACATTTGCACCTTTGTGCAAATGGGTCCTGTTCATGCAATTTCTGTGATTTGCACTACAGGGTGGAAATAGAAGGCATAAAAAACAGTCACAGGCATCCATACCCCTGGGTATTGCAACTAGATTAGCAAATTGAGTAAATGACGGCTGCCATTTTTACGCATGACAGGCAGCATTTACTGTGGATTTCGCCCAGCTGTTAGCAGATGTAAAAATCAGGCAGATTCCATAGGAAGCCATTGTATGTGTGCCAGCATCAACGTGTCATGCCGGTGTAAATACTTGCAGATTTGTACGGCTGGTAGGATGGGGCTGGAGGAAATGTAATTTACGTTCCGTGCCCATGCTCCATCTCACAAATCCACGAAAATATTGTGTACAGTCAAAAGCATGCATAAAACGTTTAAGGATGTCTTTTATGCATGTTGGTTTCTACACTACATGACAAACATGACTACCACATATGTTTTGATATTGAATGAAAAACAGTTATTTGAGATATAGAAACATATTTGCAGCAAGTTCTTATCTTTTGTGGTTGCATGGGTTGCGTTTTTGTTTAATCTCCAAAAATGTGAAAGGGATAATGATTCCTATCAACTAATAAAAAACATATATTGATCAAGTTATACAAGACTCATCTGAAAATTGTACACTATGCCCTTTGATGGAGTCACTTCGTCAAACCAAATTCTAAGCATAAAACACAAACATTGAAAAAATAATTTTGCTTTGACTTAAATTTTCAAACATATGCGCATCACCATGTACAGCTCCTGGGCCGCGTTCTTAAGTGAGAATGTCAAGGAGCGCATGAAACTGTGGATGAGGACTCACCGGGCGTGGTTTGAAAGGGGGCTGGATTTCCAGTCGCTCCAGACGATCCCATTCGATCCAGCGAAAGAAGGCATGGTCTCGTATATCCCTTTCCCCATCACAGCCTGAACCCAGGCGCTTCAGAGGGTGCTTAGTTAGAAGCTGTAGGAGCCCAATGGAAGGGGAGGCCAGCAGGAAAAGAAGGGGAAGCGTGAGATCAGGGAAAGAGATGTGCAAGTATGTTCTGCCATGATCAACAACGTTATCACCTATAATTTGCAAACGCATAGGCCCCCAAGAATATATCACAGCGACAAAAACAGGAAAAAACAGTGTTAATTCAATGAGTGCTAATTATTGTCAAAAGTGACTAAATGACGACTGAAACATTGTTGACAACTTTGTTCCTAATTTTGTAGGCAATTTGTTGTAGTAATTTAAACCATGTGATTTTGGGCCTCATCACGAATTGGGCGGTAACGCGGGTGGTATTACCGCCGGCGCTATTAGCCATACCGCCAAACCCCCGGGCGCTATTAGCGCTGGATCACGGGTTTGGCAGAACGGTTAGTGCCCATTCCCCATTGGGCCCATTCGGGAATTTCTCATTCCCCATTGGGCCCAACAGGGAAAATTTGCGCTATTACCGCCGGCGGATTTCTCGCTGGCGGTAATAGCGCCGAAAATCAGCACATTTGCATGCGGATTTCCCCCCAGCTCAGAGCTGGGGGGAAATCCGCCAAGGCCATGATCTGGCGGACCCTTAAATGCAGCAGTAATAGCGCTACAACCCATTTAAGGGTTACTGCCAAACTCGTGATGAGGCCCAAAGGATCTAAATGCATGGCTGTTTTATGCACTGAGCAACATTTCATTTTATTTGCAATTCCATTTATATATATTAAAATAAAAACATGTTTATGCAGTGCAGACTTTATGTGGACCCAGTAGAGATCCCAGTAGAGATGTGATTGAAATGTGGGATTCCGCTATACATTGTGTAGTGAGAGGCCATTTTGCATTGTTCCAGATTGAAGTGTGGTATCCTAATGTTGTAGTTTGAGCAGTTTGTCTATATCCCACCATTCCAGCAATAGGATCCTTGAAACTACATTTTCTATAGAATCTTGAACACCAATTCAATTTTACAGTGATAATGCTACCTCAAATAGATTTTGCAGTTTAGAGGATTGCATGTTTCCAATACATAACATATTAATATGCACTCATGCTGCCACCCAGTAGTACATACAAACATGTGGATGACCCCACCAGCCCCTCAATACCTTATACAAAAAGTGGTCCACCGTCCCATATCCTCTGTTCTTTTTGGATCTGGAGAATTTTAGAGAGGCATGTATGTTACTCTTGAAGATTTGGTTTATTGAACTCTACATGATAAACATACTCCTATGTTACATCCCCTTTCCTCCATACTGCATGGGCAAACCTCGCTTACGATGGGAACAGAATCCTTTTCACCAGAAAAATAGTCTTTACCTGTTTACATTTAGTTGTGTGCGGGGGCATGGCCCAGGGTGAATGCCCTCATATGACTCCGTCCTCCAGTGCCACACCTCAGTATTCTTTTCTGCGTCGACGGGAGCAGACCTGCTTCACCTGGGCTGTGGTTGAGATCTTTTTTTCACCTCATAATTCTGCGTTCTTCTTAGTTCTTCCCTTGGGATCTTGGTTCCAAAATGTTCTTTAACTTTTCTAATTTCTAGGAACCTTAGATTCCACTGGCCTCCAGTGTCTCACCCCTCCCCGGCGCATATCAGTGGACTGTAGAAGGTGCCCTTCCTGCAAAGGATCCTTTCCAATGTTGGACCTGGACACGCTCTGCCTTCGCTGCCTCTGCAAAGACCATGGCTGGGACGTCTGTTTGGCAAGCAACGCCTTTACTCCCTGATCACTTAAGAACCAGCTCACGAGGTGGAGGGAGCTGTTATCCAGGTCTCCTACAGATCATATCAAGGAGTAGGTGCGTAGGAAGACGAAGGCCAATGTTCTCCATGGCACCCCACAAAGGTTATTCCTTCCCCGGGAAGCACCCAAGCGGGAGAGGCCACTCAGGTTCTGTCACCAGCCAAGGCACTGAGGCTCATTGAGCTACCGGCCTAACAGCTGAGGGGTTCACGGATCCTCCCGGTCCAACTGCTGAGGGACCCGTTGGCTCTTATCCTGGATGATCTCATAAAGGACTCTTCCCTGGTAACGGGCCTATGTCCGAGTGAGCAGCTAGGCACAGTAGCACTACTGCCTCCATGTACAAGCGCGATCAACCTACCAGACCCATGCCCGAGGTGCACAGGAGGACCAAACCTGCACAGAAAACCAAACAGGTAGAGGCGAGATCCAGTACCACTTCAGACATGCAACTCATGTGTGGTTCGGGCCAGGACAAGATGGCGGTGCAACTTGACAAAATGGTGGCATGTATGGACACGCCACTCCAACAAACATCAGAGACTGGTTTTACTCCTTGGGTGGAATGGTCTCCCATGGTTACTCACAGGTAACCTGGTGCACATCATAGCCAGTGCCCTCGGGGCTGGGTTGCTACACTGAGGCAAATTACTTGCAGGACAGACAAGGCACAGGAAGAGCGAGCCCTCCATGGTGGTCGCACTGTTAGAGTCTGCGCAGGAGCACACATCCCCGGCGTGTGAAGAACACTTCTTGGACAAATTCCTCATGTTGATGAAGTCTCCTCAGATGGGTATCATCCTGAAGGGAATTATTAAAGAGATGCTTCCACTCATGCCTGCACAGCCTTCAGCTCCAGTACAGCTGCAGCCAGTCACGCCCATAGTGAGGGTGGAGTCGCCACCTGCTCAGACACCATCTCCCATGCAACCTAGCATTGTGGCTCTGTCCCAACTTCCTGCAGCCCCCCAGGCCATTTTGGCACCAGCAACTCCACCCATGGAAACTGCATACTCCCAGGGTGCTGCAGATCAGGTAGACACAGACGAAGAGGAAGATCCGGACACCTCATCTTCAGACAGGCCCTTTCACGATAGGCTAGTGGGATGGCAAAGTACCTTGTCATCCCTCCACCTCAGAAAGCACAGTCAGATGCAGTGATCCTGTCAGATCAGCCACCAGATCGGGCATTCTGCTCCAAGGGACGTGGCAGCCCTGGCGAAAAAGGGCTGGTCCAAGCCACATTCACCGCATTCCACAAACAAAAGGGTGGATGCTAAGTCTCGGCAGGCAGAAGGGGATACCCTCCTCTTATCGGTTCACCCTCAGCCTCATTAATCTGTGATAGCGACAGCTTCTATGTACACCAAACTCCAAACATCCACCTCGTCCTCCTCTACATCTACCTTGTTGGGCAAGGAAGAGAAGGTGCAGGAGACCGATTGGAAAATGGTCTACTCCAAAGCTGGCCTCCGCATGCGGCAAGCCAATGCAGATGCTATGCTGGCTGCTGCAAATCAGAGGCTATGGAGGGACATTACCCAGACCTTCCAGTTCATAGGCAAGCATCCTTCAAGGTGGGTTTGGCTGAAGCCAAGGTATTGGCACAGGACCTAAAGGAGTCATCTCTGTGTCATATCGACACAGCCGGCAGGGCCATATGTGTGGCCATGGATATGAGTCAGATGGCATGGCTAAAAGCCCCCAAGTTTAACTCTGATGTCCCAGAGCGCATCCTGGATCGCCTGTTTGAAGGGGATGTCTATTCAAATTCAGATCGGGACACCAGCTCTCCTTGCAGAGATCTGTTTGCTTGTTCGAAGTGCGGCAGTGGAGGAAGTACCCCCTCTCAAAGAGGTTCAGGATTTTACTCACGGATTTTCGTGATACACAAGAAGAACCAGACAGGCCTGTGTGGTTGTCAATCTATCTTTCTTAAACCTATACCTATCCCTCCAAATGTTCAATATGTTATTCCAGCTCTGATAGTGGAGTCTCTGGGCAGGGGAAGACCGGACATGCTCCCTGGACTTGAAGGATGCATACCTACATGTCCCAATATGGCAACCCCACTGCTCCTTCCTTCGGTTCTGAGTGATGGGCTCCCATTTCCAGTACAAGGTCCTCCCGTTTAGGCTCAATTCAGCCCCCCGGGTATTCACAAGGCTCATGAATGCAGTGGTGGCATTGCTCAGGTCAGATAGCCAACCTGTATACCCATACCTCGACAACTGGTTGGTCCGAGCAAAATCCCTGGGGGAGGTCCAGGATATGGCCTCCAGACTTATGGATATCATTTACGAGGGGTTCTCCATCAACCACAAAAGGCCACAGCTGCAGCCTACCCGAGTCTTGGTCTACCTGGTCTGTTGTAGGATACCAGGGTGCAGAGGCTTTTCCTCACCACGGAAAAAGTGGCAGCTATGAAGACGGCTACTGGACACTTTCTCAGCAGGGCGATGACCTCGGCCTGGTGGTACCAACATATTTTGGGAATCATGACAGCATGTCTGCTTGTACTTCCATGTACATGGTTCAAAATGAGGAGAGTGCATTTACACCTCTTAGCCTCCTGGAGCCAGGAGACGGGGTTCCCAAGGAGCATCAGTCTCCATCCTGGTGGAAAGGCACCAGGATTTTATTTGTTGGAGTCAAGACACCAATCTTATGTCATGCTGACCATTCAGGTTGCCGCTGCCCATTTGTACTTTCTCAATGGACTCCTCCCCGGATGGGTGGGGAGCCATGCTGGGCCACCGCAGTGTACATGGCATATGGACACAGGAGGACCAGCAGGGTCACATCAACTTCCTTGAACTAAAGACCATACAGCGCCTTCTTACTGGTAATGAAGAGTGAATCAGTCTGCATTCAGATGGACAGCTCCACTTGCATGTACTACATCAACAAACAAGGGGGCACCAGATTGCCTCCCCTATGCAAGCTCACTATCAAAATATGGGAATGGGTCATAGCCCACAACATAAGGCTTTCCGCAATCTACCTTTCTGGAAGAATCCAACCTGGCGGCGGACAGACTCAGCAGATTGGGAGTCGACAACTACGAGTAGCAGCTGGACAAACAAGTCCTGCTGGAGATATTCATGAGTTGTGGCCAGCCCCAGATAGACTTTTGACACAGAGCAGAACTGGCGATGCCAGCAGTATGCCCCCATGGCTGGGCCAGGGCATGGGCATGCTGGGGGATGCCTTACTTCTTCAATGGAACGGGATGTGGGCCTATGCATTTCCACCGACCCCATTACTCCACAGGGTCATCTGCAAGATCAGAGGAGCTTTGCACTTGTGTCTAATCCTGATAGCTCCACAGTGGCCGGCCAGGCCATGATTTTTGGACCTCATACAGCTCTTGACGCAGGGCTCGGTGGCTCTCCCAGTGGAGGGAACACCCCTTCTCTCAAATCAGGGGAGGGGGGGGCAGTGGTTCACCTCTCTACAGAGAAATTAGCCCAAGCAGCGTGGTTCCTGAGCACGTAACCCTCCAACACCTTCACCTGTCTCAGGACAACGAGAAGCAAATTCAGAAGGCAAAGGAGCAACTCCACCAGGAAACAATACAGGAGCAAATGGACCAGGTTTTGCGTCTGGGCCAAGGAAAGGGGCGTAAAGCTGTTGATGTGTGCACTTGATCACGGCTATCGTTCTCTGCACATTTGGCAGAGTCAGAGGTTCAGGTTGACACATGCTGTACATACCTAGCTGCTATTGGTGCATACAGAAATTCAGACAACAGATCATTCTCTGCCTTCAACCCTGTGGTCAAGAGGCATCTGATGTGGGTGACAAGGTTGTACCCCCTATCAAATGACCACACCCCTTCTGGGACCTCAACGTGGTTCAGGGCACCATGGCGCATACACCATTGGAGCCCATGGCATCCATTGACATCTGATTGGTCACAATCAAAACAGGACTCCCAGTGGACCTCACTTCAGTGCATAGGCGTGAAGTTCAGGCCCTCATAGCCTCGGAACCCTATACCACATTCCACTGAGACAAGGTGGTGCTCCACACCCACCCTCTTTCTCCCAAAGGTGGTGTCTTCTTTTCATCTCAACAAGGAGATAGTACTACCATATTTCTTTACTAATCCAAAGGACGAGAAAGAAAAGGTATTACATTTTCTAGATGTCAGGAGAACCCTGAAGTTCTACCTCAACAGGACAAGGGTCTTCTGCAAGTCATATACGTTATTCATCACCGTCGGTGTCTCAAAGCCAGGTTGTCTTGATAGCCAGGTGGATGGTGGCGGCCATCCAGGAAGCCTTCAAGGTGATTGTAGCAAATCTTCATGCTCAAGCAGTCAGGGGCTAGGCAACAGTAGTCGCCTTCTAGAGGCATGTGCCATGTCAAATTATCAGCAGGGCAACTACCTGGGATACCCCCTCAGCATTCTGCAAGCACTATTGCCTAGATGGCAGTGCATGATTGGACGCAGCCTTTGGGCAAGCGATCTGGAGGAACCTGTTCTTTTAAGGTCTTCAATGTCTCACCTCCCTGGGGCGTCAATCAGAGGAAGTCACCCATACAGTATGGAGGAAAGGGAACGTAATGTAGGAGTAATTATAAGTTACTCACTGTAGTGACTAACGTACTCCTAGTCCATAGTCCTCTTTCCTCCATAAATCCCATCATCCTCCCCCTTATAAAAGGAAGGTAGTTAGGCAGTTTCATCTAGCTAACGCATCAAAGGGGACTGAGGTGTGGTGCTGGAGTATGTAGTCAAGGGAGGGCGTGCTCCCGCGGCCACGCCCCTATGCACTGCTAAATTTAAAGGTGTAAAGACAATATTTCTGGTGAAAAGTTTCCATTCCCATCCATAGCGAGGGACGTCCATGCAGTATAAAGGAAAGGGGACCATGGACTAGGAGTATGTTAGTCACTACAGTGAGTAACCTATAATTGTTTCAACAGAGACTCTTCTGTTAAACCACTAACTTCAAATTTGATGTCACAAGTAGTTGGAAGAAGATTCACAGATCAGAGGTTGCAGAGATTAATCTATTATTGTATTATTGTGTGTTTGAATTGAATGAATACATTTTATTTGAAATTCCAATGGACCAAACATTGCTGCAGTATAATCATTCAGTTGAAATATGCTCTTCTTTACAATCAAAGGTCTTCACAATTTATCAATATCTCTTTCTGATTTCTGGTATAATTTTATTATAGTTCTAAAACAGACACACTTGTAAACATAGCTACCTTGCCCACCTGGCTATCAAACCTGTTTCTATTAATTTATTTGGGGCTGAATCATTCTCGGTTTTCCAAGCTGCTGCTGATTTTTATCGTCAATTGGTAGATATGTAATTTTAGTTAACTGCCTCCTTGTGAACATGTCATCATTAGAAAACAGATCTATGTCATCATTAAGTAGAGTTATTCCCATGTTAACGTCTTCCTACATGAATCCTTCTATTTGGTTCTTATCTCTAATTGATAGCAACAAAGGGTACAAGAATGAGGCAACTAGTGCAGGTGAGAGGGGTATCATTGAATGATTCTGCTCTTGACACAATACTCTTTTATTAACTATACCCATATTCTTTGGTTTCATAAATATTTGCAGAACTGTCTTTTCAAATTTTGAAGGGAAGTTAACAGCCCTTAAAATATACCCCCTAACGGCCAATTAACTCTAATGAATGACTTTTGCAGCTTGTGAATTTCAATCTGTTGAGAGATATTGTTTTGTTCTTTCTATACGGCCTATCGTGAGATGAGTTAAACAAGATAATAATCTTTCTGACATGAATACCATTGATCTTTAGCAAGTCATCATTATACTACACAGTTCAGTCATAGTGACAAGAAATTAGAAGACAACTGTGGATACACATTCAGTCATGGAATAGTGCAAAAGGAGATAAATTTATTGAGATTGTTTCTATACATGGCACTGTTTAAGTGGTTACTGAATTGTTGTGATTGCCATCCAAAGTAGACATTAGAAGCCACTTCCCTTTTAGATGTCTACACTCCTTCAATGATATCGCGACAGACGAGTATATAATTCATACTCGGCTGCCATGACATCACCTGAGGGGGATATGACATTTCTTGGCCAGGATTTATTTCTAGAGTGAGAGAGGGGACCTGGTACTATTTGTATGTAATGTTATGTTAAAAGATTTCTATACTGCCTGTCACTGAAATAGTGGACTAACAGCGCTTTGGCAGTATGCAGATTTTTTCCCTCAATCTATTGATCGGGGGCAAGCAAAACTGCATAACGGAGGCCACAGAAGACCACGGCCGAGACTGAGCCCTGCCCCACATTGCACTCAGGGCTGACAGCCCCAGCCTCAGAGCAACCCAGAAGGGGGAAGTGCAAGTGCAGCGGGAAGGTAAGTGGGTGTGTTTGTGAAGTGTGAGGACTGTTTGTGGCAGGAAAGGGAGGGGCGCGAAAGGGGGAGTCAGAGGTGAAACCCCCAATTAAAAGAAAGTCTCTCCATTATGGGAGAAGGTTGGGATGAGAAACGGGTGGTAGCATCACCTTCGAGGGGTTGGGGGTAGGGAAAGATTCAATTTTACTGCTGTTGAAGACTGCAACAAATCGGCCAAAATAAATTAGGTCTTTTGCGAATGCGTCCTTCACCAGATGGGATTTAGACACAGAACTCCTGAGGCGTACCTTGAAAGTGTGGTAGTGTACCTCTGCCAGAGTATGCAGACTTTAGTCTGTGGTGGAGGAATGTAAACGAGCATCAGATGAGAGTTAGGATAAGGGGGAGTAAAATCAACATAAAAGATTGGCTCAGGAAAGAGAGCCTATGGGAAGTAGGGATGTAAATTGTGATAGTTTAGCATTCCTATAGTGTTAGTGAAGAACGATCAAAGCATTTCACTAATCATGAAATGCTTAACACACAGAATGAGGATATAACCTGTGAGGGTAGCTTCTAGCACTTTAAAGGATTGCCAAAATACATCAGAAAGTAGTTGCACGATGGTCTTGAGCTGTGCTCCAACAGACCCTTGAAGTATGAAGGTTTGTTTTATATATTTCCCTCATACCTCCGCTATCCACCCCTGCAGTGCTGGTGTATGAAGACAGCACAGGGTGTAGGGAAAAGGAGCTCTGGGAGCACATGCACAACATACAATTTTAGAATAATGGATTTCAGCTATTGTTTGGGCTCCCGAGTGACATCATAGACAGCTCCAGCTTCCTACTTGTCTATTAGAACACCTTGGTGGAAAATCATCTGCTACTTGATAGCTAGCCATTAGTACTCAATTAAAGGTTGTGGGCAGAGGAGATGTCATTGTTGATTACGTTCTCACCTTTTCCTGGATTTTTGTCAGGGCCTTCAGCTCTACCATTACCAACATTTCAGAGTGGGGCCTAGAGCCAACAGTTGTGGGTATGAGACACATCCACAGACTTTATCCCTCTCCCCAAGGGGGAGCCACCCTTTTTGAATTAGGGAGGTGAGCCACCTCAGTTTAACATCCTCTAGGGGACAGGGCAAGCAGTTTCCTACTGGGGGAAGATAACGTCAGCCAAGCAAGGCAGTCCCGAGCGAGGCCAATCCCATCCAAAACTGACAACCCTACTGGAGGAGAGACCGGGAACAGCTGGTCAAAAGCAGCAGTGCAGGGCCCAAACTGCAAAACGTTAGGTGGACTGGTAAAAGCATGCCACTCCTTCACAGACAGCACAAGTTCAGATAGTGCCAGAGGAACCCGAAGATGTTGAAGAACTGGCAATGCTTGCAGTGAACCTGCCCAACCTCCTGAGGAACACTGCTGCAAAACTAAAGGTGCACAGTGGCTCCGGGTAAAGGGGAAGGGAAGGCCCAATGTACCCCAATGCAGGGTGAGAACAAACAAACCACAAGGTGGGGATCAACCAGGCAGGCTGCAAACGACCCTGAGGTGAATTGAGACCAAGCAAACACCGAGTTTACCTGAGAGAGGCAAGAGGCAGAGCCTAAGGAGCGGTCTCAGTGTGTTTTATGTTAGAGTTATTCTGTTTTGTTACCAGTGGTAGGGGCAGAAACTAGGCTAGGTATTGTAGAATTGTAGACAGGTTTCTGGATGGCAGACCTTCTAAATTTTAGACGGAAATGCTGACCCTGAAGAGTACCCTTTTACTTTACTTTACAGAGTAGTATCATTGATTTAGGGAGAGCTTAACATGTAGGTATATAAATAAAGGAAGTTACTCACAATGTCTCCTTGTCCATCTCCTGGTTCTGACCTACCACAAAAGATTTGTATGAGTTAATCATTGTATTGATTAACTTTGTGTGCATCCATCGATGCATTAGAAGTCAGTGTGTGTATCTTGTCTGCTTGTAGCTTCTGATTTTTCAAATTCGGTCATCACCAAGGCTATATCGTTCTTGACTTCCACACGTTTCCTTTAGTGTTTGACATCATTACTCCTCTAAGAAAGGCTTCTGTTGTATCTAAAATAGAGCCTGTACTTGTTTTGGACCCATTTAAGAAAATACATTCTTTGTGTTTGTGTTTACATTTTAAATGCCCAATGAATCCTAAATCAGTGATATGTCTATCCTCTGCGCCCCATGTCTGAAGTGTCATAGTTGAGGTTGGCCCCAGTTAGAACATGCCTAGTTAGGTGGATAGATCCAATCCAAGTGTTTTCTAATTTTAGCTTTCTGGGAGGCGCTCACGTTGAGTCAATATCGGAGGGATTTACGGGCCTGTTAGAGAAGATCACATACATGTTTTTGCTTCATGTTATATTTAGCAATCAGGAAGCATGCATCTTCGAGGCTAGTGTCCCTCTTCTCGTGGTGATTGCATCGATTACATTGTGAGAAGATGTGTTGAGCCAAATGCTTATCTAACATTGTCTAACAGTACAATGTCCCTCTAAAATGTTTGAATCAACAAAATGAATGTTCCCACTTAAAATGACTTAATACTTAAGGACCATCAACATTTGAGCCATAGCATAAATGCATTGTCATGTACGAGCACATATTCATTTTTAATTAATAGAAATCGACCTTTGATTTGTTGGGCATATCCATGCTATTTACGATGAGCATTGCGGTATGGAAGTATCCGATTGCTATATAATGTCTTGTTTTGCATTTATTTAAGAATACAAGTCCTCAATATCCTTTATTATTATGTCGCCCGATACTCTAAATCTTACCCGTTTTTAATACATTAAAAGCATCATTGCACTTTACTATGGAGGAGGATAATTATCATCTACAGTCTGGAGAACACATGCATGTCATTGGTTTGATATAATGCTTGTTTTAATTGTACTATTTTATGGAAGATTCTTCCGAAATAAACGTATTATGATGATGATGAAAACCAAAATCACGTTTCAACATAGAATATTTTGCACATTTATATCCACATTATTTCAATATTGTATAAACGTATCTAAGGTGATCTGAACCCCAAAAGGTGGGTTTCATGTAACTATGTATATTTCTCATAGAATATCACTCAGTTTAAGGTATAGCAGATCAATGACAAGTCTCGGGCAAATTACCAATCCCCTTGGTCCTCCGTGGGCCATTCTTCTAAATCTGTAACTAGATCCAGACGCTCCCCATCCCACTTGAACCTGCTGAGACCCCTCACAATGGATATGATGACCCCCAATAACATCAGAATGGCCCTAGTGGTAGGGCTGTAGCATGGGAGGACCCCTTTTGTTCTTGCAAAATGATCCATAGGCAGTCACTGTGTGTAATGATATTGCTGCTGTAAGCAAAGGCAACACTTAAAATGTGCAAACAATTATCTGTGTGCATAGCTACATGCAACTAGCCACCTACATCTATGTTCACTTGCACAGAATCTACTTCCTTCTGACTGTGGTTACAAATAAATGATGACCCTTCCCACAGATTTGGCATTACAGAGCACACAACAAGTCAATTTACATGTGGCGTATAACCAACATTACTGTACAGAATGCTGGCAGTCTGCTAAGGCTGTAAATAGTATGTGATTAAGTATTCAATGTATGTTAAGTCTCAATTCAGCGTGCTTGAAAACCAGTTACGCATTTTGCATGCACTACAGAAGGCACACAGCGCCGCAGGGACAGATCTATGGTGAATTAGCAGTTTTCATAACATTACACATAACAACATAACGTAAGATAACAACACATCATAACACTAAAGTGAGAATTTTAAAAAAACAATATACAAGCTGGAGGTATTACAATGATGTGTAAATTATTACATTTACATTGCTTGAATGGAAGGTGGTGGTGCATGACAGTATTGAGGTGCATTTGGACACCTTTTAGGGACCCGTTGTGGGTGGCATGAGACAGAGCAAGCCAGGAGATGTGCTAGCAAGCTTGATATGGAGTTTTAGTATTATCACATGTGGGTTCATATAGGACAGCAAGGGCGTGCATTCATAGAGCCATATGTGTCTGTTCCCACAATAGGATGAGAATGCTTCTGGCCACGACAAAAGTGCTTTTGCAGAGCAGTATTTGATTCTCAGGGCTGGACAATAGGGAGTCCTTTAGGTGTGGCTAGGGGGTTCATTGACAAAACTCTGTATAGGTATCAGAAATGACAACAAAGTGAGTACTGCTAGAGGCTCATAAGGGGCACTGGCTGAGCTGTGTATGATTCTCTGAACTGGAATAGCTGGGTTCCTGTGGGCCAGTAATGAGGATCCTTGGAAGAGTTGTGGATGGGTCAAATGATGTGGATAGCAGGGTAACTACGGGTTGTGCTGATGTGCATTAGAAGAGCAGCCTGTTGCACTCAGCAGCAGAATTGAAGGGGACTTGTGTGGCGGTCTCAGTCCAGGAACAACAGGAAGTGATGCAGGACTACTATAAGGTGCATTGAGATTCTGACACATGAAAACCTCTGAAGTACTTCAGAACAAGGGCAATATGCTTTCAGTGAGTTGTTTTCAAGTCTGAAAACTGCCCAAGCCGAACTATAGAGCAAGGGCACATTAGGTATCTTACCCCTTTGCAGATGGCGACGGCTTCCCTCGAGAGTGACTTGGGGTATGACACAGTCTGCTCCATGATCGACTGGAAGAGTTCATCTTCATCCTCACCATCAAAGGGGGGCTGTTCAAAGGAGAAGATAAAGCAAAGTTACATACACATATGAAACTACCAGAATTCAGAGTTGAAGTTCAAATCAAACCAAAGAAAACTCCCCAAAGCCAATATTATCTAAGTGTACCAGTAGAATGGTGGCTGCTCAGCACCAACCTTTAATTAAGAAAATTCGGTGCTGAAGTGGAGACTTTCACTGCTTGGTAATGGCCCATGGTCCTTTGCGTAGGCTTAAAGCATGTCTGACCACCAGAAAAACTCCCTACTGAAGAGGTTCTAGATATTAGCTCCCTGGCATGTTTTTCAGGGTGGACCAATAGCTTCCTGTTAAATTTGGAGCTGGCACATTGGCAGATTCTCAAGTTACAAATCAAAATGAGTGCATGGAAAATCGAGAAGAAAGCAAGTTCTAGTCCCTTCTCCATTTCCATGGTGGCCAATAGTGACAGAGTAAAGGTGCACTGCAAGATGGTGAGCTGGAGCGGCTTCTGTGGACCAGAGGTGTGTGGATGGTTTAGGGGGTGAGTGGACAGTGTGCCATGGTGAGCGGTAAGTGTTGTGCGGGGTGCAGGGTTAATGGATGGATACCTAGAAGCAAAATGGTGGTGTCCAACTGAACAGAGGTCTTGGATGGCAGGGTTAACACCATGAGGTAAGGCAGGTCTTCTGAACTCACTGATGGGCTGTGAGTTACATCTATATCACTTGACAGTCATTAATAGGAGGAACTAAAGTAAGGCATTTGACAAAGTGACTTCTCACCCAGACACTCAGAATCACTAGTAGGATGCTCCCTGTTGGTGGGGTTTGGAAGAATGCTTACCGGCTAAGGTGCCTTCATCCACTCCAATCACCTATGACAGGATTGAGATGCACAGACAGAAATGTCCTCTCTGGCCACTTCAAAGTTAAATCTGCCAGAGAAATGTGGCCATGTTGCAAGGAAGGTCCATTAGGTGTACAGACCCCCTCCGGACATCCTGGCATCAGATGTAGACATTATTAATCTAAATGATCCTTGTGTTTGGCATGGTTGGTGATATCTTGCCCAAGGCAGTGTGCTCACCTCATTGGTGTCATTGATGCTTTGGGGAAGCAAATCCTTTGAAGTAGCACCCATGCCAGTGGACCTGTCTGGTGGGAACTGCAGCGGTGGTGGCATGCATGCAGGGATGGGTCTGTCTTGCAAACCTGAAAGTGCCATATTTTAGCTACAAGAGCCACTTTGGGTCATCATGGCAGTAGCTCTAAAATACTAACTGTTGGAATGACTGAATAACATATAATGAATTTTAAACCTTAATCAGAATCGAGCACTAAGTTAGTCACACTTTACGCTGTCCCTGCGGCCGTGGGAGCCTTCATTTTACCATGGGGCACAGGCTGCAGTGCAGCATGTGCGACAAAATGACTACTGCTCTGCAAAATTACAGGGATGAGCAGTGGCTAAACCCCCTACTTAGGCCCACACTACTACAAAGCCGGCAGTGATGCCAATCACTAAGTGGGCAGAGCCCAAGATATACTCCAAGAAGGGGTGTGAAGTGATCACAATAGAAACCCAAACAGCGATAGTACAAATACTTCAAAATAAAATAATGGTCAATTAATCTTCTATTAAAAATATGTGTACTTGAATTAAACAATCAAGAATGCAGTAACTAACTTGAAAACACAAGCAAAAACCCACCTCTCTGGAAAGAACACAGAAAATGCAGAATGTGTAGATATCAGCACTCTGGGTACCTGAGCAGGTGTGATCAGGCAAGCAATTGCAGCAATGTCAATTTAAAGGAAAGCTCTTTTCAAGTATCGGTGCAAAAAGGGGCTTACATATTTCCATGGTCCCAGAAAGTGGACCAGGTGGACTGGGCCTACCTTATTCTTGTCTTTGGTGGTTCAGTGTTGAGACAGGCTTCTAGGAGCTTCCTAAAGCAATGATTTGGTGCTAGGTTGGTGAGCTGGTCAATGGATCCAACATCCGGTAAAGTCAAAGCTGCAACTGCATGATACGTGAAGAATCTGGTGACAGGCAGGTGATGTCCACTGAGTGGAGCTCACAATGGTTCATTTCGGGAATCCGGGCCCAGAGCTGTTCATTGACTTCTGGGTTGCTGCAAGGCCCAATCCAGGGTATCCAGGCACAAGGTAAGTCCTTTTGTTCTGCCCTCTCACTCCAAGGAGCTTGACTGGTACCTAGATGGGATCCTTCACCTCCATGGAAGATCCTGGTTCCAGTGCAGCTGGCAATGGGACAGACCATGGTCCAAACAGCAGTCACCCCCACTGTTCCCTCTGAATGGTTAGGGGACAGATCATTCCTCTGTCTTGGATGCCACCTATCTTCACCTTCATGGCATTGGACTTTGGAATGGCCTGCACTCCCAATAGAGGTCCAGTAAATTCTTCTTGTCTTCTTGAAAGTCCAAAAAGAATCAAAGAAGGAGCAGGAGATCCTTTCCTTGTGAAAGCTAAAGGTCACAGGGGATTGTACAGACGCAAACAATTGAGTGTTGCCTTCTTGCATCATACCCAGAGAGCCTTGTTCCGCTGGATATGGAGCTGACAGGAAGGAACGAGAGTCCTGCAGAAAGCCACGATTGTGGACTCCTTCTCTCGGCCCTAGTATCCTCGATGAATACTCCAGCTCCTCCCCTTGCCATAGAAGCAATTTTAAAGGTCATTTGGGGTGCAAACCCCAGTGTGAGGCTGGCCTTTTTTATGTTAGTGCCCCTTTAAAAGCAAGGATTGCAGGGGCTCTCCTGGTGGGAGCTCATTTGCCTTTGGGGAGGTTTTACCTTCCTCCCAGGGGGTTCAAAGAGGGTAGCATCCCTGGCTATTGTCCCACTGGCACAGTACAGACAGCCACATTGCTGTAACAAAACATTGCCTTTACATAGCTGATGTGAGCTCACAGGGTTGAAACTTGTATGAGATCAAGTCGGTATGTCTTTAATAAATGTATGCTCCCTTCCAGCCATCACCTCTTTGTTTTGCTTTGTCACCCCGAGTGGGACGGGTATGCCCAGACGTGGGTCCCGTGCCTGCTGGGCCTAGAGACCCAAGCTACTCCTCACTGATGAGCCCCAACAAGGGTGAAACATGTTTGGGGATGCTTGTGGTCTCGTGCAGAAGGGATGTGACCTAGCAGTTCGGGCTGGACTTCCCCTTTTGGAGTGGGACCAAGCCTGATTTGCATATGGTTTTCCCCCTTCTGTAATGGCTTGGCAGGCGAAGAACGATGGTCTGGAGGGTTGCCCTGAGCAATGCCAGTGGTTAGGATTCAGTCTAAACCTTCCAGCCATCACCTCTTTGTTTTTGCCTTGTCACCCCGAGTGGGACGGGTATGCCCAGACGTGGGTCCCGTGCCTGCTGGGCCTAGAGACCCAAGCTACTCCTCACTGATGAGCCCCAACAAGGGTGAAACATGTTTGGGGATGCTTGTGGTCTCGTGCAGAAGGGATGTGACCTAGCAGTTCGGGCTGGACTTCCCCTTTTGGGGTGGGACCAAGCCTGATTTGCATATGGTTTTCCCCCTTCTGTAATGGCTTGGCAGGCGAAGAACGATGGTCTGGAGGGTTGCCCTGAGCAATGCCAGTGGTTAAGATTCAGTCTAAACCTTCCAGCCATCACCTCTTTGTTTTTGCTTTGTCACCCCGAGTGGGACGGGTATGCCCAGACGTGGGTCCCGTGCCTGCTGGGCCTAGAGACCCAAGCTACTCCTCACTGATGAGCCCCAACAAGGGTGAAACATGTTTGGGGATGCTTGTGGTCTCGTGCAGAAGGGATGTGACCTAGCAGTTCGGGCTGGACTTCCCCTTTTGGGGTGGGACCAAGCCTGATTTGCATATGGTTTTCCCCCTTCTGTAATGGCTTGGCAGGCGAAGAACGATGGTCTGGAGGGTTGCCCTGAGCAATGCCAGTGGTTAAGATTCAGTCTAAACCTTCCAGCCATCACCTCTTTGTTTTTGCTTTGTCACCCCGAGTGGGACGGGTATGCCCAGACGTGGGTCCCGTCCCTCCTGGGCCTAGAGACCCAAGCTACTCCTCACTGATGAGCCCCAACAAGGGTGAAACATGTTTGGGGATGCTTGTGGTCTCGTGCAGAAGGGATGTGACCTAGCAGTTCGGGCTGGACTTCCCCTTTTGGGGTGGGACCAAGCCTGATTTGCATATGGTTTTCCCCCTTCTGTAATGGCTTGGCAGGCGAAGAACGATGGTCTGGAGGGTTGCCCTGAGCAATGCCAGTGGTTAAGATTCAGTCTAAACCTTCCAGCCATCACCTCTTTGTTTTTGCTTTGTCACCCCGAGTGGGACGGGTATGCCCAGACGTGGGTCCCGTGCCTGCTGGGCCTAGAGACCCAAGCTACTCCTCACTGATGAGCCCCAACAAGGGTGAAACATGTTTGGGGATGCTTGTGGTCTCGTGCAGAAGGGATGTGACCTAGCAGTTCGGGCTGGACTTCCCCTTTTGGGGTGGGACCAAGCCTGATTTGCATATGGTTTTCCCCCTTCTGTAATGGCTTGGCAGGCGAAGAACGATGGTCTGGAGGGTTGCCCTGAGCAATGCCAGTGGTTAAGATTCAGTCTAAACCTTCCAGCCATCACCTCTTTGTTTTTGCTTTGTCACCCCGAGTGGGACGGGTATGCCCAGACGTGGGTCCCGTCCCTCCTGGGCCTAGAGACCCAAGCTACTCCTCACTGATGAGCCCCAACAAGGGTGAAACATGTTTGGGGATGCTTGTGGTCTCGTGCAGAAGGGATGTGACCTAGCAGTTCGGGCTGGACTTCCCCTTTTGGGGTGGGACCAAGCCTGATTTGCATATGGTTTTTCCCCCTTCTGTAATGGCTTGGCAGGCGAAGAACGATGGTCTGGAGGGTTGCCCTGAGCAATGCCAGTGGTTAAGATTCAGTCTAAACCTTCCAGCCATCACCTCTTTGTTTTTGCCTTATCAGTCACAACATCATAACCATGTATAGAAAGTTCTTTGAGTTTACCCAGCCACAAAATTGATACAGTTGCGCAATTATTTGCTGGGTCAGAGGAGCTGAAGTTAAATGCAACCTCTTTTTGCAGTGACCTTGGGTCACAACAGCTGTGGGGAATGCACATGTGACCCTTGAACCTGCCCTGTGCCACAGGTGAGCAGGCTCTGAAGTTGTCAAGCAAGAGACTGGATGATGCAGTAAGGGTACATGTGTGCACTATGCTTTTCGCTTTTGGCATGAAGCTTTATGAAAGTGGGGGTCTGATTAGCAGACTTCCATTTCAGAAACAGAATTACCTGCATAATGTTATTTATGTAATAAAATCAAAAATGCTTGGGCTATTTCAGCCCCGCCAGATGGTCATCTAACACAGAAAGTTTAGGGCAAAATCAGCTGCCTGAATTGTTCATCAAATAAAGCTCACAGGCACACCATAAAACACACCAAACATATCTTTCACCTAGAACAGGGATCTGCCACTTTTGGTGCTGTAGATGTTTTGGACACAGATTCTATCATTCTAAGCCAGCAGATTCAATAGAGGCAAACGTCACTTGAGTCCAAGACATCTGCAGATTCACAGATTACATATGGCTGCCCTAGAACTTCCCTCAGCTAGTAAACCCAAACACATGTTCTCATTCCTATAGGCCATTACTACGTGAGTGCAGGAGCTGCATTATGTTATTATACAACTCAGGGGATGGCATATGCTCTTACTGACACTTTTGAATATTCAGGTGCCAACTTCCTGACCAGATTCTGCACATTCAGAGGGAATAAACAATATATGCCACAAGGTCTGGGTACTACATATGTATTGTCCAGTGGCCAGATCACCATATCAGAATGAAGCCTGCAGGCAAGAGTTTGCCTTTGTTTCTGAATATTACAGCTATGATTTCTTGAGGGATGGCCTATCTTATTAAAAACAATGATACTTAAGTCATGGCATGAAGTTCATGGGGGCATTTGATGCTGAATTTGAAAGACTGTGGTGAAAACATTAAACGACTTCAAACCACCAGGATCACTCATAGTGATGCCACTGCCACACCTCTAACAATAAGGTGCCCGGGCCCACATGCACTAAGCACAAGCATCTGCATAAGCACTCATATGATTCGGATGTGGAATATGTGGGTTGGACCTAGCAGCAAATGATGACGGATGGGATAGGTGCGTTTCACTTTCTTTTTTATTCAGGGATTCCTTTGCCTCTCAAGAGACCACCCTGCTCAAACATATTTAACCACACGAAGTAGGTGGATTTCTGGACAACTTCCCGTCGATGCACACAGACGGGTAAAGGAATTGGAGAAACAGCAACATGTGAAGCACCTGACAACTTTTTCCACTGAAACACGTCACAGTTTGTAAATATCCATAGAATGTGCATTGGACAGCAGCCTTTCCTCCTAACTCTGTATTTCTCTTCCTTGACCAATGAGGGGACAGTGGCCCACGCTCTGCTTGTACTGCACGACAATTCCATAGGATGTATGCATGTACACGATGTATATGTAACCAAATGACCTCTACTGACCTCTGAAAATGTGAGTCTAGTAATATCTACAAAATAGTCCTCTCTCATCATCCTTTGTGAAATTATTTATTTGATTGCCTCACTCACATAAAAATGATCACTGGAAGAGTAAAGGGTAGGCGTTGCTCCATTCCAAGGCCCGGCCGCAGAGGTGATGAGAATGGTGTGCACAGACACATGTGGAGAGGAAGGGGATGAGCCATTCAGACATGGAGTGTGAAGGGAAAGAGACCCAGATACCTGGGGTGGTAAAGAAGAGGGGTATAGAAACCTGGGTTGGGAGAGGTGTGACAGGGTGGGGATTGGCCAAGGGCCAGACAGAAATGTAGGAGGAGTGTTCAGTAATGCAATGATAATAAGCATTGACAACGCCAATATGTTGTGGCTGTCATATGTCAAATCCAGCATCAAATGCCATAATAAACGTCATGTACAGAAATCCTGTTCACACATCACAAATAATAACATAATTAAGGTACTTGACAAAAAACAAACACAATGTTCAAACATAAAACTAGAACAAAACTGTCTCCCGTCAAACCGGGTACACCTAGGACAGCATTGACAATCAATTGCAACTAATGTGCACAGAGCATTTTCACCTTTTAGAAAACCACAATTTAAGAAAATCGCAAAAGAAGGAAATGATGACACGTTGCTAAGTCTGGTGCAAGCACATTTGTGATCTACCACTATCCATACCAATAGTCTTTGCTCCACTAATTTTCAATCATGTTTAAAATCCACAAAAGAATTCATGGCACTGGAATGCAATGCAGAGGCAAAGGGCTGGGTAGCGGCAGTATTACCCTGTTCTGAAGATGTTCCTTCTGATTAACAAAGGATATATGCTCAAGTAGCAGACTGGAAACACCACATGTCATTTTACACTTGGGAACTAGGAGGCACATAAGCAGTACCTCTGCCCACTTCCACTTCGAGGTGGAACTTATAGAGCAATATGCGAAACGTATGGTATACAAATCTGACTTTGTGTACTCACTCAATCAGTGTTCAGAGCATGCAAGGACCACATCTGATTGATAGCCTATTGTTTAACTGTTTAAACACTATGATTGTACTGCATTGCATAAAATATTTCCAGGCTGGTGTCTGGGGAGTATTCAAAGTATGCAAGTCCATGCAATATACCAGTGCTGGAGAACTCACCTACAGGCAGAGGAATAAAGCATTGGGCACTTTTTGTTATCATGATTTCCCTGTTGAAACAGCTTCAAGAAGAATGCATGACTCTTGCACTATGCATTAATTATTATATTACAAATGAAGTACCGTTAGAACTCTTCTTTCTCAATTTCCATCACAATATGCACTAAACTCTCCTGCATGCGTAAACCCATATAATCTAGCTACCGTCAGCTGGTTGCATTGTATTTGACCAAAATCAGGTCTGTTGATTTTTCTCTTCCCCAAATTCCACATTTAATTTGCCATTCCCAAAATAGATGAATGGTTGCAAAGGTTCCTGATGTGCTTTTTATATTCCACTGTTACACTGTTATCTTTCGGTAACAATTGCAAACATGTGCAAACAAATCCATTCGTTTATCAAAGTTTCAATCTGAAAAATGTTAACTGACATTTAAAAGATTCAGGAAATGCTGGCATTTGTTATTTCAAAAGAATCAATTGCACCCTACATCACCAACGTATGTAGATGACCAGGTATCCACATGTTTATCTTATAAGGCCCACAGCATTGCTATCTACATGAGATCAAATATCAGTATGCTTTGAAGGGATGCATATGCTGCAAGTTCAGGAATATTGACTAGTCAAAGTAGACCTCGTCATTAGCCTGAAATAGGGATCTGCATTGGGGTTACTGCTCACCTGCCCAGCCAACATTTCATAGAGGAGAACTCCGAAGGACCACCAATCCACTGACTTCCCATAGGGCTGGTAGGCAATGATCTGTATCAAGACAAAAGGAGATAATTAGTGAAAACAGTGCACATCGCTGAGTATCCTTTCAGCAGGCTCTAGGGAACGAACTAGGGTTTAAGGGATACAATCTGAAACTGGGACTTTCGGAATTGGAGCAACTATCACCACAGTGTTACATCAGAGAAAAGTAATCCGTCCTTTTCAGGCAAGCTATGGTGCAGACTCCAGGAGGTCAAATTCAGCAAACTAGAAACAGAGTCCCTTTTACTTTAACCAAATGGTGATAGATAGTCATATGAGTGAAGATGTGGTTTTGCAGTTAAATTACCAGCTGTGAAATTAGAAGACATGAATTCTGACACCAGATTCTCAGCTTGAACACATTTTGTGATCCTGTTATCGCCACTTTATCTCTTTGAAATTCCAACACCGTTTTCTGGATAAAAATATAAATACTTAGAAAGCACATTGAGTGGTATTAAAAAGTCTTAGACCTTTCTGTGCAGTGAAGCCTGGAATTTCCTAGAGACAACGCAGCCTTTGTGGATAAACTGTACGGGTATTTCTACCTGCTACTTTCTCAATGTACAACTTTATATGTCAGAGATATGTGGGATACACCAAACCAATTGCACTGCAGGCCGAGTGCTTTTGTAAAATCCCTGTAAGACTACATTTAATAGACCAACTGTTTTCAAGTATAATGTTTTTGCTAAACACCATAAACATGATAATGAGCCAGTGAAACACATGCTGATATTTCTATAGGCAACCTAATATTTTCTACAAAAGGTGCAGAACCAAAACAACATTTAATTAAGACTCAGGTAATCTACATGTGATAAATACAAGGAAATACACCAAGAGATTGCCGTTCTGATTCTCAACATCACGCAAGAAAAGCTTCAATGGACATAAAGAAAGGTAATATTGTATGATCGAAATGTGCATCATTTTAAAAGTGACAATCAAGCAAAGTAAAGTAACTGATGCGTATTATTATTATAAGCCAACATGTGCTGTATTCTGTTTCTATATACATGTGCCATCATAGGAAGTTCTTTGCATCTGTAAATTAAATTGTGTGTGCTTTTAAAAAATGTGCACATAAATCAAACTGTAATCTGAGTGCAATTAAAAATCTTTGTTAAACAGACTTCTATTACAGTTAGAATCCGGAAGAAAAGTGACGCCATTTGAGACTGTATTAAAAACAAAATGCTCCCTTTAAAAATCAAAGGAGTGCCATCTATTCTTTGAATAACATATTTTTGAAAATTGAGAGGCCTTGGCTTGTCATGCGTTGGCTATATGTCCAAAACCAAGCTCAATCCATCATCAAAGAAAACTATTAACCTAGGCTATATCAACAGAGCCACATGTTCCAACATGTATATGGTCCCAAGTTGTATCATGACTGCTAGACGGTCATGGGGCTGGTGTCCTTTAATCCCCTTAAGAATACATCCAAATAACTTGCATCCATTCGAATTTGACCTTTGATATTTAGCTTGGCCACTAAGTGAATGTGTTTATGACTGATTGATGACTTCAGACCTAAGAGGCCGAAGTGAATAATTGAGTTGAAATTAAATCTCCTTGGGCAGAAATCAAGAAATGAAACTTACGTTTATTTTGAAAGCACAATCATGCAAAATGTATTCCTCTCTGTAACTTTACAATAAATCAAAACTCACACTATGAAACTAAACAAGAGATATGAACATTTATAAATTGTTAATACAATTTGATAAGTTTAACTTGTGTGTCAATTTCTATGGTACAGGGACGTGTTGCACAAGCCTGAATTCCTTTTTTCAGTTCGAAATTGAATAAAACCACCCTTGTCACATGCCTAAATATGTTGGACCTATCCATAAAAGGGGCATTCTGTGGGAGTGGCAACATAAGAAAAAACAATGGGAAGGGTCAACCAATCAAAAATGATGTTAAATGACCCTGTGTGGGAAAATATAGGCTCTATTTAAGTTCAAACCATAAAACCTGATTGAGCTCTGGGATTCGTTATGTCTGCAGATTGAGAATCCCTGCTGAAATGGGTGAGTGTTGAAGTGGGACAATACCTTCAGATGATTTGAAGACTCCCTAGGATGCCCTTACCCAGAGTTAGCCTGAAACAGACTTTAACTAAATAGGACCTGAGTCCCTGAGAAGAATTCCGAAGCAGATATCAGTGGGGGAGGCTGACTGAATATTGCTGTCTTGAGCTATGAGGGAACATGCCGGGTCTGTGCCTTAAAATAAACCCAGAAATGAGTATATTTGTTTTATTTATTTATTGTATTGGTCATTTGTAAGCCTTTTATACATCAATAAATTGTGTTTCAAAGCACCCACAGGGCAATGGGAGGAGAACAAGGGAGAAGCAAGAAAAAGGAACCTAACAGAGATTAGCAGAACATAGAAGTGGTTCTACTAGGGGAAAGGGTTAAGGGGTCAAGTGCTAAAGGTTCCGCAGAGGAGTGAGGTGCCAGAGAGCCAGTCGCAAAGGCAACAGATAAGTTCCAGGCAGTGACTGCTAGATGGAAAAGGGGTCACCAGCCCATAGAAAAAGCACAGGCGTGTGAGACAACACAGGCCAAGTGGTGCCCGCAGGGAAGTGCAGGGGAGGAGGGATGTTGCGGGCGATCGGATAAGAGACCAGGACCAGGAAGGACACATAAGGGCCCAGGCCACCAATCACAGTGACTGTGGGGTTTAGCGTGGGAGGGAGGAGGAGGAGAAGAGGAAAGTCTTGAGGTTTTTTACAGAGCTTGAGGAGATCTGGCTCAAGACAGAGAGAAAGGGGGAAGCTGTTCAAGAGGAGGGAGCCAGATGAGAAAAGGGAACAGCGGCCCGCTCTCTGCTTAGAGAAGCACTTGATAAGCAGAGAGTTGGGCCGGAGGATCGGATGGATCTGGAAGGAGAGTATTTGGTGAGAGCAAGTTGCAGATAGCATGGTCCCGGGCCCCAGGTAGCCTTATGGATGATACAGAGGGATCTGAATTTGTTCCTTGCAGCAACCGGGAGCCAGTGGAGAGAGTTTAGGGCTGGAGAGATGCGGTCCCTGGGCTTAAGGCCAAGGATAAGGCTTGCAGCCCTATTCTAGATTAGCTGGAGAGGGCAAAGAGAAGAAGAAGAAGGTAGATTAAGGAAGAGGCTGTTACAATAATCCAGCCTGGAGAGTACCAGATTGCTGGAGACATTAAGCTTCTGGGAATATGTGAGGAAAGGGAGGGTGACCCTGAGGAGGTAGAGTTGGAAATGGGCCTTCTTGCCAAGGTCCAAGATGTGAGAAATGAAAGAGAGAGCAGAGTTCAAGATGGCACCCAGGTTTTTGGTTTCAAAGGAAGGAGACGGGGAAGAGCCCATTGAGGGTGCCAGAGTGAAGGGAGGACAGAAGGAACAGGAGTCCCAATATGAAGAATATTAATATAAAAAAGGGGGACATGGAAGGGGAACTCCCCCAAAAACAACTAAAACAAACTTGTTTTGGGTTCATTCAAAATCCATTCATTCTTTTGTGATACGTTATAATCACATGTAACCAATGCACCTTGCTTTGTGACCATATTTTAAGGTAATATAGAACTGATTATAAACTCAGATGATAGCATTTCTGCATGAAATACACATTATCTGTTGGTGTTAGCCAAGTGAATAAAACTCTGATATACATTGATATATGTCGTTTTTGTTTGGCTTGCAACGTCTTCCTTTCAATGTTACTTCATACTTTTCTGCTTTTTCCTTTCAAGCACTTTGCTATTTTTGCCAATTTATCATTCCTTTCATTGCATTCCATCTTTTCTCTTTCTTTTCTTCTTATCTGAAGAGCTCTTTCTCTGTTTATTTCTTCCCATAAAGTCCTCACCTCTCTCCCTCTTTTTTGCAGTATCTTTCATTAAGGATATTGTTTCCAATCGGAACAGTCCAATTTCCCTTTTTTCAGCAGTTATTTTTTTGTTCCTGGAGTTTCTCTCATTCCCCACCTCCCATTCCACCCCACTTTTGTTTGCAGTTCTGGTCTTTTAGTTCCATTCTACGTTCATGTTTCAGTCTTGTTTCTTTTTTTCTTCTGCTATGAAATTACTTTTTTGCATTGACAAGTGCCCTTAACTTCCTTGTTGGGGATCCTCACACTCATCCAGTGCAGTAGGATACAATGTTTTGCCAGGAGGAGGCATAGGTTTCCAAATGTGCTCATAGAGCCCAGAGTGGGTTAAAAAATGTGAAACAAGCAGTGCAGTGGTGAAGGGTCTACCCACTTACCCATCATCTCCAACAACATCATACACACATTGTTCCAAAAAGGCTTATGCATCCGGCAATCCCATATCATGTAAAATTATTTGGAGTTAGTGTGGTTCCATCTAGGGTATGCACTGATTCCCTCATTGGAGAATAAACATAGCCTATCTGGCGTATAATGATAGCTGTGTAACACTTCCAATTGTATTAGTTGAAATCTGGAGTTATCTGACATCTTACGTGTCTGCGGACACATGTTCACCCATAGGTCATTAATGATGTCCAACTGCAGATCCACTGCCAATTTAGAGCGAGCGCTGGGTTATGGCACAATCAAGCGGAACTGAATTAGGTGGCATAAAGAGGACACCAAACCACGACTCTCGCTCACTGTTAGAATTGACACCAATATGGTGTCACTCGCAGGCTCTACCGTAAAAAAATCATCCCAATGATTTTTGCATGTTCTCTGTATGCCTCATATTGTAACCACATGGACGATGTGCGGTTTACATGCATAGGTATATCACTGCCCCGGGATAGAGTTAGCCTTAGAATATATGGCCCCTAACGTGTGAAACCCATGTTGCGCCCAGACCTTCCGTGAGCCAGCATCAACTTGTGGTAAGGAAGGCACGCAGTTCCACAGGGGGGATCCCTATGAAATGGGGAGAATACATCTACCTCCAGCCATAGCTGGGCCATGTCAATACCGTTATGCAAGCAGGGTCGAACTCACAGCCATTTGAAAATCGGCCTGGGAAAATTAGCGACCGTAGGTGCCTGTCATCTGCAGAGTGCCCCTCTAGTCTAGCATATGGGGGAGGAGGTCCCTCTGAGAACCAACAGGCTGCAAATTGTGCCTGCACAGCTACCCAGTAGAGACAAAAGTTAGGGGCCGCAAACCCTCCTCTCTCATATGTTTGTGATAAAGTGGCCCACATAAGCCGCACTGCCTGGAATGCCACATGAACTTGCTTGTTTCTGTTTCTAGATCTTGAAAGAATGACCGCCCCAAGCCACAATGGTATGTTAAGGAAAAGGTAGAGAAGTTTTGGGAGCACTGTCATCTTAATGAGCGCTATCTTACCAGCAATGGTAATAGGTAAGCAGGCTCAGCTCTTAAGTTTAGATACCAGCTGCATCATGTATACAGTGAAGTTGTGATCATACAACGTAGAGGCATGCCTAGTGGCCACAAACCCCAATTAGCATACGGTGGAAAGGGCCGATGTAAATCCATGTAGCTCACGAGGTTCAATGGTGATATCTATCAAGGGAAAGAGTTCAGACTTACAGCAGTTAACCTGGAGGCCCGAAACGTCTCCAAAGTCTAGGATGTCTTTCCTGATAGGCGCCATGTGAATGTGGGGGTCTCTTATGTATAGTAGTGCATCATCAGCGTAGAAAGAGATTATTCCAGGCTCTCCAGTCATCCTGATACCCCAGTGTCAGTGTCTGTGTCGTATTGGGTCCATTAATAGCACAGTAGTAATAGCGAATATTAGGGGTGAAAGGAGATAGCCTTCATGGGTGCCCCTCGCTATCATGAATTTTGAGGACAGTGTTCCATTGGTGATGACCCTGGCCATTGGAGTCGTATACAGAAGGCGCAAGGCTGACAGAACCCCGGGACCAAACCCACACTTTGCCAGCACTGCATACATAAACTGCCAGGAGACAGAGTCGAACGCCTTTTGAATATCAAGTTCCGCAGACACTGCTTGGGCCCCAGGGTCGATCTAAGCCAATTTATTAAAGAGACATTGTAGGTTCAATTTGGTGGAGTTCCCCGGGATAAATCCTGACTGGTGTGGATGATTAATATATGGCATGAACGGCTTCAGTCGGGTGGCCATTATCTTTGCAAATATTTTAATATCTGTTGATTAAGGAGAGGAGCCACATTGTCTGGGGGTTATTTGGCTTCAGAAGAACTGTAATAACAGCTTCTTGCATAGTGTCAGGGGGTTCCTGTGACCCAAGAGCTTCCTGCCACAGTTGAACCAGGTTAGGCGCCATCTGTGTCTTGTAGCACTTGTAGAATTCGTCCGTGAGGCCGTCCGCAACTGGAGCCTTCCCTGACGGCAGGTTCTCAATCACCTGCATTATATTGATCCGGAAGATTGGGAGATCTAGGAGGGCCCTAGCCTCCTGTGACAGTTGACTGATAAGTAGATGTCAAGGAACTTGTCTATGGCCCTCATTAGGACCCTGGCGGAGGACCATGGTGCAATTTGCACCATGGTCCATGGCGCTAAGCTGCCAACTCCGCCAAGGTGGTTGGCGGACTTACCGCCCCATGCCGACCTTGGCGGGGCGGTAAGTCCTCAATCCCCATTTTACCCTTCCCCATTCCCATTCTTGCCCCATAGGGTATAATGGGAGTGGGGAAGGCGTTAATTACGCCACCGTAAATTACGGTGGCGTAATTAACAACAAGTCCCGTAGCGCCATGGATTTCTCCGCCTGCAAAAAGCAGGCGTAAAAATCATCCATGGCGCTACGGGAACTCGTAGTCTGGCGGAGAGGTACGCCATGCACTACGCCGGCGTAAAACCCTCTCCGCCAGGGTCCTAATGAGGGCCTATGTCCTTTAAAGACAGAGTGCCTTTGTGTCAGAGTAGAGTTCTGTGTAGAAACTAGTGAACACCTCAGTAACAGCCGCTTGAGTATGTACCAGGTTACCTGTGTTATCTGCAATAAGTGGAAGACACCCAATACCCCTGTCTTGATGCTCCATTTGTGCCAACAGTTTAATAATTTTTTCGCCCTCCCTATGCCTCCTAGCTGCCATAGGGACATCAAAGAACTTAAGTTCCCGCTAAGCATGCATCCTAAAAGTGTTAATTACTTCCTTGATCTGTGCAAGTGTGCCCGTGGAGGATCAGCCATTTGTCCTTGCTCTAGTACTCTCAGCTTACCCTCACAGTGCACTATGTCCTGCCTAATTGCTCTGAGGACGCTAAACTTGGGAGACATGGCAATCGCACGTATGTACACATTGAAGGCTTCCCAAAGTGTGCCAGTCAAGGGGTGCAAGCCCACATTAGTTTCAAAGTACAATTTCACAATGTCATATATAGTGGACACAAATGCTACATCTTGCAATGCCTGCAATTTAAAGTTTCAACTACAATGGGATCTGGGCAGCACAGCCAATACCAAGCAGGGGAGTTTTCAGAGTAGGCTCTGGGGAGCGTGCATGTCTCCCTAACCCACCCAAGTTGTGTATCAGAAATAAGCCACATATCAATGCCGGAGAAGGAGTCATGTACTGAGGAATAAATGGAATAGGGACAGTCACCAGCACGTGTCACCCTCCAAGCATCCACTAGCTCAAGAGATTTCATTCCTTCCCTGATTTTGGGAGCTGCCTGTGAAAGGGGTCTTAGGGTGTGGGTCCACCTATCTAATTGCAAATCAAGAATAGTGTTGAAGAACCACCCTCCCTCCCCCCAAAGACAGGGGCCAGTGGATATTGGACATGTTTATCTATGATGTTAGTGTAAAATTGGGAATCTTCAATATTGGGATCATAGACATTGAGCAGCAGTATTTCCCTCCGCGCCAAGGACTC
The DNA here is from genome assembly GCF_040938575.1 of Ambystoma mexicanum. NCBI lineage: Eukaryota > Metazoa > Chordata > Amphibia > Caudata > Ambystomatidae > Ambystoma > Ambystoma mexicanum. The sequence continues at coordinate 210,335,386 of NC_090922.1, read as the reverse complement.
GTAAACCCAGATATACCTGCCCAGGGCGTCAATATCAGCATTCTGATGTTGGAATGGGAGCAACTTATGTACGACGATCATTACTCCCCTGGACTGTGTAAAATATATTGTGTAGAATTGGTTCCTGCCCCAGTTTCTGCCAAACCCCTCACAGCTAGTAGCAAGTGTGTGAGTCTCTTGCAGGAAAACAATTTTGGCATGATGCGTTTCCACATAGTGGAATCATTTCCGCCTCTTATTTGGGTTCCCTAGGCAGCGTACATTCCAGCTGAGGCACATCACTTCCACTATCATAGCAATAACGTCATCACCCCACATACACAACCCCCACCTTGCTGCCCTTGGCCCCCCTCCAGTGTCCACTATTCCTCTGGCTGCTGAGAAATTACGTGCCAACTGCTGTTTTATCAACACCAACTGCCCCCTCGACCTCCCATCCACATCTCCTTTAAAACTGGGGCGATGATATCCCACCAAAAACATACCCAACCATTAACGCAACATTACATGGGGAGGACGGTGCACGTGTTTGAACCCAGGCCAGTCAACAGGCTTAAACACATGTAAACAATAGTAGTCACACTGTCTTGAAATGATCACACATCTAAATAGTAGTAGACTGTCTACTTCACATACTGCTGTTCTTACAGTATGCCACTGTATTCAGAAATAGAATGAAGTGCAGTGCTGGGGGCTGGCAGCAGCGGGGGCAAGACGAATGAGAAAGGTCAGCAGGGACATCATAAAGTAATCCCCAGTCCTCAAACTAAGGGTTCATGATGACGTTAGGTTTTAGTCTATACATTTCATCGCTTCACCTGGCAATGTGAAACACTAAGTATTGTTCCATTCCACAAGTAGCTTAGAAGGGTAAAGCAATGCGTACTTAAGGCTCTGTCATGTAGGCATTTCTTCACCGCTAAGAACGTCTTCCTCTCCTGCTGCACCGCCACTGAGAAGTCAGGGTAGAAGTGCACCCTGTTGGACCCCAATATAAGGTCTCCCTTTTCACAGGTGGCTCAAAGAATAGCATTGCTGTCCCGGTAGTTGAGAAGGCGAGCGATGATCGGCCTTAGAGGCAGTCCCGATTTAGGTTTGGGTGCGAAGGATCTATGGGCAAGCTGAATCGCGAACTGCAGTGAGAGTGTAGGGTTACCCAGGAGGGGGAGAAGAGTGTCCTCAATAAATAACACTAGTGAAATTTCTGCGCACCCTGGGAATACGAATATTATTGCATTGGGACCGCAATTCTAGATCATCGTTCTTCTTCGCTATCATGTGCACCTGTTTGGAGAGCGTTGCAACTTCTGTCTTGAGAGTAGTAAGGTGTGCCTTAATGGATCTGATGGTGCTGTTTATGTCATTTAGTTAACTATATACCGCTGAAAACCCCTCCTGCATGCATGCCATCATCCGTTGGGTTACAGGGAGCTCCACAGGAGCAGCTGTAGGGTCCACAGCCCTAGCCGCCTCAACAGTCTCTGCAGTTCTCGGGGTAGTTTTGGCATAGAGGTTCATGGAGCATTGCTTTTTGGTGCCTCCTTTAGTCATCATAGCAAAATGCAACACTCTCCAGCAGCAATGGAATGATCAACAACACACCAGTATGCTCACACAGAGTGAGACTTAATGCACAGTTCAATGATGACAGAGTGGAAACTTCACATTGCAGGGAGGCTTGTAGGGCAGGCACTCACACACCCAGGGGAACAGCCAGGTCCTGTTTGGGAATCACGCTGGTGTCAGATGTACCCACCAGCAACAAGGATATCAGTTGCAGCGCCCTATGTTTTGGTCAGCTCAGGGCATTACTGTGTCATGAAGGCCCCAAAATATGTTGCAGAGACTAGAGTTAAGTAAGAGCAGCTGCGCTCTTCAAATGCAGGCCAGTGGTAGTGAGTACTGTCGCCACAGCTTAGAAGGCATCAACACTGGTTATGTGCGCAAGGAGCAGTATACACAGTAATAATGGCAGGCATAGTATGTATACACTGTTGAAGGTGTGTACCCACAGCACCAGACCATCATCAAATAACAGGAGCAAAGTGTTTCCCCACTGCCGCTGAGGAGGATTCACAGGAAAGTCAGAGGTCCCAGATTCCAGATTAATGCAATCTAAACCTGCAATGCATTTATTGCCGAAGTGCAGACAGGTTCTGTGTTGTGGAGCTCTGCTGATGCAGGAGGTCACATCCCGCCGTCAGGACTCAAGAGGCATCAGGATACGAGTGGCGCAGAGCTGCCGGCTCACCGTTGTGTGCTCTACGGTGCGGGCAAGCAGCCCACATGCCGCCAGAGGGAGCGAGGGCCCCAGTGGCAGCCACGCTCTGTGGCACTTGGAGTTTGCCTCCTGCTGCCATTGCTGCGATCACGGTTGCGTGGCCCCTCACTCCGGCTGACAACGAAGGCTCTGCCACCACACGCCAATAATCATGCTCCGTCCCTTGCCTCCGCTCCCCACTCGGTGGCGCATGTGAAGGTACTCACCATGCACCCTCCAGGCCAGCTGCCAGCATGGCAATAAAATCACTATGTCGATGCCACGATCAGGGGACCTTTCACAGCACCTAGTGAGTAATTAATAAAGTTCGAGAGATATTATTTTCATCCCTAAATGGCGCCGGGCTCCGGGAGCTCTAGTGAAGAGCCGCCATTTCTAACTTCAGAGCTTTTATAGGACATTGGTTGAAATTGAGGTGAGCTGGGACCTCCTTAGCTCCTGCTAGTGGCGTAGAAGAGCTTGGTTAGCATGATGTCAACAGTTAGCAGGTGATACTTTTGCCCCCCTAGGCCAATTGCCCCCCTATGACAAATGATGCCAAACAAACACACCTATGTGAATATTGGTAGGTGCATTTGGGATAGTCTGAAAATAAGCATTAGGACACATCTGTATAACATTTAAAGCATACGGGCCATAAATATTGGTGGAAACAATAGATTTGCTTCTTATGTGGAAGCTAGATATATTTAATATCTGGTACCTTCTGGGCACCGATTAATGCAGGATTCCCAGGGGCTACTTTTAGCTCCTTATTATCCAATCTTAATTTTGATCCCAGTATGATCATCATTTATAACATCACAGATCATTTATTTGACTTGCAATACCCTTTTTATGCACAGTTGTGTGTATTGTATTCTTTATAACACACTTGTGGTAGCCCCTGAACCACTAGATACATGGAACCATTTTATTTTCCCACCATTGTGTTCATTTTCAGGTTTTCGTTATTAGTGTATGCTTTGTTCTTTGCTTGTGACCTTTCTTTTTCTAGCACTGTACCCTTTTCCCCATTGTATTCCTTTAATATTTCCACATCTTTTTTATTTGAACACATTTTTCTACATCTCAACATTTTAATGTATCCATTCAAACCCCCCTTTCTTTTCTGTGCACCGTGCTAGCCATTCCACTTTTTGTCCTAGCTTTTTTGTAACTTCTATTTTTAATCTCTGTTCATTTGTTTATCCTACCTTTTATCTGTTTCTGCAGTTAATTGCTACTTGTTGCATTTCCTTTTTTCTTTACTCTCTTCCCAGACTTTCATCTAGCTCACATTTTTATCAAAATACTATTGCTGTATAATCCTTTATTCGACTTAGAGTCTTTAGGCAGCATACAATATACACAAAATACAATACGATACATACAAAATACCAAACTAAACGTATCCAAAAAACAGACTAAACGTGCAGAGCGAGGCACGCCTGACAGCACAAAGGGCTGTCAGAGTCCCACTCCCTCCCCTTGCTCCCGCACTGAGTAAGCACATATTCATCAGCTGTATGTGTTAAAAGACTTCTTCCTGTTGCACCACATTAACCCCCTCAGTGTAGAAGCGGATTAGATGCAACTAGGTACAACTGAGTACACTGGCATGTGCTGTCGTGCACAAGAAACCCAGCTACCACTTGAAGCAATCACACAGCTTCCAGTAAAAACCAGGTCCGAAGAGCACAGTCCGGCAACTTCAATCAGACACCATTTCAATCACCGTCTCAGTCAAAGTCTCCGACCCTGCGCAGCAACGTGTGGAAAGAAAGCAGCCCCCCTCTCCCCTCCTAAAGCATAGGGGAACTGCTTGTAGCAAATCGAACGGGCAAAATTCAATGCCCAAAGAAGCACCGGAGCTCGGAAGATGGCTTTAGTTTGAGACTTACTTTTCGCAGGTGCCGTCCCAGATCTCACGCTGTTCCAAGATCTAGATGGCAAGCAAAGGGGTATTAGTGTGCCATGTGCCATATGCTGTATGATTAATCACTGGCTCAGTTTAATAGTCCAGGGACCCAGGGAGTCAAAGCCATGTTGACACACGCCGACCAAAGCCGATCCTACCGGAGGCTTGACTTGCCGTGCTTATCAAGATAGTTACCCATTGCTATGCCTACTACAATCGACCATCCTTTCGAACAACAACCACTAGTCAGCCCTGTGCATTCCCTATCACCATCAGTCAGCCAGCCACAAGTACAGATGTCTTTAAGTGGGCAATGGGCATGGTGATTTCACTTTTCAGCTGTATAATCTTTTACAGCTATGATGACATTTCATTATTGCAAGCAAGATTCAAAGTCACATTTTGCATATAATAAAACAATAAACTGCAGGAGTTATAGGGAAATTAAAGTTTCATGAGTCTTAAAATAAATGGACAGATGCTAAGGTCTGTACAGCTGACATGCCATGACTCCTTTGCCTGATGCAGGATGCCTCCCCATTGCAGAGAGTCTGGCTAAGGAGTCAGAGGGGGCAAGCAGCAGTCCTGTTGGCATAAATACCTCTATCCACCACATATGAATTAAATAAAACATCTTGAGTCTTAACTCATATAGGTTTAATCATGTTTGCGAAATCACTGTAAGTGACCACTGCTCTTGAACGATTGTTGGGCGTAGCACTGACTTCTGGTCTCTACAGAACTGTGCATTGCGTGTATCACCATTATTGCCTCACAGACAACGCCAGAAAAAGGTGGCGAAAGTTCAGATCCAGAGGTTATCTGAGGTGATCGAAAGTAGTATGAGGTGATTTTAAGTTATATAAAGTATTCTAAAATAATGTAAGGTAATCTAAATGAACTAACACAGTGGCACCTCTAGTTTGCGCTAGTCCAAAAAAACTCTTGATAGTAGATTCAATCTGGTTGTGAATCAAAATGCTTTTGTTTTTAAGTTCAATAAGTCTAAAATCTTGCTGGATCACAGTGTGTCTTTAATTGTCTGAATGCTAATTCACACATGCCCAATTCGCCAACATGTGTTTTCGGTCCTTCTCAAGGCTGGGCTTATATCAGAGTCAACCTTCTATGGGAGAAGTCACCCTTTATGAATTGTTTTGGGTCAAAGGGTAATAGCACGCGGGATGCCAATGAGGCAATACATCCTTCCCTAACAAGGGGACTTAATACGGGATGCAACTTATATGTACCAGTACTTTGGGAACAGGCACAGGGTACCTTGATCCAAAACCATTCAGGTAATGCAAAAGTAATCAAATGTAATGAACATAATATGAGTAGTCTAAAAACATGTGAAGAAATCCAAAGTAATCAAATTCGTCTAAGGCAATGTGAAGAAATGTAAAAGTAATCAAAGTAAGGCTGGGGTAAAATAAGGTAATGCAGGGTAATCTAAAAAAAACTCTGATATACATGTAGGAAATCTAAATATAATTCAAGGTCATTTAAAAGTAATCTCAGGCGATTTAAAGCAATAAAATACAAGTTAAAAACAATTGAAATTAATATAACGAATAGCTACATTATACTGAAAGCAATCCAATATAATCTATTAGCATCCTAAAATAACTTGACAGTAATTTAAATTAGTGCATGGTTAGATTTAAGTAGTCCAAAGAAAACTCAAAGTAATTGAAGGTAATCAAAAAGTAATGCAAACTGTTTGAAGATAATTCAAGGTGCACAAAAGGTGATCTCAGGTAATCTAAATATAAAATAGGATAACAAATCCAAGGTAAAATGTTATATATGGCAATCTAGAGGTAATCTGAAGTAACCCCACACATTTCATAGTAAACTAAAATATGTTTAATGTTATCTGTGATACTGTAAACGTAATATAAAGTAGATAAACATTAGTTCAAAGTCATCTACAAGTAAACTAAATGAAGGCAATACAGGTAATCTATTTACTACAAATCCAAGGTAATCAAAAATTAATCGAAGGTAATCCAAAATTGTTTGTGTTACAATAAACGTAATCTAAATTAATATATGATAAACTGCAAATAATTAAAGGTTACTCAATGTAAATAGCAAGCAATCCGAGGTAATTAAATGTAATCCAAAGTAACCAAAGGTGATCTAAAAGCAATGTAGGTGAATCAGGGGTAATCTAGAAGTGGTCTAAAGCAATACAATGCAATGTACTGTGAACTAAAGACCATAGAAGGCAATCCAAAATAATTTAGAAGTAATCTAACTTAATCCAAAGTAATTACATTATTTCAAGTTAATCAGATGAAACGTAAGGTGGTGTAGGGTAATCTAAAATGCATCTGGCATAATCTAAAGAAATGTACAGGATTTTAAAAGTACTTATCAGCAGATGAAACAATCAGATGCACATCAGAGCTTAATCACATGGAGTTGGCAACAAATCCTGATGGAGATAAAACAGCAAATTTAAGAGGAAAAATATCTCCTGCGATTATAACATAGGAAGTGGGAAGTAGTAAAAGACAGAGTAAAGAAAAAGGGGAATATATACCCATGATAAAAGATATCCCCAATGATATCATGATAAAACAGATATGAAAGCGAGAAGGCAAAGGTCAAAGCCAAATTATGGGGGAGCCCAATTGAGCAGAAAAAGTGCTGACAAACAGGGAAATTAATTAAACTAAGATCCCTCTTGCACTTATCATAACATTGTATGATGACATATGACATGATATATTATGACATATCATGTCATGCCCTGATATCATGAACTTCCGTATCATCATATAGCATCACATGACAGATCATGGTATTTATTTATTTATTTTTGTATTTTTTAAGCGCTCACACAGCCCGCGGGCATCGAGGCGCTGTTACAGGAATTGTTTTAGTTGCATATTTATAACGTGCTTAAATACCCAGAGACTTCTAAGCGTGGACCCGGGGATCGAACCTGTGTCGCTTCGTGTCGTTTTGCTTCCAAGGTGAACACATTGCTGCTGAGCTATCCCCCCAGGTATGTCATAGTATGTCATGGCCTGTCATGTCACAACATGGCATGTTATGTCATGTCATGTCATCATGGTGTCATGAAAACTGGAAGTATAGTGGTGTTGCCAGACATTGGCATCTGCCGTTACTTTCATGGAATGTCTGAATTGCTTGTCACAGAGTCAGCACATGGACGAGAGTTAGACTGATATATGCATTGACACAACAGAAATGACTTAGTCCTTACAAGATCATCTTTGCATCCCATTATTTTTTCTAGTGACCTGCGCTGGCGTAGCCTGCTGACATACCATTTCCTTTGAACCCTCCATGTGGATTCTGAATTTGCCATCTACAGGTATGAAATTAACTTCCCATCCTCTTCGCTTAAAGGTTGGGAAAGACATTGGGCTCTATGGGACCAACCATCCCATTCTCCTGTTCTATACATTTTATTTGGTTTGTCATCATGAAATGATCCTTCTGCTTTGAGAGATTATTTTCTTCTGTGAAGACAAAAGTCAACCACTGCCACTTCACTGGAGTGCTTGGATGTAGCATCATCATGCTCACAACTATGATTGTGATTCCTGTTCCCACTTGAGTCACTATGGACTAAATGTTGATCTAGTTTAATTGTTATTCTTATGATTATATTCTTAATTGATGCCTCTTCAGAATCTATTGTTGGATGTGTTTGCTCTATCCAACAATAGATTCAATTAAATTTAAAGACCATTGCTCACCGGGGTCTGAACCTTGCAATAACCTTAAGTGGTATTGGCCCGGTGCAGCACCATCCCAGAGCAATAGACACCCAGAGCAATAGAAACCCAGCAATATATTGCCCTGCTCGAAACTAACAAACTGTATTCAACAGGGAAAAAAACCTAATTGGCGATTCTCTGCTATAGAGAAATCATGATTGACAAGCACTTATCCGTATGATGAAATCTCATTGAGCTCTGCTCCCATGGCAGCTTCCACAAATAAGGGAAAGCACTTACATCAGTCCTAAGAAGGTGAACAGGATTATTAAACCTACAATCCAGCCACTTACCAAATGTGTGCCACCAGAACACAACACAATGGAGCCATAGTGACCTTTCACACTGAACCAATGAAAACCCAAGATTATCATAAGATAAACCTGCAGCCCTTGAGCCCAGGCTCAACTCGAGGGGTAGAGCATAGCGGGAGCAAAATGGGTGGCAGGAAAGGGAGCAGTGTGCTCTTGTGGGGCAGGAGAAGAGTGGAGTTTGGTGTGAGTTTGCATTGGATAAGAGATCTACGAAGATGGTAATGGAGAACAATGAAAGGAGTAGAGGAGAATGAAGGTGATAGGGAGAGAAAGGCTGAAAACAGCAGCTGTAGGAATCAGGAGGACATAAGCAGGAGAACAGTGGGTGGAGCAAGGAGTATGACAGCAGAGCGTGGAAGTTGGAGAACAGCAGGTATGGGAAGGAGGAGAAGAGCAGATGTTGTAAGAACGGAAACAACAGGCTAGGAAAGGAGGAGAACCCCAGCTGGGGGCCAGAGAAAATTAGACTGATGCTACTGTGAAAGAGTAGAAGGAGGAAAAGTCTAGTAAGATCACTTGTGTGAGGAGGAAGGTACAGGAAAGGTTATTCATTGCCCAAGGCAGAGACTAGGCGTGAATCACCAATCTGAAAGGATGGGGCCCACAGTAGGTAAAGGAATAAGCACATGGAGGAGGAACAAGTAAAGAATCAGTGAAGCAGGGCTGAGGATTGAATTCAAGACCCCATGAAATGGGGTGAGAAGAGCCTCATGGTCTCCTTTATTGAAACTAGGGCTAGAAGTCTGGCGTGGCTTTCCCTGCATGTGGATGTCAAGCGACAGCTACTGTAACATATTGGGGCCGAGATGTAGTACCAGCTACAGGGACTGGAGAGACGATAAGGAGGCCCTTGTTGAGAAGCATGCAACCAAGATACTGCGAGTCACAGGGAGATACCCTGAAATCTGAATGAACTCCTGAAAAGGAGCCATTTAATTTAGACTAGAAGGCCTCGGAGGAAACTACTTTGATGAACCTTGAGGTATTTCAGTCATGGAGGAGCTGTCCGTTTCATTTTGAGAATGAGATCTGTTTATGTTCACTTCTATGCATGGACTCTTGGTAGACCCTATACTGCCATAAGGCAGGATAGAGAACCCAGATCACTATCTTCAGCTCTCACGGGTACAATGCCCAGTTCACTCTCTATAGTTTCCAGCTCACTATCTGTGTCTCATAGCCCTAATCCTCATTCAACATAATGGCAAGCAGTGTGGTCCAGGTCCTTGGGATAAATGAGTACTTACGATGCCATAAGATAAAATAAGAGCGTTGGTTTTGGTGCATTTATAATTTGCAGGCTAGCCATCACACTGAACCATTTCCAAGAAGTGTTGGCAAAGTCAATATGTTTTAGTTTGCTGCCTCCTTACCAAATGTTAACACATTTGCAGCTCCCTCTATTGTATACCATGTGCAGCCTTAAATTCCACAAAAATGTGACTTTTGCATGACAATATCTTCATTGCAACCTATAAAGAAAATCGTCTTTAAATTATGAACACAAATCGTTCACCCCAGTAATCCCCAGTAATCCTTCACACCTCCCTATTACCAAGTGAACTGCAACTAAATTGTGTTTGTAAGAGTATAGAAAGCTTCGTAGAGGGTCAAGGGAAAAGGGGGCAGGTGGGTATTGAGGAAATTAGGGGAGAGGAAGCAACTCTCTGTGGATGAATTGACATAGAGGGAGTGGTGGTGTTGTGCACTAGGAGTGGTGACAATTACAGCTAACATTTACTTTGTAGAATAAAAATCACATGTGAGCTTCTGGGACAGTAAAAACCATTTGGAAATAGTTAGCTGGAAATAAAACCAGGGAAACTTGCCTTGCAGTGAAAACATGAAAGCAAAGAAGATTATTACAGCACGGGTGGGATGTCTCAAGTGCCTTCCTTTCCGCTTCTACTAAATACATCTGGAGCATAAACAATGGAGAGTGAATTCATACAATAGAATCTCCACCGGAACGTACTTTACAGCACTTCTGGGGAAGTTCCTTACCCCATCAGCAACTGGATCTAGAAGAAGTGCTTCAAATGTCTTGCACATTAGCCAAATGAAAAGAACACGCCATTGAAATATATATCTGGCAGAGAACCCTTCTTGGGTATGTTAGTACAGCCATGCCACTTCTGTCTCGGTTGGCTTCTAACCAAGCAAACTATAAAATTAGGGTGCCACCGACATTACATAAACAAGCAAAATCATCAAATATTCAGGGATTCAGGGTTATGGAATGAAGTCCTCTGTGCACATGAACTGGTACATCCAAAAGCCAGTAAAATGAGAAGGCTCTTCGAAAGCATTCACCAAAGAAAATATGACATATCCATCAAAGCACAAACAACAAATCCATGCACATAAAGTGATCATAAAATAGCCAATGATAAAAAAGAGACATTACAAATTGCCCCAAACGCTACCACTAGACACACAGTAAGTTACAGAGTTACATTCATGTAATTCCTGTGACTTTGCTACACAATCTATAAATGTACAGTAAACACAACAACATCCTGTAAGATAGGAACTTTAAAGAACACAAGTGCATGCATCAGCAGATTCGATTATCCTACTCATTACAATGTGTGCTGAGTAATGTACTAGTTACTAATTCACATTTTAATCTTACTTTTCAACCACTTCACAACATTGCAACTTCATCAATACATGGTTGTCATATTTTGAAAGTATGACATTAGGACATGTCACAGTCATGTATAGTATTTAGAATTCAGAGGTAGAGGTCAGCACAGCAAGATAATGTTTCCCAGACGCTTTAGTGAATTAATGTATACCTGGCCCGCTGAGATGAATACAGTTTATTGAATATAGTAAATGTTTTCACACAATAGTACTGGTGGATATGAACATGCAGAAACCCACTAAACTTTGTAACAATTACTTCCTTCTCTTCTCTTTTCTCACCAACAATCACCCCTTTATTATGTATCTTCAGTTACAGATAAATGCAGAAAAATAGTCCTCAAATTGAGTTTGGCAAACCGAATCTGTAGAACTCATGATATATTACACTTCTGCCAATTTCCCCCATTTCCGCATAACAAAATCTGGTCTACAAGTACTACAGTGCAAAGTCATGTGAGCACAAAAGTCGCAAAATGGCTGATCATCGCACTCATGACATGGGACAACTTGAGAATTTTGTAAATTCTCCTAAAACACTGACACTTTCAAGATTTCAGGACATAATCCACACAGAGGCTATTCATCAAAACTGTATTTGATGGAACAGTGAGTCATAACATAGTTTTTTCTCCCTGCTACGAGAGAAACACTCTCTCCCTACAACATATGAGCCAACAAAAGAATTTTGTGGGTTCTCCCTCCCACGAGACCCACCAACAAGACGTTATGGGGTTATATCTGCAACATAAGAATAACCAACATGAGAGTTTGGGGGTTTCCCCACTACACAAGAGCCACACAGGCTTCAAGGGCTTCCTGATAGTAGACATCTGTTGCCTGTGTAAGGGGCCAAGAGTAAGACTCAGACACAGTGGCATGTTGACTGTCAAAAATAATAAATAGGGCTGGGGAAATCCTATCTATCCCTAACTCTATGAGTGCTTTCACTGCCTCAACAAAACTAAGGAACATCTGTGTCAGGAGGTTGAACAAACAAAATGTCTTCAGTCCTGTGTTCAAAATCCCAAACTGACCCTTACACTCCAATAGGGACTTTCTAAGCTATATACTTATGGCTTTCTCTTGCATTTTCAAACATAAAAATCTATGGTGCAGAAAAGAAAAGAAAAATAGTTTCACTGGGAAAAAAGTTTTTTTTTCTTTCCCTTCTGCTATGTTTCACCTGCTTTTTCACTGATTTTCCATCACTCTTCAAAATAAAGTCACAATCTTTAAGGAGAATGACTCTTTCGCACCTTCGGTTTGTCCTCCGTTGATAGATTTCTTAATATTCACAAAAAGGGGGTTGGGGTATGTTTTCCTCTTTCCCTCTGATTCATATTTAATGTTCCCTTTTCTCACTGTATGTGTTGATACAATTCCGTCACAGTTTCAATTTGCTTAAGGGGGAACTCGCTTACCTTTTGCGTGCTAAAAAAGTACAATTATCTTGAATCAAAACACACTCCTCTTGAATCACAGCACAGTTCAAAACATACTTCTCTAAAATCCTTAAAGGGGTATGGATCTTCCTTTTTCTGTTACACGCTTTCATATTTAGGGGTTTTGACCCCTGGGTTTCTCCTGCCTTCCTTTCCCTGGTATGGGGTATGCACCTTATGTTTTCATCCTTTATCTTCTAACCCCTGGTTTATTCGCCTGCCAGGGTATCGTCACTTTCTTGGATGGGTGCAAGTCCCAGCCTCACTGTTTGCCTAGTTCACAACACTTCTCCAATATTGGGACAGCAACCCTTTCTCATTAACTCCACTGACTTTATTTAGGCTCTTGTTCTCAACAATATTGTGTCTGCAATAGCTCCAATGCCTTTGTTTAGGCTCTTTTCTCAACAGTGGGCCTCATTACGAGTTTGGAGGTAGCTATGCTGTTTGTACCGGCATGGCTACCCCCAAACCCGGGTCCGTGTCCCGAAAAATGGGAATTATCGGGTCATTCTGACCTTTGCGGGCCCAGTAATTCCCATTCACGGGACCCGGTACGCCCCCATTCCCATTGAGCCCCCATAGGGCTCAATGGCAATGGGGAGGATGGTAACAATGTCCCGTTAATAACGGGACCGTTGCTACCATCCTGTTCTGCTAGCAGGTGCCACTCTGCACGTCTGGTCTGACCAGGCTACAGAGTTTCCCCGCGAGCAGAACTCATAATGTGGTGGTAGAGTGATAATGGTGCCGGCAGCACTACCGGCGCCGTTATCAATCTACCACCAGGGTTGTAATGAGGCCCAGTGTTTGGACATGCAGTAGTTCCACTGCCTTTAGTTAGGCTCTTTTCCTCAACAATGTTTGTATCAGTCATAACTGCACTGCCTTTACTTAGGCTCTTTCTCTCAATAATGTTCATAATAATTGTATTGTTTTTATTTAGGCTCATTATTTAAACAATGTTTGGATCAGTAATAATTGTACTGCCTTGACTTAGGCTCTCTTCTGTAGTATGCAGTGCACAGCATTCACCCTGAAGGGCCCCGGTAACCCATTCACTGTCCCTGTGATAACCGGCTGTGTGCAGCGTCTTCAGTGTTTCTTGTGTTTCACCAGCGTCTGCGCTCCTGGTCCATTAATTGGAAGGGCGACTTGTGAGTTGTTTGCTTCCTGCTTTGCCTTCCTCTGTGTTCATCAGCTCCGGCAGCCCGAACAGAAAAGCAGTTAACTTCTCCTGATCTGGCTCCTCTGCACACCGTGCTCATTGGCCTCTGCAAAGCACTCTGCAGTCTGCTCGCCTTCGACATCCTCCACAGTGTTAGCATCCATCAGGTACTGCTCCATTCTCTGGCTCTCTTGTTCTCTTGAATTTTTGTTCAACTGTATCCTTTTAAAATGTCTTGGTCTTTCACTTCCATTTCCAATGACTAGAACGGAGCATCGGCTTACCGTGTCTAGTCATCCTCATTACTCCATCCCTCTTCCTTGTCTCAGTACCAAAAAGGGGGAAGTGGAAATGAAGTTATGGGTTAGAGAAACCTGGGAAGTCAGTCTCCATATTACAATAAGCCATCTAGGAATGTTGCAAGGGCACATGGGTGTCACTAAAGGTTATAAGTGAAGGGTTGTCTTGACTCAGTCTTTTCCTTCCTCCCTGGAGCTTGTCCTCTCCAATGTGGTTCTCCTGCAGCCAGTGTCAGTGTCAGGTAACTTCTGCCTTACCCTGGCCACGTAATATTGGATTCCTTCCAGGGAATCAGTGACGAGGTTGTCAGATTTATGACACTGCCTGTTTTCTCATACAACCACTGTCTGTCCCTCTTCTCTTACATGCCAATTAATGTCACTGTCAAATGTGGTTATGCATTGCAGTCATGCCCAATTCAAAACACTTCTATGCTGAACATTGTTGTTGTGGATACAACAGTGCACTCCTGTGCCATTGTCTTCCACTCAGCCAGGAAAAAGTTCTGCTACACCTAGCCTTAACTCACTGAGGGAAGCTGTGTCTGCTGCCCCCTCCCTTGATATCCTCCTCGTACCCTGAATCTGCATTGTGTTCGACCCTCCTCCTCAGTCCCAATATCTGCCTCATGCTCTTACTGCTGCCCCACATCTGCCTCCTCATGTTCCTTTTTCAATCCCATCTCATTCGCTCAATATCTGTCTCTTTGCAGTTACCCCAACTACTGGTCCTCTGTCTATGCTTCCTCAGTTTCCACCTTCTCCCCCTCCGTCTACTCCTTTTCTTGTCTGGCATCTAGAGAACCACCCTCCACATTACCACCTCCTCCTGTATCACTTGATGGACATCCACCAATGACTTCAGGCTACGGTTCTGTGGCCCCACACTTTCCATCCCGCCTCTTGTTGTTCATGTTCATCAACATGCTGTGCAACTAGTATCTCTTGTATGCCAACATTCACCACCTCCTCACCTGAAAATTAAATGCTCAGTGATAGGAATCACCGGTTTGCCAATGGCTACATGTTTAGGATGACTGTGTCTTATGGATCTCTGTAAAGGAATGGGCCAAACTACAACTTTACCATCTTCGGGAGACATTGCACATACTTTCCATCGGGAAGGAATGGGTGGCATGGATCATTTGTGCATGGTTTTTGGTCACAGCATCGATTTTGTCTTCTTTAAAATTGGTTCAAGGTATTTTTTTGGAGGTCTGACGACAATGATGGGATGTTTGTCTTCTGAGCAGGTGATATGATCACCAGGTGCTCACGTGGCTCTGTAAGAAAAGTGTGTGGGGTAGGTTAATTAGGGATGAGGGATACGATAGAGGTTGTGCTCTTCTGTTGATGCTTGCAGAACCAGGAGGAACTGGCGTCCGTGTGTGTCAGCTTTCAGGGTGTGCTTTGTTGGGTGAACTGGGCTTTTTTGTGTCCTGAGGGGTCGCGTGCAGTGTCTGGTTTGTCTTTGTTTACAGTTCTTTGGTCTTGTGGCTTAGTTAGCAGTGTTTGTGTGGTGTGTGTGTGTTTTGTGTGTAGTTTTGCTGGCCCTTGGGCATGTATAGTACATGGGAGGTCTGAGAGAGTGGAAAAGAGAAAGAGGGTGGTTTGTTGGTTTCTGTTTCACTCTGGCTATTCAGGGGTGTTGCTAGGTCTGGAAAAGATCTGGGGCTACACTAATGTCGGGATTGTCAGGACTCGGGGTTAGCTAGCCTTTTGATTGTAGACCCTGAGATTCTATCCCAAGCTACAACCAAAAGACTCAGGGCTATAGCCCCCTAAATCCTCTCCTGCCCGCTAGCAACGCCTCTGGGCTGTGTGGTTGTTTTATTGTTGATTCTTTGATCCATACTGCCCCATGTTTTCTTTGGGTCCAGGATATGGTTTTTGGGTATGCTCGTTTTTATGCTTCTCTCTGTGAGTTGAATAGCAAGGTTTTCAGATGTTTTCTGAAAGGTAGGTGATATTCCTTCATCCTTATTTCCTTTGGTAGCAAGTTCCATAGTTTGGCTATCAAATAGAAGAATATGGATCCTTCGAACTTCCTTTTCTCCTAGTGTTTCGTTTCTATTTGGACATCGTTGCTCGATCTTAGGTTTCTTCCGGGTTGGTAGTGGTTGATTCTAGTTTGGAGGAATTCAGCTCCTTGTCCTTGCAATGATTTGTGGGTGATGCAGAGGTCTGTTCATGTGTTGTTTTACTGGAAGCCAGTGTAGACATCTCAGGGCTGGTGTGATGTGGTCTCTGCTATTTAGTCTCAGGAGTAGTCAAAGTATTTTGGATATGTTGTTGTTTTTTTGTGAGGCTTTCTGTCATTCCGTGGTAGAGGCTGTTTGCGTAGTCTAGTCTTAATAGTAGCTGGGAGATGATTATGAGGTTTCTGGGTGGGAAGTTGAGGTAGGGGAGTGCCCCTCTTATTATGGTATGATATGATATGATTGGTTATTTATAATGCGCTTAATACCCAGAGGTTTCTAAGTGCGGACACGGGGATCGAACTTGTGTTGCTCTGTGTCATCTTGCTTCCAAGGCCAGCACGTTGCCCCTAAGCTATCCTCCAGAGATTAGTCACAGGAGGTAGAAGCATTTGTTTGCGATTATGTTGATTTATGGTTCAAATGAAAATCTGTTGTCCATAAGGATTCCTAGGTTTTAATGACAATGGGCCTCATTACGACCCTGCCAGTCTGGAAAGAACGGTGGTGGTAAAACCGCTGCCACTGTTCTCTCTGGACCGGCTGATTCAGAGTCCTGCAGGCAGGAGGTGTCACTCCTGCCAAGTCTGACCTGGCAGGATTAACACCACCCGCCTGCAGGCGGACATGGAAACACCGGCTGTCATAGACGGAACAAGTGTTTCCATGGTCCCTATCCGCATGGAGTCCTCTGGGACTTCATGGGAATGGGGATTTACAGAATTCTGCTACTGCCGGACTCGTAATGAGACCCAATGTCTCTGGTTTAGTTCCCATGCACGCGGGCCAGCTAAAGTGTGTCTGTGCTGTGTTGTCTATCGGGGTAGGGGGGTAATCAGAGGTTATCTTGAAGATGAATTGGGTGTCATCTGCGTAGTTGTAGGTGGTCAGTCTGAAGGGTTTAAATGAGTTTCGTTAGAGGGTACATCTTGATGTTGAAGAGGAACGGGGACAGGCTTGATCCTTGTGGAACGCCGGAGGTGATGTTTTTGGTGTAAATTGCGGTGTGTTCTTTCTGTTCAGTCTGTGAGGGAGGATTTCAGCCATTGTAGTGCAGAGGTATTTATGCCACAATTCTCCAGTCTCTGTATCAGTGTTGTGTGTCTGATTGTGTCGAATGCGACTGATATGTCTTGTGTTATGAGGGCCGATTGGGTGCTGTTGTCTGCATTTATTTTTACATTGTTCCATATCGAGAGAAGTGCTGATTTGGTTCCTCTAATGGGTCTGAAGCTGACTTAGGAGTGTTCGAGTATTCCATTGCTTTTCATATGGTTGAGGAGTACTTTGTAGCGCTGTTCATCACCATATCTCACTAGCCACAGATGACTGTAGCTCTAAAATGGGTCCCAACATTCTTCCCTCATACTTCTACCAAATTTCATTCTTCATGTGTCTAGGAGCTTGCTGTCATTTTTCTGAAGTGGGGTAGATGGGACTCCAGCATCAGGGTTTCCCTTGAGATTGATACAGCAATTCTACAATCTTTTCTGCATCCCTGCATGAGCCACTAAGACACTTGTTAATTCTTGTTGATGTTTTTGTGCTCTAGGTATGACAGGAAGGTTTATGGTTTTGACCTGCAGTCGCCACCCGCCACCCGCCACCCGCCACCCGCCACCTAAAAGGGTTTATTATTCAGGCGGCATTGAGAAGACCCAGAGGTGAAATGGTATCTGATGAATCCTTCTTCAAAACAAAAGAGGTGAAGGCTGGAAGGTTTTAAATGAATCCTAACATCTGCCATTACTCGAGGCAACCCTTCAGACCATCGTTCTTCAGCCTGCCAAGACATAAAAGAAGAGGAAAGACCATATGCAAATAAGGCTTGGTCCCACCCCAAAAGGGGCCCTTCTGATCAAAATGTTAGGTCAGATAATTCTGAACGAGACCCCAAGCATCTCCAGACATGCTTCGGCATCATCAGTGAGGAGTAGCTTAGATCACTAGGCCCAGAAAGCTCTGGACCCACATCTGGGCATTCCCGTCGCACTTTGGGGGACTTATGCAGAACAAAAGAGATGATTTCTTCAAAACCTACCAGCCATCAACTTTTGTATTTTACTTAATAGTATTTAGTGTGACGCATTTTAAATAAACTTTTCGCGCAATGCATTTAAACACAATACATTAAAGCAAAATACATCATTCTCGCTCTCGTCATTGTCGATTGGAAGTTAATAATGTGATTTTGTAATTTGATGAGTATTCATTATTATTAACCCCAACACCCCACACGTTAGGCCCTATGATGCACCAATCCTATTGCTTTTCATGTTTCCACATGTTCACATTACCCTGCGTGCGCATTTCAAAGTATTACAATGATAAAATCTGCCACTTATGGCCATTTATAACATTTCATTTTTTTAAAATACCACATTTCACTCTTGATCTACATACACATAGGAAAACAATATAGCATACAACATTCAACATTGCGCAAAATACAAAGCGTAAAGTGCATAGTGCAAAAACTAAAGTGCAGGGTGCAGCATTCACAATCATCAACAAAGTATGAATAATGCAATCAGTAGTAAGTACCAGTGTGGGGTACAAGTGCGCAAAGTCTGATCTCAATTCTAGTCTAGCGTAACTATTTCTCAACTAGAAAAGCTATGTACCCATGTTGTGATACAGTCGTTGTGGATGAAGTGAGGAAACTTCAACTGAGTGGACATTACAGCTCTCAATGTGTTTCCCTCTTAAGGACAATGCGCAAGGTCTGTTGTGTAACATTCCTCCAGCACTAGCTAACTCTATCTGGCAGTGCCCGCGCCTATTCACGGTGTCTTTGTCAATGCTAGTAGGAATGCCAATACAGCACAATTTCTCCTCAATCCTGAAGCACAGATTGATAATAGCCACTGTTAGCAAAGTGCTGGTGCCCCCCAGGCACCATGACCACAAGGCCATCGATCAAATGGATTCTGCATTATACACGCATTTCCCCAAAGCTACCTCATACCACTCCTTAAGTGCACTGCAAGAAGTTAGGACATGATGGTTGCTCTCTAACTCCTTCCAGATTTTACACAGTCTGCAATATCTTTCCTCAACTGCCACCAGACCATACCATGCCCTCCAGACGGCAAGGGAAAGGAGATTATTCATTCTTAACAAGAGGAAATGTCTATGAAGTTGTGGTGATGGGAACTGCATCAAATACTTCTGAGTATTTAAATACCTTTGTCCCAGCCTAGAAAATGTAATGTAACTATCAAATTTGGCTTTGTGAGAGTGGGGAAAGGTTCAATCATATTCTTTAGCTTTCGACACAAATTTCTTTTTTAATATTGAAAAACCTCTGTCCTATTCAGAGACCCATTCTATTACCTGAACATAGGCCACATTAGCTATCTGGGATGGCACAACCAGTCTTCACGCTGGTATACTTTCCCCAGTAATGCTAATAAAGGGCAAGTAGGGATCATCATGTCCTTAATGTTTATTAGCCCCCTATTTATAAACACACTTCTATGCAGTGAAGTTAACCCCAGCTCAAGCCCTAAGGCCTCTAGCAAGATGCCCTGTGACACACCCATAACTCTCCTTCATAATGTGCCCTCAAGTCTACGAAGCCTGGTCTCGTGTATCCCCATGGTGGCTTCCAGACCATACATTAGTAGATGTAAAGCTCTGCTTATAGGCCAGTATTATTCCTTTGAGGCTAAAACCTGCAGTTTTGCGGGCAAACTTCTTTAACGCCAGCATCAGTGTGTGGGCTTTCCTAACTTTGGTATCTATCAGGTCTTCAAAACCTTTCCTAACCGAGATTACTTGCCCCAGGTAAGTTTAACAATGTACTTGGTTTATGGATCCAGGAGGAGTGTTCATTGTTTTCAGGGAACACTTACTAGCACCCACACACATGCATTTGTTTTTTTATTAGCAGGTAACAACCATTGTGCAAATGTGGTTTCGCATACACACACAGCCTCAATACACTGCGCTTAATCCCCACGTAGGCCCGGTCGAATATGATGACATCATCCGCGTATACCATCCATAATACGTCCCTATCACCCAACTAAGGGAGCTCATTTTGTAGCTCCCCCAGCTCTAAGGGCTTGTCAGCTATATAGAGGTTGACTAGCATGGGAGAAAGTACACATCCCTGCAGTCCCTTTTAGGTCGCTAATTCCTCAGTGGCCACTCCCATGCCTTTCAACCATACCTGTATGCTTGTATCAGTGTGTATATGAGCAATCATCATTACAAGACCCTCTGGAATGGACATCTTACACATTTTAGACCATAACTTTATGTGATTCACAGCATCAAGCGCAGCCGCAAAGTCGACACACATTATGTGAAGCAGAGGACTATTCTAAACCCTAGCCTCCTTCAGCAACATGTTGAGAGTGAGTATGTTGTGAGCTGTGCCCAAACCTGTTCTAAAGCCAGTCTGGTAATCGCTTAGTATATTTTGTTCTAGGACCTATTGCTTCGGCATTCCCAGTATAAAAGAAGCTAATATTTTCCCAGGTATGTCAAGAAGGGACAATAGCCTTTAAATGTTAGGATCGAGGCGGGACCCTTGCTTGAAGACCGGTACTAGGATGGCTTTGTTACAAGATCCCGGCATAGTGTTTGTGGTGATAACTGATGAGTAAAGCTGCATGAGTAAGGGCACCCACAAGTCTGTATTTTCCTTTAGTGTAATGTTGGCCAGCCCATCCAGCCCGGTGCATGCAATGACTTTAGGTTTAATATGGTTTCCTCAAAGCTATCTGTACCTATATCAAGATCATAGTATTCTGTAGTCAATCTTTCTGAGCTTTTACATGCTAGTGTAGCATACTTCTCTAGAATTAGTTGCCATTCTGCAGCACCTATATGATTAGTAATAAGTGATGCAGTCGTTCCTCTAGCTTTATTTAATGATCACCCGAATTTCCAGGTAACCCCCATCTTCAAGGCACTGTACATAGTTTGACATTGCACATTATTAGTGGCAAAGTGATGCATTTTAACCCAGTTATTATACACATTT
Source organism: Ambystoma mexicanum (assembly GCF_040938575.1). Classification (NCBI taxonomy): domain Eukaryota; kingdom Metazoa; phylum Chordata; class Amphibia; order Caudata; family Ambystomatidae; genus Ambystoma; species Ambystoma mexicanum. The sequence continues at coordinate 210,314,375 of NC_090922.1, read as the reverse complement.
TGTATCCTTCTGGTCTGAAGGTGCCTTGGTTTTGCTTCAGTCGCCCCGAGTGAGACGGGTATGCCCAGACTTAGGTCCCGAACTTGCTGGGCCTAGAGATCTGAGCACTGCTCATTGATGATGTCCAACAGTGCCGCATACATGTTAGGGGGTACTTGTGGTCTCGTGCAGAAGGAATGTGACATAGTAGTTTGGGCTGAACTGCCCGTTTTGGGGTGGGACCAAGCCTGATTTGCATATGGTCTTTCCCCTTCTCTAATGGCAGGACAGGGTGTACAACAATGGTCTGGAGGGTTGCCTGCAGCTGTGCCCTTGGTTATGACTTATTCAAAGTCTTCCAGCCATTACCTTTTGGTTTTGCTTTGATCACCCCGAGTGAGACGGGTATGCCCTGACGTGGGCCCCGAGCCTGCTGGACATAGAGGCCCAAGCTATTCCTCACTGATGATGCTCAACAAGGCTGAAACATGTCTGGGGATGCTTGTGGCCTCATGCAGAAGGATTGTGGCCTAGCAGTTCAGAGTTGGGCTTCCCCTTTTGGGATGGAATATGCTTGATTTACATATGGTCTTTTCCCTTCTGTAATGGCTTGGAGGAGCAGTATCCGTGGTTATGATACAACCATAATTGCCAACATTGTAGCAATATCATTAGAGGCAACAGAATTACCCACCCACATTCTGGGAAAGCGATAGTGCTACGACACTCATGTACATGTGACTCAAAGAATGTTATGTACGCCCTAAAATGCCCTTGTGGCCTTTACTATGTGGGGATGACAATACACAATTCAAAAGTTAGATAGAAATCGCCAGTAGCCATACACTTCGTAGAAGCAAGACACAATATAGCACAACTGAAATGTGCGATACTAGAACAGGTGTCAGTGGGAAACAGGGGTGGTGATTTGCATAAGAAGTTGATTCAAAGAGAGAATGCATGGATAGACATACTGGATTCTCTAACTCTGCGGGGGATGAACAGGGAATGGGATCTAATGTGTTTTGTTTAAACTAGGTTATGCTTTTGCAAGAGTGTACACAGGCTTGATGCCTGAGAAGAGTGGGGCACTCATCACTGGGGAGGGTGGTGGAGTAGCAGTATACACTGCAAAATGAACTGACAGATGTAAGCTAGCACTTGAGGGTGTGGATCGATCCGGCGCAGAGTAGGCGCCTTTTACATTAACTATGGAGAGATTTTGCAGAGGCTGATAATTCTGTATAGCTACAGAGGATATCTGTTCATTAGACCAACTTCATGCAAGAAATATTAAGGAGGCATGCCAACCTGGACAGGTCTTCTCCATGTCAAAATGAATGCAGAGTCTGAAATTGTATCACGTAGACCCAGTATTAGTATTCTATGAAGCTGGGACAATTCTCCTAGATTACTTTATATTAAGGTTGAAATGCCTTTTGCTTATAAAGCCGCATGTTGGTTTTGAACACTGATCAGAAATGTTACTCCACATTCACAATATCGAAATTGTGTCCCATCTAGAGCTAAGAATCCCACAGCAAGATGGCCGCCACCCTTGTCCTGCATGCAGTGCACATGTGGCGGGCTTGCCATGGCCACAACAAGTATATATGCGGGGGTGAGGCACCAGACCGGTTACCCGGTCGGCTGCCTCACGTCCTGTGCATTTTAACACAAAGTAAGTGCCTCTACATGGTATCCAGAGATTTCTATGGCCTCCATTGAGGCTGTATTTATCTGCTTTCAGCAAGGTAGCCGTAAGCACAAGGCCATTTGAATGAAACACCTGGCTTTAGACACGTAATGGACTTAAATGCATTATGCGGATACGGCCGCCAACAAGTCAGAGTGCAACTGCTTTTAGCAGATAGCAGCAAGCACATGGCCACTCAAATTGAATGTGTGCTTCTATACACGTAACAATCTTGAATGTATTCTGGCTTTTAATAGGGCACCATCCATCTCCAATTTGTTACAGAGGGGCAGAAGATCCCATAGAGTAAGCCTTGAATGCAAAGAACTTGCCAGTGGGTGTTTAATCAGCCATTGCTGGGTGAGTGTTGTATAAATGCCTACCATCTGATTTCAATACACATAACGTTAGGTTGTGAACTCTTGTCCCTATGGGCATGTACCTAGCAAAATTCGAATATATTTTGTCTCATAGGTTGAATTCATTTCAAGGGTACCTAATACCATTTGAGGTTAGTGTTGCTTATACTTCATGGTGAAAGTTGGAGTACACACCATAATAATGATGATTACAAGTTCAAATCACAAGGTAGTAACACTCTGATTTGTTATCCACTTTAAGTACACAGATGAACATTTCAATGTATATATTTATGTGGCAAAAGACAACTCAAAGCCCTGAGCATGGATATTGTATATCCGAAACATGTCGGCAATTGTGTTAATTGAATTTGAGTTGACTGTTTGTAAATTAAAATGGTCTACATAGAGGAGAAGTGATGTATACTTTCCTTTGGATTTGTAAAGTTTTGCATTATCAAAAGTTTTTTGTAATTTTACTTTAACACCAAGGAACTGGAAGAGACAACACTCAGAAAATAAAAATGTAGATTGATTTCATGTAAGCCACTTCAGTATTGAAATTAGTTTCTGAAAATATATGACTGAGCTTTGTACTAGGTCAAATATATCTTCTCTGAATTTAAATGTACGAAAATCGTAAAGGGACGTTTGTCCGTTGGGAGTGTGTTTGAACAAAAATTGTGTTGAGTCTCCATAGGTCCGGGGACTATGCACATTTGCACCTGACGTGTTTTTTATTAGTTACTAGAGTAAGTGATTTCAATCCAGCACTCCACCTAAGTCACTGCCTAGTGTGTGAGGCCCAGCTGAAACCCTTATTTATATATTTTTATGTCAAAATTTATTTTATTTCTGGATGATCTAACCTTATATAACGCCCCTCTCTTTGAATCCCCCTAGTCTCACTGAACCAAGAAGTAGGTTTGTTTTGCAAAGATAAAAGATTTATTTGATGAATTAAACAATATACATATCACACTTTTATGAATATGAACAATATCTAGATATCACACTTATTAATATTTATACACCGATTAGCAATGGGTGATATCACGACAATCAACAATCTCTGTAATCAATAGGAGTATGGGTGAGAAGAATAATGTAGCAGAGAATAAAACTTTGTGTGGGTTCAATGAAATGCAATGATATGAAATTGATGCTGCACAGAAATGAAACTTGATATGAATTCAATCAAAGACAATGTAATCACACTTTCCCCCTTGTTATTACTCAATCCCCCCTAATATTCAGTATGAAGAGATGGAATGAGGACACACAGGTTTCAGGAATATACAATCAACAATGCCGTTCAATCCCGATTCCCCCAGCAAGCTTAGAGAACAGGAATGATTTTACACAGGTCAAAAACTTTTGAATGTGCTTTGAAATTAATGGGAAAAATGCTAAAAATTGATTTTCATTAGCTAAATGGGGTTAAGAACTAGTGGGAGTCAGTTTGGATAGGTTCAGGTAGACACTAGCAATGCTGTTTGAATGACTGGCAGATAGAAAACTGAATTCAGAGGTTGAATGCAAGAAATAGCAATTTTATATGTGTCACGAGTCGCTCCCTTTGCTCCCGTTCCCACCACTTGGGGGCATGATTTGGGGTATATTCCCTACTGGACCTTTCCTCCGAACCTTATGCTACGGTGCTGTGATGAATTGGGAGCGCTAAATCCCTATTTTCCAAGCTACTTCCCTTCCGGATCCATTCCAGGTTTTTGGCAGCCAGCATGCTTCTTTAACCAAATGACTATGCTTCCCAGAATGCCTGGCCCACTGCTCCACCTCCACCCTTGCAGGACAAGGTTGGGTGGAGGATAGGCAACAGCTGTGGCTGCAGGTGCAGCAATCAGCACACCTGAGGCGTGTGCTCGTTAAGCAGCTTTAAAAGCCTCAGTCTTACTTCAGTCCAGCGCTGGTCATCGTTTGCAGTGTTCCTGTTGTGACTAGTCCCTTGTTCCTTGTTCCTTGCCTTTGTACCTAGTTCCTAGTTCCTGTTTTCTTGTTCCTCCGCCCTGAATCTCGGATTCATGCGCTAATTGATTTCTGCTCCCTTGATTCCCTTTTTGTCTTCCTTTGTTTGCAGGCAGCATTTCTCAGTGCTTTCCCCTTTTAGATGCAGCCCAGTTTGTCTGTGTTCTATATTTCTTTGACTCTGTCCTTTGCTGCTGTAAACCCGTATGCCTTAGCCTTCCTCTTAGATTAGCTTCCTGTCTTTTCCTTGGAGGGGTAGGGAGAAGTTTGCATTGGTTATTTCGTTTTTTCCCTGCTCCTGATCCTTACTTTCTATTGGGATCCATTCCATGTTTTCCATTGCACTTCTGCATTTATTTCCCATTTGATTATTAGGTGTGGTGTGCGGTTGTAGCTAGCTCCTGTGTGAATGTTTATGTTTGCCTCACTAATTTGTAATCACTATTCCAACTTAGGTATTTAGTTTTCCTCCCATTGCTGTTCTAGCCTTTCTGGGTCCCAGTTTCATCAACAGGATTCGTGGGCTAGCTGACATTCAAGAGGTTTATCTCGTCCTCGTGAGTACTGTTCTTTAGTTCCCTTATTTAATACCATCAAGAGTGTTAGTTCACAGATCCTGTCATTGCTTGCCCTCCATGTGGGTTTAGCGCTGTCAGTACCTGTAACAGCAATTGGGGGTAAGGCGCTTGCCGACTTTCCTCGCGGTCAGGTGCTTACCCCACATCCCTTTTCATATATTGGTTTTGTTGTCACACTCTATTTGCACTCCTGGGTTCTAGCATACATGAGTCGTTGTTCCTGTGTGCACGTAGTTTAATTCGAAGCCTTTCACTGTGTAATTTAGTGCACATTTCCCTTGCCATATTCGCTGCCTTTGTACTCGCCTGACTAATCCTGACAGAATGACCAGCCCAAAATTCCCATTGAATATGGCAAGTTTAAGAAAGAAAGGCAGCAAGGCCTCTAACAAGTTTGTACAGAAAGCTTCCCCTACATTTACCTGTGACAATCAAATCACTAGTCCTGACTTAAATGAACTCCTTGTCACGAATGGGCATTTACGTGCAAAGTATTTTTCTCATAGGATGGCACATCCTACATTGCCTGATCCTAGTTCTATCTTTTGTTTTGATCCAGATTCTATGTCAGCGCAAGCCTTAGCCGCAGAAAACAACACACTGTTAGACTTAGTATACAAGAGTACCTCTGTTGTTGAACCCCATGATTCCAGTTGTGCTTCACCTCAGATAGAACAGTTTCATGGTACAAACATAAAGAATGGAGGGGTTCCCTGCATAACTTCTGTTTTCTACCCTCAGTCTAAAGCATACTCCTTTGCACAAGTACATACTGTAGTCCCTAATGCCAAGAGGTCTAATGTCAATAGTTTGCTTAAGGGAAACACAGACCAAGTTAGTAAGAGAAAGTATAAATCTCAGAACCTGAAAGCAGTAGAGGACAATGCACAATCGGTGCACATCCACATTGCTAGTGCAGGATCCAGCCCTGATGCCACTATGCCTCCCCCTGTGCCTACTGATAGTGATGTACAGTTAATGCAGGGCATGCTAAGAGCTAAGCTTGAGGAGTTAAGACAAGAATTCATTTCTTTACAAGAGGAGAATAAGAACTTGCACTCTTTACTGAATACACCTCAGACTTTATCTGTTGATGTTGAGGAAGTGAACACTGTTCAGCCCCTGAGTGCAGAGACTTTGGTAAACTATGATATTTGTCAATATGTTAGATCTATTGGGAGTGAAGGTCTTTCGTCTAGCACAGCGCTTAATCTGGGCACAGTTTCTAACAATTGTTCTGCTGTTTGTCAGGGATTGCAGTTAGCTGAAGATTTACAAGCCACTCCTTTACCTAAAATTTCCTGTGTAGCAGTTTGTCATAATTCTGAGCTAGCACACATACAAGCTTCTGATTTCCAAACACAATCCACAATGGTGGCATACACAGATTCAGTCACTAGAGTAGGCTTAGGCCCTGCTCTTGATACAGCTGCTGAGACTGAAGTAGATGTTAAAGCTGATGTGGAAAACGATGTTACCTCTGGGTTCACTCTTCCTTCTGCCAATTCTGATCAATACGAACAGTCAGAAACAGTACAGATTTCATCTTCTGATGGTCTCATTCCACAGCATACAGAACCAAAAGACCGGCAGGCGATTCCTGAACTGTTGATTGTAAATCTGCCTCTTTCAGAAGCTAAGACAGAGGAATGGACAATTGACGAAATCCTGATTAACAGAGACTTTACTATGGTAATTCCACTGGTTGATTTTGACTTCTACAAAGAAAAAGACTCTGTGTCACCCACTAAAGAAAAGGACTGCAAGGGTACAGCTCAGTCTTTGGTTACTGGTGCCAAGGAGTCTACTGCCCTAAAGGTGCCCTCCATTCCTGAGCCACCAATGTGTCTGTCAACTTCTGAGACTTCTGTCTGTCCTCCTACAACCATTGACTCTTCTATGATCCAACCCACAGCCCTGCAGTCATCTTTGGCACACGTGTCTTCACCCAATGAACCACTGCCATGTCTGCCATTTATTCAAGAGCCAGTCCCAAAGACCTGGACATGTTTGTATCCAGCAACCGAGATTGCTCCAGCTTGCATGCCTTCAGCCTCAAGGTTTCCTCTGGCCTGCCTGTCTTCAGCTACAGTGACTCATCCTGCAGATCATCCTTCAGCTATAGAGCCTCCGGTAGTCCATCATAAGTGCATGTCTTCAGTCCCGGAGTATACTGAGTATTTGCCTTCAGTTCATGAGACGCCTGTATCCTGCTTAGCCTCGCTGCCAATATCAGAGGTATACCTGTCTACACCATCAGATCCTGCTGTATTTTCTTCTGCTCCAGCGATTCCTCCTGAATCCCAACCATTTACTGTCGATGAACGTCTAGCCTGCCTTTCTTTTGCTTCAGGAGGAGCACCAGAATGCCTGCCTTTTCCACAAGACGATTCTCCCAACTGCTTCACTTTAGCATCAGAGCCTCCTAAAAATGCAGCATCAGAGTTTGAGACTTTTGCCAGCTCCCGCTTCAGAGTCATCAAGCTGGACCAAGTGATGAGTCAGAACCACTCACCTGGGTCTGCACAGGGGGTGGTGCAGACCGGCGTATTACCTACAGGACTTGTGCAACAGAATTCCGCCAAGAAGCACCAGTTGGGTGCTAGTAGCCAAAGGAAGGGAATGACTGCTGCAGTTCAAAATGTGTCTGTTATTGCTCCTTCTGCGAGTGTGCCTGAAATACCAAGTACTGCGTCTATCACTCCTATCAGTATGCCAAACGTCTCTGCTCTTGTATCCCACGTGCAACAAAGTGGCTACACGACTGTCACCAGGAGTACCAGCCTTGTACAACCCATTGGACTTTCAGGTCTCCAAGGCGTAGAACATGTGCAGTCAAACCTTAGTCACTTTCAACCACAAGCCTTTTCCCAGATGAATGACAGAAGAAAATCTGAACCTCTACCTCAGCCGCCACCTTCTCGAATGGCTGAACATAAACCTTTCCTGGAGCCAGCAATTTCCTCACCTCCCGCATGTCCACTCTCGGCAGAAAGGCTAACAGGGCTTCTACCATTGTCTAAGGCATGTTGCACCAGCCTGCCTCCCTCCTCAAAGACTTATAAGGGTCCACTCCCAGGTACTGAGCTTCCTGGACCTTCCAACTCTGCTTCAGGTCCTGCAAGTCCTTCATGCCTTTCTTCGAACCATGAGTCTCTTCCTCACCAGAAGCCACCGTTTCCATCAGTACCACCTCCAAAGACAAAGCACTCCTATCATGGAAGTCCATCTGCCTTTGCCCACAGGCCACCATTTCCATCAGTGCCACCTCCAAAGAAAAAGCACTCCCATCATGGAAAGAAGATGTCTCGTGCGGGTGGCGGGCACCCGAAGACGGCCGTAGGAGGGGGTATACTGTCACGAGTCGCTCCCTTCGCTCCCGTTCCCACCACTTGGGGGCATGATTTGGGGTATATTCCCTACTGGACCTTTCCTCCGAACCTTATGCTACGGTGCTGTGATGAATTGGGAGCGCTAAATCCCTATTTTCCAAGCTACTTCCCTTCCGGATCCATTCCAGGTTTTTGGCAGCAAGCATGCTTCTTTAACCAAATGACTATGCTTCCCAGAATGCCTGGCCCACTGCTCCACCTCCACCCTTGCAGGACAAGGTTGAGTGGAGGATAGGCAACAGCTGTGGCTGCAGGTGCAGCAATCAGCACACCTGAGGCGTATGCTCGTTAAGCAGCTTTAAAAGCCTCAGTCTTACTTCAGTCCAGTGCTGGTCATCGTTTGCAGTGTTCCTGTTGTGACTAGTCCCTTGTTCCTTGTTCCTTGCCTTTGTACCTAGTTCCTAGTTCCTGTTTTCTTGTTCCTCCGCCCTGAATCTCGGATTCATGCGCTAATTGATTTCTGCTCCCTTGATTCCCTTTTTGTCTTCCTTTGTTTGCAGGCAGCATTTCTCAGTGCTTTCCCCTTTTAGATGCAGCCCAGTTTGTCTGTGTTCTATATTTCTTTGACTCTGTCCTTTGCTGCTGTAAACCCGTATGCCTTAGCCTTCCTCTTAGATTAGCTTCCTGTCTTTTCCTTGGAGGGGTAGGGAGAAGTTTGCATTGGTTATTTCGTTTTTTCCCTGCTCCTGATCCTTACTTTCTATTGGGATCCATTCCATGTTTTCCATTGCACTTCTGCATTTATTTCCCATTTGATTATTAGGTGTGGTGTGCGGTTGTAGCTAGCTCCTGTGTGAATGCTTATGTTTGCCTCACTAATTTGTAATCACTATTCCAACTTAGGTATTTAGTTTTCCTCCCATTGCTGTTCTAGCCTTTCTGGGTCCCAGTTTCATCAACAGGATTCGTGGGCTAGCTGACATTCAAGAGGTTTATCTCATCCTCGTGAGTACTGTTCTTTAGTTCCCTTATTTAATACCATCAAGATTGTTAGTTCACAGATCCTGTCATTGCTTGCCCTCCATGTGGGTTTAGCGCTGTCAGTACCTGTAACAGCAATTGGGGGTAAGGCGCTTGCCGACTTTCCTCGCGGTCAGGTGCTTACCCCACATCCCTTTTCATATATTGGTTTTGTTGTCACACTCTATTTGCACTCCTGGGTTCTAGCATACATGAGTCGTTGTTCCTGTGTGCACGTAGTTTAATTCGAAGCCTTTCACTGTGTAATTTAGTGCACATTTCCCTTGCCATATTCGCTGCCTTTGTACTCGCCTGACTAATCCTGACAATATGGAATGAAATTGAGCCAAATGCAGAATCGTGGCAAACTTTTCAGCGCGCGAGAAATGCGATTACATAAAAACTATAAGGAGTGACATTTAAATTTTGTTCCTAGCATGTACGGTTCAGAAGTTACAGAGGTTTTAGTAAAGGTCGATTTTTCTCAAAAGAGTCAAGATTTCAAAATGAAAGATGCGCTTTTGAATTACAAACAAGGATTGGCTTACACTAAGAGGCTATGAAGATGCAAGATACCCAACGGGACAACCACCAGAACAGGGCGCCTTCCGCTCTGACTTTTGCCCAGCAAGACACTTGACTTTCTTCAGCAAATATATTTAGCGCAAAGATGATTATCACTACAATTATCACAGAATTATATAGATCAGAGAAGGATTCAGGATGGACAAAAGAGATTCTACAATGCAGTTGTGGATATGTTGGAATGGGTTGGATAGGATTACTTAAAACTAAGAGATGGCTATGGACAGTTCTATGCTAAATACTCACAAATATGGGTTTGGAATGGGCCGTCAATATCTGGTCAAAGGTTTGGACTGGAATTCGCTTGCCACCGGACAGGCCTCAGGTGCTTGGTTCTGCTCTCAGCAAGGCACTCTGGTCTCTGCGCGGCCTCTGGTTCTGGATCTGATGAGTTGGTTCTGGGTTACAGCTCTGCTCTACTGGTTTGGATCTCTGGGTTCTAGCAATGGTTATTGGCCAGAAGCAGCAAAACAGTACGGCCAGGCTGTTGAATTGGTTGGGCCCCATGGAAGTTTGGGATTAAAATCAGGTTGCAAGATTCTAAAGGCCAGCTGAGAAGGATTCAGCTTTTTGGATTGGGCCTTTTGCTTCAGGGTTCTGGAGTCTGGATAGTTCTGGAGTCTGGATTCTCCTTCAGAGCGCTTTGCCAGTAGATCAGTGATGGGTGAATGTGTGTGTTCCTCTGTGCCCTCAACAGTCCCTATTTATGTATTTCTCAAGGGGGTGGGTAGGCTGATTATACTATGCCCAACCCTCTAAGAATCCTATTGGTTCAGGTATTCCCTCGCTCTTGATTTGAGAAGGAAACAGTGTGTCATGATGTGTCATGATGTGTCATGTTTATGGTCCAGGGAGAAAACCCTCCCCTTTGTTTCTACCCAGAAAATCTATTTTTCATAAAAAAACATATTCACAATAACATCAACTTGCTAATATTACATATTTACATCCCAAATTAAATAAGGCACGCATCCGTCAAAGTCCCATCTTCTGGAGAGCTTTGGTTCACAAATTACAATTTTTCGCGCTTTTGGTCGGTTACTCAGTGTCAGTTCTGTACCAATTTCCTCACATACATGCACATACCATCTGGGCATATTCCTGTACATTTTCATATTCCTAGCATAATCACAATTGCTACAATATCAACATTTTCGTGGTTCAGTCTCTGAACATTGCACACATTCCAGAGTAGTTTCTACTTGTGAGCAACTTTTCCATTTTAATAACCTCTAAATTCCATATTTTTGCCAGTTCGGCACAATTTTCTATAAGTCTTTTCCTCAAACATATATTTTCTCCAGTTTAAAATCCACATCTCAGTCTGGGCCCACCTCCAAGGCTTGGCTGAGCCAGAGAGAAACTTGAGCTTCTTCTTGCCAGGGCTGATTTCTATTGACGCCCAAAATTAGCATTTCCTTTCAGTTCAAGGGAGTCCTTTGTCTCCACTCAGAGCAACAGGCCAAAGTCCCCCTACCAGGTCCTTTCACACACCCCTGCCAGTTTCTCAGCAGAGCAGGGGGGAAGATTCCTTTGTTGGGTAGAAGGTGTGGAATGTCTTTGAAGCTCAGTGTGGCTAACTTTACTCACTTTTAAAACAGTGTTTAAATAGTCTTGTCCTAAAATACAAATTACATGTTTTCAAATATATCCACAAATCTCTTAATTCCAGCCATTTTAAAATATAGTTTTGAATTGTATCCACCTCTATTGCTTTTGATAGGAGTTATTTTCCATACTTAGATCTTAATGTAGAAGTTTAAATGACAGTATAAGTAAATCACCAGCTTCTGACACAGGCGAGCAGCGATATTGTGCCCATTTCTAACATATTTTTCCAAGCAAGCCTCCTTCAATGTGGATTTTCTTCTGATTAATGTACTTCTGATGACATTGTACTTAGGTGGATTCTTGAAGTAAAATGATGCTTAACACCCAACATGGAGGTTGGATCTTTTGTGAGGTTTGGGAACCATGATTTTTGCAAATTTAACAGCCAAGAAAAACTGATTTTCAAGCAGCTCTGTGTTTCTCTTGCCATGCAAGACTGCTTTTTCTCAAATAGTTTAATTTTCCTCTGTGGGCAGCCAAATGATCGGTTTTGGCAGTGGTCTCCTGTGGTACCAATGACATAGGCAAAAGTGGATTGGCAGCCTATTGTTCAGGTTTTCCTGCGCACTTCTGGGTGATTTTTAGCACGCATAATGCTTTCCGGCGGTCATTCTGATGTTCCTGATGCACACAGCGCACAGTAATGTTCCAGGGCCTGGACTAGTGGGTTAAAACATCCCACACCAGAAACCTGATACACTGTGAGTTAAGATATATAAAGAAATAGAACATGCTAGCAGAAGTGTAAACAGCAGCGCTCCATCTATATAACCTCTTGCTTATATGATTCATTCAAAACCTTCCAGCCATCAACCTTTGGTTTTGCTTTTATCTGATGAATCCTTAACAGCCAAGTGCCTTCTGAGTTTCCTATTTTCCATTTTTCTCCTAGGCCTCCTAATCCTCTCAGAGTGAGTGCTTGTTGCCCTATCATACTATTTCGACTAGACATTACTTCCTATTTGCACCCGGGAGCCATGCCTCAATGCATAAGAGGCCTTGGAATGCAGATATTAATACATGTTATTGGTCTGCATTCTAAGCCCAGCTCCTGTTTCAGCATCTCCAAACCTCTGCCTTTCTGGGCTGTATCCGTTCCTCTCGCCTTCCCAGCTATGGCTCCCCTGTCTCTTTCTCACTTCCTTGGTCCCTTCCCACAACAATAAAAGCAGAAACAGAAAGCAAAATTGTCTCTGGAATACCCATCCCCCCATTTTCCTGGTGGACATTTTTCGTGTTTTCCTTTCTAGTTGTGATGCCAGGTGAGCTCAGAATGTGCTGTGGTCCCTGCAACATTCCTTTTATTTTTTGGCTTTCATCACTTTGGTCAAAATGACCAGGTTTAATATCCTAGTTCTAATAGCGGGACGGAATGCACCTACAGGCTATACCAACCTGTTAATAGACCTGAGTCCTCAATAATGCCCTTGCTTTGCTCAGTTATCAACTTGCGCTTCTGTGCAATTAACAGCAGGTATGCATGCTATAAGACTGTAGTAGGTCAAGACAAATGTAGATTTCAATTTGTGGGAAGACTTTCGTGGTCTCAAAGATGACTTTTAAGACTTCTGTTTCTCTGCATCTTTCCAGTAGGAAGAGATCTGTTGATGCCTGAAGACATGTTCTGCAATATCCAAAATGAGTCCTCTGGAATTCGAAAAGTTGCTTATTGCATGTGGTTGATCAAGGTCCGTTGGCTGTTGCTTGTTCTAAGTTATTTAGACATGTTTGTCCCATGCATGCTCTTGAGCAAGGAATCGTCCTTCTGATTGACAGGTCAATCAATTTGAGGTAGGTCAGTGTATCTGTGTGTTTGTCTCTTTTACATGTTCTGAACAGACACCTGTTCTCGCCTGTGTTCTTCCTTGTCCTATGTCCATCTGTACATTGGGGAGGATGGTAACAGGCAGTAGACACATTGGCTTTGCTCTTTCAGTAAAAAGCTTGCCTGTATTGCAGCGCTGTCCTGTGTCTTTATTTCTGGCTGGTCGCTGGTTTCCCTTTCTGCTTCAGTGTTTCCCACATTGTAAGGACTCTAGTGAGTGGGATGGAAATTGGAGTCATGTCTCAATTATTCACCAGTGACTATTACTCCTAGTCCTACTTTTCCTTGTTACAGTCCTTTCATCACCACCTACACTCCCTAATGGTCTGCAGCTTCGGCCTTATGGAGGATGGTTGGTGTAAGCAAAAAGGGGTTTTAGCGTGGTAAAGGAGGGGGGGGGTGATGCTGTTAGCACGAACAGGCTAGCCTGGGAGGCACAAAAAGGGAGACGATGTATTGAAGAAAGAGGGGCCTGCCCTTGGGCAGATGGGGGAGAAAGCGGGAATGAAGTTTGAGAGGAATTGAGGGGGAGGGGAGGGAATAAGGGGTAGGAAGTGATTAATTGTTTAATTGTTTCATTAATTGTTTGGTGATTGTTATCAGAGCCTGGCTAGCGTGTAGGTGTAAGCTGTGACCTTTTCCACTTCAAGCGAGTCTCGGATTTTTGTGCAGTTAGCCAAAAAGCAGGTTGCGAGTTCAGCTGTGTTTGCAGTCTGGCCTTCCTACTACAGGACTGCAGGCGCTGCGGTCACAAGATTTAATGAGTAGTTTGAAGTTCTTGTTGTATGGCAGAGTTTAAATAGACCACTTAATTTATAACCCATCTATGAGCCAGGAAACCAAGATACAGAGCATGTCCCTGAAGGGTTTTGAACTTGGAAGTTGTGACGTTAACAAATAACAGCGATACCTAATGAGCTGTGTAGACAGGGCTGGGCTGTATAGGTGAAGAATTAGTCAGCAACTCTTTGCACTCTGACGACCAGGTGGCGGTAATGCTGCCCAGGCGATGGGCAGGTTGGCAAGAAAGGAAAGGAGATTGCCGATTTTGCGGAAGATACCCATTTATCTACATAAAGATCCGTTCAAATACCAGAATGCGCAAGGTGTGTGCAGAGCTCACAGCTGGCGCCATCTACAGGCACTGCGACCTATTGCATCCCAAGTCTTTTGCCTGCCTCATGCAATCTGCAGTAGAGATAAACTCAGCAACCTCTCAGTCCTTTTAGTCGTCTGGGCGGGTGAAAAGAGCAGGGCTAAAGGCGAGGGTTCACGTGGGTGGACGGAGTCCACCTACTTTTTTCAGAGGGTGGACTCATTCTCCCCAGCTAAAATCAAACAATGAAAGTCTTCCTTCATTTTAAGAATTAAAGCGAACTTCAGGGATCGAACTGCAGTCATCCGGTTTACAGGCCTGACACTTCACCACTGCACCCTAACCTGATGAAAAATAAACTAAAGGTGAAATGTTACATTTCGGTACTGCATGTTCCAGGGAAAACATTTGTATTGGTTCTTGGAGTTTAAAACATGCACACCTTTTAACGTTTTCAAAAAGACTATTAGAAGACAGTGGGCCTCATTACACGGAAGGCGGTAAGGGTTAACCGTCACTGCTAATGCTACCGGTGACCGTTAACCCTTACCGCCTTATTACGAGGTCCCTTTGTGGGTTGGTACTTTAACGCCTGCCTTTAGCAGGCGTTAAAAAACGAACCAGCAAACGGACCTTGGTGTTAATTGCGGTACCGTAATTAGCGCCTTCCCCATTCCCATTATGCCCTATGGGGGCAGAAATGGGAATGGGAAGGGCCTTGGTGAATGGGGAATTACCGCCCCGCTCACCTTGGAGTGGGGCGGTAATTCCGCCATCCACCAAGGCGGACACAGTAAAATACCGGCGGCAACCATGGCGCTAATAGCGCCATGGTTACCGCCTACCGTGTAATGAGGCCCAATATCCTCTCTTGCTTTTGGGTGTGTGTGTTGATTGTATGAAAGGAAAATGCCATTCGTCCTGTGCAATTTGGGTGGTTATGCAAAGCCAATTTAATGACATGTGTATATTTCACCTCGATATGCTAATTGCTGGTGACGTCGCATACCATTGCATTTGTTGATGATTCCCCCCACCTTTATTTTTAGGACTTGACCCCTGGAAAACAGAAGATTTTATTTTGGGTGGGTGAGAGCGGATTAAAGTGAATGCACGTGCAAGGAGCTTGGCAGGTGAAAGAAACAATTCCATGGCCGGCTACTCCAGCATGGGAGCGGGACACATTTCATTATAAAAGGGCGTTGATCCTAAACCAGCATGGGACAGCCTTTGAAAGGCTGCCATATGTTGGTTTGGCACTGGCGCCCTATTGAAGTGATTAACTTCCCGCTCGAGCACGGGAGCAGGTAGATAATCACTATAATAGAGTTCCACTGCTAGGCACCCCGCCCCCACCCCCCGACTTGATCCAGGGCGTGTGGGAAGTTTTTTTCCTCGCCTCAAGCGCTGCCCTGGGTTTGAGCACTGCTACTTTACCCCTATGCTTTTCACATCCTAGCAATAAATCCAAGTGCCTATGACAGCCGTCAATTCACCATAAATAAATTCTCCTAATGCACGTTAACATTTAAATCTCAAAGTACTATGGAAACCGTCACGTGGCTCTGGACCAGTTAAAATCCCAGGTCTTACTATTACCCTGTTCAATTGCTCAATCTAGGAATGATGCGATCCTGAGTTGGCCCAGGGCTCTCTCTTGCCTCCCCACAATCAAGATGGCGGCACATGGGAAAGGGCCTCGGGTGGGTGGGAAGATGGTGGTGGTACAATGTGAGTTCTAGCCCGCATTTCCAGCCATGCTATATATTTGTTTCCAATATTCACGGAATTAATATGTCTTATATACTTTGACCTTTTCTCTCTCTCTGTGTTTTATTTTATATTTGTTTTGGGATCTGACCAATTTTATTTGCAATGTATAACTATTATATGTTTTGTGATGTAAACACTGTACAACTTTGCTGCATACAATACACATTCAAGGAATATCCCATTTTACTGTTCGACAAGTGTATATAATTTAACACTTATCATGTCATGTGTAAATTGTCCTCTGATGATGGAACACAAGGTAAGGATTAAATGGCCCTGAAGAATTTCAACGTTTCAACGAAATACGTGTTGGCCAAATCTGTCTTTGGTAATTAATAAACACAATCATCACACAAAAATTGGTCTGATTAAAACATATACAAATTATTCACTTTTGGATACAATGCCAAACTCGGTAAAACACATTTATAAGCGATAGTTTAAAATTGAGAGGCCTCACACACCAGCTCTAAAGTGCAATATCAATAATACCAGACAATGCAAACTGGCTATTTACACAGGACTGACCCACAGTCTTTCCTAAAGCTGTGAAGACTGGGATATTTTCACAGACGCCATCATGGTAGATAATTGAAAGGCTATAGAAACATTGTATTGAACTGAGCAAAGATACACAATGCATTCACGCATGGAACACAGAATACACAAAACTTAGAATAACATTTGAGCACTTTTTGGGTAGTTTACCAGCCTAATAAAGTCGAGTACAGTTGGGGTGTGTTAGAAGAATAGGAACAACGAATGGCAGACTACAGCTATTGCACCTGTGCTCTTAAATACCTAATGTATCAACCTCTTTCTCAATTTTAAACTATCTCCTGTCACTGTGTTTTGCAAAGTTTGGCATTATATCCTGAAGTGAATAATTTGTATATGTTTTAATCAGACTATTTTCTTTTTGTGTAATGTGTAGATTTTTATTTTAAACTCTGCCGTTCGTCAATGACAATGTATAGCTTTTCTTGGCCTGAGAACATAGCTCATTAATATCACTTATTGCAACACTGTTGTTAAATTCTGAAATATATTGGTATTCTGTAATTTTCACATACACATCAAACAGCTTTCTTGCATTCCTTTCAAAATTAATTTGCGTGTACTTGTGTAACTCCTTTTTTGGACTGTTGAAATCCCCAAACACTGTCCGAACCAAACATTACAAAAAGGTGTTCCTATGGGAATGGCCTGAATTTCATGCATATATACTACTAAACCACTAAATGGATTAATTCATGGGGTAATCTCTGATGCATCAATAGTTATTTCAAACACAGAGCAGTACAAAATTGTTAAATTTCATCACACATACTCAATAATTGAATGTATACATACTCATGGTGATTGGGCTGCAGGTTACAAAATGTATAACAAAACGCGACAACATTAAGATTTAAAAAGGCAAGAAAATAAAGGAACGTAACAAATGACCAGAAAGAACAAAATAACCTCAATCATGAACTGAAAATTGCAATAAATCTGTGAAAGTGCAAAGCTGACATTTTACCGAACCTGAGTCATGACTCAATCATTGGCCTACAAAATAAATCATCTATCCAACACAGTTCTTCTAATATGAATTTAACTAATGTAAAATGAGTCCATAAAAATAATAGAGGAATAAAATTCCTAAAGATCAGCAGAGGCTAGAGGAAATTAACTGGCAGGGTGATGTCTAAACTAGGACAGAGATCAGTAAGTGCATGCCGTGCTTATTCGTGATGGACGTTTCGACGAAGAGTATAATTATTTCGCCTTCATCAGGACCAATTTTCAGGTGGATCCTGTGCAGAAATATAACAAACATTTAGTTGAGAAAAAGATAATCAGTTGTGCAAAAGTGCACAGACTACCAAAATCATTAAAAATAAGTGGTGGCTAAACTCACCAACTGTCAAGGATAAAGAAGACATTGGTCACCCCACCAAGGCTTCTTTAGTGTCCGAAAAATCTGGACTTCACATTAAAAGCACTGTCAATGCAAACAAACAGGACACGTGGGAAAGTGATGTGCGATCCCTAAATGACTTGAGAGTTAAAAAGGAACACCCCTGTTCAATGTTGTCAGCCCCTGTTGCTGAGGACAAGTTGCATACTGAAAATGTGCGTCCCCTGTAAATAAAAGCACTTGACCGTAAGGGCGAACACCTTCAGGGCATAAAAGGAGGCAGTCGCTACCTACAGGTGTCCAGGACGAGGCCGCATAAATCGTCACCTAGCTTCATGGATATTCCAGTATAAACATAACCAATCGCTGATCACTATTACTCCCCCCCACACCCATCCACTCTGCTCCCCTCTGGTCCCCTCACTCTCCTGTTCCACTCAATCCACCTAAACATAAAAGGAAATAATTATCATACATGAATTTTAATGCAACAGAAACATCAAATCCAGCCTATATTTCTTGGAAGCTAAACAAACAGTGAGCTAATTACGGTTCCAAGCACTTCAACAACTCAAGCTACATGCACAAGATTGAGAACAAGAAATACTGATTGCAGTCTCCAGACACCTGGGCCAAAGCGCGAAACACAAACTAGCATTGTGCATAGGCCGATGAGCATTCGCACCCGGGGAGGGGCACTGCCATTCAAGTGGCTGGAACAGCAGGCAAGAATACACAATCCTTGCACGCTGTTCCAGCCACCCGAGGCACTTCCCCAGCATGCTCCAGTTATTTGAATTTTTTGTATTTAGGGAGGCAACAAGGAGCTTCTCCGGCCGGAAGTCAGGCGCCGGTAATTTTGTAAGTCCCCATGGGGACCACGGAAGCAACAGCGCCTTTAACAACGGTGCTGGTGCTTCCTTGAAACTTTGTGGGCGGGTGCCGTTCCGCCTGCCAGGGTCTGACCCTGGCAGGCGGGACGGCACCCACCCTCAGTGTCGTACTGTGCCAGTCCGGAAAATACTGGTGCCAGACCAGCACCAGTGTTTCCGGACTGGCACAGTTGTAATGTGGCCCCATGTCTGAAAACCGACGCAATACTGTCAGGAGGGGAAATAGTAAGTACGTTTGTGGCGAGTGGATTTGTGCTTGTAAAGTATTCGCGAAATCGGGTGGCCCGATGCCTTTGATATTTGCTGAATGTAATGTTGGCTTTAGTTTGTGGGTTTAGAACAAATTGGGTAGAAGGTGCACACCTTGTGTATTAGCACATTTTAAGATAGTAGGTTAGTCCAGACAGGCTGGCTTCAGATTTTTGAGGTGCTGGGGAGGAGAAAAAGACCTTGGCACAAGGTCTCACAACAAACATGGAGCAAAAAAAGAGGGTCCAATGTAGGAATTCTCCCGTCCCCTGCACTCTATCTATGATCCACCAAAAAGGTGGTAATTAGACATCAATGATACTACATTCAAAATGGTAAGCTACATTTCCAATAACATGGTCCATAAGAAATACATTCAGAAAGCAAAAAGTTCTAGAAACACAAACTGTGTTTAAAATAAGCAAGTATTTTTAATTACATATGCATGAACAAATATTATGGCGAGCAAAAATACAATCCACCAATTCAATATTGTGAGGCTTTACGCGTTTCGAGGATGGTCCTCTTCATCAGAAGCCTATATGGAGCTTTCTAGGTGTTCATTTTCGTGTGTTAAAAAGCGGGATGCACCTGGAAAAATGGAGGACACACCACGCACTGGGAGCGGCCGATGGTTTCAGGAGAAGAATCTTGCCATACTGCCGCAGCTTGAGTTTCTCAGCTATCTCATGTTGGGCTGCAGCTACTACGGGCGCCGTGTGGAGAGGCAGCCGAGCCTTCTCTCGTCTCAGAGCCAGTTAGTTTGTGGGTTTATGCAGGTGTGTGAAGGAAGCATCAGAGTTTTGGGTCGAGCCAGATTAAGGTCTGCATAGCTACAGGTTTCACATGTCATCGAAGATGGCACGACTTAGGCACCGTGTGCCCCAACATAGCGGTGACAACGGCGGCCAGACCTGAAGCGGCCTGTGTGCTTCTTCTGACGGGGCAGGAAGCGTGGAGAGCAGCGGGGACATCAGCCCCTGGCACGCCCATTAGACAGCAGGACGCAGGCTGGGAGCCTCCGCCAAGGGGGCAAACAACAACAGGGACGGCAGTGCTGGTGGCGCTCCCACGCTCCCGCTGGTCCCCTGCCGGGCTCCAGAAGAATAACACTCACCCAGGCCACTGGAGGAAAAAGATTGATAACTGGGGTTAACGCTTTCCACGCCAGATCGAATTTGCAGCTCCCTGTGGGTGGCGTGTGCTGCCTGATGCAAGGGAGGAGCTGCGCTGACAACCAGAAACAAGACCCACAACTTTCAGAAATACACACCACTGGGCAGAACCGTCATTTCCCTAGGCATACTGTGAACACCACGGATTCCAGGGCAGCACAGACGCACACCCTGCGTAGAGGGGCAAAATTATGCCAGAGCACACCACATGACCCTGGTGCTGCATTCTGCGGTGAGTCCGGTGCAGGGAACCTGACAGGCCAGAACACTCGCTCCCTCATAATACTGGGACTTGCCAGGGGGATAGGGGACACCCTTTGGTTTGCATGAATGGAGGTCAAAGACTGGCCAGCAACCACCCATCTACCCCCCAGGACCACGGAGGGGTATTGGAGGCCAGATACAAGGTTGGACATGGCAAACACCACCAGTAGGGAGCAGATCTTTAGGACCCCCGAACCCACCTCTGTCCCCCGCTACATCGATTCAGAGGGGCCCCATGGCACTGGGGGCTGGGCTCTGCACAATGGACTCCAACACCAGTCACCTTTCCGATACTGATCTGACTCCAGAGGGCCTAGAGATAGTGGCCCCCCACCCAAGTGTGCATCCAGAACTAGGACTGGGAGGAAAAGCAGCTCCCCCAATGTGCCCATGACAAAGGGCAGTGGGCCACATAAAAAGAAGGGCAATATTGAACACTTCACAAGGCAGGTTGCCAAAGTGGTGGGGCACGCTCACAGATCTCCTGCGGTTAGACCAAAACCTGATGTCCTGCCCCAGCCAGTGCTGATTCGACTGCTAAATTATCACAACCAGGACCTCATCCTTCGACTGACTAGGGAAAGGAGTACCATACGATACGAATCAGCGGTCGTCCACATCTGCCCAGACTTCTCTACAGCAGTTCAGCAGGAATGAAAAACATTTTCAGGTGTGAATAAACTACTGAGGACAGATCGGGGCAATACGCGATTTTGTTCCATGCAAGGCTGAGATTTCAACACCAAGGGAAAACACTATTATTTGCAGTACCTACGGAGGCTGTTGACTACATCGCTACATCGAAGCACATATACCCCTACCCCACAGCAGCAATGAGATCGAAGAACCAGCTGGGAACAACACCTATTCACAGAAATCGCATTCCTTTAAGGTCTATGGTGAAATATGTTGACATGTTATTCTGTCAGTAGACAATGGGTGATAGCATAGCTCTCCTATGCAGTTCTGCACTGTACAATTGGTTTATGAGGGCCACCCAGTTCTGAGGTGTACGCCTGTTGGGTGAGGAGGGATGAGAGTGGGAAGGGGTGGGAATAGTTGGGGGGGAAAGAAATGTAAAAAGTGTTTTGGCAGACACAATAGGTCAGGGAAGGGATCCTTGCTAAGACCGGACATTCGGGACAGCAGTCACTATAACTTGGTGGGACACCACAAAGTTATCTCATGAGGGGGATTATCTTGATGAGTTGAAATGTCAGGGACCTGGGAAACCACACGAAGGCCCACAAAGTGATGGCCTATGCCAGGAAACACTGGGTTAATGTCCTCTTCATCCAAGAAACACACGCTAGTGCGGCTGCGAACAGCCAGATTGCACCCACGTGTGGTCCCAACAGATTCTTCAGAGTGTACTCAACCCAGTCCCATGGGGTTATCATATTGATACATAAAGCACTCAAATTTGTGTGTATCAACCGGGAGGGCAGATATGTGATAGCACACACAGTGCTGTAGGGTGTGGAGCTGTTGATAGTTAATACATACAGACCGAATGTGGACTTACACAACTTCTACGTGGCTAAAGCAGACACTATCCGTACATAACCACTGATTCTGGTGCTATGGGGGGGATATGAACTGCATAATAGACCAAGGGCTATACTGGGACAGTGCTTAAACCACTGTCTAGAAGTAGCCGCAGCCTCATTGAGCAAATGGGGAAGCTTGACTTAAAGGACATTTGGAGGGTTATGAACCCACACGTCCGCCAGTACACATTCTATGCATCCATCCATGACATGGCCTCCCGTATCGATCTGATAGTAATCCCAAAACATTTGGTGGGTAAAGTATCCAGCTGTACCCTCATACCCCGCACGCTCTCAGAGCACTCGCCTGTTATCATGTCACTCTCGCTGGGAGGGGGGGCTAACACCACTTCACGCTGCTTTTAAAGCAGACTTTGAGGGGGACATATGTACCTACTTCCTCCATAATACACCCGGGGAAACATCATATGGTATTATATGGCAAGCATTCAAGACCTACAATTGGGGAATGGCGATGGCTAAAGAATTCGGCATCTTAAAAACAATTAGACAGGAATCGACCAACTGTGAGCTCCAACTCAAACTACTTGAAAGCACCCACACATCCAACCCAGACTCTACACCCATGACCAACATATGCTCATCATTAGAACAATTTCAGTCCCTTGCACTCAGGGAGGCTAGATACTTTACAAGACCAACAGCAGCCAGATGATACAGGGATGGCAAATGGCCCAGCAGGATGCTAGCTCGACTGGTACGGGCAGAGAAGGACCGCCCCTTACATTGAGGAAATTCTAAGTGAAAAGTGTGTAAGCAAGCACTCGGACCAAGAGATCCTAGAAGTGTTTGAGCAATTCTATGCGAAATTGTATAAGACAGCCCCGAAATGGGGGACGCAAGTCATTGAAGCGATACTTGAAGGAATACCGCTTTCCACATTATCCGAGAGGGGCAGGGAAGAAATTAACGTCCCTTTCACGGCAGAGGAAATAATCAAGGTAATAGGATAACTCCCAAGGGGCAATGCCCTGGGACCAGATGGCCTAACGGCCGAATTTGACATGGCTTACGGCCCAACACTAGCTCACCACTTACTGAAACAGTGGGAAGATGAACTGAGAGGTTCAGAACTACCCGACACAAGAGAAGCGACCATAATAATTCTTCTAAAGCCTGTCAAACCGGCTAACGAGTGCGGGTCATACAGATCCCTGTCACTAATCAATGTGGACACGAAAATCTTCGCCACAATCATTGCAAACAGAATCCTTCCCCTTATGCTGCACTTAGTACACAGTGATCAGGCAGGATTTACACCAGGCAGGTCCACAGCTCTGAACATCTGCCGCCTGTTCAATATAATGGCACGTATCAAACCGGATACTGTGGCGGTAGCGGTGACCCTAAATGCACAAAAGACCTTTAACATGGTCTCCTGGCAATATGTATTCATTATCCAAGAGAAATGTGGCCTAGGCGAAAATAGAATAACATTCATCAAACTCCTATACACAAACCCAACGGCTAGAGTGGCAGGGAACACACAACTCTCAGGTCTACTGCGGTTAGAGAGGAGTACACGCCAGGGCTCCCCCCTGTTACCACTTATTTTTGCTCTAATTATTGAGTCAATGGTGGACATGATCTGTGAACGGCACAGGAACAGTGGTATCAGACTATTAGGCCCTCCAGACATCATCTCGCTCTATGCGGATGATGTCCTACTGTACATAAGAGAACCCAGCGTAAACCTAGAGCCAATAATACAGGATATAACAGAGTTCGGGACCTCCTCTGGCTTTACAATTAATTACGATAAATCGGAAATATTCCCCCTCACAGAACAAAGGGCAGGCCCACGGGGACATACCCACTAAAGTGGTCACCGGGCGGGATTCGGTACCTGGGGATCCTTGCAACCAGGGATTAAAAAGCTTTACTGAACCAAAACTACACAGCAAATGAAACCTATTTGGCAGGGCAGGGTCTCTCGGTGGAGGGCAGCCCCGCTTTCAGTGACAGGCACTCTAGCTCTGATCAAAATGATACTCCTACCCAAACTACTATACCTATTTGCAAATGTACCCATATGGCTGGGCAAGGAGTACTTCACCAGATTCTGCGGCGTACTTGCGCAGTTTCTATGGCATGCAGGGGCAGTCCATAAGAAATGGGTGGACCTGGGCCTCCCATATGAAAAGGGGGAATTACTGCACCAAATCTGGAAGCATACTGGCTAGCTGCCCAAGCAAAATACTTGACATACTGGTACAGAACTGAGGGCGTGTCCCCCATCAGGCAGTTGGCAGTACTTCACTGCTAGATGGGAAATACACAGATGACTGCCCCTTCCACCCATTACAAACCACACTGCTTGCATGGTGTGGTATCTTCATACACACAGGGGCACCTCGCCCTTACTACAAGTGGCTGCCACTGGCGAGGATTCCGGGCTTGAGGACCAACTGGTACAACACACTTATGGGAAGATGGGGAGGACTCTGGTGTCAGGCAGTGGGTGACCTATTCCTGGAGGGACGGTTTTGCACAAGACAGACATGGAAACAGGGTACCATGAACACCACAATTGACACCCTGCAGCTATATAGGATTCGAGCCAAACTATGAGACGCTCACTCAGATGAGGCGGTAGAAAATGAATTCCTGTCATACATATGCAACCCAGAAGGATGCTGCAGAGTGTTAGCAACACTTTACAGGATGATCATGGACAAGGTGGCGGGGAAAGTGCCCCCCCCCCCCCGCACGAGTACAATGGGCAGAGGAGATGAATGTTGAAATTACAGACATGCAATGGCATAGAATGTGCTCACTTACTAAAACCGTGTGCCTTAACTCCAGGATCAAGCTCATTCAATGTAAAACCCTGAATCTACTCTACTACACCCCTGACAAACTCCGGAAAATATATCCGGACCAAACAAGTGGGTGCCCTCGATGCAAAGACGATGAGGCTGATCATCTACACATGACGCAGACTACACATGACTAAGCTCCAGAACTTTTGGAAACAGGTACTTGACACACTGTCAGAGATAGTCAGCACCCACTGACATACTCCCATATGGAGGCACTATTTGGACTGTGGGAGACATCCAGGGAAAGCATATCTGAGCACTGCTAAACATGGGGTGCGTGATATCCAGACGTTGTAAACTGCCCACGCAACAGGAATGGCTTTCCAACATGATCTGGGCAGATGAGTGCAAGGAACTGTACCTATCTACCATGCCCGGCACGTCCAGGCCCAAAGACATATGATGTGACTTCCGTTCCTACCTTGGCAACCTGCAGAAGGACCAGCCGGTCCCGGACAACGACGTACCTCCATGTAGATAGGGGGAGGGCTGGAAGGGGTCTGGCTACGCCGAGTACTTGATAAAAATGCTGCATGCTGTGCCAACGTACATAATGTCTATAACCCAAAGCTGGTACGACTTTCTTGAGGGCGCTGTGGCGCACTACACTCCCTTCTACCTGTAATGCTATACTAAGATATGGATACGACTGTCTGTTTTTGTTCTGTCAAACACAAATAAAACAAACAAACTTTAAAAAAAATAAGTATTTAGATTAAAAAAATGCTAGAAGAGGCACCCGGCAGCCTTTCCAGAATCTATGTGATTGTGGAAGAGCGGTTTAGAGGAAGAAAGAAAGAAAGAAAGAAAGAAAGAAAGAAAGAAAGAAAGAAAGAAAGAAAGAAAGAAAGAAAGAAAGAAAGAGTGAGTCCACATCTCTCACTGTCCCCCATGGCCGACTTTCTTATTGCCCTAACCATTGAACCAGAAACTCCTCCTCACCGGGCGTGACCTGCCCACCTCTAAACTGTGTATATGTTTCTTCTTTGGTTCTCTGTCTTTTGCACGGTCGTTTTATTTAAGCTGCAAATCAGCTAAATGCAAATGTAACTGCTTGGTCTCCTCTAACGATCGAGGAACTGTTTTGCCCTCTCTGCCCCTTCCTCCCCCTTCACCATTCCATTCACCACCACCTGCCACGCTCTACTGTAGCTAGTATCTTATCTTGTTAATTGATCTATTTGAATACACAAAACGGTAGCTCTTTTGTGGCACCGCTAGTCTAAAACATCACAGGTCTTTTTCACATTAGTTCTGAAGAGCTACCTGACTTCATTTACACAACGGCTCCTCTAATTATCATGGGCGAGCCATTTTGGCTGCGGCAAAAGCCATTTTTTTTAATCAGAGGCGCAACTAGAGAAAAGCATCCAGGCGAAGGGGAATGGTAATACCTTAAATGTGGAAGAGGGGCTACCTTTAGAGGCTTTGTGTGGGAGGGGCCAGTGCAATGTGTGGACAATGTAGCGCCCAAGGCGAGATACTCCATGGTGCCCCATACCTCAAATCCTGCACTGCAACCAGGAACCCCACTACATCATGGAATCATTGCAATATAAGCACAAGCATGATTTATTAACCTGTAATTAAAGCAGTGAGTAGACAAGGCAAATAAAGCAATATCGAACCGTTCCTTTCCATAGATACTAGCCAGTTTAATCAGTGATGAGAGATCATGGGATTAGTAGGGCCAACATGCTGAGGGCCGCATGTAGTCCACCAGTGGCACTCTCGGTGCTACACTATAAAGTAGTAAGCCATATGAGAGGCCTTTTTTTATCAGTGTACACTGCAAACTGAATCACTTCTTGAGGCTACCAATTTTGGCAGCTGAGGCACAATGGCATTAAATGAGTTGACCAGGTTCACAATCTTTGATTGAGTGGTGAGGGTGGTATTTTAGGCCAGCATGCAAGTTAGACACTTGACCATACATTTTCCCAGCTCTAGTTGTTACAGATATGTGTTAATAGGAGCTTTAAAAAACTCCTCTGGTTTCTGGTTTCACAACTGTAACATGGACACTTAAAGAATTCAGCAAAAAATACATGGTAAGGTCACTTGTTGCTAGTCATTGTTTCTCACAGCATGCACCTTCGAATGCTCGCCTGTGTCACATCTGCCAACATGTTCACTTCTTACGGAATAACCCTCTAGAACAGTCGCTCCCAAACATTCACTCACTTCTGTGTCTGCAGCTGTCTATCACTACTCCCATTCCATTTACAATTCTCAATTGAAACAATGATGTGTTAAAAACATATCACACAGACCCTATGCCGCCTTGGCTCTTTGTGTGTAATTGAAATGAAAGTTAAAATAAATAACATGAACCCAACACTTCCAGCCTGAGCTTGGAAGTTAGTTTTTGAGCCGTGGAGGGAATGGCTGATCCTGAGCCCTCAAAAAGCACCTGCCACTGGGCATCCACCACTTTACCCACCCGAGTAATAGTCCTAAAATGGTCAATCTTACTTGTGAGGCTCCCCCTGCCCGTTCTCCCCCAAGCATTGTTAGTGGGACCTTTCAAGACAAAATATACCTGCCTGCATGATACTGCTGTTGCTGTAATGTGTTGTTGGCTCTGGCGGTTGTTAGTTCATGGGGTATGTTTAGCTGCATCGTACCATAGTCCCATGTAAGCATGATTGGCACTACGATTGTAGGGTCTTCGAGGAGCTAGTCTACTGTGTGAAGAGAGGCCCCAGGCAATTGACTGCCAATTGAGGGCCCTCCATGTTTGCCCTGGCATTGCTTAGACTTAGTCTAACACAATTTCGGTTGGGTGATATTGTATGTAAATATGTGCTCTGTAAAGCGCTTTGGATAAAGGCGCTATATAAATAACACATCATTATCATTATTATCATTATCGTTATACAAGTGGGAGAAAGAATGTTTTGCTTTGATATAAATACATTAATGGAACCTTGTTCCTAAGTCCAGAAAGTTGTCCCAGGTTGTTGTTGCCTGATGGCATGGCAACGATATCCTCCACTGAAGGATTCTTCTTTCTATCTAATTTACCTCACACCTTGACATACAACTGCAGCATTGAAACAACACAGGTTAGCACAATGGCATGTACACCACCACCAGACACACGTGTCTACATGAATTGTCCCTGAGCATCACAGTAACCCGCCACAGATGATCAAACCGACCCCCATATCCCCTTTAAACACCAGGCTGCTAGACACATAAGGCAACAACACACACAATTTACATTACCCACCTAGAGCCCACATTAGCCACTGTTCCAGACCACTTGCAAAATATCTAAAAAGGTACATACATTGCACTGCCCTACCATTTCCGATATGCACATATCGACATAGCAACAAAGCAACGTCGCCCTGCCACCCCCCACCCACCCCACCCTCCCTGCTTTGCTCTCCAGTCCCTGATGTTAGGCCTGATAATTATTAAATAAATATGTGTCCATAAAATGTCAGGACATGTTGTGGCTAGTTTTTTCACAAATATGGAGTAAACATGAAAACCTTCCAGCAATGATACCATGCTTAATCTAGCCATAATATGATCCTGCCACGTGACTGCAATTCTGAACGTGAATGGGAATCCCGTATTGTGATTTGAATGCATTTTGATGAATGGGATTCAACTGTGTCAAGTGTATGATGGAATATTAGTATAAAATGTTACACAAGCACGTGTCTCCTGGATTTTATTATGGTGTGTTCTTGTTATGAACTAGAATATATGCAGAATGAATTACATGCGTTCACATAGATTCAGTCTGTGGGTGGTTATTGCAACGACATTGTCCATAACCATTTAAGCAGGACAGATACACATTTCACAGCCATGTCTGTTCTTTATTTTTTTTACTTTGGTTTTATTTGGCATTTTATTAAACAGCAAACACTGCCCACAAGGGCTGCCTTCTTACTCTTCCAACAATCTCATGGTGACCCTCAGTTCCGTACCCCTTCTACCCCCCTCCTTAACCCCTTCCCCCCAAACTTGGGTTTCCTCAAACTGAAACCCTTAGTAATTGTCAAACAAGAAAATACAGAGGTTAGGACTTTCACGCGAGTTTCGTCGTCTGCGCCTGAGGGCTTGGCCAAGGATCACATTTTTATTGGTCCGTGATTCAATTCCCGTGTGATGGGCTGTGGTCCCCTTTTCTGCAATATTTTCAGTCTGTTAATCTCTTTCTTTCCACTGCAAGGAGTCCCCCTCCTCACTTCCCAGGGCCTGGTTGGCCCCCATGTTTCAGTGTACATCCCATCCCCATGATTGTAATGCTTCTGGAAATTACTTGTCCTCCTGCCCCAGCTTTAGAAGACCTTGGGGTGATAATAGAACATGAACATGGCAGAAGAGGTGTTCAAAGCAAAACCAAACGTTGATGGCTGGAAGGTTTTGAACAAATCATAACCACAGGCACAACTCTGGGCAACCCTCCAGACCATGGTTTTTCAGAAGAGGTGTTCTACAAGACTCGCTCAATAGCACAGCTTAACAGGGCATAGTGATGAGCTTTGATCATTCTCCGGTGGGGCAGAGCTCCCGGCAGCAAAAGCAACTCCAATGACCACCAGCGCCAGCATGTTTAAAGCTTTGTCAAAGGGTCACCTTGAGCCTCACTGGCATCCTAGCAGGTCCCAGGGAGCGTAACCTGTAGGTGGCATGTATGGCTCAAGGTGCCACTCTAACAGCGAGATGCGTGCATTGTCTGATGCATGCCAAATCACAAATATCTAAAACACTATGCTGTTGGTTAGGGCTAATGTGCCACCATAGAGTCAAATCTAATGGTGTGCCAAACCTAGGTAGCCTCCCTGCTACAACTCCATTTATGAGCCAAAACCATGTAGCCCAACTAACCTGTGCTATAGGGTAACCTATGAGCCTCAACGAATAGTGCCAGTGTGCCATCACATGAGCCAAAACTAAGCAACAAAGAGAAGTTTTACCTCTACAGTGCCACCCCTACCTCTACACAAATATTTCCCGTCACTTGACAAAACAGGCAATACTCGCCCTTGTAAGCATGACTATTAGGCTAACAAATATTTTCTTTTTCAAGCTTTCAGCATGGCACGGGTCACTGCCGAAGGGCATTCTTTTTTCTGCTTTACAGGAAAATCTGTGCAAAGTTTTAGTTTCTGGGATGTAGAAGAAACGATTTTAGGACATGTTATTTGGTGTTTCCCCATTTATTTACACAGTGCTGGCCCAAGAATTACCACAACAGGATGACCTTTACATAGAAACAGTGTTAGTCAAGAGGAAGATGCTTCACTGGTTTTATGATTTCAATGCATAGTGGTATTTAAAACACTTCTAGTCAATGATATTTTATTTGGTGATTTATAAGAAAATTGTATGGTCTTTCATGGATTATATTTAAAGAAAATAACACGCTTATTGATTGATATTGATACATAGCTGGGCGAGGCACTAGGAAATGTCACAATCAATGCCTTGCATACACACATCTCTCTATATATTCATTGAAAATAACTATAGGTGAAAAATGTAGCCGCTAGCCGGTCATGGCTAGTGGGCCATTAAGAAACCTATTGGTGCCACACGTACAGTGCCCACGGCCGTAGCTAGTAGCCCTTGAATGAACTATGGTGTAACAAAACCGTTGAAATTCATTGAAAAAAAAATTAGTTAAGGTGATCAGATTGAACACAACAAAACCCTTGAAATTCAGCAGATGTGGGAAGTGCTGACCATCTTAACTTGGTGCCCCCCCATTGATGAACCCTAGGATCTAATGATGTGTTATTAACATAGTGCTCACACCTAAGTGCTTTACACAGTACACATATACATATAAGCAAATACATATAACGTTCTATTGCTAACAGGAAAAGTCATTCCAGTAGCCAACTACTTGATAGTTTGGTGCAATGTTGTCCAGTTCACCAGAAAAAGGTGTGTTTTTCATTGGTTTTCCAAATGGTTAAAATTACTAACTTTTTGTTCACATGCACCGTCAACCGCTTAGCAGATTTTCGCCAAATTAAATAGGTTCCTTTTTGTTTGGAATGCGTTTGTGCCGTATTATTTTTTATTGGGCATAGGTGTGCCCCATGCTATCAAAGATATGTTTATATCTCCCATGATGCTTTGCAGCAGCCATAGCCTTTTAAAACTGAAAATTCACCATTTTATCTTCTTTGTGAATTTCGTAAATTAAAATGCACATCAAATTATATAAGAAGTTGGTCAAGTGTATGTTTGACCCCAGTAAGATTGTGGGGAGGGGAGATGAGGAGGATGTCTTCGGTTTGTTAATTTCAGGTTGCTTAGAAAGTAGCTTTTGTTGATCTTTGACAAAATCAGTTCTTTTGAGCGCTTGAAACCAAACACAGTTCTCCTGTGTGACTGTGTTTTCTAAGTGTTTATTGAAGGGCTGCTCCTCTTGAACATCAAGAATACTAAGAAAAATGGCATTTTCATTCACTATACATTGGTGGTGACTCCTTTGACAAGAGCAGCATTTGTGTATCATAGATATTATTGCCGCCTGTTAATTGGATAATGCTCTTTATTGGGAGTTCTACAGATAACAAACAACAATCCATAAGGATCTTGATCATTATTAATGAACATGTGCTGTGCGGGATAATAAAGCAATATGAGCCGAGCGGGGGGACATTACTGACTCAGGTAATGCCCCGGGGCCCATAGTTAGACCCCACTCTGAGTCTTCACACGGCTGGAGGCTGCCATCGTCCCTTACCGGGGATAAAGGAGCAAGACGGTAAGTGGGGTGGGGAGGGAGGAGGGAAAACAAAAAAAAAGCCTTAACCGAGTCCCTGGCGGGGGGGCGAAGGCAGCCTCCCAGCTGTAGGGAGGCTCGGAGCGGGGATGGCCCCGCTTTCAGCCTCCTCATTGTCTGAGGGGCTGCCATGCCCCTCATCGGGGACAATGGCCGTGGAATCCCGGCCGAGGAATTCCCGGTCGGCTAATGCCTCGGCAAGGTCCAATCAAAATGGTTGTTTCATTCTGATTGCGCCCTCGCCGGGTACTAATTGTCAATAGCAGTTAGTACCAAACTGCATGTTTTTATATTTAATGGATTTTGATGTGTGTGATGAGATATTCAGAAAGAAAACAGTGACTTTGTTTTGTGCGGCACTTTGGATTTGTTAAACGGAAAGTCAAATTTGGAGAGGTAACTGTACAGTTACATTTGCATAGTAGTTGAATGGTGCATTATTTATGAATGTGGGTAAACTTTCTTTGTAAGAGCATGGCATTGTTGGGTTTCTTTTTGCTTTTTTTTATTTTGTGAATAGACACTCACATTTTATGTATTGTTAGTTGATGCTGCTGCTTTTTATTTTGTAGTTGTGGTGGTTTTTTGGAGAGATTTCAATTGGTAGTAGATGCAAGGCATATGGGCAGGCTAGTCTGCTCCATCTATTTTACATTGCCTATGGGCAAGATCAAGTAGGCGTGCTGCTTGGGATGAACCTACTCTGGGTAGTGCTACATAGTTCACTCAATAGGGAAAGACTGTTTGGTTTGAAGCCGATAAGGGTTCTCATCAAACATAATCCTTGTGAATTATGCAAAGTTACGGCATAAGTAGTTGTGGTGTGGAGCTGTTTTCCGGTTATGTAAACTTCTTTTAGTTGCAGGAAATGTGCACTTAATCTTTTGGTAGGCTGCAGATCTTGCATGTGGTCAAATTGAATGTTTAGTGCCTCAAGAAACCTGCAGCATGTCCCATTGTACAATTGGCCAACCAATTTTGTATACATTTTGATTGAGTATTATTCCAGCTCTCACACAGACATTTTAGCAAAATAAGTTCGTTGCCATGTTAGTCCCGTTTTTAAAGCAATCACAAAATGTCGATGTCCCATACCTTGTATTATTTATTTATTTATTGATCATTAGTAATACGCCTAGACACAAGTATTTCGAGGCTCAGCCAGGCAGGAGAGGGGTGGGGATGGGGGAACAGGTAGTAGTAAGTAGCAATCCTAATAGGCCTTATGACATTCAGATTGTGCAAGTGCAGTTGCGAGAAGTGCATGGGGGAGAGGCGATGGAAGGTGCACGAACTGGGTGGAGGGACCCATGAGAAGGAGAGTGCCCGGGAGGCCCGCAGGACAGGGCCAGCGGGAAGCCGAGAGTGAAGAGGGTCCATAGTTAAGTGCAAATTAAGCGGTACAAGGCAGCCAGCTAAGTGTGGGCAGGGGGGGCCGGAAAGGGCATGCTTCATTGGAGGGTTCTGGGGGCGGGGTCACATGAGAACAAGTGCAGAGGTGGACTGGGCAGGGGAGGGTTTGTCACTCTGTATGACTCTGAAGGAACCAGCTACCAGTCTCAGACAGGGGACATTAGCAAGGGAGGGGGAGGGAAGAGGAAGAAGAAAAAAGGAAGGTCTTGAGGAGCTTCCGGAATGGAAGACTAACTGAGAACATCATGCTGTGATGAAAAAAGCATAAGTGTTCAAAACTTGGAAAGACCTATTCCATCAGATGTTAAAAAGCAGACGTGAGGGGAAAGACACATTCTGAGAGTTTTACCAAGGCTAGCATGCATGCAATACAGTGCTCCGCTCTGAACATCTTATCTTAGAATGTGAAAATCTAAGACACAGAAAAGTTAGCATGAAGACAAATCAATTAGAAACAGTGCACTGTTCAAAGAGATGCTTTCGTTTCCATAAACAAAGAAGTCCAGTCTTTGGTGCTTTCCTACGCATTTCTTTTTCCATTTTAAAATGGAGGCCTCGTGAACGTGAAAAAAATGTATATTTCTGCACAGGGTAAACATAAGAGAAGGTGCAAGACCTACCAACACACACCCGAACAATAGAGAATAAAGGAACTCAGAACTGCAAATAGTCCCAAAATTATGTAGTTTTTATACTGACACTTGAAATTCTGTCAAGTCCATTTGGTATTGATACTCTATACTCTAGTTATTTTCATTTGTTTTTCTTCATTTTCCTATTTAATTTATGTTTGTGTATTTGATCAAAAGCTTTAATGCAATGACGGGGTCTTCTTTTTAGACCATTTCATTCCTGAATTTCCCATCAACTTCTTACATTAAGGCAGACTGCTCTATTTCCCTTCTTTAAATAATTAGTTACTAGCTTTACCCAGTGTGTCCTATATCAATCCCACGCTCTCCCCATCTCCTTCTCATTGTCTCAAACGCTATTCCTCTGTGCTCTTTCTCACTCTGTCCCTTCCTGTCTCTCATGATCTGTGTCACTCTAATTCTATATGTCTTTGAATGTGAGTGGGTTGTATTGTCAGGTGCACATTTGGTAGAGCCACCCCAGCCGTTGATGACAGCTGCATGGTCAGAGAAGAATTAGATATCATGTGGAGGATGGCTGTGTTTTTTTGTTGCAAAAGCAGCTATTAAAAACACATTTAAATTGTACAAACATATTAAACTAAAACATGCACAGTGTTCATTCTCAACTTTTCGCACTTCAAGTATGTATTTTAGTCATAATAAGAATGTTACAGCTCTCTTACTGAGCAGCACACATTATCAAAACCGATAATAACAATATACATTATTTTCTGTTAGTGTCACACGCAGTGGGGGCTGGCGTGTGTGGAGCTGGTCGTGTTTGGACGGCCATTAGCCCAACCCGCCACGCTCACACGCAGCTAGTGTTGACGGTCTAGCCTTCCGAGGCCAAACGCCATAGGAAGCCTTTTCCGTAGCCCCAACCGGGAAGCCTATGCGTTGCAAACTACTCGCGCTAGGGTTTCGGGTTGGTACGCTCAGGTCTTTTCCTCTCTGGCAATTGTGCTGAAGCCCCCTCCCCTTTTGTTTGCTCCTCTGCTCACCCTCTGTGCATTTGTCCCCTGGTTACTGCCTCCTTTCCTCTCCGCCGCTTTTTCTGGCCAGTGCGGTGTTCCTCTCACTCAACAGCCTCCTGTGTTGTTTTTCCCTTTTCATTATTTTCTTCTGGCTTTCTTGCTGCCGCCGGCTCTCTTTTGGGCCTATTGCTACTTACCTCTATAATATTTGGCATTGTGGAAGATCCCTCTGGCGTTTCACTGCCGCATTCCACCCTCCTTCGCCAGTTCCACTCATCATGCACCGCTCTGTGGAATAACAGCAAGACACAGCCGGATAGGGTTTTGTTATGTCTAACAGCTTTTTCCCCTGGACTAGTTTGCTACGGCAGAGGGGCCCCCTGTCAGACCAATGTAGCACTTGATATGGAGCGACTTGCCTCGTCGTGTAGATGACGAAGTCTTCCAAATAATGTACCTGTCTGGCTATTAGAAATAACAACCAGAATGGTCTATTACTGGAAAGACAGGAGACCGATGACCCAGGCGCCGTAGAAGTGCAGACACGGTATACAGGAGGACACACCACCAGCTGAAAACAAGGCAAGTATCAGACTTTGCATAAGCAATAAGGCCAATACAAAACAGCATACACAGAATACCACTAACCTGCTAACTCAGGTAAGAAGTTAACCGGCTGGTAATGCTGACACCTGCAGTCTAAGCAAAGAATACGGCAATGAGTAACTTCTCAATAAGCATCAACAGAATAACTAGGAGTCCCTAATTACTTTCTTAGTCTTACCGTGTTGGACTCCTGTCCAGTGGTAACAAGGGTCCGGAGGGGCAGAGGAAGTTCGTAGCAAACCTCAGTCGTGAGGCTTAAGAAGCAAACAACCCACAACGTACACCTACGGAAGTCTCTAGTCCGTGTACTTGTGAGGGACGAAAGCAAGGAAGTTCAAAAAACAAAACTAAGCCAAAATCATTCAAGGTGAGGTAGCAGCGTGGAAGCAATCCAAAGCAAAGTCCAATAACAATCCAATGTCGTTCAGGGAGCGAGCAAAGCAGACCAAATCAGTATCCAAGGCAATATCCAATGTCAGGCCAATGTCGAGCAGGGAGCGGGCAGTGCAGACCAAATCAGAATCCAAGGCAAAATCAGGGACAGTCCGAGTTCAAGGTGAGGAAGGCAAAAGATCAAAAGGCAAATTCCAAAGAGCAGCCAAAGCAGTCCGAAGTCAAAACCGGAGGACCAGGAAAAACTATCATCAGGAAACAGGAATCGAATCCAAAACGCCACCGAAGAAAGTTCAGAAGCGCCAGTGATTGTACAGGGAGGAGCTTATGAAGACTGTATCACGTGACTTGGTTTGCGTGATACCGTCACAGCAGGACGAGTGCTCCTGTAGTGTAGAGGACGCCAGCGTTGCCAGGCTATCTTCCAGGCACCGCGCTGCATCCGGGGTAAGTGAAGCACTCGACTGCTAGGATACACTTTAGTTTTGCGCTGGAGTCTTTGATCTTGGATGCGCCGGTGAGCAACTGGCGACGCCGTGCTTTCTTTCCCAGCTAACAGACTGGAAGGGCAGAGAGATCTAACAGTATCCTCCCCCAAAGAGGCCCTCACCCTTCGGGCAGACCAGAACTGGGACACTAGAGCTGGAGCATGCATATTACACGCCGGTTCCCAGGTACGATCTTCTGGACCGTACCCCTTCCAATCCACCAGGTAAAACCGTCTACCCCTGCGTATCCGTGTGCCCAAAATAGCGTTCACTTCATATTCATCTGAACCATGAACTCTAATAGGAAGCGGGCGAGATGGAAGCCTGGTAGAAGGATGGCAAGGTTTAACAAGAGAAACATGAAACACCGGATGGATTTTCCAGGTAAATGTGAGCTTCAACCGGATAGCCACCGGATTAATGACTTCCGAAATGACGTACGGCCCTACAAATTTAGGTGTTAGAGCTTTGCGACCTGGTATTCGCAGGTTACGCGTGGACAACCAAACCATGGTACCTATTTTGTATTCCGGGGCCGGAGATCTATGAGTGTCCGCCGTTTCTTTCATTTTTGCTTGAGCTTGGAGTAAATGTTGTCGAACTTTTCTGCGTGTTTCAGACAAATCCCTCACACAAGCCAGAGCTGCAGGGTTATTCAGTGGAAGCTCAAACTGTATAGGAAGGGCTCTAGGATTAATTCCATACATAGCAAAGAACGGAGAAAACCCTGTCGCAGTATGTATAGAGTCATTATAGGCGTATTCAGCAAAGGACAGAAGCGAGACCCAAGAACCTTGAAGCTGACTGATAAAACAGCGTAGGTATTGGTCCATAGTCGCGTTTACGCGTTCAGTCTGCCCATCGGTTTGTGGGTGATATGCACTGGAGTATCTACCCTCAATACCTAGGGTAGAGGTTAATGCTTGCCAAAAGAGAGAGGTGAATTGTGAACCCCGATCAGTAATGATGATTGATGGAAGACCAAAACGCCTGAATACATGCTTCAGAAACAGGCTCGCCAGAATAGGAGCTGTAGGGATTCCTTTGCAAGGAACGAACAAGGCCATCTTCGTGAGATAGTCAATGATAACCCATATCGTGTCATAGCCTTCCACCAGCGGTAGTTCCACAACAAAGTCCATGGAAATCGTGGTCCATGGCAGTTTGGGTATGGGCATAGGCCGTAACAAGCCTACTGGTTTGCCATGAAGGGATTTGCACTGGGCGCAAACCGCACAGGTTGACAAATGGTCTGCAACATCTTTTGCCATACATGGCCACCAACACCAACGTTTTAGTAAATCCAGAGTCTTCCGGATACCTGGATGGGCGGCAATAGACGAATCGTGGCACCATTGCATCGCCTGTTGTCTAGTAAGAATATTGGGTAGATAGACCTTCCCATCTTTATAAGGGAGGGACTGCACTATCTCCAGCCCCAGAGTGGATATTTCCGTGGGAGATGTCTCCACCCAATCTCGAAGCTTGTCTATAAAGAACGGTTGGAGGGTACAACCACATACCACCTGGTTAGGTAAAAGTGGAACCCCATCCATGTTACTGGGCTCAGGACTACCATGGTTACGAGAAAGTGCATCAGCTTTAGAATGGAGGGCTCCTGGGCGATACGAGATAGTGAAATTAAACATTGAGAAAAACTTGTGCCAGCGAGCATGCCGAGTTGTAGTACACTTAACAGACTGGAGTGCAAGCAGATTTCTGTGGTCGGTAAAAACCTGGACAGGTTCTGAGGTACCCTGCAAATGGTGCCTCCATACCATGAAAGCATCTCTTACTGCCAACAACTCTCGTTCTGTGATAGTGTAATTCCTTTCATATGAGGTGAGTTTCCTGGAGTGATATGCAACCGGGTGAAGACCGTTTGTCTCGGGGCATAATTGCGACAGTATCGCTCCAAGAGCAATACCTGAGGCATCTGCTTCCACAATGTAAGGCCTTGCCGGATTGGGATGCTGGAGTACAGGTGCAGTAGTAAATGCGGTCTTAAGACTTTCAAACGCCTTTTGAGCTTCCCCATTCCAGCAAAAAGACTTTTTGGAACTGGTCAAAACCGTGAGGGGGGCAGCAATGGTTGAGAAATCCTTAATGAAGCGTCGGTAGAAGTTAGAGAACCCCAGAAAGGACTGAAGCTCTTTCAAGGTCACAGGAGTCGGCCAATGCAACACTGCTGATACCTTAGAGGGACTCATTTGCACCCCATGGTTGGTAATGTTGTAACCTAGGAACTCCACCTCCTGTACATGAAATATGCATTTTTCCAATTTGGCGAATAAGTGGTTTTCTCTTAATCGCTGCAATACAATGGTTACATGTGAAATGTGTGTTTCCAGAGAGGGTGAATAGATCAAAATGTCATCCAGATAAACCACCAGATAACGGTCCAGCATATCATGGAACACTTCATTGATGAAATACTGAAAGGTGGCCGGGGCGCTGCACAGCCCAAAAGGCATCACGCAATACTCAAAAAGCCCATATTTGGTTTTGAACGCGGTCTTCCATTCATCTCCCTTTCGAATTCTCACTAGGTTATATGCCCCACGCAAGTCCAGTTTAGTGAACACCACTGAACTTCCGAGGTGATCCAGTAAGACAGAGATCAGCGGGAGTGGATATTGATTTCTTATGGTAACCGCATTCAGAGCCCGATAATCAATACAAGGGGGTAGGTCCCCCTCCCTTTTGGGGACAAAAAATAAAGGAGAGGCTGCCGGGGACTTTGATGGGTGAATGAAACCAGTTTCTAGGGATTTCTCAATATAGTGCTTTAGGATTAAATCTTCTTTGGGTGTCAAAGAGTATATTCGCCCAGATGGTATCTTTGCCCCAGGTACCAGTTCTATTGGACAATCATAAGTCCTGTGGGGTGGCAGAATGTCTGCTGCAACTGAATCAAAAACGTCCTTGTATTCTTGATATTCTTTTGGTAAAGCTGTGTTGTTAACAGCTCCCATAATGGAAGCGGTATCAAGCAAGGCGCGACTAGGTTTCGATGAGTCGGGAGTACTTTCCAAGCAGTTGTTTTCGCAATGATCAGAAAGGAACATCACCTCCCCCGATTGCCAGTCATTTACGGGGTTATGTAACCGTAACCAAGACAGTCCCAATATGCACTTAAGCTGCGGAGCCGCAATGAGATCAAAAGTTATATTTTCATTATGCCCGGAGCTAGTGGTCATCATCAACGTGGCTGTACACTCTGTTACGGGACCTGAAACCAATGAAGACCCATCAACAGCACTCACGGTTTCAGGAAAAGGTTTAATCACAATAGGCAATCCCAACTCTCGAGCATAATTTTTATCCATATAACAGCCGGTAGCCCCCGAGTCTAGGACGGCCAAGACCTCTTTTAGACCACCTGTGTCAGGAGAGAGTAACCGAGAGGTAATAAGGGGTGGAAGAATTAGAGTCCATGGAAGAAATGCCCGGCAGATGGACACCTTCTACTGCCGAGCTTTGGCGTTTCCCTGCTTCTTAGCTGGTTTCTTGGGACAAACACGCAAAAGATGATCTGAGGCCCCGCAATAGAAACACAATCCGTTCTTCCGCCTGTATTCTCTTGTCTCAGCGGAAAGAGGTCCCTGTAATACACCTATTTGCATGGGTTCTGAAGGACTAGGCGTAGGAGCGGGGGGTGAAAAGGACGTGGGAGGAACAGTTCGTTTTTCCCCTTTTCTTTCCGCTCGTCTTGAATCGATTTGTAATACCAAATCAAGAAGTTCAGGGAAGGTATTTGGCACAAGCGGAACAGTGGCCAGGGTATCTTTCAGGGGTTCCGAAAGGCCTTTGTAAAAGAGGGATGCCTTCTTTTCTTCAGGCCATCCGGTCTCTGCCACTAGTTGATTGAACTTGGCCAAATATGCAAGAAGACGCATCTCCCCTTGCTTGAGGCCCAATAACTCTAGATCTGTAGCTTGAGTAGCATATTGTGTATCAAACACACGACTCATTGCATCTATCAAGGCGTCACAATTGTACAGCAAATGACTGCCATCCTCTAGCAATGGGTTAGCCCAGGCGGCCGCTGTACCACCCAAATGGGACAGCAAAAAGGCGGCCTTAGTCGTAGAGTCAGGAAAGGAAGCAGGTCTACAGAGGAAATGCAACCTGCATTGATTCAAAAAGGTCCTGTAAGATTTAGGATCTC
Source organism: Ambystoma mexicanum (assembly GCF_040938575.1). Classification (NCBI taxonomy): domain Eukaryota; kingdom Metazoa; phylum Chordata; class Amphibia; order Caudata; family Ambystomatidae; genus Ambystoma; species Ambystoma mexicanum. Next base: position 210,274,206 of record NC_090922.1, on the reverse strand, counting down.
TGTTGAATCGTTCTGGGGGCGCCAATGGGAACTGTGCCGTCATGTACACTGGCCCAGCCCCTGGTGTCGGTGGTCCTACACCTGACCCAGATGCCATGTCAGACGGTGGTAGTTGTGCGCCTGGGGATTGCATACCTGCTTGTAGCTCAGCGATCCGTCATTGGGTGACGGAATGGGCAGCAGTCATATCATTACGAAGGTCGGCCACTAATTGCAAAATAGTGGTCAAGGTCTCGTTCGCATCCATATTAAAGGCTTCTGAATCTGTCAGACCAATGTAGCACTTGATATGGAGCGACTTGCCTCGTCGTGTAGATGACGAAGTCTTCCAAATAATGTACCTGTCTGGCTATTAGAAATAACAACCAGAATGGTCTATTACTGGAAAGACAGGAGACCGATGACCCAGGCGCCGTAGAAGTGCAGACACGGTATACAGGAGGACACACCACCAGCTGAAAACAAGGCAAGTATCAGACTTTGCATAAACAATAAGGCCAATACAAAACAGCATACACGGAATACCACTAACCTGCTAACTCAGGTAAGAAGTTAACCGGCTGGTAATGCTGACACCTGCAGTCTAAGCAAAGAATACGGCAATGAGTAACTTCTCAATAAGCATCAACAGAATAACTAGGAGTCCCTAATTACTTTCTTAGTCTTACCGTGTTGGACTCCTGTCCAGTGGTAACAAGGGTCCGGAGGGGCAGAGGAAGTTCGTAGCAAACCTCAGTCGCGAGGCTTAAGAAGCAAACAACCCACAACGTACACCTACGGAAGTCTCTAGTCCGTGTACTTGTGAGGGATGAAAGCAAGGAAGTTCAAAAAACAAAACGAAGCCAAAATCATTCAAGGTGAGGTAGCAGCGTGGAAGCAATCCAAGGCAAAGTCCAATAACAATCCAATGTCGTGCAGGGAGCGAGCAAAGCAGACCAAATCAGTATCCAAGGCAATAGCCAATGTCAGGCCAATGTCGAGCAGGGAGCGGGCAGTTCAGACCAAATCAGAATCCAAGGCAAAATCAGGGACATTCCGAGTTCAAGATGACGAAGGGAAAAGATCAAAAGCCAAATTCCAAAGAGCAGCCAAAGCAGTCCGAAGGACCAGGAAAAACTTTGATCAGGAAACAGGAATCGAATCCAAAACGCCACCGAAGAAAGTTCAGAAGCGCCGGTGATTGTAGAGGGAGGAGCTTATGAAGACTTTATCACGTGACTTGCTTTGCGTGATACCGTCACAGCAGGACGAGTGCTCCTGTAGTGTAGAGGACGCCAGCGTTGCCAGGCTATCTTCCAGGCACTGCGCTGCATCCGGGGTAAGTGAAGCACTCGACTGCTAGGATACACTTTAGTTTTGCGCTGGAGTCTTTGATCGTGGATCGCCGGTGAGCAACTGGCGACGCCGTGCTTTCTTTCCCAGCTAACAGACTGGAAGGGCAGAGAGATCTAACACCCCCCTGGACTACTCACCCAAGGGTCAGGGTGACTTCCTTCCGAGGTAGACCCTACCTACATTCCAAAAAAAGGCGCTGTGGAAAAAGAGGCTTGGCGGAAGACTGGACCAAGAAACCACAGGTGAGGAGGAAGGGGAGTGGAGTGACCAGGAACCTGGGTCCGAGGTGGCAGATCTTGATATTTAGGCTATCATTCCAAGATGGAAAGCCTGCTACGCTCCTATTGCACTCTTTTGAAATACTCCTATTATAAAAGGGAAGTGGACAAATATCCTTGGCCAATATTTACTGAAGTGCTGTCAGCTGAAACATTTTTTTGGCACAATTCCTATTAGTGGATGATGCGTGTGTCCTCGATATTTTGTTTAGAAAAATGTTTTCTGCTAGACGAAGTTTGGGGATTGTAGGTATGGAATAGGGACAGCCCAAAGAGTATATAACAAAGTAATCTCATCCCCTGCACACAGCTGTTCTAGGTGGAGGAGTTGGCAGGAAGACGGGGCAGACGTATCCAGAGGTTTCCAGTTGGGAGGGCCCAAATCCCTCTTTTTTCTTCTACTGGATTTGAATGCCTTCCAGCTCACTTGTGGAAGTTTGAAAGGATTTTGAGTCCCTAAAATACTGTGCCTATTGATTCTTGAACAGAATATGGATTCTGTTTGAGCTGCTTGGAGAACAATTCTGTTTTATCCCCAAAGGCAAATCAGCTCAACACCTAAAGAGCAAACACCTTATTTTGGATTGGCTATATGCTGACACCATTGATCCCAAGGGACATGTAATTCTTGTTTGATGCTTGTTATCCTATTAGTGATACCTTTGTGATGAAAATGTCATGGTGCATTAATAGCTGGCTTTTTAACATTTCTGGAATTTGTCCATGTTATTTTTTTTTAAGACTTATCCTTGGCCTCAAGCCCTCGGACCATATTTCTCCAGCTCTAAAATCTCTCCAGTGGTTCCCAATTGCTACAAGGATCAAATTCAAGACCCTGTGCATCATCCACAAGGCTGTCTGGGGCCTGGGGCCAAACTACCTGTGACTCTCTCACTAAATACTTTCCTTCCAGGTCCCTTCGATCCTCTGGCTCCAACTCTCATCAGAAGATCAAAGTCTTCTCCAAGCAGAGATCCAGGGGCAGATATCTCTTCTCAGCTGGCTCCCTCCTATAGAACAGACTCCCACTCTCTCTCTATCTTTAACCAGTCCACCTCAGGTTCCGCAAACAACTCAAGACCTTTCTCTCCTCCTCCTCTTTCCCCCTCCCCTTCTTGTCCTAGCCATCCCCTCTGTCGATGAGATTGGTGGCCTGGTCTCACAAGAGTCCAATAGCATCCTGCCCTTCTGAACAATTTGTCCCAGTACCCCCCCTGTACTGCCCTCTGGGCCCACACCCATCTATCGGGTGGCTTGCCTCAGCTCTGCACTTACCTGTTGTGGGTGGTAGACCTCCCTGTTCACCTTTGCCATGCACTTACCTGCAGCCTCCCCAATGGCACATCTGGCAGTTCCTCCCCCAGGGTACCCTAATTAGCACTTAACCCCACCATACCGCCCCTTTTTTCCTTAATCATTAACTGTACGATCCGAATGTCACGAGGCCTAGCATGACCACTTCCGTTTTCTCTTTATTCATTGCCAATTGCTTTGTTTCTTTGCTCCCTTGTTCCCTTCCTCCCTTGTTCCCTTTCTTGTGGTACTTTGAAACACTGTCTTTGTTGTATAAGCGCCATATAAATAACCAATAAATAAATAAAAATAAATAGTTAATAATCGCAGACATCCAGCCTTCTCCATCCCTCTTCAACTACCGACCTTCTACAGTTAGTATGAGAAGGCTTTTTATCCTTCATTTGATACCACATTGAGAAATGTATTGAGGCAGATATGTTTATGAGATTGTCTATCATGATTCAGTCAGGGAGATATTTCTATGAAGATTGCTTAGCATAGAGAATGAGGTTGCCTAGTAAGGCTTGGTGAGGCAGGTAGCTGGTGTATTAGGTGACTATGGTTTCTTAGAGAAGGTTCATCAGTCCTAGTCTTGATCAGAGGTAAAGGCAACAACAATGATGTTAGCCTTTTCATTCATGGCTTTTGGCATTTTTAGTGTGTTGTGTATAGTGAAATTAATGATAGCACTGTTTCCTTATTACATATTACATATTACTCATGATTAAAATATTTACTTTTTATTGAGAGTGTAAGACACATTCATTGATGTTCCTTAATGAGTATCATCAGATGTCTTTGAACATGAATATTAAGAGTGGTGCATCTATTTGAACTATTGTGTATTGATGTGTTATACAAGGTACATGTCTTTTAATACAAACCAAGGGTTAATGGATGGTGTTAGCAGTGGACTATCAATATATATATATATATATATATATATATATATATATATATATATATATATATTTTTTTTTTTTTTTTTCATTGATTTAGCTGTTATAAACAGCTTTTCAATATACAAATTCATACATTTTAAATTACATTCAAACCAAAAAATAAACAGTTCATTTTGCAATGTACAGACTCAAGCAGCCAAAATATTATTTCAATTTTAACAACAACAAAATCATGTATATACATAGTACGGTGTGTACGTAATACAGATTGTCAGAATAAACAGATATCAAACAACAAACAGTAAACTAACGTTACATTCAATTAATTCATAAAACTAGATTTAAACCATCGATTATCACTGCTTTTAACGCTGCTTGAGACTTTGACTTCTTCTCATGTATCATTATCCCAATTCAAGGACAGTAAGAAATGAGTTAGTGCTATCTGAGCAAAATAATTATTAGAGCACAATAAAAAGGACCATCGCATATCTTGGTCAACAGTTTCTAAATTGAAATCACTTTTGAGAAGTGCATTGATCTTAGGGCAGTTAATTGTGCGCAATAGCAAACTAGATGTTCAAGAGATTCAATCGTATTAGGATCTATACAGAATCAAGTTCTTGAGGCCTCAAGTTGCGTCTTGCTTGGACTTGATAGGTAGGCCATAAATCAAGTCGTGCCCTCAAAAGACCTTCTCTTAATTTTACCTAAGAAAATTTTAAAAGATAAGCCTCGGGGCTTTTTACTGCTTTATGCCAGAACCGAAACGTACATGGTTGGCGATACTTTTGACATTTTTCTAGGGTAGTAATCCAGTCTAATTGATATAACGTTTTTTTGGACTTCTCTGAGTTAGTTATTAACATAAGGATTGATATGTTTGTCATAGTTTTACAAAGGTCTTGTCAGATGATAACATATAATCAGCAATTATCGAAAGTGTGTTTGCTTTTTGATTTGCCATTAGGCATTTACGGAAAAGCATACAACAACGCCAAGTATAGACAGCATGCATGGAAATAAGACCTAATTCATAGCGCAGCCAGGGACTAGGGAAACACTGAGGCAAATTGAGCACCGCCCGCCAATATTTTGCTTCAGATCTATCAAAATTTAGATTTTTACAATTCAAAAGTGTTTCCACCCCAAATAAAATTGAAGGTATTACTTTCATGGTCCAGAAGATTATTGCTGGTTTAATGGTAAATTTCCCAAATGTATGTAATATTATTTTAGTCTGTGAGATGGCCGTAGTTAACTTTGCCTCCATGCGCTCAACCTGACTACATGGTTGTCACAATTTCTAATGGTGTATTATTTATTGACCACCTTAGCTTGTATTTATGGAGACGATTTGTATGGTAGACTACGATCTGAGTTTTTTTGGTGTTAACTACTAATTGATTCTCCGATAAATACAAGTCGAACGCATCAATGAGGTTCTGTAGGCCCTTTGACATTTTTGAAATAAGAACTATGTTGTCCACATAATTCAGATTAGTAATTTTTTGTCCTTTTAGAACTGGGGCATTGGAAGGTATCTGCAGAAAGACCGTGCTTAGGTCGTGTATGAAATAATTGAAAATTGCTGCAGCTAGTAGACAGCCTTGCTTTAGACCTCGTGCTGTCTTAATTGGAACGGACAGCAAACCCTCCAAAGTAAGTCTGACACAAATCGATGTTGCAGCATGAAACGCATAAATAATATCATAGAGATCTGTAGGGCAGCTGTCTCTTGATAGTTTCGCCATTAGTAAGGGACGGGAGACAGAATCAAATGCGGCATGTAAGTCAATGAACGCAAAGTAAACTGATTGTTTATGGGATTGACTAAGAGCTTTTATTGCATTAAGAGTTAATAGATTGACACAGGTGCCTAGGCCCGCAACAAAACCTGTTTGGTGCCGATCTTGCTTACCACTAGATTCTGTCCATTGATTAAATTCAGCCAATACTAATTTTGCAAACATTTTTCCGGGAGCGTCCAGCAAAGCAATCGGACAGTAATTTCTAGGGTTAGAGCGGTCACCCTTCTCATAAATTGGGACTATTACAGAGCATAGCCATGAGGCTGGCAGTTTGCGATGGACCATCACTTGTAAGAAGATTGCATTAAGATTCTTGGCCCAATGCCTTGGATTTTCTTTCAAAATGGCATCATGGAGACCATCGGGGCCAGCAGCTCGTGATGAGCTTAGCTTTTGGATCAACTCTTCGATTAAGGAGGGTGAGCAGTGGATGTTCCAAGAGGTGGAAGATTGAAACTTATAGTCATTAGGGTCAAAGATTGGGTCTCTGTATGAATCAGAGAAGTGTGATATCCAGGCGTCCTCTGTTACGGCTCCAGTTTGTACATGGGCTTGAGACAAATTTGATTTATTGTTATTGTTATTGTTATTGTTATTTTGCATTTATATAGCGCCTTATATACCATTGGTATGGTCTGAAGGCGCTGGTAGGTTGAACGCCCTTGGGAACCGAAGTTCAGGTCAGTATAGAGAGTAGAGGGAGTCCAAAAGTGCGTGTGCGCACTAGGTATGTGTGCAGCTGGTGCGGAAATCGAGTGGTAGCTGCTTCTTAGTTGTACGTGTGGTGGTTGAGAGGTCAGGAGTATGTGTTTGCTCTGGTCGGTTTTACCCAGAACGAGTGTGGCTGCGTTAGGCCTGAGGAGAACGCCTGGCTGGGGGGTGTGAATCCAGCAATGATTACTTAGAGTGATGTGGAGTAAGAGGGAGATGTGGATATGAGAACAGTTATACCGAATGGTGTCATAGTATCTCTGTGTTCTAGATGAGTGGTGGTGTAAGAGGGAGAGTAAGCGTGGGGTGTGGTATGATGTATGTTTTCAAGTGTTTACTTCATTCCAAAGCATATTAAGCATCGTCTGTTGTACAAATTCGTCCGTTCCTCATATTCGTCCGCTCCACACATTCGTTCAGTCATTATCATCGTCTAGTTCACACCCTCGTACACTTCTAAACGCTGCTGGCAACAGTTCTGAATTCAACTTTCACAGAGAGGCTATTGGGTGCAACTTTCAAGTGTAACTGGGTACACTTCTAAGATGCAATTGGGTACACTTCTAAATTAAGGTGGGAACCGTTTTACAATCAGCTATCAGATAGGCTATTGGGTGCAGCTTCTAAATGCAATTGGGTATATTTCTAAAATGCTGTTGGATACACTTCTAATTGCAAGAGGGTACAATTCTAATTCAACTTTCTCTGAGGAGGTGCGGGGTACAGTTCTAGTTGCGAGTGGGAACAGTTCTTTATTCAACTTTCACAGAGAGGCTATTGGGTGCAAACTTTCAGGTGCAACTGGGTACACTTCTAAATGCAAGTGGGAACAGTTCTAAATTTCAGCTTTCACAGAGAGGCTATTGGGTGCAGCTTCTGAATGCAATTGGGTACACTTCTAAATGCCGTTGGGTACATTTCTACATGTAAGAGAGAACAGTTCTAAATCAACTTTCTCACAGAGGCTAACCGGCGCAACTTCCAACTCTAATTGGATACACTTCCAGGAGCAGGTGGGAGCAGTTCTAATGCGGGTGGTAACGGATTTAAATTCAACTTTCGCAGAAAGGCTATTGGGCGCAGCTTCTAAATGCAATTGGGTACAATTCTAATGCAGGTGAGGACAGTTCTAAATTCGACTTTCTCAGAGAGGCTATTGGGTGCAGCTTCTAAATGCAATTGGGTACACTTCTACATGCCAGAGGGAACAATTCTAATTCAACTTTCTCAGAGAGGCTATCCGGCGCAACTTCAACTGTAATTGGGTACACTTCTAGATGGAGGTGGGAGCAGTTCTAATGCGGGTGGTGACAGATCTAAATTCAACTTTCACAGAGAGGCTATCGGGCGCAGCCTCTGAATGCAACTGAGTACACTTCTAAATGCAAGTGGGAACAATTTTAAATTCAACTTTCACAGAGAGGCTAATTGGGGACAGCTTCTAAATGCAAATTCTAGTGTATCTTTCTCAGAGGGCTATCTGGCGTACTTCTAAATGCTAACATTCACAATTCCATCTAAGAGTGGACATGCTAACATTCACAATTCCATCTAAGAACATGCTATCATTCACAATTCCATCAAGGAGTGGACATGCTAACATTCACAATTCCATCAAGGAGTGGACATGCTAACATTCACAATTCCATCAAGGAGTGGACATGCTAACATTCACAATTCCATCTAAGAACATGCTAACATTCACAATTCCATCAAGGAGTGGACATGCTAACATTCACAATTCCATCTAAGAACATGCTAACATTCACAATTCCATTAAGGAGTGGACATGCTAACATTCACAATTCCATCAAGGAGTGGTCATGCTAACATTCACAATTCCATCTAAGAACATGCTAACATTCACAATTCCATCAAGGAGTGGACATGCTAACATTCACAATTTCATCAAGGAGTGGACATGCTAACATTCACAATTCCATCTAAGAACATGCTAACATTCACAATTCCATCAAGGAGTGGACGTGCTAACATTCACAATTCCATCAAGGAGTGGACATGCTAACATTCACAATTCCATCTAAGAACATGCTAACATTCACAATTCCATCAAGGAGTGGACATGCTAACATTCATAATTCCATCAAGGAGTGGACATGCTAACATTCACAATTCCATCTAAGAACATGCTAACATTCACAATTCCATCAAGGAGTGGGCGTGCTAACATTCACAATTCCATCTAAGAACATGCTAACATTCACAATTCCATCTAAGAGTGGACATGCTAGTATTATGGCACTCTATGTTATTGGTAGGTAAGGTAGAGTGGCAGGGGTTTTCAGGAGTAGAGTGATTGCTCTACTCCCCACCCATGCCACACTCACGGTTTTTGTTGGTGTTTGTTGGCTTCCTTGGCGTCCCCTGCGGACACCTGCTGACACATCCTGGAGCCGCCTCTGTAGGAGCCGCCCTTCGCCAGAGGGGCTGCCGGGCAGAGGGCTGCCCTGGGAAAGTCGGGGATAAAGGGGAGGTGGACGAATCAGGGCAAGGGGAGGACAAAGGGGGCGGGACTGAGGGAGGGAAGCTGCCGTGCAGAAGGGAGGCAGCAAGGGCCTCCTGGCCCCAAAATGGTGGCATGGGGGGGCAGGGGCACAGAGATTCCTTTGTGGGGGGCATCTGGGGTCGGCTTGCCCTGCGCAGCACTCACCTGCTTCCCGATGGTAAAGGAAGCAGGGAGGCTGCCGCGGGTCGCTAGACCCGAGCCCATGGGCCCAGTTAGCCAATGGGGAACGGGGGGCGGGATGGGAGGCGGGAGCAGGGATCCAGGAAGGAGCGGGGAGAGGGGACGCAAAGAGGGTGCAGGGGCCTGGGGGCACAGAGATTCCTTTGTGGGGGGCATCTGGGGTCGGCTTGCCCTGCGCAGCACTCACCTGCTTCCCGATGGTAAAGGAAGCAGGGAGGCTGCCGCGGGTCGCTAGACCCGAGCCCACGGGCCCAGTTAGCCAATGGGGAACGGGGGGCGGGATGGGAGGCGGGAGCAGGGATCCAGGAAGGAGCGGGGAGAGGGGACGCAAAGAGGGTGCAGGGGCCTGGGGGCACAGAGATTCCTTTGTGGGGGGCATCTGGGGTCGGCTTGCCCTGCGCAGCACTCACCTGCTTCCTGCTGCCCTGGACGGAGCAGTGATGAAGGGAGGGATGGGCGGGTCGGGGGCTGGGCTAGGGAGGGGCTGGGAGGCGGGCGGGTGAAACAGATTGCGGAAGGGAGAGGCAGGGAAACACGGGGAAACGCGGGGCCGGGGGGGGGGGAGAAAATACAAAATATACGCGGCAAGGGTCGCGGAGGGGGGCGCACTCACCTGCTCCTCAGATGGAAAGAGGAGTAGGTGCAGTGGCTCGGGTCGCTAGACCCAGCAAGGCCAGACTTGGTGACCAATCAGGGGTGGGGGGCGGGCTGGGAGGCGGGCGGGTGAAACAGATTGCGGAAGGGAGAGGCAGGGAAACACGGGGAAACGCGGGGCCGGGGGGGGGAGAAAATACAAAATATACGCGGCAAGGGTCGCGGAGGGGGGCGCACTCACCTGCTCCTCAGATGGAAGGAGGAGTAGGTGCAGTGGCTCGGGTCGCTAGACCCAGCAAGGCCAGACTTGGTGACCAATCAGGGGTGGGGGGCGGGCTGGGAGGCGGGCGGGTGAAACAGATTGCGGAAGGGAGAGGCAGGGAAACACGGGGAAACGCGGAGCCGGGGGGGGGGGAGAAAATACAAAATATACGCGGCAAGGGTCGCGGAGGGGGGCGCACTCACCTGCTCCTCAGATGGAAAGAGGAGTAGGTGCAGTGGCTCGGGTCGCTAGACCCAGCAAGGCCAGACTTGGTGACCAATCAGGGGTGGGGGGCGGGCTGGGAGGCGGGCGGGTGAAACAGATTGCGGAAGGGAGAGGCAGGGAAACACGGGGAAACGCGGGGCCGGGGTGGGGGGAGAAAATACAAAATATACGCGGCAAGGGTCGCGGAGGGGGGCGCACTCACCTGCTCCTCAGATGGAAAGAGGAGTAGGTGCAGTGGCTCGGGTCGCTAGACCCAGCAAGGCCAGACTTGGTGACCAATCAGGGGTGGGGGGCGGGCTGGGAGGCGGGCGGGTGAAACAGATTGCGGAAGGGAGAGGCAGGGAAACACGGGGAAACGCGGGGCCGGGGGGGGGGGGGAAATACAAAATATACGCGGCAAGGGTCGCGGAGGGGGGCGCACTCACCTGCTCCTCAGATGGAAAGAGGAGTAGGTGCAGTGGCTCGGGTCGCTAGACCCAGCAAGGCCAGACTTGGTGACCAATCAGGGGTGGGGGGCGGGCTGGGAGGCGGGCGGGTGAAACAGATTGCGGAAGGGAGAGGCAGGGAAACACGGGGAAACGCGGGGCCGGGGGGGGGGAGAAAATACAAAATATACGCGGCAAGGGTCGCGGAGGGGGGCGCACTCACCTGCTCCTCAGATGGAAAGAGGAGTAGGTGCAGTGGCTCGGGTCGCTAGACCCAGCAAGGCCAGACTTGGTGACCAATCAGGGGTGGGGGGCGGGCTGGGAGGCGGGCGGGTGAAACAGATTGCGGAAGGGAGAGGCAGGGAAACACGGGGAAACGCGGGGCCGGGGGGGGAGAAAATACAAAATATACGCGGCAAGGGTCGCGGAGGGGGGCGCACTCACCTGCTCCTCAGATGGAAAGAGGAGTAGGTGCAGTGGCTCGGGTCGCTAGACCCAGCAAGGCCAGACTTGGTGACCAATCAGGGGTGGGGGGCGGGCTGGGAGGCGGGCGGGTGAAACAGATTGCGGAAGGGAGAGGCAGGGAAACACGGGGAAACGCGGGGCCGGGGGGGGGGAGAAAATACAAAATATACGCGGCAAGGGTCGCGGAGGGGGGCGCACTCACCTGCTCCTCAGATGGAAAAGCCATACGCCATATTTCCGCCGAATTTTTAGACCAAATCGAAGAAAGCATAGCTTCACCATCTTGTTGGAAAATCCACGCTCAACGCCCACGAATCCAGTTCGAATATTTGCATTTAGCTGATTTCAATGCGATATTGGTGTTAGCATTATTTGTTACAAGGATTTGTCTCTTTACCTTACGATATTCAGCCTTGCGTATTTTAATTGCGAGGTCGAACGAATGCTTATGAATTTTTACATGTGAATTTGGCACAATGGTATTCCGAAATGGTTCTAAAAAGTCAGTATACTCAATCAATTTATATGAGTTATCTGTATGGCATGTGAGAACTTCATTAGGTTTCCATGTGACCATTTTAGACGGTTTTTGGTATTATTAACCATTAGATGTTGAGTGAGCCATTGTCTGACAGAGGGAGCAGATGACCAGTTAAGCTGTAGTGAGAGAAGGTGATGATCACTTCCTGACTGCAGGATTATCTCGAACAAAACAACTCTATTAAACATAGATTGTTCAACATACATATAGTCGATGATACTTTGACTAGTGTCGCGCTTCCATGTGGGATTCGGTGGTATGTCTCTTTCCACTGAGCCATATTACGATCAGTCATGAGACAGGACCAGGTGGAAGAGGCCTTCGTCTTGTTTTTGTTAAGAGAGGATAGACAATCCATGTTTAAGTCGCCCACTATGATGGTTTCAGTGATACCAGTTGTGGTTAGATGAAATAGAAGATCCCCACCACCCTGATCAATCAAATAAATGGTATTCTGACATGAGTGCCAAGGCGAAGCAAGCAACAAATAAAAGCTGCTACGTCTGTTCACTCATCCCGCATGCATCAGGAACACCGAAAATGTTTGTACCACAGGAAGTGCCCTTGTCGGAGGCCCAATGTTTAATTTATCTGGTTTTATGCAGAATAAAGAGCACGTTCCAGGCGCACACCGTCACATTGGAAAAGCTGGCGAATGAGAAAACATGCACAAGCCGGCGCCAAGGAGTAATTTGACTCGAGGAACCATTTCTTGTCATCAAGGGGACATGATATCCAGAAAATAAATGGCACGTAGAAACAATCCAATGCAAAGCCGAAGCACTTCGAGGCCTACCAAATGACACTTTCCAAGGAGATAGCACAAAAAAGGCTGGCAGACGAGGCGAAGCTGATACAGAACAAATTAGTGAAGGTGGACGCTGTCAACGCCAGCGCAACCACAGACCGAGAAAACGAGGGGGACGAAGGAGCGGGAAACAGACCAGCAACAATAGCAGCGCTGCGGGCCACAGGAGGACAAAGGCAGTGGAACGGAGAAGAGCAATACGGTGGGCAACAGTGGCAAGAAAGACCAGCAAGAGGAAGAGGTGGGTACCGTGGCCAGCGAGGGGGTTTTGGAGGAATGGGAAATAGGGGATTTGGCGGCCAAGGAATGTGAGGCGGGCCACAAGGGTCATGCTGGAACTGTGGGAGATGGGGACACTACTCTAGAGATTGTAGAATGCGGCCTTCAGGGTATTTCCAGGGGCAACTACCGATGGGAAGTGGGAGACAGCAAGACCAATGCTATAAAGAACCTCAGGTACAGCAAGGACAGCAACCACCACCACAACCAATGGCAAGACAAAATGCAGTAGGAAGCGCAACCAATAATTGTTATGCAACATCTGCAAACGGTGCGCCCGCACCGTACCGTGTTGTGACCGTGATTGGAGACAATGTCTTCTCAGTGCCAGGGCAAGAAAGACATTCAGATTAGGACAGCCCACAGGGAACACTTGCGTGTCCAGTCCTATCCACCACCCTATGTGCAGAAGAGGAACCACTAGTGGGGTCAGAGATAGGAAATAGGCAGCTTATCTTTATGGTAGACTCTGGAGCGGAGAAATCATGTCTTATGGAAGGGCGGTTTCCGCTCTCAGGCAGGAATTTAGAGATGCAGGGATTCTCTAGGGCTATTTTAAAAGTTCCTTACACTAAAGATCTTGATATAACGGTGGGGGGAAAAACCGTGCACGCACCCTTACTGTACCACGAAGATGCGCAAATCAATTTGTTGGGGAGAGATTTGTTAAGCAAATTGAATATGACGATCTCGTTTACAGAACGAAGAATAGTGTGCTCAACACCAGGAGTATGCCCAGTACGAGCCATGTTGATGATCAGCACAGTAATGAACAAAGTTGTGGTGCGAGGAATACCCATTGATATAAGCATGTTTATACATGTTATCAAGGTGTTAGCATGAGTGGTGCCAGAGATAGCAAGAAAAGAATGGAGGACAGCATCAGATTTCATATCCCGCCCATTCGCACACACAGACCTTGTGCCAGGCACGATAATGTCCATAGACATTGAGGCAGTTCAAGTATCCAGCAAACGTATTGTGGTCATAGGACTGGACGCGCATGGGTGCGAGTGGAGGACTGTGTTATGCATAGACCCAAACATAATGCTACGAGATATAACAGATGAGGAATTATTCACTGATGGTGAGGATGATGGAGAAATAATAGTGGAAATAAGCATACCACCTGACATCATGGTCCAGTACATAGATGTACATAACCCACTGATGGCTAGCATTAAGGCCCCACTGACTATATTTGAGGAAGACATGGCAAAATTAGCACCTGAAATTTGGACCACCGGGCCCCACGATGTAGGGCTGTTGCATGAGGTGACACCAATAAAAATAAAACTCAAGCCAGGTGCAATACTGCCGAGGGTAAAACAATATCCCATATCAAGAGAAGCGGAGGAGGGAATTAGGGAAACCATAAATGCACTCCTGAAACAAGGCATCATAGTGCCATCAAACTCCCCATGTAATACATCGATTTTCCCGATCAAAAAAGCAAAGGGAGGGGCGTGGAGGATGATCCAAGATCTCCGCCCACTCAATGACATCATTCAAAAAGAGTTCCCATTAGTGCCTAACCCGGCATCAATATTGTGCAGTGTGCCAAAAGAATCAACATGTTTCACTGTAATTGACTTGAAGAATGCTTTCTTCTCCATACCACTCGACCCAGGATCCGAGTACCTGACAGCGTTCACATTAGGGAACAACAGGTATGAACATCGCCGACTCCCGCAAGGGTATTGTGAAAGCCCCAGCATTTTTAACAGGGTGATACGGGAAGACATTGGAAACATAGATGTAGAGAGCACCATCATTCAATACGTAGACAATTTACTCGTCTGTAGCCATACAGAAGAAAAATGCCAAGAAGACTCGATAGCACTACTGAATGTGCTAGCTACCAAGGGATACAAGGTAGACAAAGGGAAATTGCAATACTGTCTCGCCGAGGTTGTATACCTCGGACAGTTAATATCGAAAGATGGGAAGCGAATACTCCCAGACAGAGCAGCTGCTATACGCAACATAATAATACCAAAAACTGTGAAAGACATGCAAACATTTCTTGGCATTTGTAATTATTGCCGAGCATGGATCCTTGATTACGCAGCATACACACGCCCCTTACTACAAGCGTTAAAAGAGGCACTGAAAAATAGAGCGACAATAAAATGGACGCAGGAAATGATAACACAGTATTTGAAATTAAAAGACCTCATTGCTGACACCCCAGTCCTCGCGAACCCAGATTATGAGAGGGAATTTTTCTTGTTTTCACACTGCAATGGGACACTGATGACAGCAGTACTGACACAGAAAACATCACTAGGTCACAAACCATTGGCTTACTACAGTGGGACACTAGATCAGGTAATGCAAGGCCATTTCGCGTGCGAACAGGCTCTCGCAGCTGCAGCCTTTGCGATTGAAAAAAGCACCACCATTGTCATGGGATGTTCGGTAACGCTATATGTGGAGCATTCCCTGTTCACCATCCTTGAGCGATCAAAATCAACACTAACGACACAAAGAGCAACAGCATATGAAGTTATAATTTCAAGCCCCAACGTACACGTTGTGAGGTGCAAGACAGTGAACCAAGCAACATTTATTACAGAGCCATGCACGACAGAGGACATACAGGAACACGATTGTGCCACATATGAGGGGGAAAGTGATGATATCCCGAAAGCAAGCGAGAATGCCCTACAGGAGGGAGAAATATATTTCATAGATGGGTCAGCATCAATAAACCCCGAGACAGGGGAAAAACACGTTGGAATGGCGGTAGTACGCATGGAAGAAGATGAATATTAGACAATTGTGCAAAAGCGCCTCCCATCCCATTATTCAGCACAGGCAGCAGAATTAACTGCCCTGATTGAAGCCCTGCGCACAGCCAAAGGCTGTGCAGTGACAATATACTCAGACTCAGCATATGCAACTACCACGGTGCACTCAGGATTGTCATGGTGGCGTAGACGAGAATTCAGGAGGGCAGACGGTTCTCCAGTACAGCATGCAACATTGTTGAACGAGCTGATAGATGCATTAGCAGTACCATCAGTAATGGCAGTGGTGAAATGCCAAGCCCATCCCAACAACACAGATGCAATCTCATTGGGAAGCGCGGCAGCCGATGCGGCAGCGAAGGAGGCCTCGTATTTCAATGTGACACCAACACTCAAATGCATCACAAAAGCAACCACCACAGATCCACGATAGGAGGCATATAATAATACCCCAATAGCGCAAATAATAGAGTTGCAAAGAAGAGCGTCCCAAGAGAAGCAAGAACTGTGGAGCAAACAGGGATGTAAACAATCAGCCACAGATCTCATTTGGAGGCAAGAGACAACAGGAAAGGTTGTAAGGCCCATAGAATTACTAGAAATAGCATTCCAACAGCTGCACTTCCCCGGCCATGTAACCAAACAACACATTGCTGCAGACATTCAGGAACACTGGTTCGTCCCAATTTGCAAGAGCACCTGTCAAAATTAATTGTAGAATGTATAACATGCCAAACATATAATTCAGGAATGACATTAAGAACACTGCATGGTACCTTGGCCCGACCAACAGGACCATTTAGAGAGCTCCACATAGACTATGCTGATATGGGAGAGCGGTGTAATGGAGCAAGATATTTGATTGTGGTGGTGTGCCCCTTTTCAAGGTGGGTGGAAGCAGGCCCGTGTCCCCACCCAGACACGAAGTGTGCAGCCAAGTTCCTCGTGCGGGAGGTGTTTTCACGATGGGGGATATGCGATGTGATTATCGGATGCACACAGGGCTGCCACAGTGCTGGGGGAAGAGTTCCAGGAATACCTAACCCAGCTAACACGCGCAGTACGCAGCATAGCGCGACAAATAGCACCGCCTTTTACTGAAAATGTGATGATGGATACTACCACACCGGCCGCAGACAGTTCAAGCGGGCCACTGATGCCGGGGGCACATGTGTATGTCCGCAGCTTTGTGAGAAGGTGGAATTCACCCAGGTTCCATGGCCCCTACAAGGTCATTTATAGTACACCCACCGCGGTGAAGGTAAAGGGATTGAAGTATTGGGTGCACTTATCCGATGTGAGGAGGGCACACAATAGTACAATCCCCCAGGAGGAGCAAGACAGCGCCACTGGAACAACAAATGAGGTTGAAAGCAAATAACAAAATAGTCAGAAAAAAAGAATATGCAGAGATAACAGTGATGATATGTATTTTGTTCTGCACAGCTTATCTCCTCCTTGCTTCTTTTCTGTCTCTTCCCCCTCTCCTCTTTAATTGGCCAACATATTGTCTCTACACCTCAACTGTCTCTCCCTCTCTTTCTCCCACCTTCATCCGATTATTACCTCTATACCAAAAGTAAATGAGCAATAGAGTAAAAGAATAAGCCTGACTGAAAATGATGATTAAAACGTGAAGTTGAACAAGAATGTAAATATATGTATATATTGTGGTGACTTAACAAATTCATATCGTCCCTCCAGGTGAACAATGGCCCAACGACCTACGATCGGAGAGAGCAAATTAATACTACATAGTGATAGGGTCGCCATTAGGGCTAAAAGGTTCAGTGATTTTGAATGCGTTTTGAAATGTGCTGCAATTTTGATGTCAGTAATGTTGTTTTTTGCAGCTTGGTACTATACCCTTTTATCTCTTGTTAATGACATGCCAATGGGGGGAAGCGGGGCTAACATAATAAAAGAAGGATCGCAAATGATATGCAGTGGGGGGAAGACTATATGGCAGGAGTCACATGAAATTAATGTCAACAAAACAGATGGAATCCAACCCTCAGAATAAATCACTGTAGGATCAAAAAGTGTGTCAGTGTTACATTTCGATGTAAATATAAGTAATGCTTATGGATATAACGAATATGATGGAGATTATTATTGGACAAATGATTTAATTAACACTAGTATTAATGCACAGACAACCATACACCCTACCTCACACAATATTGCTGCTACTGATGACGATACATATGCCATATTGAATAGTAATGATACAACCTGGGCCGGGATGTTTTCAATACATTACAAAAGGGTGAAAAACAATAACCAGGAAGGGAGAAGGAGGAGAAAAAGGGGGGCGGGAGGGAAAAGATACAACATCTATGACGACCTGGGGTTAGATGAAATAGAAGATCCCCGCCACCCTGATCAATCAAATAAATGGTATTCTGACATGAGTGCCACGGCGAAGCAAGGAACAAATGAAAGCTGCTACGTCTGTTCACTCATCCCGCATGCATCAGGAACACCGAAAATGTTAGTACCACAGGAAGTGCCCTTGTCGTAGGCCCAATGTTTAATTCATCTGGTTTTATGCAGAATAAAGAGCACGTTCCAGGCGCACACCGTCACATTGGAAAAGCTGGAGAATGAGAAAACATGCAGAAGCCGGCGCCAAGGAATAATTTGCCTCGAGGAACCATTTCTTGTCATCAAGGGGACACGATATGCAGAAAATAAATGGCACGAAGAAACAATCCAATGCAAAGCCGAAACACTTCGAGGCCTACCAAATGACACTTTCCAATGGATAAAAGAGGTATGTGACCCAACCTGGTCGCAACATGTCGCAAAGCTAACGTGGGTCACAGCATTAGAGAAACCTATCAAAATACAAAAACAGGTATAACATGAACTGTGTTTCCATGGGGAAGGGAAAGTGAACATGGGGGAGGCAAGGAAATGTAACAAAACGGTAATAATACCCGACATGAATAAAGGCACAGCTGCACTAATGGGCATGTATTGGGTTTGCGGAAAACAAGTTTACCTGCACCTCCCTGCATCGTGGAAAGGAACTTGTGCTCTAGTGACCCTCCACACAGCCCTGATGGTAATACCAGAAAGCCATATCCAGGGGTCAGCAGAACAATCGGCTGGCATATCGGCAGCAGGGCAATCAGCTGGCATATCGGCAGCAGGGCAATCAGCTGAACCATCGACAGCGCCCCAAATAACAAGAACAGAAGCTCCAGCATATGAACTATTGTCAGAATATGAACTAAAGAAAAGATTGACATGGAATAAAAGGTCTTCCAATTACATCTCATCCGAATCATCAAAACTCCTTGCTGAGATCCCGCAAAAATACAAGCTCTTTTCATCAGCAGAGACATTCTTCACCTCACTTCTTGCCCCGGGACTGCAAGCATGAGCGAATGTCAAATGGTTGCAGATAGTGCGCTGGGAGCTCTTTCAACTGGCTAACGACACTGAAGAGGGGTTCAACGTGATAAAAATAGAGCTCCGCGCGCTGCGCCTAATGGCAATGCAAAACAGATATGTCCTAGATCTCCTCACGGCGATGGACGGCGGTGTTTGCTGAAAAATTGGGGGGGGGTGTGTTGCACATTCGTGCCAGCTGAAGATGCTGATAACGGGACACTCTCCCATGTGATAAACGCAGTGCACAACTTAGGGGAGAGAATGAGAGCGGAAGGAGGAGCAGAAGAAAGCACATGGTTCAACAATTTGTTCAGCTGGATACCATCATGGGTAAATGTGGCAATGAAAATACTGATCCCCATCATCGTTTTTGTGCTCCTGTTCTTTTGTGTATGCCAACTGGGACTACAGTGTTTTGAGAAAAGCATGCCAACCTCGGCTATGATGATGGTAACAATGGGCCGACCGACAATGGTAGCTACCATGATAGATGCACAAATGCAAACAGGAGAATATACTACACCACAATACAGAATGACACCAATTTACAGGCAATATGGGGATATAGTGGATAATTTGCATCATACAACGATAAAAGAACCAAGAGAGTTGCAATGGTACCAAGAAGTATGGGTAGATCTAGATGGGGATGGAGGTATTTACTTAATGTGTACACCAGATGAATATGCCAGAAGAGGAAACAGCCTTAGAAGCATTTGTAGAGCATGGATGCCCATAAAAGGCACCCCTGCATGGGACGAGGCGGTGGCAGAGGCTGAGTACTACCGAAGGGAGAATGAAAAGAATAAAAAGTAGAAGTATTCATTACTTTAGATGTAATGAAAAGGGGGAATGTGTGGGAGTGAGGGGCCAATGGGCCCCTCTCTACCATGACTTCTCAGTACAAAACTTGAACCAAGTGCCTCCAGTGGTGGGTACGCCCCTCGCCCTTATGTGATACTAACTTTTGGTTACATTTGCGTAGATGGAAACACCGAGCAGGACACAGGGCATCCATTTTTTGTACCCCCTTTCGACTCCATCTTGGTAACCAGGCCTCACTGCGATAGTACAAAATGCATCTCTCCCTTTTGCCACCCGCAGTAGCTTGGAGCACATGGCCCCCACCCTCGTCCCCACTCCAACTGGAAAACTCTGCAGCTCCATTCTCACGCTGAGGCCGGAGCTGCTTGCAACAAATAATAAATGTAACACATCCCTTTTCCTCTGAGATCACTGTCCTGCATGTGAACCAACATGAGCCAAGCACATAGCTCGTTCATCTCCACAAAAGTGTCCTTGCCCTCTTATCCTCGCCAGTTGAAACTTATTGCCATTCTAACCCTGTGCCCTTGCAAGGCATCCCTTTCATGTGCCAAACTGCCAACCATGCTATGAAGCCCACCCAACAGACCCACAACTAACATTAGACCCCTGTTGCAGTATATCATGTCGAATACTAACAAGTGCCACATACCTGAGATTCTTGTGAGACTAACCCCATAGTTCAATGACAGTATTACAGTGGTCAAGCCCCATAAACCTGTGACCTGTATAACCCAAATGTGTAGATGATATAAACTCTTGAGTGATTTGTATAACGACATGATACACTACTGAGAGTCTTTTGATCAACTATTATTTAGTGCATGCATTACTCAGAATGTATTTTCTTAGCTTAGATAGTGACCACCGTGTTTCACAGCGACCTGACCTTCACCCATCCAGAGCACAAATGTCTGACGTCAATCCTCACGCCAACCAAGCAACCAACCCGGAGGAAGAGATGATGCCCACACCTAAGACACCACCACGGCTGACCAATCCAGGTCCAACATAGCATCATATGTTAAAAATGTAGATGTACTATATAAATGTGTTGTAACCTTGATGTGGTCAGAGCGCTCTCAGAGATCTAGATAAACTTTTCCTTGAACTCTCGCAGCCTGCTCTTTTGTGCCTTATTCCCTGCCCAGGGACTGTCTGTTTTATTCATTTCACACGTGTGAGTCAGGGAGGGCACAAACAATGGTTTCAGTGATACCAGTTGTTACTGATATGAGGTCTAGGAGCCCGGTTAACCCCGCAAAAAAGGCCACGTCGGATAGCCCTACCAGGTTACGGTAGATATTAATAAGAGCTATTATGTGGTTGTTACAAGTAATTTTCACAAGTTGCATGAAGAAGTTAACATGCATCCATGCTTCAATTTTAAATCCAAATTTCTTGTTAGCAGCCACCATTAAACCTGACGATATATATATATATATATAGTGGCATTGTTAATCGTCTGCTCTTTTTAACGCTGCACAATGACAGGTGCATGCTTTTCCATACCCCCACTCCTACAACAACCCCTGCTGCGGAGGGGGGTGGTCATGGACACGCCCCTGGGGATGGAAGGAAGGCTCTAGAGGTAGGTGTGATCAAAATCATGGCACAGGAGAGTGTTGTGTGGTTTCGTCCAATATTACATAGAGGTTTGTGTTGTTAAGGGATTTCAGGTTCCTTTTCTCAATTGGGGGTTAGATTTTTTTGTGGTTGACTCGTGTTGGAATGTGAATCCAAAATGTATCATAAAGTGATCACTCGAGAGAATGTGTATTGGGGGCACAATTGTAGTTAGTGTTGTTTGCAGAAGATTGCACCCAGAGCATGTTTGGCTTGACCATTTTTGTAGCTGCATGCCGAATAGGTGGGAGATTAGTGATTTGGCAGAACTGGTATTTTCCTCTTCAAACCAAATGTTAAAGTCTCCTAATAGGATTGGGTGGTTGTGTTCTGTTTCGATTTTAGTTATGGCATCCACATATTTTTCTGTGAAGGTTGGGTTGGATGTGGGTGGTCTGCAGATGAGAAGAAATGTTAGGTTAGTGTGATGGTCCAGTGCTATTTGGAGGAAGAGTGATTCACAAACTAGAATGTTTAACGACAGTGATGTGATTCTTAGGTGATCCGTGGAAACAATGGTTAGGCATCCTTCTCTTTTTCCTCTGTGGTTGGCCTGCCGAAGTTTGAAGTTGTCCAGGGGAGAATGTTGTGCAACTACCATAAAGCTCTCCATTAGCCATGTTTTTGTGAGGAAAAAGCATTTCCATCCCCCTTTCATGAGGATCTCATGTATATATGTGCTGTACTTTGACATTGATTGGCCAGATTGCAATGAATCTTCTTTTAATCTACTGTTTATTTGTCCTTTGGTAGTTGTGCCGGTATGGCAGTTGCACATTGGCTCGTCCTGTCTTTTTGATCCAGTGATTGACTTTATATTGAGGGCTGAGTGATCAGGCATTGTTGTTTCTGGTTCTTCATTGAAGAGGTTGAGTAGATGTTGTGCTGGGTCGATGTTTTCAGGTGTGCTTGTGGGTTTGTAACTAAGTGTTTTGTTCTCTTGCCAGCACCTGGTGGTAAATGGTGTGTGCTCAAGTTGGTTTCTTGCTCTTTGATCCTCATTTAGTCAATTTATTGGCGGTTATGTCTTCTCTACTAGTGTAGTTAGGAATTCTTGTGATGGCTGGTTGTGAGAGTTTGTAGGTGGATAGGCACAGAGAGAAGTAGATTAATTTTGGTCATGATGTCACAGTTGGGCTATTTTGCTTGAGGCAGTTTTGAGCAAGGTTTCCTGGAGTATCGAGGTGCCAGGATGAAGTTGGTTGTGTTGATTGGCGTTCTTCACCGGTGCTTGCACATTTATGGATGATTCTTGTTCTGCTGTATTTCGCTGAGTGAGGCATTTCAGTGTGGTTTGTGTGGTTGACTTGCTGGACAATATGGTACAGGCAAGTTGCCCTGTTGGGCTTTCAGTGCCCTCAGTTTTTCTTTTGAGTTATCCAGATATTATATTGGGAGATTATTATTATGATGGCAGAATGTCCCAGTGAAAGATATCTCAGTGGCAGATTATCAAAATAGCAAGATGTCTTGGTGGCAACTTATCGAAATTGGAGAGTACTGCAATGGCAAATTATCAAAGTGGTACAATACTACAGTTGCTAGATACCATAAAAGGAAGGTTGCAAAATATCCTGGTTTCCAAATGTCATGGAGAGATAATATCAAGAATTTCATAATTAAAAAAGAAGCCTATAACAAATAAAATGAGAACAGCCTTCTTGGCAAGAGGAAGAGAAAAGACATGTATGGACGTTGGTGTTTATTGGGGATTTTTGCCCCCTGATCCTGATCACTATTACATTTAAAAGGAAGCCAGACTTTATAATTCATATATATTTCCCTTCAACCATTGTAAAATAGGCAAA
Organism: Ambystoma mexicanum; assembly: GCF_040938575.1. Lineage (NCBI taxonomy): Eukaryota > Metazoa > Chordata > Amphibia > Caudata > Ambystomatidae > Ambystoma > Ambystoma mexicanum. The sequence goes on along the minus strand of NC_090922.1, from coordinate 210,251,153 downwards.
GGATGGAGCTGGGAGTTCAATAACAACATTGTCACGTTTTATACAGGGCATTCATTTCCCAAGGAATACAATAAAGTGTATCAGAAATGTATTTCCATCAATGACCATCTTGAATATGTGTTGTGGAGTACACAAGCCTTCTTGGCAGAGCACAAATTCCTGCGCCCAAAAACATCAAGCACAGGATATTTATTCTACCTTCGGAGTGCAGCTTTAAGGAGAGGAAAACACATTTGCTTGAAGTGACTGTCTTTATTTGAGTGAAATTCACATTTTTAAGAATATGGAAAACCTGTTATTCTGCAATTACACTAATATAAGTTATATAGATTGAATGTTAATACAGAGTAGCTGAAATGAAGGCACAGAATCAAAATTGTAAGTTTTAATTCTCACTGAAGGGCATGCTGAAAAACCGACAAGTTCTTCAGTCCAGTTGGAGCCAGTCATAAGATAATTACATGTTATGCCTGCAAGTGGGGCTTTGCATGGATTGTCAACCTAGGTCTGGCTGTATCTGTGTTTCCCTCTTGTTTACCTCATTGCATATTCATTGTCCATTTACATATGCACACCCGATGTAGCCCCTCATTCCACGGGGCGTGTCTTTCCCTGCCATCACATACTTGATTTCTCTTCATGATCTTCTAAGCTTCTAACATCTTGGCTACATGTACTCCAGTTGTTACACTTGTTCTCTCCAACTATGGACTTAGAGAACACCTTTCGTTGATAAACTATTGACTGATTTAACCAGCGGCCTCGATGTGGTAGCTGGTGTGCTGTAATTGAAACTTTCTTTGACTATGTCTACCTATTCGACATGGCAGCCAGTGCGCTGCACCGGAATCCTATCTGCTTATGCAACTTACCTGTTACTACCTACCATGATCTGTGCAGCCTCGTGCTGCCTATGCAATCTCAACATAACCCTCTGCACCTAGCAGTGAGGCTCTGCTGTCTCGCACCCACACACAACTGCATGTTTACCTACTTGTACCTGTATACCTGATGTAGCCCCCTGCACCATGAGAGGAGGCATTCTAATGTTGCATTTGACCTACATTTACCTGCATACCTGATGTAGCATCCAAAACATGAGGTGAGGCATTCTAATTTTGCACCTTATGTATGTGTATCTGTATACTTGATGTAGCACCCCACACCATGAGGTGGGGCATTCCAATGTTGCACCTTACTTATTTTTACCTGTATACTTGATGTAGCCCCCACACCATGAGGTGAGGCATTCCAATGTTTCATTTTACCCACTTGTTAATGCATACTTGATGTAGTCCCCAAACCATGAGGTGAGGCATTCCTGTGTTGCATTTTATCTACTTGTACTTGCATACTTGATGTAGCCCTCAGCACCATGAGGCGCAACTATGCCAATATATGCCTTCAACTTCCTTCCGCATGTTGTAATTACTATGCATTATTGTTATGCTCACCTGGTCTCTGTGGAGGCGTTGGGGCACGGTTGCAGCCCTCCCTGAACTTGAATTACCCCCTTCAGGTCTCTCCCTCAGTAGAAAAGCTATGAGCAGTGGTATGTGGTGATACTGCTCCTGTGAATTATGGAATATAAGCTCTCCGTCCTGCTATTTCTGGCAGGGGCGCGTCAAATGGGATCTAGTTCCTTCACTGATCCCTGATAAGGATTAGTCCAGTCCAGCTGCGACTATGCTTCTCCTTATGATTGGTAAGTCTTTCTTGAGCTATTGTGATGCTGTTTGTTCTCTTTAATGTCTTTATATGTTGCTCCTATTTATGTCCGCAATAATGTCTCTCTTCTGTTTTCTTCCCTTAGATGGAAATGCAGCCTCAATGCAGCTGTGAGGCGCGAGACGCGAGACGCGGCCGGATGGAAGTTGGATGCTACCGCAATGTTCGACAGCAGGTAATTGATGGTTTAAGGAAAAGCGCAAAGTATCGCGAAGCGTAACCTTAAACTGACTGTTTTTTCGATGTCTAACCTTGTCTTCTATTTTACCTTGCAGGCGCTGCTGTCGACGATGGAGCGTGTCGTGCTGCGGTGCCAAGTTGAAGATTTCAGCGTTCCGGAAAGTGTAAAGATGAATACTTGGTTCGCCGAAGAGATGTACAGGTAAGAACAGCTTCCCCCAGTTGGTAAGTATGCTGGCAGGAAGCAGGATGTCCAGGAAGCAGGATCTTCAAAGGTAAGTCTGACCTCAGGCGACGGTGAGCGTTACGCTGCTTGCAAGTGCAGAACAACGTGAAGCGTCTGTCTTGAGGATTGGGGCAGCTTATATAGCTGAGATCGTGGGCACGCCCATTCGGGCCGGCTTACCAGCCACACCCTGATTGAGCACGTGCAAAGGCGATCTATTAGCAGCCATACCAAAGAATACACTTGGGGCTGCTTAATGGATGGAATGTTCAAGGTTAATGCATCCTGTTCAATGGATGGAATGTTCACCATTAATGCATTTGAAGTGCTATGTCCATAATAAAATCTTTTTGGTGTTAAATGGATGTTCTTGTTTACTTTTGTTCATTTGTATTTGTATTTATTAGGTTTATATAGTGCTTTACAGCAAAGTGAGCCTGGCTCCAAGGCGCCAGGACAGTGCCCACCCAGGTCTCCTGTGCATGCAACCCCTGCATGCCTGTGCCCCTGACTTCATGACTATGACAGCTATCCTATAGCCTATATCCCTAGCGGGCATCTGTGAGTAAATTGTGTGCTTTTAAAATAGTGAAATTGCATCTGCGCTCAGAGCGCGTTGTTGTGCCTGCTCTCCCCTCCCCTCCCACTTCCTGGTTCTCCTCTCCCTCCCGCCTCCCTGCCCGCCCACCCCCCCCTAAGATTGGCTGCCTGGCCGCCTCCCTTCTTGGCTACTCGACGCCCGCTCCCCCTGCTCGCTTCTTTGTTCAGCTGAGCCTGGGAGAGCGGTCGCCGGGAGCCCTGAGGGAATTGCAGGCCCTGGAAGCCCTGCCCGACCCTAGCGGGCATCCGTGAGTTAATTGTGTGCTTTTAAAAAAGTGAAATTGCATCTGCGCTCAGAGCGCGTTGTTGTGCCTGCTCTCCCCTCCTCTCCCACTTCCTGGTTCTCCTCTCCCTCCCGCCTCCCTGCCCGCCCACCCCCCCCTCTGATTGGCAGCCTGGCCGCCTCCCTTCTTGGCTACTCGACGCCCGCTCCCCCTGCTCGCTTCTTTGTTCAGCTGAGCCTGGGAGAGCAGTCGCCGGGAGCCCTGATGGAATTGCAGGCCCTGGAAGCCCTGCCCGACCCTAGCGGGCATCCGTGAGTAAATTGTGTGCTTTTAAAAAAGTGAAATTGCATCTGCGCTCAGAGCGCGTTGTTGTGCCTGCTCTCCCCTCCCCTCCCACTTCCTGGTTCTCCTCTGATGCCCACCCACCCCCCCCTCTGATTGGCTGCCTGGCCGCCTCCCTTCTTGGCTACTCGACGCCCGCTCCCCCTGCTCGCTTCTTTGTTCAGCTGAGCCTGGGAGAGCGGTCGCCGAGAGCCCTGAGGGAATTGCAGGCCCTGGAAGCCCTGCCCGACCCTAGCGGGCATCCGTGAGTAAATTGTGTGCTTTTAAAAAAGTGAAATTGCATCTGCGCTCAGAGCGCGTTGTTGTGCCTGCTCTCCCCTCCCCTCCCACTTCCTGGTTCTCCTCTCCCTCCCGCCTCCCTGACCGCCCACCCCCCCCTCTGATTGGCTGCCTGGCCGCCTCCCTTCTTGGCTACTCGACGCCCGCTCCCCCTGCTCGCTTCTTTGTTCAGCTGAGCCTGGGAGAGCGGTCGCTGGGAGCCCTGAGGGAATTGCAGGCCCTGCAAGCCCTGCCCGACCCTAGCGGGCATCCGTGAGTAAATTGTGTGCTTTTAAAAAAGTGAAATTGCATCTGCACTCAGAGCGCGTTGTTGTGCCTGCTCTCCCCTCCCCTCCCACTTCCTGGTTCTCCTCTCCCTCCCGCCTCCCTGCCCGCCCACACCCCCCCTCCCCTTCCTCTCCTCCCTCTTCCTATAACCACCTCCTTCTGGGCAGCCCTCTGTCCGGCAGCCCCCTGCGGCTAAGGGCCCCAAGACCAAGGGCGACTCCTACAGTTGCGGCTCCCTGTGTGTCTGCAGGTGTCCGCAGGGGACGCAAGACGCAAGTTCAATTTGCCTTCACCACCTTCTCCCTGCCCACCCCACCTACGCCTGGCCACTGCATTCACATGGTGTCTTCACCTCACTGTGTTCCACAGTTGTGGTAAACTAGGGTTTTCTCCCCTCGCAGGATTCTCAAACTTAGGTGGACTCTCCACTGTGTACCTAAAACGCATTACTGTTGCTGTTCTTAAATGTGGTAAACTAGGGTTTTTCTCCCCTCGCAGGGTTCTCAAACTTAGGTGGACTCTCCACTGTGTACCTAAAACGCATTACTGTTGCTGTTCTTAAATGTGGTAAACTAGGGTTTTTTCTCCCCTCGCAGGATTCTCAAACTTAGGTGGACTCTCCACTGTGTACCTAAAACGCATTACTGTTGCTGTTCTTAAATGTGGTAAATTAGGGTTTTTCTCCCCTCGCAGGACTCTCAAACTTAGGTGGACTCTCCACTGTGTACCTAAAACGCATTACTGTTGCTGTTCTTAAATGTGGTAAACTAGGGTTTTTCTCCCCTCGCAGGATTCTCAAACTTAGGTGGACTCTCCACTGTGTACCTAAAACGCATTACTGTTGCTGTTCTTAAATGTGGTAAACTAGGGTTTTTTCTCCCCTTGCAGGATTCTCAAACTTAGGTGGACTCTCCTCTGTGTACCTAAAACGCATTACTGTTGCTGTTCTTAAATGTGGTAAACTTGTGCTTGCCGCTCTCTTCCTGTCTGCAGGCTCTCACATCATCTGTCTTCCCCCCCACTCCCTTCTACTCTATGGTGCTCTCTATCTCGCCTATCTTCTCTAACTGTTTCTCTACTGCTCTCCTGAACATCCGTGATGACCTGCTTTTTAACCTCGACTCCAACACTCCGTGTGTTCTCATTCTGCTCGATCTCTCTTCTGCCTTTGACACTGTCAACCATGCCATCCTGCTCAACCGTCTCCGCGATAACCTGGGTATCACTGGTCAGGCTCTGGCGTGGCAGACCTCTTTCCTTTCCAATCGGCTCTCCCAACTTGGGTCCTTCTTCTCTGACATCTTTTTCTCCACCTGTGGTGTTCCCCAGGGATCTAATCTCTCTCCCTGGCTTTTCAACCAGTATCTGGCACTTCTTGCCCACCGCATCGCCGCCCTCTGCCCCAACTTTCAGTGCTATGCGGACGATACCCAGCTCATTTTCAGGCTACCCTCAGCCTCCTCTTCTCCTGCCCTCATCTCTGACTGTCTGTCTGCTATCCAGGAATGGTGTGCTGCCAACGACCTCCGCCTTAATGCTAGTAAGATTGATATTCTACTCATCGGCACACCCACTCCCTCCTTCCCTGCAGCTCTCTGGCTAGCCTCTCTTGGGCCTCTTCCTGCTCCTACCTGCAAGGCAAAAAACCTCTGGGTCATCTTTGACTCCACACTCTCCTTCTCTCCTCATATATCTGACGTCTCTAAGAAGTCACACTACCAGCTGCACCTCCTTAGAGGTATTCTTCCCTTCCTCTCCTTCCCCCAGAAGCTCACTGTCTCCCAAGCCCTGGTTCTCTCGAAGCTGGACTACTGTAACAGTCTCTATCTTAATCTGCCTGCCTCCACTCTCCGCCCTCTGCAACTCATCCAGAACAGAACTGCGAGACTTGTCCTTGGCCTCAAGCCCAGGGACCGTATCTCTCCAGGACTGAAATATCTACACTGGCTCCCAGTGGCTGTGAGGATTAAGTTCAAAACCCTCTGCATTGTCCACAAGGCCTTCTGGAGCCTGGGGCCTAAATACCTGCAACTCTCTCTTCCTAAATATCTTCCTTCCCGAGCCCTTCGCTCATCCGTCTCCAACTCCCTCAGGGTCCGCTGCTTCTCAAAGCAACGAGCTGGGGGTAGATCTCTCTCCGCGGCAGGAGCCTCCCTCTGGAACAGCCTTCCTGCCTCCCTGAAACTTGAGGAGAACCATCTCCGGTTCCCGAAGCACCTCAAAACCTTCCTCTTTGCTTCTGCTTTCTCTCTCCCTCTCCCCTGCTAAATTCTTCACTAAATTCTGCACTGAATCTGAAACTTGGCCACTCTCACCGACCTCGGTCCTGGGCCCAGCCACTCTCCAATTGCACTGCCTCCCTGGCAACCCCTGCACTGCGGGACTGTCTCTGTATCCCTACAGCCCCCCTTCCCAGCACTTGTCTGCACTTACCTTGCACTTGCCACCAGCTGGCCCTATTTATTTATTTATCTATTTATTTCTATTCTACTTACCTTGTATTGCACTTTTCCCTTCCCCCTACCCCTGCACTTGCGCGGTCTGAATGACACCTGACCTAGTAGTAACGTTGTCTGTCCTCCCCCTGTTCCCCCTCTCTGCCTCGTCGCGCCTTGAAACACTTGTGTATAGGCGCGTTACAAATGCCATATCATATCATATCATCATATCCTCCACTCTATAACCTGTTCACTTTGCACTTAATGTAACTAGAGCGTGATTCCTGAGGGTTTTGGGCACTGCTATAAATGCTAAAATAAAATAAATGTTAGGCAAGATGGTTTTTCAGCTACTCCAAAATGCTCCTTGATTTTATTCAAGGCAGGTGTTCAAAGCAGATAACCTCCACAAATCGACTTCAGCCATTTACTAATGGAAGTAACTTTTGACTTCAAAGAAGCATATTGCATAAATCAGTTTGCATAAGCTTGTAAAATGTATTAGCAAATGAAATATTAACAGGGACGGTCCATGACATTTAGATGCCTAGCACCAGATAGCTGCCTTGGATTAGTCAAAGTGAAAGGACATTTAGAATATGTACCACCAAGACAATTTACTTTGAATTGTGGTGACAATGAATGGCAATATTTAGGCAAGTGTCATACCTGCCCTCTTCTGGAGAATGGGTTCAATTGCACGATAGAAGAAACAAATGCATTAACATGATGAAAATCTCACCAAATACAAAATGATATGGTGCATCGCCATGCAGCATCTAATTGATTTGAACTTTACATATGCTATAGAGAAAAGTAATACCTATCAGATAATGTAAAAGACATTGGGGGTCGTCATTTTGGAAATTTCCTGAAAATTGTGTAAATGTGTAAAATCATTAAGCATCTCAAAATGTTCACCCCAAATTGCAGAATGTAAAAATATAAGTTTCATCAAATTTGCAGAGATGATCCAGAAACGCGTGTATCCAAAATTAAAATAATGTCTCTTCAGAAAGAGCAAGCAACCCTTGCACCTTTGTAATCATGTGACTGAAAGACATTCCTCTGTGACAAATCAGGGGTGGGTTTAGATGGGAATATATTGGCATACCCATATTAAAAGACAGAATAATGGAACATGGATATGGGTAAAGAAGACTAAGATGGTGGAACAAACTGGAGATTGGAGAACAAAAAGGACTGATTTAACCAGAAGAAAAAATGTGTTCATTTAGAGAAGGAATCCAGGGCACTTTATAGAAGGACTACCAGTCTGTGCAGGGGAACTGACTTCCTAATAATTCACCTGAATTTAGGGTTTGCTGTTGGAATGACGCCTGTCTGACTGGGTCCCTTGCTGGTCCTCTCAAAATCAGAAGTTGCATCTTGAAAGCTATATTGAAGAACCCCCTATCAATTGCCTAAATTGTCCAACTTGATCAGGGTGAAATCTGGGAAGGTAACAGACCTGTGAATGCAGGGAGGTGCAATTTGAAAACAGGGACACAGGTGCTTATTTCCCAATATTCTGTGTGTCTTATATATGTATACAATACAAAGTGAGATGTGGTTTCTTTAAGCCCCAGTCCACTTTGCAGTGAAAAACGAAATCCAAATTTGAAACCATTTGGATGCCATTTTAAAGTGAGTCTATCTTTGTAAAGTTAAGTATTATTTTCGCATATAGTTAGTGGTTTAAACCAGTGTAGAATCATGGTGGGTCACTGTGCAATGCCCAGTACTATCACCTGGAATTATATAATGCATTTAATACCATAGTATAGACTGGATGTTTGTGCACAAAAGGTATGCTGAAATAATTCATTATTTTCATTGATAACTGTGCAAATTATGATTCTCTGCATTCCCTGGCCTTCAATTCATAGGCAGAATCAGGTGGGAGAGAAGAGAATCACCAACAAAATATCTCTTACTGGTGAATAGTAAACCTCCAGTCCAGAATTCTAAAGAAACTTGAAAAAATTACAAGCAGGTCCTTTTCTGCATTGAAAGGAATACGTTCATATTTAAGGAAAGACACAAACACACACACACAACACACACACACACACACACACACACACAGATAAATGAAAGAGAACTGATACCAACATTCAACAAATCTATGATCTATATATGCATTCAGAAAATAACATATAGATTCCCATGAACATTACCTGTGAATTCAAACATAAATGTGCCAATGCAATGCAAACAAGTCACCTCTTGCATGTACACAGCTAAATGCATAGACCTATGCTAGATGGACATCGCCTTGCCTATATATTAAGTTGCCACTATATAGTTACTATATTCCCTATTCTGAACGTTAATTGATGTAATTTTCTCTGGCATTACACCTGTTTTGACACTGGAAAAGGTAAATGTTTAATCATATGTGCATTATTTAAAGGGTTTTAGTGAGAAAGATTAGTGAAGTTTATAAAGATATCAATGCAAATCATGGATGCCAGTATGTCTAGTGTCTATAGAGAATACAGCATATTTATATGGAGATTGTTGTGATTGAAACTGGATGCCTTACCAAAACTTTTATAGTGAGATTCATATAGGCAGGTACCATTTTGTTTGTTGTCGTGTTGTATACATAGAGATTGTAGTGATCCCCATGCTAAAGCTGGAGACCCAGTTTGTTGAAACTATATGAATACATTTTTATTTTTGAATACCTTTTTGTCTGTTCTTTGCCCTGAATTGTGTAGTAGGACTGTATCAATCTGGTATTAGATCAGTGAGTCACATCTAAGTGACCCACTATCCAAGAAATATGAAAATAATCTACAATATCCGAGCGGCAAACTATCCCTATGGCAATGTTACCCAGAAGAAAAGTAACACAGTGCTAAGTTATTCCAGCTGCAAAATATCCTTAGGTGAAAAGTATCCCTAGTGGCAAAAGTATCCCCAATGGAAAAGACATCCTGGGTGGCAAAGTTTCCCCAGTGGAAACGAACACCTAGTTGCAAGGTATCCACAGTGGGAAATTATTCCCAGCATCAAGGTGTTGCAGTGGCAGTTTATCCCAGTGGTAGCATATCCCAGTTGCATGGTACTCCAGTAGAAAGGTAACCCAGTCGTAGGGCATCCCAGTGATATGGTATCCCAGTGGTTAGTTATCCAAATGGCAGAAGGTAACTGAGATTATCAAAATGGTAGAGACTCCCAGTGAATATCAAAGTATCAATGAATATCCCAGTGCAAGGTTATGGGAGTTTCTCACTGTCAGATTTTCAGACTGGCAAGATATCACATTGGAAAGTGATTAAAATGACTGAGTTTCTCACTTTAAAATGATCAGAGGGACCAGGTTATCAAATGACAAAATATCAAATTATACATATATTACACAGTCACGGTAGTGTCTGTGTAGTTATGGTTAAGTTGCTGTTTCCATAGGAAGAGCACTTTTTGGGTGGCTTATAACTCCACTCTCCTGGATCCTCACCAAACCTTTTTGCAAAGTTCGGTGAGGTTTAGTCCAGGAGGGGCAAAGTTATAGGGGGGTCCCAAAATGTCTTTTTTTCCCATAGACTGAATGGGGAAAAAACTTTGCTCATGCCTACAGCCCAAACTGCTGGACAGATTTTCACCAAATTTGGATCAGAAGCAGCGGCTTGGTCCTGAAAGCGTGTGTTTGCAAATTTGGTGAAAATCCGCCCAGTAGTTTTTTTTTAAAATAACCAAAAAGTAGGTCACAAAAATTAGTGATATCTATGTTTGGTCCGCAGACACAATTCCCTGTTCGGTCCGCGGACAGTGTCCTGATTGGCTAATTGGCTTACGTCATGTCCACGGACATGCAACATGTTCGCTGATTGGAATGGTGAAGAGCGTGAAGTGCGTCAGATTTTTGGAAACGCCCACCATCTTGGATTCGTGGACTTCGCCGCTGTCCGCGGACATCGCAGTAAAAACATGTTAAAAAACACAACATTGCAGTTGTCAAACTTATGAAATAATCTTTGGGGAGGTGAGGGGTGATGAGGATGGGATGGGATATGGCTGCAAGAAGCAAAAAAACGGGTGTTTTTTGCAGCAAAAGTCCGCGAACAGTTTGGATGTTCGCGAACAGTCCTGTGAAAGTTCGCGGACACCTCAGCATTACAGGATTGGTGAAATACAGTTCTTGGATGTCTTATAACTTTGGCTCAACTTAATGGAACTGCATGACATTTTGCATGTATATTCCTGACCTGAATCTGAGAGAGTATGCAAATATTGGTGGGATTCTGTCATGAGGGGGCAAAATTAGAGGGGGGGTCCCAAAATACAAAATAATTTAAAGGCTTATAAATGAGGTGCCATTTGACAAATCTACACTTAATTTGGGAAATTGATCATATATTTAGATCTGATTGTTTTTACGAAGTTTGGTGGGATTTTGTGAAGAGGGGGCAAAATTAGAGGGCGGTCCCAAAATAATGTAAAGGTTTATAAATGAGGTGCCATTTGACAAATCTACACTACATTTGGCAAACTGATAATAAATCTAAATATACATGTTTTTTGCAGAGTTTGGTGGGAGTCTGTCAAGAGGGCGCAAAATTAGAGGGGGGCCCCAAAATATTGTAAAGGCTTATAAATGTGGTGCCAATTGACAAATCTACACAAAGGTTTGCAAAACGATTATAGATCTAGATCTATAGGTGAGTTACGAATCCACTGTATTTTCACATGATCGAGTGAATGATAGAATCAGCATAGTAACTAGGTCATATCATACAGGTAACCCTACAGATTTCTGAGTGACTCCAACAAGGGAAGTCAGTTAACTTAAGGTATTTTATTTAGGTATTTTCATTCACTTTAGAATACACGTGGTGACTCATCTAACCACAAGACTTACACAGATGATACTTATGCATTATGTTTGTATTTCAGTGGCAAGATACAGTTTTTGAAGGTATACTTTTTGGTATCGATATGTTTACTTGAGACATATATTCACAACTGTACAGTTTACGAGCAGAATATTGTCCACCATGCTTATTGTATTATTTTATTTCTTCTTTTCTTTGTACAACACAAACATTCATGGCACATAATGGTACATATGGACTATTGAATGTAATGTCATGTTTTGTATTGATTGTGGCTATTATGTGAACACAGCCCTGACGATGGAGTAAAGCTCTGAAATGCATTGGTTTATAGCTAGGTTTTTGACCTAGGAGTCTGTCCTGCTAAAGAAAATGGCCATCATTGGCATATAATTTAGAATAAAGAATAAAGAATTGCTGCTGCTTTTATTTTTTGAAAGAGTTGGGTGTTAAAGCAAATACAGAGGAGTTTGAAAGCACCACATGAACGAAACAGAAAACAAGACCTTGCAACAAAGACTATATGAACTTTTACTTCATGACGAGAGCATTCTGAGAGCATCGGGCATTACTTGGTGGTTTCACCTGTTTTTTTTGTTTTAGAGTATCCAAGCGACCAATTATCAAAATGGACAAATCTTATAGTGACAATGGGCCTCATTACGAGTTTGGAGGTAGCAATGCTGTTTTTAGCGGCATGGCTACCCCTAAACCGGGTAACGGGTCCGGGTCCCACAAAAGGGGACTTACCGGGCCATTCCAACCTTGGAGGGCCCCTTAATTCCCTTTCACGGGACCCGGACCAGGTACATCCCCATTCCCATTTGAGCCCCCATACGGCTCAATGGGAATGGGGAGGATGCTAACAACGGGCCCGTTAATGACGGGACAGTTGTTAGCATCCTGGTCTGCTAGTGGCACCCGCCAGCAGACCTCATATGAGGCGGTAGAGTGATAATGGCACCGGCAGCTCTACCGGCGCCGTTATCACCCTACCGCCTACGTTGTAATGAGGCCCAATGTATCGAATTGCAAAATATCCCAGTGGCAAGTTATCAAAACAGTATAGTATTCTAATAGAAGGTAATCTTATATAGCATCTTATCACAATGCAAAGTTATTAAAATGTATCCCCGTGACCAATTATCAGAATGCCCAAGTATTACAGTGGCAAGTTTTCTAATGTTAAGATATCACTGTGCAAGTTATCTAAACAACAAGGTCTCACAGTGGTAGGTTGACAGATATCGCAAAGTAAAACAATGGCAAGTTATGAAAATGGCAAAGTGCCCCAGAGACCACTTATCACAGTGGCAGAATATTACAGTGGCAAGTAATCAAAATGGCACCTCTCTGAGAGGCCACTTATCAGAATGTCAAAATATCACTGTGGAAAGTTGCCTAAATAGCATAGCACCCCAATAGCAGGTTAGAGGAAAGTTATTCAAATGGCAGCATGTTCCATTGTCTTAGTTGACCGGATGGAAAGCAGCACAATGGCAAATTGTCTGAACAGCACAATCTCCCAGTGGTAGGTTTTCAAATATGGGACTATATCACAATAGCATCAAAGCAAAATGGTATAGTGTCTCACTGAGACATTTTCATAGTGGAAACATATTACAGTGACAAGTTATTACATGGCAAGACATCATAATGGTCCATTTTCAAGGCTGTAAAGTATCACAGTGACAGGTTATCAAATTTGCAAAATATCACAGTGGCAGGCGTGAAGGTCTTAAAACAATGTTGGGGAGCACTTAGATATGGGCGCCTCCATTCAGCACTCCAAACCTGTAAGAACATACACATTACAAAAGCCACAGTGAAACATCAGAATTCATACTTCAATTAGACCACGATGCGCATACACAGCCATGAAGCAATGCAGCTCATTTAAGAATAAGTCTTTGCTTGTGGGCCTAATATAGTCTGGCAAATACCTTTTTTAGGCAAACACCCATGTACTTTTAACCAAAAATGCCATAGTTTCCAACACCTTAAGAAATATATGAGAGTATTTCAGAATGATAGAATGGAGGAGTGCAGCCAGTTCACATTAGCTAAGCACAATACATGAGAGCTCTAAATGTAATCAGACTTTTTCAGAGAGAAAGGCCCCTCCACTTCTGAGCATAAAATAGCAGGCAGGCTTTTATGGACGCACACACGCACATTATATATATTATATATTGCAAACAGAAATATTCATGTCTTCTTTAGCTCGATAGGCATCATACCATTTTAGTTAGAAAAGTCTATAGGCATTATTTCACTTTAGCTAAATGCATAAACACACATGCCAGTGTTGAGTCTGTTTCTCTCAAAGCACAGGATTCCTCTCTCAGAACAAGATATCAGACAAATTCCTTCCCGAGTTTATACACTAACGATGTACTCCTCTACATCAGGAACCCATCTACACATTTAGACCCGATCATCCGCGACATAACGAAAATAGGCACATTCTTGGGCTTCACCATCAACTACTCCAAATCGGAGATATACCCACTGACTGCGGCGACCCAGCAGCTGACATGCAAATTCCCCCTCCGTTAGTCCCCAGACAGTATCAAATATTTGGGGGTTCAAGTATCACTATCTAGATCCTCCTTACTGGCCGATAACTACATTGCTACAGCGCAACTCATAGAATAAAAAATGGCAAGTTGGTGCAACCTCCCACTCTCTTTCGCGGGTAAACTATCACTAATAAAAATATTAGCAATCCCCAAGCTCCTCTATATCTTTGCCAATGTCCCGGTCTGGCCTGGGAAGCAATACTTGGCAACATATGACCCTCCCCTATGTGACAGGGGGCTTCACAGCCCCTGATCTAACTCGGTATTGGATTGCCACACAAGCCCAACAGGCTACACATGGGTACAAACACTTCACGGCATCCCCCCATGTGAAACCTGAAAAACTAGCAGGCGAGGAAGTCAATATTGTGTCCCTAATTCTCCACCGTACATACCACACAGACTCCCCAGCAGATCCCGTGGCTACCACGATCATGGCATGGAATCGTCTATTGCACTCCCTGCCTGAGCACCGGCCATACTACAAGTGGCTGCCCATTTGGTGATTCCCGGGCCTCACCCCCACTCATGACAACCTCCTCTCGCGACACTGGCTAGACCTGGGATATCGGGCACTGACAGATCTATACCCCGAAGGTTAATTCATTACCCCGCAGACATGGCGCCCGGGACACTCACGTTCGGCATTACAGCTGTTGCAATACTTCAGATTAAGAGCTGCAGTTCATGATATGTGGCCCTCTTACCCAAACGAGCCCCCTGACTCATCTGAGATCCACTACATAGCCAACACAGCCAGCAGTATGGGGTATAACGTCCTCTCTGTATAGGATACTACTGGAAAAATCTGAGGACACACCCTCCAAACCGCGAGATGAGTGGGTGGAGGAGCCAGGCCTGGAAATCACAGATGGCATGTGGAGCAAAATGTGCTTCCACACACGCAAAGTCTCCCTTAACTCCAGATTCCGATGCATGCAATATAAACTCCTCAATTGACTGTATTACACACCATACAAAGTGGTGAAATTTGGACATAATCAAACCCACACTTGACTGAGATGCAGATCCAAAGAAGCTGCCACATACACATGTTTTGGTCCTGTAAAGCGCTCGGTGAGTTCTGAAAAGCAGTGACTGAAGCCCTTTCAGAAATAGACGTGACCCCAGTGGGCCTCGATCCGTTAACTATACTGTTTGGGATTTGGACTGGGGAGGAGGTGAAGAAAATGGCAACATTTTTGAATGTGAGCTCCATGGTGGCCAAAAAATGCATATTGCAATGTTGGAAGTGTCGCTCCCCACTAAGTTTGAGATGTGGTTGAAGTCTCTCACTTGGACACAGACATGTGAGGAGGAGTATATCAGTTCCCTCTCTATGAATTCCCATCTGAAAAATGTGTGGACAGATTTTTGCAGCCATCTAAACAACAAAGATGATATGAAACCTGTCTCTCCCCCCTCACAAGTGAACAAGACAAACCTGGAGCCGAAACGGTGGAAAGCATAACAGGCTGACAGCCCACCCCATCGAATACCTCTTAAATGTACTATAAGACCTAAATGTATGATTGCAACTGTTTATGCACTGTGTTGTGTACCTGCCGCTACTGATTGGCAATAAAGAAAAGTTCAAAAAAAAATCCTGATTTTGCAACATTGTATGAAGCTGGCAGTACGAAAAAAGATGAATTAATGCATCCCTTTCCCACAGGAGTTTACCTCCCAGCAGTGACAAATAAATGCAACTTTAAAACGATAGTTTCCCTGGGCACAAGGACAAGACAGGGTGCATTCATTATCTGAGATGACACAAGATTAACAAATCACACAAAGGCCCTCATTACGACCCTGGCGGAGTGGGATACCGCCAGCGGTAATCGCGGCGGACCCGTCCGCCCTACTACGAGTTCCCTTAGCGCCATGGAGGTTTTCTCCGCCTGGTTTTACCGGGCGGAGAAAACCATGACGCTAAGGGACCTCGTTGTTAATTACGCCGCCGTACTTTACGGCGGCGTAATTAATTCCTTCCCCACTCCCATTATACCCTATGGGGCAAGAATGGGAATGGGGAAGGGTAAAATGGGGATTGGGGATTTACCGCTCCGCCAAGGTCGGCATGGGGTGGTAAATCCGCCAACCCCCATGGCGCTATCGGCGGCTTTCCGCCATGCTCCGCGGTGCATTTAGCACCGCGAATTCCGCCAGGGTCGTAATGAGGGCCAAAGTCTTAAAGTAACTATAATAAACTGTATTCTCAGGCTGAGAAATCTGAAGACTGTGTTTTAGCAGAAAAGGGGAACAACCAGAAATGCTGAGGGATCAAATGAAATTAGCACAGTACCACACCGCCATCTACGGACTAAATAAGCACATACAATGGCTCTTTTTCTAGCAAATTGTTAGGCAAAAACATACTGCATAGACTTTTTAGACATAGAGGGAAGCACAGACACTTCCACGTGAAAGCCCTATTAATAAAGACAACCTATGAAGTCACACCACACAAAATTAACATATTTTTTCTTTTGCCATAGCATTAACTAGGTGCCTAAGTACAATGCAGTAAGACACACTGTTTGAATGTATTAGGAAAATGAAGCAATTTGTGTGATTATGTGCACTGCACTAGCACAAGTCATATGTGTATGAATGAGCCAAAATGCCTGGCAGCCAGGCCCTGCATGTAAAGTCAGGGACAGAGCGAAGATGACTCGTGAGAAAATGCAAATGGCATGCAAGTACTGTTTCCACCAAGCACAGTTGCATAGTTTTTAACATCAAGAATAGTGTTTTTGGTGCCAACCTGAAGAGGAATCTGAACAGAACTAAATAGTTATATTTTATGTGTCACATGGATTACACCGCGTGCATGTAATTGGTTCTAACAATTGTAATCATACCACTCCACTCTTACACCTCACTGAGGCAACCAATGGTAATTGCAATCTAATTAGCTACACATGTCTAATGTTTTTCGACCAATCCTTACTTGTGTGAAACAAAGTGACCTCATTAAAAATGAGCTAACATGTACATCAGATGTTGTACCCAACTGTTTAGAATAGGCCAATGAAAAATGTATAATGAACAAATCCATTTATGTCATTTTTACACCAGCCAATCATGAAGATACATTGTTTAACAACTTTCGTTTCCACCAGCTTTCTTCCTCTTTGCCATACAAATGCTCCATCATTTGTGCTGGCATGGATTTTCATGCTGATGCAAACGTTGGGGATCCCTATGGGGACTGCCCATTTAATTGTAATTGTGAACATTGCTTACCATGTGCTCATGGTAAGTAGTGTTCACAACCGAAATTAAACGCTGCCCGACATGCGAAAATGTCGGGCAGAGTTTAATTGTAATAGTGAGTGCCACAATTAAAAGTAATCGCTGCCTGGCACGCGAGCATGCCAAGCAGCGTTTACCCACTTTGCATTGCTAAATTACACAATACAGGGTGAAGGGATGTGTACATGTGTGTCCCCTGACTTTTGCCCTGCAATTTTGCACTCTGCCATGCAAATGATAAAAATGTGGCTGCGGGGAGCCACCTATGTGTATGTCAACATGTCAAAGCTCCCCGCGTGGCAAATTACTCATTTGATCAAATTTAGCTCTCTTGTAACTTTTAACAGTGCAACAAGCAGAGCGTCCCAGAAACAAAGTAGTTTCCCGAAGCGTCTATTGAAGTGAAAATCATTCAGATCAACAGAATCACAAAAGAGAGGGTTTGTGCTGGTCAAGGATGCGTGCCACCCGAGGAAACGTTCCGTTCCATGGTCCCTCACAAGGAGGCCAGATTGCATGCTCATCATACAGCCAACATGCTAACTAATGGTGCCCAGCCGACGGTGGCCCTCTATAGAGCACCCTAGAATGTTTGGATTGTAGCACCTGACCCAGGGAGAGGGGGATTACCATTAAAGGCCAAAACTAGATGAAGATGAGTAGTATTATTGGGACTTGGTATCTCTGTGATTCTGAGAACTGCACCTCTGGATTATTAAGGAAAGGGATTTGGGGAAGAGCCAAAAAAAAGTCTGGCCATTTGTATAAAAAAAGAGCATTAGAAAGATGCTAACACGGACTCTCCAGACACATGACCAGTACAATGCGTTCCTTTATCATGCCGTCTCCCCGCATCCCCTTCAAATGCACTGCTGCCCCTCCACCAATGGGCTGGCGCCTTCTGTCGCCTCTTTATGTACAGAAGTGCGGGGCCTGGGAATACTAGAACAGTTTTCTTTTCTTCTTCCCATGTGCATGTGTATCTTTGCTGTGCACCTTATTTCTAGTTCGAACAACCTTCGTGTTTAATCTTTCACAGGAGAAATAGCCTTTTGCATCGTTTTTGTGTAATCTGCATCCGCGTCCTGGAGCCAGACATCAAATCAAAATGCAGAGGTAGACACCTCCACTTCTAGCCCGAGTGTAAACTGCTTTGGTAGCCAAAGAACAGCCACACGTCCAGGGGATTTGCTGAACGTCGTCGGGCTTATAATGGCAAAGAATTTCCAGGCTTGCAGAAATGAGTGCACAGCAAGTCAGGAAAAGTAATGTATTTAATACGTCTGTTTATGAGCCTAACATCAGACATGCCAATAATCGGGATTTGCTGTGCCATGCACAATTGAGTCGCGCCGTGAAGCGCGAAAGAGTGCAAAAAAAAAGTGCAGCTTGCGCATCCCAGCTCTGGTTGCCTCTGTTCAGTGCTGTACTAAACGGACCAGCCCTACCATTTCCAATGCAGTGCAACGCGGGCCTGCTCATGCGCCAGGGAAACTAATGAACCAAGCCCAATGTTGCCACTCCATTGCGGCTGCACAGCAGGCAATCTGCGGAGGCCTGCTTGGACATCAGGCTCCAAGACAACTGCGACAAAAGCTGCCCCCTCTAGACACGTCTTGGAACATCCCTGATTTTCTCATCTGCATTGAACCTAGTCAGATAGCACAGTGGGCTAAGTGCTCGCCCCTGATATTTGCGTGCACCCTGCTGTGACAGGTTCGAATCCCGCCAGTGTCAACTTAGCTTTTCATCCTCTGTACATTGAGTGCCGCTCTCTGGGATAATAATGTCTTCTGTTATTTCAGTGCTCTGACCCCTATGGGTGTGTTGCGCTATATAAGAAATAAAAGTATTATTAACCACACCCGCTACAATATTCCCTGCTCTTCTTCCACTCCACAAAGCACACCCATGCCAGATGGCACTGTATGAAAAAAAGTACCTTTTCAAACTGCTAGTGTCTGTCTCCAAAGCCATCTTGTCCCACACACCACTAAGCACCTGGCTGAAACTACCTCCTTCTACACTCCCTGAGCAGGCTGCGTTCTATGACCCACTTCATCTCTCCCTTACGCGGCCACCATGCGCATCCTTTCGTTCCTTGGCCCTCCTTGCCCTCACCATAGGAATGGACTAACAACCAATAAAACAATCTCCACCACCATACACTGCTTTAGATCTGCACAGGTGCCTGCTTGAATGGACATGTTTGCCATAGACCTCCATGTTGCCATGGGGATGGGCCTGCATTCATCAGCAGCAAGCCAGATTGTTGAGCGTCAGAACCATGCAGAGTGCAAACCGCAGTCATGTCCAGCCGACAGATGCCACTGCAGGGGTCCCCTCCCAGGGTGTGTCATTCAGTAAAGCATTCCTGTTCACTATGAGGAATAGGGCATAGATGTCAAAATGAGCCTGCACTAGTGTTTGAAACACTTCTCACTTAAACCTCCCTCAGTCCATTTGTGAGCAGTGCACACATCTTGCAGGGTTCCAACAGTCTTGCATATGCGTTACCTGGATGCGTTACCTGGATTTTTGGGTCGCAAGGTTGTAAAGTCAGATTTCTTCACCCCACCACGTGTTTACAAAATAGTAGCTTGCTTGTGAATGTGTCTCCCCGGTTGGTTAACAGACCTATAGCACCCAACCGTTTGGGTTTTGTACGCACCCCCCAACCTCCGCTTTACACATCCCACGACCCAGAGGGGAACCCGGAAATCAAGTAGGCATCCTCCATGGTCCAGATCCTTATTGTAAATAATTGGCGCCAATGCTGGACTGGGGTGGGCACAACGTATGCATAGGGTCTATTAGGATTTTCAAGCAGGGTGCACATCCCCTCGCTTGATTTGTCAGGGCATAAATCATGAATACATACATTGCAAATCGGAATGGAAACTGGGATTCATACTGCTTCTTCATTCGATATGTGTAAGGGTGCACAGCCTGTCCTTCAAAACAACAATGTTGCATCTGCAAAATCCTTTCACGCAATTTGGTCCCTAATTTCATTCTACCCATAAGGCATTTCCGGAACTTCAACATCGAATCTGGTCCCATTTTTCTCTCAATGTACCCATCTGTAAATGACACTTATGCAATGTATTGTCCCCCCTCCCCCTCTCTTTTATCTGTGAATCACAGAGGCGAGGGCAGCTCTTCAGCGCATCTGCCCCGCTTGGATAGTCAGGGGAATCCACTGGAGACCAGAGACCATTCTGAGATTGGAGGATAGATTGGAGCCCATGAATTGTCGGAGTGCATGGCCTGTATTTCATCCATGTAAGAAGCAAAGCTGCATAGAGAACACACACCCAGCCAACGGGCTAGATCCATATACATATTGTGCATAATCTAGACAAGAGTATTCCTTGCCCAAACAAAAACAGAAGATGGACATGTATGTACCTCAGGGGCAATGTAGTCTGGGGTCCCACAGAACGTCCGCGTGGTCACTCCGGTAAAGATGTTCTCCTTGCACATTCCAAAGTCAGTGATCTTAATGTGTCCTTCTGAATCCAGCATGACGTTGTCCAGCTTCAGGTCCCTGTGTGCCCGAGAGGAGGTAGGTATAAACCAAGGAGTGAATGGAAGGCAGGGGTAGATGGAGGGGGAGAGATAGATGAAGGGTTGGAGGTCGTATAGGATGGGCGCAGAGGGATGGATGGATAGCATGATTGACTGACATATGCAAAGATGATTGGATACATATTCTAAGGGGATAGAGAGACACCAGCAGTGGCAGACACTTTAGGAGCATGGCACTGCCCACATTGCCATGACTTGCAGTTTATTTAATGCAATTGGACACACTTGGAACAGTGGAGACAACAGCAATGAGGACAACCAGTTTATGAGACAGAGTGGCACATTGCGGACAACTCTGGACCGGGACATATCAAACGTTTGTTGAAACAGTGTCAACAGAACGGTAGACAGGCAACTCAACAGACGAACATCTGGATGTGAAGAAGGGCTAGCTTACCTATATATGATGCCTTTATTATGAAGAAAGAAGAGACCAATAGCTATCTCAGCTCCATAGAACCTACGGAGGATAAGAGGCATCCCACACCATGGGAGAAAAAAGGAAGGGCACATAGGAGGAGTAGGCAACGTGAGGTTAGGTGAAGAAGAGGATGAAAGGACAGGAAATAAAAGGAAAGTTAAAGGAGGGAAGAATTATGGTCAAAGGGGAGTAGAGAATAGGTGAGGAGAGCAATGGAGAAGAGTGAAGAAGAGGAGAGAGGAATAGAGTAGAATAGAGTAGGGTAGACAAGAATAGAGAAGAGGCGAGGATAACAGAGAAGTGAGAGAGGGTTAGGGAAGATAAGAGGGGAGTCAAAGAGTCATGAACAGGAGAAACATGGAGAAGAGAGGAAACTCATGAGTGATGGGAAGTGATGAAAGATATGATTTGTGTGAGATGGATAGAGGTTAAAAAGTAATTGTGAGGATTAGAATTAAAAGAGAGGAAAAGAGAGCCAGCCATGATGAATTGATAATAGGTAGGGGCGATGTGGAGTCGATGGGATATAGAGATAGGAGAGCGTGTGAGAAAGGCAGGATGAGAGAAAAAGAGAGTGATAAGTCAGGCAGAGTAGAAGAGAGCAGGGAAGACAGAGTGGCAAGAAAATAGAGTGAGATCGGGAGAGAAACAGAGAAGAGACCACATAAAAGGGAAATAAAGGGAAAAGGGGAGATAGAAGGGAAAAGGGGTATCAGAAAAGACAGAGGGATAGATGGGAAAGTTAACAAGATGCAGACAGAGCAATATAAAGGGGCGCACGAGGCAGAAATATAGGTGCATGGGGAGAACATTTGATATTAAGTTGTCAAAAGATATATCAATAGAAAAAAAGAAACACCATTTCAACATGGCATGTCACATAATACAGTGTATGCCCAGTTCATGTACCAAAGTGTGGTTAGGTTTCAGTTCATTTCTAAAATGAACAAATTACTCTCAATCAGATTAGTGTTAAAACAACGGCACGTAACAGACTCTAGCATGTTGCTGCCCACTTACATAGCATGGGGCTCCTTGAACTTGCCGAGATGTTGGATGTGGTACATGAGGTCCCCTCCATTCACGAATTCCATCACAAAGTAAAGCCGGTCCTACAGGAGACAAGATGGCGGACAATGATGGACCATTCAACCAGCACAAAGTGCAGAACAAGCGAGCCACTGAAGATGCCAGGCAGTGGCAGAAGGATGGTGGGTGGCGGGAGGGCAGCGGGCACAAGGGGTTTGGCACTCTCATATTTTTAACAGAAAACTATGTGCATAGATGATAAGCCTTGCCACCATCAAAGTGAGGGGAAGGGTCAAAGGCAGGTGGTTTATGTTTTGCCACAATGACCTGGGAAATACCTTGCCTTGTTTTCCACACACAAATTCAGAAAGTAGCCAGATGAGAATGTGGAGTAAGACACCCTGTGCATGTACATAGTACACCTACAAGGTATGAGGATTGTGAGATGAAATGAGGTGTTGCGTTAATGATCTGTATCCGGGTTTCCACCATTTTCTCCAAAGATACCCAATAGTGGTCACATTTTCTTTACTCGCTTCGTTGAGTTCATTTTATTTTACAAAACGTACAGGGTGGAAATGTTTTAATTTAAGTTTCTTAAGGGCCCCTGTTGAATGACATTATAATGGAATACATGTAATTCTAGTTGTCACTCTGGACAGTTGGACGCTGCCTACAGATTTAGGTGGGTCGGGACATTTGAAAAAATAACGCCTGCTCTGCAGGAGTTTCAGGGATGAGCTAAATCACCTACTCAGCCCCATACTACTACTAGTGATCCCAATCATAAAGTTGAAAAAGGCACAGCACAACAGGTTTACCTCCTTCGGCTCTTTTGGTAATGTGGGTCGAGGGCAGCCTATACACTTCTTGAGGAGTGTCAGCAGGTAGAGACGCAACACAAGCAGCAATAGTATGGGTTACCATAATAAACAAATGTCCAACCAAGGTTCTATAAACATAGGATCTTTTGATTAAACTAACATATCAGCACACAACTAACAAAAACACTACAGACCCATCTCATCAAGAGAAAATACAAAAAAGTGAGGGGTCAGAAATGAAAGCCAGGCTCTACGTTGTCAAGTTTTTGGCTAAAGACTTTTATTCAACTAAAATGGGTTGTAAACATGCCTCTCTGGCCCTATTCGAAAGAGGAGTTTCTCTAACTAAGATCCAAACATTAAGGACCTGTCTTTGTCAGGATAGCAAACCAAAAAGCTGTTCAAACATTCTATCCTGACCCTCACACAAAACACAATAATAAAGTGACAAGGGAAATGTCTTTAACCTGGTATTTGGAAAAAGTGTTCTTAAATAAGAATAGAATAGCTCCAACGTCAATGTTCCCCAAAATGGAAAAGACCTTAGATCCAGAGGGTGATTGCATTTCTCTGGATTCTTCACTAGTATCACAAATGTCTATGGGACCAACAGTTCTCTGTGTCTTTGTTGGCCCACAACAATCCTGTTAGACAAAAACTGTTCAACCTTGTAAGTACTTCTTTAGCAAAAGTTCCTTCTTTAAACACAAGTTCCTTCCTTGTTTAACAAACACTGTTTCTGCTTGGAAATTCTCGTGCGTTTGCGATTTGACTTGTTTACTACCCTGCCAGGACTCTTTATGCACTTCCAGCTGTCTGGTGTACTCTCCTGCCAGGACTTCTCTTGCACTCACTTCTCTTGCCTGATGTCCTCCCCTGCCAGGACCTTTCTTGCACTCACAACTGCCTGGTGTGCTCTCCTGACAGGACTTCTCGTATTGTATTTTCAACTGCCTGGTGTATGTTTTTCCAGGACTTCTCAGATATTACAGTTCCTCTTTACCGCTAAGTAGCATTTACCTTTCTTAGCTTGATATATCTACTTGCTCTTGAAGTTCTTTTAAACTTTCCCCAGATTTGCATTCAGTTCTTCTTCTTCTTGCCCTTTCAATTCGCAAGCAATATTCTTGTTCTTTCACTTTCAGTAACTTCACAATATTCAAATTCTCTTTTTCGGTTTGGGGCTGGTCCAGCCCATTACCTAGGAAAAATCCAAGATACTAGACTGCTGATGAACAGGGTCTGAGAATTTGATCCATTGACCTTTGAAAGGTAGCCAGTGCCCCATACAAGCCAAAAGGTAACACATTAAACTGAAAAAGGCCAATGGGAATAGAAAATGCTGTTCTCTCCCTGTCTGATTGCGTGATAGGGACTTGCAAGTACCCTTTTGTCAGATCAATCGTGCAGAGGAAATGGCGCACCCCAATCGATCAATTAGACATCAATTCTAGGCTTTGGGTAGCTGTCGAATTGGAAGACCACGTTACTTTTGGAAATTAATGAAAAACCTCCATGATTGATCTTGCTTGGCAATTAATACAATTGGGGAGAACAAGGGGCTCTGAGAGGGCTTGATGATATTGGCAACTAACATATTTTCTGTTTCCTCTACGAAGATGTCTACTCAAGCTTCAGGTATCCGATATGGTTTTAATGGAATACCTTCCCTGGGGGGTGTACAGATATAATGATACATTCCATTTACCCAACCAGGCTCAGCTCTGAAGACATGAGGAAACTGATCTAGGAGGTCCATTAAATCCTCCTTTTGGTTTTGGGCTAGGTAGGCAGGAATCAAGGTATTCTTATTTGATTCATCCGATAACAAGTTGGTTAATACTACTGTAGTGTCTTCGATAGAATGTTCTCTCCACTCCTTAAGATTCACATGATAGATGTGAGTCTTGATCTTTCTGTATGGTTGTGAGATGCAGTAATCATAAGGCCCTGTCTGCTCTATTATTTTGTAGGGTTAATGTCAATTACAGAGTATTTTGTTCTCGGAGAAAGGAAGGAGAACCAGAACCTTGTACCGAATAGAAAAAGATCTTAATACAGCTTTTCTATCATGATATCCTTTCTGGTGTTCTTGGGTTTTAATCATGTTGGTTTGTGCTATATATATATATAACTGCACTCATATGTTCTTTTCGTCTCTGGGCTGTTTGGAACAGCGGTAGAACAGCTTTCTCCCATTACTCCTATGTCTCACACAACATATCAAGGACGTCTTACAGTTCTCTCCCATATAAAAGTTCAAATGGGGAGATGTTGGAGTCTTTCTAATAGCAAAATTGGCCCATGGTGTCATAGCATCCCAGTGTTTGCCATCAGCTTCAGCCGGTTTCTTTAAAACATGTTTTAAGTCTTGTTTAACTGTTTAACTAAGCCATCCGTTTGAGGGTGAAAGAAGTTTGCAAGGTTTTAATCTTAAAAATTTCCTTAATTTCTGACATGAGTTTTCTCATAATTGTAGATCCTTTGTTTGTTAAGATCGCCTTCGGAAACCCAATTCTTGAATAAAATGAAATTAAATACTTAAGAATTTGTTGTGTTGTGTTGTTCCATAAAGGAAAGGCTTCAGGATAACAGGTTTCATAATCTATTATCAGTAGTATGTATTGGTTTCCCAATTTTGATGATTCAAGGGGTCAAACTATATCCATGCCGATGCATGCAAACGGTATATCAATGATTGGCAAGGATGTAATGGAGCTGGAGGGGTAATTTGGAAACTGGTCTTCTGACATAGGGAGCAAGTGAGAACAAAGTTCTTTCCATCTGCATAGCTCCCAAGCCAATGGTATCGGTTCAGAATCTGTGTTTGAGTCTTGGCTGTCATTAGATGTCTGCCCGTTAAGTGGGAATGGGCAATTTGCAGTACTATATTTTGTGACTTTTAGGCACCATAATTTATGATCCAGGGGTACCATCTGGACAACTAACTCCCCTGTATAAAAGTCCAGCTTTTAGGAAGAAAAATGGCATACCCTTTTTCCTACCCTCCTCTTCGGGTAAGACCTGAAGGAAAGGCTTTGCAATTAAGGGATTATTTCTTTGGACAAAGGCTAAATCAGGAATAACTTCCGCCTCTTCTCCATAGGTCTGAGGTGGGACAGCCTCTGGTGTACTGTGAGCCTCTCTGTCTGCCTCCCCAAAACCCTTTGTTCATCTGTCGGTCTTATTAGAACTTTTAACTTTGATGGGCTTGGGAAACAGAGCCTTTTCTAAAATGTATTGGGCTATTCTCTCCCCAGTCTTCACTTGATATACCTCTTTTCCGTTTTTTCGCATGAGTATTTTTATGTCACCTCTATAGTCAGGGTCTATAATACCTGCTAAGAATAGGCCATATTGCCATGCTAGACCCTAATTAGAGGCAAGCCTAATAGAAGTTGTGGATGGGGGAATAAGGACCAAGTCTGTGTGTATTAAAACTGAGTCCCCAGGTTGGATCAATTTTCCCCTACCACTGCACAAAACAAATCCAATAGAGTGTTCTGTGGCAATTGATGGATCAGAAGCTTGATTACTGAGTTTCTCAAATCTAAGGTTCCCAGTTTTAGTCAACTGTGCCTGATACCACTCCTCACACCATATATGAGGGGTCAGAAATGAAAGCCGGACACAAAGTTGTCATGTTTTTGGATAGACTTTTATTCAACTTAAATGGGTTGGGAAAATGCCTAGCTGACCCTATTCTCAAGAGGAGTTTCCCTACCTAAGAACCATAAACTAAGGATGTGTCTTTGTCAGGATGTCATAAACAAAAAAGGTCTGTGTGTCCAAACGTTCTTTCCCGACCCTCACTCCAAAACAACATAATAAAGTGACAAGGGAAATATCTTTAAACTGGTATTTGCAAACAGTGTTCTTAAATATAAATAGAATAGCTCTAACGTAAATGTTCTTTAAACTGTAAACGACCCTAGATCCAGAGGGTGATTCTCTTCCCCTGGATTCTTCACTGGTATCAAAAATGTCTCTTGGCCCAAAACAATCCTGTTAGACAAAAACTGTTCAACCTTGTAAGTTCCTTCTTTAAACATATGTTCCTTCCTTGTTTAAGAAACACTGTTTCTGCTTGACACTCTTTGTAGGTTTGCAATTTGCCTGGTATGCTCCCCAGACAGGACTCTTTATGCACCTCCAACTGCCTGGTCTACTCTGCTGCCAGGACGTCTCTTGCACTCACAAGTGCCTGGTGTACTCCTTGCAGGGGACTTCTCTTCTTGTATTTTAAAATGCCTGGTATATGCATTGCCAGGGATTCTCATATGTTACAGTTCCTCTTTAAATCAAAGTAGCATGTACCTTTCTTAGCTTGGTATATCTACTTGCTCTCGCAGTTCTTTTAAACTTTCCCCACATTTGCATTCACTTCTTATTGGGTTTGGATTGGCAGTTTGCCCTTTCAATTCACAAACATTCTACTTGTTCTATCACTTACCATTACTTAAAAATGTTGAAGCTCTCTTTGTCACAGTTGCCAAAAATGCCCAGAGGTCATCACGCTGCTTAGGCTGTCTAACCACTTTCTTTTCATGTTCGGGCTTCCTCGTGGTTATGCAGAATACCTTTGCTGCCTGCTTACCACTCCGGGTAGCTCTGACGTCTCTCCAACCTCTCGCTGCTAAGCTCCTGCATGCCAGCTTCCTCTCGGCTCCCAGTAAGGACAACGCTGCTTTTCCTGGCTGCCAGATGCCCAGGAACCATCTTGTGGTATCTCATGTCTCCACGGCACGCCTTGCTCGCACGTTACTTTCCTTCTTAGTTGCCAAGGTGCTCTCACCTCTAGCTTCCGCACACCAACTTGTGCCTCCAGCATCTGCAAAATGGTTCGAGCCTCCAGCCTCTGTTCACCTTCAATGGAGATGCAACGGCTTCTCCTGCGCTCCCTGTCATTGTCCGGTTATCATTTTTAAAGGTCCCGCGCACAGGTGCCTTCATCCAACAATTAGCGCATTCATTAACCTTGACATTCCTGCCACTCTGCATCAATTCCTTCATCCTCCTCATCTCAGTACCTACGGAATTGAAGTCCACTGATATTAATTGATGCCTAAGGTGGTTGTGGGAATTGATGTCCATTGATGATTTCTGATGCACAAAACTTGGAGCGTCTTTCTTAATGATTGCATATGGAAGATCATTTCTACATGAAGGAAAACTAGAACTGAGAAGGGTTTTGTTGGAGCTTGTACTCTTCAATTTATGGATGGGAGTTTGGTGTAAAGGGTGTTGGGAAAAGGTCTCCTTTTTCCCCTATGGAGGGAACAGATGCATGGCAATAGTCCAATAGGGTATTGGGTAACAGGAGGGCTTCCTGGTGGGAAAATGGGGGCTACTGCACCTCATCCAATGAAGCCATGACATCTCCCTAGTGGCTGTCTCCTTCTATTCCATCGTCCCTCATATAGCCACCCCCAGGGTCAGTATCAGGTATTGGCTTCCCTCCCCTTGACACATGGGACGAGGTTATCGCCGGGGAATCTGTGATGATTCCATTGGATTCATCACATACCTTTCCCCTAATGTCGCTGGTTCTCTCAGCACCTGTTGGAAAGTGAGAAAGGGGAAAATGGGGACTCTGTGATGACACCATTGGATTCCTCACAGAGAGAAGACTTTTAAATAAAGGAGCACTCTGGTTTCATGGATAGCTGTGTTCAGACAATGGTTGCAGCACCAAAATCTCAAACTTTATGACAATTAATTTTAAAAGTAGAAAAGGGGGATTAAAGGTCACTACGGTCATTTAAGGTGGACCAGAAGGACAGGGCCACTTCAAATACATTCCGTTTTTGCTTTTGATTATCAACATCATAGATCCAGGCTTCTAGGCCTTGTTCTGTGGTTGAGCTGTGGTCAAGAAGATCGAGTTGTGCTGTTCCAATAGCGAGTCAGCATCAAGTCAGTTTTGAGGAGCAGCTCATAGTGGATTGTGTTAGCATTCAAATTAAGCTACTTGTTGACTTCCAATAGGTCGAGATCGGTCAAGACAATGCTTGTTTTGGGTTGAATCACCATTCAAGTAGGGCAAGTTGATGGCTTCCAATCGATCGAGTCAGCTTTTTATTCTGGTTGAGACTATGCGCCTGTTGGGCTAAGTCATTGGCCAAGAAATTGTGAATCAGGTGCTTCTACAGAGTCAATACGGCAGTAGAGTAGAGACCAAATGATGGATGATGCACTACACTAGGCCGGGTGGGCGTCAAGGAGACATGAAGATAAGGTAAGTGTACCAAAGTGCTTAAAGTGCTAAAAACAGCACCACAAGACTGTAGTGGCTTGAGGTGAGTAGAGCATGGCTGAGCCAGCTTGAAAAGTGTCTCAAAGTGGAGAACAGTGTTTAGAACTGCTTTTGGGCTTCTGAGATTTACGAGGCCCAGTGCAGGGTCGCCAGGTACAAGATGAGTCCTTTGGTTCTGCATTTCAATTCCAAGAAGATTGTTTGGCACCTACAGGGGTGCTTCACCTCCAGTGTGCAGGTCCCTGGTTCTAGTTCACAGGTAGCAGAGAGGAATCTCTCTACAGCAGTTTCACTTGCCCTTGGGATGATTCAGAGGCATAGCCAGGATTGTCTAGCAAATGGGGCCTGATGCTAATGTAGTTGTGCCCACTGCACTGACAAAAATATCTGTAAATAACCACACAGCGCTGCTGAGTGGGCATTTACAGATTTTGGGTGGGTGTTGCCCCACAGGCCCTACCCTGCCTACGCCTCTGGGATGATTAGGGACAAGGAATTTCATCTTCCTTGGAACTCTCTATCTTCACTTCTATGGGAGAGGCCTTTGAAATAAACGCTAGCCCCAAAAGAGTTCCAGGTTTTCCTTCTTTTCTTGAAGTGCAAAGATTAATTAACTAAGGGGAAGGTTCCCATCCCCGGCCCTTGTATGCCAGACTGCTTTTAAGGGTCCAATCCTGGCTGCTCTGTCAAATGTCCACTGCCTGCTGTCATACACATAGTGCCATGTCTGCAGGAAGTGGAGAGGAGGAACAAGAAGTATTGGTGCCCTACCAAACCCAAGATGGCGATAACCCTCTGTGGTTTGAACCCTCCAATGAGATTCTTTAACTGCCCCTTACTATGTTAGATTATATCAAATGGTCTCCAGTAATCAGCAACCTGGTGAGGCGTGGTGATTGTATCCTGCCAGACTGACTTTAAACACCTCTTCTAAGCTAAATCTTCAGGGAGATTTCCTGCTCTGGAGAGGAGATACCAACCATTCTCAGGAGCATCAAAGAGAGGACTTCCTGGACTACACCAAGATTGGGTCTGAGTGAAACTCGTCCCTGACAAACTAAATACATACTAGCCTTATCACTAGGTCACTATCCACCAGATTGGTAATTAAAACGACATAAAATGCTTGAAGCCTTGTAATTGTGTGATCGCAGTGGCGTCCTTGTCAAACCTGAAATGACTTTACTTTTAATTATTAATCCACTGCCAGCAAATGACTGATGGGACAAAATCATGATATTTGAATCATACATGCTTGCAGTTAGTAAGCCACCTCTGCCTGTTGTAACTTTGGGATCAAGCAGCTGAGTTTAGGAATGTACATTTGACCTTTGAACTTGTCCTGTTGCTACTGCAGCTTCTGCAGCTGCTGGGGAATGTCAGTAGACAGCCACATGAAGCAGCTCTAAACACGGTTTTCTACTTTGAGTCATTTTTGAAGCTGGCTTGACCATGCTCGACACGTCTCAAGCCACTAAAGGGTTAGCACTGTGGTTTTTAGCACTTTAAAAATGTTGGTACACTTACGTGCTGTTCGAGCTACCTTGATGGCAACTTGACCTGTTAAAGGGCATCGTCTGCTCTCTACTTGACTGCCGGCTTGACTCTGTAGAAGCAGAGTGTCAGCTGCTGACAGAAGTATCATCCAACCCGAATTAAAAGCTGTTGGAAGCCATCAACTCACTTCATTTTGAATGCTGGCTCAATCCACTATGAGTCGCTCCTCAAAACCGATTCGATGCTGATTTGCCATTGAAACATCACGACTCGACTGTCTTGACCACAGAAAAGTGAGTAGAAGCCTGGCACTATGCTGTAGATAAGACAAAAACTGAAGGTATGTGAAGTAGTCCTGTCCCTCTAGTCCACCCAAAAGGACCGTGTGGCATGGAGAATGTAGAATCTTAGTGGGAGTGAGATCCTGAAGAAGACGGTTAGGAGTGAAGGTGAAGGAAGGAGCAGACAGAGGGTCTGCAGGGTCTCTTATTATAAATACAGAAGACTTACCCACAATCAGATTGTAGTGGCATTATCAACAGCATATTTGGCAATGAGCAGTGAACCGAAAAGACGACACAAGAGACCCGAGCCGACCCAGGTTGGTGAATTCAGATGTTGAAACAGATGGGGCGTGAACATCACATTCATGTACTGCCCAATATGAATACTTCAGGCAGGTCAAAGGACCGATCATGATGGCAACCCCACGGGATTGGAGTAGAGTAGGTGAGAGGTGCAATATGAGTGCCGAAACAATTAGCTGGCGCAAGACGTTGACCATGACGTGAGCGGTAGGCTTAGAAAAAAACACCCCTCGACGTGCATGACGCGGTGGACATTTTATGAAATAAGCAAAATTCAACACATTGAAAAATAAAGCAACATGTTAGAAAAGTGTCAGAAGATGGAGATATTGGATTGCTACCGAATAATTGAGCAGAGAGGAGGAAAATGTTCATAAGGCAGATGGAGCATTAAGATGCCACCAGAAAAGCCCTTTTAACCAGTCCAGGAGTACCAACAATGCCTTGGAGTGACTCGAAACAATATTGGAGCAATTATTTAAATGCAATAGGACATGAAAATCTCAACTCTTAGAAGAACACATCTTCACTATTGGCAGTGGAGGAAACATGAATTTATACCAAAAAGCACTCAAACAATTGAAAAATTATTGTATGCCAAAGACTAGCATAGCCATGAACAGATATAATATCTATACCAGAAGACAAAAACAAAATGAAACGATGGAAGAATATGTGAGTGCTCTATGAACCCTTGCTGTGTTATGGTATTTTAATGATAGCATGGAAAACGGAGAAACTCATCAAAGATCAGATAAAAATACACTCCAGTAATGCAGTGAATCAATGAATCTGAATCTACTCAAGTGAGCATAGTGATTAAGTATAAGGTGGGAATCAATGAATGAAAAACTGTGCTGAATGAGAGAGAAGTGAAAACAGAGAAGAAAAGATACATTTGTAACAGTTCTCATGGATATTTATGTATTTCGGTGAGGCTTTCTGTTAGGCATGATGTACATAGGGCAATTCATTCTGACATGTGATACTTCTTGATATTTCGGGGGACTGGCTAAACGACACCTCTCTTCAGCTAGATTGAGAGTTCAGTGTGAAGGTCCTGGATTGTTCTCAGACTCCCATCCAGGGAGGTATTAGTTTTAAAGTGACCTTTCAGATCTTCCCCTCTCCCTATGTCCTGTGTGGTGGCCAGCGGATTCTTACTTTCTCAACCAAATGACTTGCTCTGTGCAGTCCATTCGTTATCCACACCCCAGATTGACTGCAGCAGTGCTTGGCTCTCTGGCGTCCCAATGCATGTTTAGCCCACTGAAAGTATGATCCATTCTATAGTGAAGAGATCAGACCATCACTGCTCGTTTCCCTTTATTTTGCGACTCCATGATACATGCATCTTCTTGAAATTACTCACTGCCATGTTCTAAACCAGCCCCTTACACATAGCAGATAAGTACCAGGGACACGTCGATTCTGGAGGTGAACACACACCTGTGACAAATCTCTTCTGGGACTGGAATCACCCAAAGACAACAAATCCAAAAATATCTGCCTCTGCCCTCATCACTCATGAAAACTGAAACGGATACAATGTTGTACCGCTCCTGTTATCCTTATACCCTCTCCTCCCCTCTTGGACTAAACCCTGCCATCTATTGTTTGTGCTCCTTAGAGAGCTTTAAGGGGAACTCTGTAGTTTTACGGGAGGAAATGGCATTGGCCAACTCTTTGTTTTGAACAGCAGCCAATCTTGCAGTTGCCTTTATACATGTGATATCTATTGCTAAAGACTAC
Organism: Ambystoma mexicanum; assembly: GCF_040938575.1. NCBI lineage: Eukaryota > Metazoa > Chordata > Amphibia > Caudata > Ambystomatidae > Ambystoma > Ambystoma mexicanum. Next base: position 210,218,228 of record NC_090922.1, on the reverse strand, counting down.
TACTAAGAGCTTGAACAGTACCTTCTCCAATGATTTTCGTGGTAAATCCCCTGCAGTGGCCTGTACCCAGTACAACGTTCAATCAAAAGAGGCTGTTTCTCAGGTGCTGATGTGTTTGACTTGTTTCCATGTTCTGAAACTTTATGATGTCATAGTGTGTTCATGACGGTCCTTTCTTAAAGGAGAAATGCCTTCATGTCATCGTTTGCATTTTACCAGAGAAGGGAATAGTTTCTTACCTGTAACTCCATTTCTCCAGCATTGGTATCTTTCATGGATTCACATGCTTAGAATATTCCCCGTCGTCAGACTGGGACCCCTCGGTACACATATATAGCCTTTTCCTATAGGAAAACTTCCGACACTTTTGTGTCCTATCTAAGTCCTTTTAGGACCCGCCTACGCATGCTCCGTAGGCCGTCCCAGTATAAGAGGCCCGCCCCCGCGGCTCCCCTTCAGATTTCGGCCCCTCCAAAGTAGGAAGGGTTAAACTTATCAATCAAATACATTGCATTCCGGGGAGGCTGGCGGGCGCATGTGAATCCATGAAAGATACCAATGCTGGAAAAATGGAGTTACAGGTAAGAAACTATTCCCTTCTCCAGCATTGGATCTTTCATGGATTCACATGCTTAGAATAGATTGTATAGCAGTAACACCTGAAACGGCGGTGAGAATGTAATGTAATATACCCTCACCATAATACACAATGCATATGTACAGCAGGAATAAGTTAACTCATATAACCTTACCCACATAAAGTATACTGTCACCAAAAGGTAGAAAACAGATTCTCCACAGCGTGGAGCTTACCTTACTGAAACAGATGGCGCAGGACAGCTCTTCCCATCTGCACCTCGTCCGCATGCTGCCTGGCAAGGCAGTAGTGGCGGGTAAACGTGTGGGGCACTGACCATGCCGCAGCCTGGCATATGTCCGTCAGCGGAATTCCTGCCCATAATGCTGCTGAGGAGGACGTTGATCTTGTAGAATGGGCTCTAGGATGTCCTTGCAGTGGCCTTCCGGCCTTGGAGTGACAAAACGCAATCGTCGAGTCAGGAGCCAGGAAAAGTCAGGAGCCAGGCTGTAAGGTTGAGACTGTCCGGGTCGTGATGCCACACCGTGCCTTTGTCCCGGGATAGTAGGTTTGGGACTCTCGGAAACGCTATAGGATGTTCCAGCGACAGGTGAAGCAGGTCGGAGAACCACGGTTGCCGCGGCCAGTATGGTGCCACTAGAATTACTCAGCAACTGTATCTGCGTATCCACTGTATTGTCCTTTCTTATGAGGGGGAACGGGGGAAAAGCATAAAGGAACATGTCCGTCCATGGGAAGGAGAATGCCTCCCCCATGGAACCCTCCTGAGGCCATCTGCTTGCGAATTGCTCGCATTTCTTGTTGTCTTTGGTTGCGAAGGCGTCCAGAGGGGGGTGACCCCATTTCTCGAACACTGTCATCAGCTGAACTGTGTCCATTTCCCATTCGTGTATCTGGGCCATGCTTCTGCTGAGGGAGTCTGCTTGCGAGTTCCTCACTCCCGGGAGGTGGTGAGCCACGATGAAAATTTCGTGCTTTAATGCCCAATGCCATGTTTTCTGGGCCTCTATGGAAAGAGTTCTTGATCGCGTCCCTCCTTGTTTCCTCAGATAAAACATGGCCGTAATATTGTCGGTCAGTACTCGTACTCGCGATCTCTTGATGTGTGGTAGGAATGCCTTCAAGGCCCATCGTACTGCTCTGAGCTCTAACACGTTTATGTGTAGGAGTGACTCCGTTGGAGACCAGCAACCTTGCGTTTGGAGAGCACCCATGTGAGCTCCCCATCCGGTTAGGGACGCATCCGTGACTATGGTTCGCTGAAACTCCGGTTCCTGTAGGGTTACACCGTTGTTCAGATTGTGGAAACTCTGCCACCACTGAAGGGTCCGAAGCAGCTTGTCGTCGTCGATGGTTATCTTGTCTGACCACGATCCTTGGGCCTGTGTCCATCGGTCCGCGGGGAATTCCTGGACTGGCCTCATGAATAGGCGACAGTTTGCCACCAGATGGATGCAGGATGCCATGGCCCCTAGGACCGCAACGTGAGCCTGGTGGTTTGACGTAGTCGGCTCGCCAGCTGATTGAGTTTTGAGGTTCTGTCGAGAGAAGGCTTCACTAACCTTAACTGGGTCTCGAACTGTGCCCCCAGGAATACCAGCGTTCTCGATGGCCGCAGAGAGGATTTTTCGAAGTTTATGGCGAATCCCAGCTGTTGTACAAGCTGCATGGTGGCTTGTAAACTTGTGTTGGTCGACGCTGGGGAGGATCCCCTTACCAGCCAGTCGTCGAGGTATGGGTATACATGGTGGCCTTGCTTCCTTAGCCAGGGCGCTAATGGAGCCAGGCATTTTGTGAACGTTCTGGGGGAGGTCTTGAGCCGAAAGGGAAGAACCGTGAACTGGTAGTGAGTCCGCCCTATTACAAATCTCAGGAATTTCCTGTGTTTCCGATACATTGGAATATGGAAGTACGCGTCCTGTAAATCCAGGGACGCTAGAAAATCCCCTTCTTGAACGGTGCGGATCACTTCCTGCAGAGTGGGCATTTTGAATTTTAGGCTCTTTAAAGACTTGTTGAAATCGCGTAAGTCTAAAATGGGACGCCATTTGCCGTTCGGCTTTTTTACGACGAAGTATCTTGAGTAGACTCATTGACCTCTCTGTGATGTTGGAACTAATTCTATCACGCCCTTTGCTAACATGAGTGTTACCTCTTGTTGCAGTATCCTCAGATGGGAATGAGCGGTGAACGCAGGTGGAATGTGCGGAGGGCTGTGCTTGAATTTTAGAGAGTGTCCGTTTCTTATAGTGTCCAGCACCCATTGATCCGTCGTTATTCGTTCCCATTCATCGACATATGCTGACACTCTTCCCCCCAGAACGGTGTGTTGTATGTCACTGCTGACCTTTATTTTGCTTGTCTCTCGACGACGACGGATAGGATGGTCTTTTCCTGGATGTCTGGAAGTTACGGCGTCGGTTTGCGGTTTGGGAAGCACGCCTGTATCCCTGGGAGGGGTAAGCCGACCTGCCAAAGGATCTGTCTCCAGATGCAGAGAATCTGGAATTACCTGAAGCCCCTCTAAAGGGACGAAAAGACTTGTAGCTTGGGCCACTGTGGAGGGCACCCAATGAACGTGCCGTGTCCGAGTCCTCTTTCATTCCCTTTAGGGCTTCGTCCACCTTCTCACCGAATAGAAGGTCTCCCTCAAAAGGCATATCTAATACTTTGTATTGTACCTCTGGCCTGAAGTAGATACACTTAAGCCATGACTGTCGTCGTAATACGACCCCATTATTGACTTGCTTGAAGCCTGACTCAGCGAGGTCCACCGCGATGTTTATTGCGTGATTTGAGGCTTCCTCACCCTCTCGGACAAGTAACATCGCTGCCTTCCTTTGCTCTTCCGGAAGAAGATCAAGCAACAGAGCTAGCCTGTGCCACATCTCTCTGTCGTATCTGGCTATAATAGCCAGAGAGTTTGCGGCCTTTACTGTGGTTGCTCCCACGGATAGCACTTTTTTGCCAAAGGCATCCTGGCGTCTCGCTTCGTTTTCAGGCGGAGTCGTGCACTTGTGCTGGGCCTTCGCCTTCCTCGCTGCTGCCGCAGACACCACCGAGTCTGGCGTTGGTTGGGAGGATAAACACTTGGGGGTAGACTCTGGAGCCTTAAACTTTTTCTCGAGGCGTCCTTTCACTGCCGGCTTCGAAAAAGGGTGACGCATTGTCTGCAACCCCTCCTTCCACACGTGGTCTAGTATTGGTATTGAGAACACAGACCTCCTTCTCTTACCCATGTGGTCGAACAAAAAACAGTCCTTTTTCTGTTCTTCCTGGAACAGACCAAATTCTTTACACGCCTTCTCCATCATAGAATGGAATGATGCAATATCGTCCGGAGGGGACGGGTGAGCTGGGCTTCTAGGGGTTTCCAATTCCACCTCTGACTCCCAGGTTGGATCCCTGGAGGGGGATGATGAGATATCCGACATGGCTCCCCTGTCAGACTCCGAATCTGGCAGCTCACCTTCCTCTTGTGCCAGTGCTGAGATTGGCGTGCGTAGGTGCGTCGGTGGATGGGACGGGCCCGGCTCGTCGACAGGTGACTGTGGCAGGTTTGCCTGAGGTAGTCTCTGGTCCAACGACTGTAGCAAGGACTGAAGCGTGGACAGAATTTCCAACGACAAAACAGATTGAGGATTGAGAAGAGGGGCAGATACCGGTATACTGGATCCCCTCGTCGACGACTTGTCAGCCACTCGTAGCCATAGGTCTGCTGGGCCAGCTATTCTCTCGCTCTCGTCCTCCCCCGAGGACAACGACACAGCCTGTTTGTGCAGTAAAGTATCCGAAGGGATCGGGTCAAAAACTTCAGGCCTCCTGTAGGACCCCCGTCGACGAGGCCATCGTCGCCGCCGTTGTCGGTGGGACGGTGGATGCCACCTGCGTTAGTGGCAGGGTGGAGGCCGATGACAGGACCGCCGTCGACGACGGTGACTTAGCAGGTGGTTTAGGCGGTCCCGCCTTTTCCACACTTGGCCTGCTTTTACTCGACTCTCGACTCGTGGTCGATCTATGGTGATCGCCCGAGGAGGATTTCGGCCTTTCCTTTTCATGCTTTTTTGATGAAGATGATGTTTTTGACGAGGAGTCTCTAGCTGAGTGACTCCCAGATGACTCTTTTTCCGTCGGTCGAGATTTCTTCGCCGGTGGTTCCGATGAGGTAGCGCGGCGTGATGTTTTCGCCGATTGTGTGGAGCCTACCTCCGAAGGGGGGTATGCCCCCGCTCCATCATTCAGCCATGCCACCAGCCGTCGACTCGGGTCTTTGAGGGTTTTTTGAGAAAACCCTTTGCATATGTCGCAGTTATCAGCCAAATGATGAGGGTGGAGGCAATATATACAATCCATATGTCCGTCCCCCTCGTAAACTTTTTTCAAGCCGCACGTCGCACATGGACGGAACAGCGCTTTTCCTGACATGGAGGACATTTTCTTCTAACTCCAACTCCAGGTATACAACCTTGTACAAAATAGTAAGACAACGCGAGGAGATCCCACTACTTTTCAGATGGTTGAAATCTGAAGGGGAGCCGCGGGGGCGGGCCTCTTATACTGGGACGGCCTATGGAGCATGCGTAGGCGGGTCCTAAAAGGACGTAGATAGGACACAAAAGTGTTGGAAGTTTTCCTATAGGAAAAGGCTATATATGTGTACCGAGGGGTCCCAGTCTGACGACGGGGAATATTCTAAGCATGTGAATCCATGAAAGATCCAATGCTGGAGAATTAGTCTTTTATGTTTTTGCTCTCCATTTACAAACCTCTCCCCCTACAGTTGGTGTTGCTGGTGAGGGGATGCCAAAATCATGCAGTGTGGTCCCTTCTTCACAGAATGTCACTGCGAGATTGCTAGGCGTGTGACTGCACTGCCCCTCAGTATTATGCTCAGGTTGATGCATCACGCCAGCGTGAAGTTGTATTTTGTTTATTTGTATTTATTTATTTGTTTATTTGTCTCGTGGTGCAACTGGTTGTCTGAGCATGGAGATGGTGAGTACTTCACTTGCATCATTTTTCAAATGTTGTGCGGATGCTCAAGTGTATCTGCTAAAGCTTTGCCCTTCAAACAATGCTTCGCTGTAGCAAAGAGTTACTTCACTTGGCATGCACCGAATAGTCCACTCTGTGCAAGCTCACTCGGACACATTTATGTGTGCAATAGACTTATTGAATGAAGGCATTTCCAATTAGGACTAAACACGCTGCATCACCTTCTAAGCTTTTGGCGCTGCCCAAATAATTACAGTATCCTGTGTGCTTCAGCGTTCCTCTACCTTCTGGTACAGCACTGACAGACGTGGCCCATGGCGCAGCAGTGAAGTCTAGATGCCACGGAAGTTTTGATACCAACTCACCCAATTCTCAGAATTGCTCAACCTCCTCTACAACAATCAATCCAGTTTGATACCCAACAGAAGAACTGAAACCACTCTTCTACAGATGAGAGAAAGCATCTTGCACGCACTAGATAACAACACTCCTACCTGCATGATGCTTCTAAACCTCTCTACAGCGTTTGACTGTCACTTACCCCACAATTCTAAAACACCTGCATTTTCACCTAGGCATGCAGTCTCTGCCCTGTTAGGCAGAATCACCTGCAGTACCCTTTGGGAACACTACAGGCAAATTAAGCCTACACGTGTAAGCACAATTTCACCTTTGGTACAAGCCTGTACTACACAGTAAAGTGGTAGCGATGGCTGAGCAGCCAGACTTATCTCAAGAGTTTAAGTGAGCAGTAGAACAAGTTACACTAAGGACCAACTAATACAGTGATTCAAACAAACACTTACTCAAGATTTCTTGGTAAAAGAGTATACATTTATTTACTCAGTCTGTTAGAAAACATTACATTAGCATAAGCAGCTCAATATCACACACTAATAAACCACAAAAATACAACCAGCAATTAAATGAACAAGTTTAGCTCCCCTGAAGTGGGAGCAAAATGGCACTTCAGATACTTCTCAAAGGGGTAAAAAGACAAGGTTATAAGAATAGACAGCCCAAATACATTCATAGGCAGGGCAAAGGGTTTCAGTTAACTGCAACCAGTAATTCTTCTCATAGGCCTGGGCCAAAGTAAATGGTTCAGAGTCTTTGTATAGGATAGCACAGTTCTGTTAGATACCGGTTAAGTCTTTGCCATGGACTTTAGAAGAATTTGGCTAGGCGAAAGTTTTGACGAATGTTTAGGGAAGGACAAGCCTTCGCAGTTCAGGAAAGTTTCATGCACTTTCTCGATGGCCCAAAGATTTCCGGACTGCGTTTGCACAGTACCCTGTTAATGAAGTAGAGCTGTAGCTGAGGCAGTTGTTCCTGGCAGTTCGAGGAGATCTCCCTGTTCCCTCATTGCCCAGGGATGAGGCTAAAAGCTTTAGCAAGACGTTGGTTTAAGGTGTGAGTGCCTTAAAGTCCACAAGCTGGTTTCCATCCCTCTGGCTATCTGGTTTTGAACAGCACTCTGATGAAAATTCGACCAGATGGGGACGGTGTCCAGGTGGATTGCGAGTTGGTTGTTCCCACCAAACTCAAGGGAAGAAGTTAACCTTGAGGGGCTTCTCTTTCAATGGAGTTCCAGGCAATTCGGACCTGCAGCAGGGCTTCACCAGTTGTCCAGGAGTTGCAGCAGTCCTCTTCCTTCAGCTCGTCTTCGGTTCTTTCGTTCCAGTGGTCGACTCTGCTTTTCAACTCCCAGAGACCTGCTTTTAAACAGTTTTCCCCCATTCATTCCAGCCTGGCTGTCACTCACACAGCAGGGTAGCTGTCCTTGACGGACAGCCAGCCAATCATGCCAGAGTGCATTCAGGTCTCCTAGGAGACTAAGCACAGGGAGTTTCGGGCACCTCACTCACATCCTGTCCACCCCAGACACTCAGGCGACAGAGGAGGGTTCAGCACTGAAGCCTGCCAAAGGCCAACAAACAAAGGGACCAAACCCAGTTTGGCACTCAGAGACAAACACAAGAAGGACTTTTCCTAAAATAAATGGCGAAAAAAATGACCGGAGTCTATTTTTACAGACAGGTCTGGGGCACCATATTGCAAAAAATGGCTGACCCGATTTTTAGCTACCTTTGTTAGTGGTCGAGAAAAATCACTGTAGTTGATCTAAACCACTACTACCAGCCATTTAAAGTAGGAAAAGGTAACATTTGACTGTTAGATGAGTGTTGTGACTCAGGGGAAGCTAGGCAACCCCTCCAGCACTCTATAGGAAGATAGTGTGTGCTGGGTCAGTACATTTAAAGAGACTAGTGAAGTCAATCTAACTTTACATGCTCTGGGAGACAGTAGTCAGTGCCAGAGAAGGTATTTAAACCTTGGGAAGTCTGAAAGACATCCCTGTGTTACTGCACTGAAGGTGCTGTGTGACACACAGAGAAAGATGATGCCACTGGAGTTGTTTTAAGACTCCATAACCAAAGAACATAAAAGCAAAACACACATCAAAATACACGGAAGAGTGGGGAAAAAAGGCTCACACTCTTCCCAGGTAGAAAAATCAAATCCTAGAAATTCAGCAAAGTTGCTGGAGGTCTCAAAAGGTTAGGGAAATAGCACATTTTGAGCATTCTCCCTAACATGCCCTAAAATGGATTTAGTCTTATCTCCAAAACCACACCACTACAGCAAAAGTCAATGATTACTTATCAATCCCTAGGGAACTTACTCACAAAGTGCCTCAGGGACCCACCATTTCGCCCAGCTATCATTGCCTATATCAATCACTTCAAGCACATTATAGATCAATTCACACCATTTCAAGGATGCACAGACAACAACAAACGTTCCTTCTTCATATAACCAAACATCTAATCCAACAACTCCATCAGCCAATGCCTGTTAGCCACACAAAAATGGATGTCCCAAAACAACTTATGCCTCGACCTCAGCAAGACAGAGGAAATAGTCTTTGGCATCAAACACATTCACCACCTTCTTTTTATATGGCGCGCTGAGCTTGGAATACCCCATCACATAAATCAGAAGCAGAGAACTTGACAATCCTAATGGGCAATGCAATATCCCTTAAACAACAGAAAAAACATCACAAAAAAAGAAATACCTTATACACATCTTCCGAAAGATAATCCCTACTTGGAACAGCATCAATTGACTAATGCTCTGCAAAGTAGAATAATGCAATTCTCTGTATATGAGTCTGTCTGTGGAAAACCTACAAGCACTGCAAATTAACACAAATAAAACTGCAAGATGCAAACTAAACCTCAGATTAAACCTCACACCTTGTGACCATATCAATGCAGCTCTAAAAACACTGAACTGGAGAAGTTAATGGGGCACCAGTTCATGTCAACCCAATTTTGACAGGAGTCCACGCCCCCTTTGTGTCTTTGCCTTGCCCCCCTTTGATAGTGTTTTGATATAAACTTAATATACATTTTATATTAAAAGGATATCAAAATGCTTTAATATTGATTTGATATAATATGTATACTTGATATAAAGCGGGTGTGATTTTATATCAAAATATACATCTTTTTTACATCAAATGTATAGAAAGATGACAGCAGTCGGCAACAGTGCTACTTGGTCGACTATGGACAGCGAAGTGAGCTCTGAAGGCAGGGGCTGTGAACTTAGGGTTTTGCGGCATGATGCAGCAATGATGTCAGAGCTAGGTTTGGCCTTTAATGTGATAGGAAGTAGATATACATTGTATAGAGAGCATATATGATGTCATGATATTGTATTAAAGGTGCTAATTCAGGGCCAGATATTGGGGGCACCTAGCATCTTCGAGAGTAGACAAGGGGGGACAGGGCACTAGGGAGAAACACATGGGTACCCAAACTAAAGTCACACCATAAAAGGAGACCTTGCAGGCAAAGATGGAGGGAAGGGATGCATTGTGTGTACCAGCAGCCCAAGAGACCTGTGTATAATTGGCACAAGATAGAGGAATACATATCCCATGTATACACATTCAGCAGGGAGGCCCAAAGTCTGGGCCGTGCCTGGGAAATCCCCGGTCTGAAACACATGACCAACACTGTGTGGGCCAGGGAGGAGGGAGACAGAGCTCAAACTGCTTGTCACAGGCAGACTGAAGCAGCTAAAACAACACTGGGTGATGTCATTGCAGGGGGGAAAGTCAATCCAGCGAACACACGTGGGTAGAGGGGAAGATGATCTGAGCCAGTAAACCATTCACATGGCCCCAAGTGGGCATCAGCAGATGGCTATGGAAAAGGGACACTGGACCGAGTGACGTTCCTGGGAGGACCAATCAAATGGTAAGTCTCTGTGTTCCTGGGAGGTGGCCATCCTTCAGAGTATCCACTACAGGGTTTGTGAAGGCCGTTATCCAGCAGGTACTGTGTGAATGTCTCCCTCCCCCCAATAGCAGGGTGTCTCATGTTCCATTCTCAATGGTGCTGACCAATGGTAGTACAATTAAGTTGTGGCAGTCAGCACCAATGTTATTTCACTAATTGCAAATTGTCCCTGGGAGGGGTGAGAAGCAATGTGGTGCCACATGGGTAGGCAATGAGTTGGGATACTGTTGAACTGTTTGCGCCAATGATGTTTTACTAACATGCATCCAACACTAAGGATATGACATAGCCTAGACAATGAGATTCTTTGGAGACATCAAAAATATGAACATACTAACTTGTAAGTGTTTCTAAGTGTCTTGACCATTGTGTTTTATAGTATAAAATTAATGCTCGATGTACGCCCAAATGTCAGCTCTCATCAATCAGTTGTAGTCCAGTATTCTGTTTGATTTATGCTCACCCATACTTAATAAACACTGTTGCTTCTTGCCCGGTGTGTGCTCCTCTTTTGAGTACATGTTTATTTGGTGTTTGGAGGACCCCTGAGTACATTTTTATAATTTTAAAGACACAGGCTAGTGAGCGAGTGAGTATGTATGGATATAGATTTGATATACAGTTGATACATATTCCATTTTAAAAACGATATACAAATATTGATATCTTTTTAAATATAAAATGTATATAAAATATACAATGTAATATTTCTAATATTTCTTTAATTCGTTATGTGTATAGTTTATAAGAACTTGTACAAAGTAATTTAATGCACATTTAAAACGGTCAAATAAAATAAAACGGAACATTTAATTCATACAGTTAATGCTACCATAGATATCGAAGAGAAATAAAATTCATTGCAATCAATTGGTAATTAAAACTTGTAACATTCCATTTATGCAAAAACGTCCCTGATATTTCAGTTTCAAATAACTATGGTAGCATTTTGCCTTTATTGGCATCATGTATTTCTATTTTGCATTTAATTATATTACAAGCCCAGGTGAGTGGTACTTTTGCTGCCACCCATTCTTCACTAGGCTCTGGACTATTCAGCTACCCTGATTCATTCACTCCTTTCCAGACCCCATACAGTGCTATTTGCAGTTGTTTATTGTCAGTATTCAAGCAGTAGAGCCAAAAGGTTGTAGTTTTTATGCTGTCAATTTTAGCGACAAATCTACCAAGTAAACACATATAGAGTGCTCCATACGCTCAGCATTCAGTTAAGACATGTCGTGAAGTTTCTCTTTTTCCCATAATGCCACATAGTCGGCACCTTCTATTTTCTTTATTGATCTTTAATGCAGGACCAATAACTTCAAAAACTGGGAGCTTATATATTCTCAGTAATAGGAGGAATCGCGCAGGGCTGGGAATGGACGTATTATAAATAACTATGAGGGACTCTATATGTGTGAATCAGGTGGGGCATCACAGAAGTGCAGTTTTTTAGTTTGGACATTCGGGTGTAGTCCTCACAAAAATCCCACCTTTCCAATTTCGCATAGAATTGTACTTTTTATTTCATAAGGATCATCCTTCCAATCGGGCTCCCACCGATGTCATTGAATGCTTTGTGGAAGTGCTTTAAATGCCCCTTTAGAGTGAGCTTCATTTTCTATGCCCAGTAGTTTTAGTAAAGGGCATACTGGGTTAGTTAAGGACTTGATATATAATAAATATCTCCTTTTTATCAACATGGATGTCAAAGACATAAGGCCTAGCTCCAGTCTTATTATTTCTACAGGGGTGCTCGGGCTCAGGGATAAAATGCTTCAACAAACAGCCAGCATTACTGCAATAGAAATATGTCCTGCTTTTCTAGTAATACTCATGAACCAGTATCAGATAACATAAAGCCTCTGGTGTTCTAGGGCCCGATTTCAGTGTGCTTCTGCAGATTTTGATGCACTGTTTTGGACCAGCCAGGTTGATATGTTTATTAAATTATCTTGCAAGGTGTTAGGGCTGTTCTTTATGATCTTATCATCCGAGGCATTCTTTAATATTTCCAGTAAATCTGTCTCTGGAGAGTTCTTCGTGGTGATGGTTTGCGTAGATTCAAATTCAGCATCCAGTTCATAGTCCATTTCAAGATATTTAGATTTTAACTGTCAGGGCTAGGCATGTTAATAATACTATGTGTGTCATGCAAATCCCCCAGAAACACCCTGGTCTCACTAACCCCTTGCACAAGCACCATATGTGTTACATAAAGAGGCTAGTCCATCCTTATTGCAGGTATAACACTCAGGGACAAAGGAGCATCAGGAAACTACATTTCCCAGCAGGCTGTGTGCTTCAGAAGCCTGCTGGGATGGAAAGAGCCACGCCCGATGAACTGCGCATGAGTGAGCCACGCCCGTGCGCTCCTGCTTGCTATTCCGGCGTCAGAAGGGAATGGACATGTTTTCCAGCGCTCTGCCCAGGACAAGCCTACGAGGGGCATTCGGCACACCTGAACACTTCACAGGCCCAGCACCAGAATCCAGATAAGTGCTATCTTGTTTGAACCCACGTGTGAAGAGAAGACTAATCCTTTTGGGGGCATGTTTACTTAGCAGTAGAGACCGCAGTGCATGGCAGACACTAATCCGCATGTTAAATGCATTCTTGGGAGTGACTGAGAGAATTAAACGCTTTACAATGTCCCGGGTGAAAGCAACCCGAAACACATGGTCTCCGATGCCTTAAACGGAAAATACCAGGAAACACGTGTGCGGAGCCTCGGGTGAATTTAACCCGTAGAGCGCACACGTTCCGCTCATGATTACCCATTACTTGGGGTAGAAAGCAGAGTGCTAAGAACACTAGAATTAGCTCGCTCTCGCTCATTGTTATTTTTGGTATTTTCCAGCAGAGCTTCATCGCAGACCATTCGGGACTTCCCGTGCAGCACTAAAGGACCTAAGACTACGATCCGCAGCTAAGTGCATTTTCTTGTTTCACTGCTATCTGCCATCTGTAATGGTGTAATGTGTGTGTTAGCAAGTACCTTTTAAAACTGCATGAAGGTAATGCAGTGAGGAATTCAGTGGTACATGCAAAGCTTATTCAGGTGTAACAAGTAATAAGCAGTGGTTAGAGCTCCAGGCAAAAGCTCAAGCAGTGTGGTTAGAGGCTCCACCACAAAGGCTTCATAACTGCTAGGCAAAGTGTGTGAGTGTGTAGTGAGATGGTGGTTTGAAAGGGCGGAGAACACACCACAAGCTGAACCAGTGGATGAGGCGACAGAAGCTGAGGAGCATCTTTTCCCTACTTACCCTTCCCCATCCACAACCTCTCCCTAACCCTTTTACCGGTTACCCTGCTACCCTCTACCCATCCAATCTACGGACCCTAACCCTCTTTCCCCGGCGGGTCACGGTTATCTGTGGTTCCTACCAGGTCCAGGTGCCAAGACTTTACGGGGAGACAAAAGTTTGTGCTGCCTCTGCATCAGACAAGATTGTAGCAGTCCTGACAGAAACTGTCTTACTAGATTCACCGAGGGATGTACAGTGTACTCTACTGCATTGCTCCCTCGTGTTTTTAATTGGCTCAAAGAACTCAAAGTCTGATGTGTCCAAGATTCTTAATGGCATAATCTTTCTTGTCAGTTTTAGGAATTCTAATCTATTAATGTTTGTGAGTATTTTTGTAGACATTGATCAATGTATTTTATGACAACCATGGGTTCTTTCCTGAGCTCCTCTGATCTTTGATGTCACTGTGGGCATGCCGTTGTCACTTCTGACCGGGGGCCTATAGGTAAGTGCCCATTTCTTTCTCCAATTGTTTTTTTTTCTTTTTTACTGGCAAAACTACTTGCACAGCCACTGTTGAAATATCTCCCATGAATGACATACATGAGTTGATAGAATCACTCCCAGCAGCATTGTTCATACTTTGTTCGTTGAGAAGCCAATTTGTGAGAGTTCCCTTAGGAGCTCCATTTTGCCTTTGCCTTTTCTTAGCTTTTCTTTTCTTTTCCTTTACTTGTGGTTAAAAATTTGGAGCCCCATGTTTTCCATTGTTGTGCTGCTGTTCTTTTACGAGGTATTGTATTGCCTATTATAGCTGTTTGTGCTTTTGCTGCCTGTGCTGTTTCCTGGTTAAATGAATTGTAGATGTTTCATCAGTGGCATTATCTGGCCCCTCAACTATCCAATCTCAATCTTCCATGTAGTCGTCTCTGGGGGGCGGCAAGATACCTTGTTGTATCGGTGTGGTGCCACAATCTTTTTCAATCACTGAGATGAGATCATCCAGGTCTTTATTGCTATTTATTTCCGGGGTTATAATTCTGTTCTTTGCCTCACGTCCCACTTCCTCCAAGATTTCACCATTCATGTGGAGGAGAACTATCATTGCAAATTGCGATACTGGTAGCTTTGCCTGGATGTCTGCATAAGTTTCTTCTGCCGTTTCGGTCATCAGGATGGATTGTGCCACTAGCAATGTCTGATTCCGCATTCCCAGCATTCCCAGCTGACAAAGTGTCTCTAAGTGTATAGCATAGGGCGAGCAGTGAGTTATTATTATCTATGGCTGAGAAGAAGAAGTTACTTACCAACTGCTATCGGTCTTTTGATTGGATGTTCCTCCAAGGTATTCCTCATCTTAGATGTATTCCATCCAGCTTTAGCTGCTTCGGAAAAAAAAAAACATTCAGCAGAGGGCGCCGTGCGTCAATGTCGTCGAGTTGATGGTCCCTCGAAGGACTCCATTGAGGGTGACATCATTGGGTGTTATAAGTAGCATGCGCGTTGCCCGTTGGCCTCAGTTCTGTTTTTCCCCTTTTACTATTGATTTTGCACTGTGTAGATTGTGCCGGCAGACAGGTATCGCCTTGCGAGAGTTGAAGTGGCAATAACCCGGAATAATCTACAGAGGGGTCGGTTGGGAGGGCGATGAGGAATATGTCGGAGGAACATCCAATCAAAAGAACGTTACCAGTTGGTAAGTAACTTGTTCTTCAAGTGGATTGTGTCCTCCAACGTATTCCTGCTCTTAGATAGACTCCCAAAGCAGTATGGACGATATCTCTGGAGGAGGGGTTAGATTTTTCAATACCCTTAGATGGCTGAATATAGTACTGCTTTACCAAAATTCAGCTCCTTAGACTGGGAAGCATCCAGGATATATAATTTTGAAAAAGTATGCAACGAAGACCAAGTTGCTGCTTCACAAATGGACCCTATAGGAACACCTCTTTGTAGGGCTGTCGAAGAGGTCATGCCTCTGGTGGAATGAGTCCTTAGACCTTCAGGTGGGTCTTTTGTGCTAATCTGTAGCATTCTAAAACGCAAAGCGCAGTCCAGCGTGATATTGTTTGCTTTGTCACCGATTGACCCAATTTCTTTCCTGTGTAGCCAATAAACAGTTGATTGTCCACTCTAAGCTTGGAAAGCCTAGAGATGTAAAAGCTTAAAGCTCTTTTTGGATCCAACCTGTGTAATCTTTCCTCCTCCTTACTAGGATGAGGTGTAGTATAGAATGCGGGTAAAACAAATGTCTGACTTAAATGAAAATCAGACACCACTTTAGGTAAAAATGAGGGTTTAACCCTCAACACAACTCTGTCCTTATGGAACACAGTATAGGGTGGCCCAGAAGACAGTGCCTGCAATTGGCTCACACTTCTTGCAGATGTTAAAGCAACTAGGAAAGCAGTTTTCCATGTCAGTAATCTTATTGGACAAGTGTGCAAAGGCTCAAAAGGAGCACACATTAAGAGTTTTAGGACCAGATGAGATCCCAAATTGGCACTTGAAATGGGTAAGGAGGAATTTTGAAATAGAAGCATTCTTCCGACGAGTGCTTGAAGATGGAAAGCGCCGCAAGAAACCACAAAGATGACACAGGCTTTGAATCTGTCTCCTAAATTTAAGAATCTTACTAATCGGAACATTAATGTATCTCCAAATGATACACTAATGAAACGCCATGTAGAGGGCCTTTCGTCAAAAGCTGTGAAATTAAATCTAAATAGTTACTTCCCTGTGGTCGGAGTTGTACGACCGCTGTAAATACAAATCACGCTTCAATCAAGTCTAATCAAATTTCAGGAGGGATTCCATTTAACCATGAGAAGCAAACCAATAGTGAGTTTTGTATAGCTAATACCACACTAACACCTGTCTTGACAAATATATCTCAACAGAGGGAAAATGTGCCTAATGGTAATGGGGTTAGCAAAGTGTTCACCTTAATAAAAACAGATGTACATCATCCAAATGGAATTCCATTGGATCGCTGGGAGAACATGAGCAATTTAGATCAAGCAGAATCTGCAAATCAACATATATCATTGCATGGTTCGGGACTGAACAAGGTATTAAACACGCCTTCTATACAGGAAATTAACATACCTGTTGAAAATAGGTTGAATCAGAAGTCTGCTGACTCATGTGTGAACATTGAAAGTGTGCCTCATTAGGTTCAAGCCCAGACCGCGGATTTAATGAAAACCCTTACATGTTAGGATTTGAGGGTACAATGGCTTCATGAGGCGGTGCCCGTATTAATTGTCCCTTTTTAATTGCCTTGTTCTCAAGAATTCCTCAACTAAGAATATTAAAATCAGAAGATATCCTGCGAATATCACTCGAAGGTTTTAATAATAATAGATCCTTATGTTATTTGCCATCAGAGTCCATTATGAAATTTTTATGGCTGAACCAAGCTGAAATAAAAGAACAAGGTCTTACAATAACGATCTTTTTGTATGAAATCGCTGCAAATGAATTTCTTGCATATTCATGTGTGCCGGTTACAGATACTGATGATTCGAAACTCCAAATAGAGATGAAAGAAAACGATATTGATGATCATACATTACTGAATTTAATCACTAAAAATCCAGGACTTCCATGGCTGAAGCCTATGCTAACCGCTTTGCTGAATTGCAGAACATCAGTAACTAAGTCATAGCACTGTGTACCAATGAATTGACGATTCTCTCTTGGAATTCATGTAGTTTTCGAAATATAATGCAATGGTTCAATGTCCTTCCCACAAATAAACGCCCTTCCAATATGCTCTTTCAAGAAACTATGAAACTGAGTCCCCCTCTGCTGCCTAATTATAATACTTACTGTGGTACTGTAAGTATTATAAATCAAGGACAGCCATCGGGTGGTCTAGCCTTTGCAGTTACAAATACTATAAAAGTTAATACCAAATTGGTATGGGAATCTAGGAATTTATTGGGCATAATACTAATGAAGTCTAAGGAATACTGCAGTAACATTTTGATAATTTCATTATATTGGAACCCTGCTATAATAAAAATAGAAGAAATGTTTGATGAAATTGATGAATGTCTTGACAGTGTTGTGACTAACTACTGTCCCCTCGAAATTGTAATCGGTGGTGATTTTAACTCTGATTGCTGTAAAAGTAAGACTGTTGCAGCCTCTAACAAAAAGGTAAATGCCACGATGAGAGGGTCTAACTGGTTATCATACTTTCAGGATTGGGATTTGGACATTGTAGAAGTAAAGGAGACATGTCCAGGTTTCACTTGGAGCGTGGTAATCATTCCTCGATGATTGACCACATATTTTTGTCTCATAACTTACTTAATGTAACTACAGCACTGTTGATTGATTCGATAAAGTATGGTGATCATGCGCATATATCAATTGTACTACAACACGAGAGTACTGTATTGCAAGTTGATCCTACTATACTTTTCCCAGAGGTTGACCGCCACCAGATATCGCTTAGATGGAATACAGGGCTTTGTAAATATTTTGGAAACTATGCTACTAAAAATATGGATGAGATCAAGTTTGTTAATACTAAATCAGTTACGGAGATATCAGAAATGTGTTCGGATATAGTAAGAAGTGGTTTGGTAGTTCTCAATATGAAGTTCAGTAATAAGAAACATTCTCATCCATTCGATTTTAATTGTAAAATATTGAAACATGAGAAAAATAAGGAACTTCGACATTTGAGAACTAAAATGTATGATCCGGCAACCTATCAATTGCAGCGTCTACTTATTTTTTTCGACTACAAACAGAAATTGAAAAATGCACAGATATGGCAATATAATATGATTAATTGCTCACTAATTAGAGCAATATGCGCCCATGATGGTAGAACAATTTGGAGAACCTTAAAAAGCTCTGAAAATCAAGTCACATCGCCTATGCCGAACTGTATTCCAGACAAAACATGGTGTGATTATATATCTGCTAAATATCAGCTTCCACTAAGATTTGTGCATATACCTGAAGTGTCGTTCTGTTACAACGAGATGAGTCGCCTTAACTGGACTATTGATGACATTAAATGGTCTATTGGCAAATTATCATATTCAAAAGCAGCAGGACCAGATGGGCTTCCCCCATGTGTCTTTAAAATGGACCTGATTTATGGGCAGATATTCTCAATATAAAATTCCAATCAGTAATTCGAACTGGTATAGTCCGTGCTCATGGCTTTCTTCAAACATAATTTCGATCTATAAGAAAGGTGATCCGTTGATGCCAGTTAATTACCGGCCCATCTCGTTGATTGACACGGAAGCCAAGATATTTGCGAAGCTGTTGCTATGGGAACTGGAAAAATTAATTGATAATCATGATCTGTATTCAAGGAATCAGACGGGCTTTCGCAAAAAGATGAGCACATCTCTTAAATGCTTTGATAATGGCACACATCATCAGGGGAGCTAATTCTAAGCAAGCTAATCCGGTTTATATTGCTTTCATTGACATGTCCTCTGCATTTGATACTGTAATACTGAATATTCTATGGACAGAAATGGTGAAGATGGAAATTCCGCAACATTTACTTTACTGGCTTATTAAACTCCATACGAATACATCTTATAAGATAAAGTTAACTGATGATGGATGTACTACCATGCCAATAAAAACTTACTTGGGTCTAAAACAGGGCTGTAATTTAGCCGCGACCCTTTTTAATTTGTATATAGCTGATCTGGATTACACTTGGAGTTTTAAAAATGTATTCACAGTGAAAGTTGGAGCCCTATGCCTCCAATGGTTGGCATTTGCTGATGACATAATTATACTCGATCCGAGTCCATATGGTTTACAAGTAAAATTGCAACTTTTTGAAGCCTTTGCGAGTGCTCATAATCTTTCACCGAATCCTGCAAAAACGGCTATTATGAGGTTTGGTAATGCCAAAAAAAGCAAAATCTATCAGTGGAATCTCATGAAGTCTGTACTATCACTGAGAACCAGTATGATTTATCTTGGTTACAATATAGCAAAGAGAAACTCGATTACAGCTTGGGTGGAAATATTACATCAAAGGAGCAGGCCCTTACTCTTGCAAATTAAATTGATTTATGCTAAATATTGTAAATTTTCACTAGTACCGCTTATCAACTTCTATACACTAAAGGTTGAAAGTGTTTTGTTGTATGCCCTGGATATTTGCATATGCGATATGACTACACAGTTAGACTGCTTACAGGAAACTATGCTAAAGTCTGCCATGTTCTTTCCTATGTCTTTACCCAACCCCATAGTTAGGCATGAACTGGGTTTAGTGGCTTTGTCTACACGGAGGAAATGGAGACAGCTAACTATTTATGCTAAGACATGCTTCCCGCCATGAAATAGTCTTTATGCATTCATGAGCGGAAATCTGAGTTCATGTCAAATGCCTTGGCTGATAGAGTACCAATCAAATATGAAGTCGATCTTAAGTGAAGTGGAATTATCAATTGATGACGTACATTTTCGACCAGGGTATGCTAAGAAAAAACTTTTTTAATCAGATTGGATTACAACTATTCAACAGATTGGGAAATACAAAATGCATTTGGAATATGCAGCACATACAAAAAAACGTACTCCTAGATATTCTTACATTGATTTATTCCCATGTAACCATTATAGACGTGCATTTTTATGGTTTAAGTTTAATCTATATCATACAGGGGAAAGGATTACATTTTGGCAAAAGGAAAAAGATGGTAAAATAAATGAACAATGTCGCTTCCCTGAATGTTCTGTATCTAAAGAAACACTTAAACATTTGATTTTATACTGTCCGCATTTTAAAGAAAATCGAACTATGTTTTTGATGAAATTTGTAACTATGGAACATGATGATTGCTTAAATGCTTTATGGGTAAGAATGATGCAATGTCACAAGTCTCTCCCCTTCTCACCTATTTCTGTTGTGTACTTGCGACCTTCTGGGATTTCTTCTTCTTTACGGTCTGGGATTTGTATAGACCCGAACGCTGCTCTTTGGCGTCCAGCGTGAGAGTAGCGGTTCAGTTTCCAGGAGCATTCACAAAGTCCAGGGTAATTCCAGGAAGTAATTAAGGTACGCTCGGAGGCACAGAGGACCGTGACTCGAGCGCGGAAGGTTTTCCAGGAGATTGGAGAGGGAAGGGAACAGGAGGGGATTCAAGGAACTGGGTACAAGGAATCAAGCGAGAGCCCCGATCGAACTCCTGCTAAGCACGTCCGACTACAGTAGCGGTAGCGTTGAGACGCGCAGAGCCTCGTTGGCGTGTCTCTTTTGTAGGATGAGCAGCGTGGAACGCATAGACTGATCCGGAGCATTCCGTTCCGGGCGGCCATGTTGGAAGGATAACTGCATGCAAACCCCTGCCAGTCAGGGACCAGGAGGTCCAGAAAGGACGTAGACGACGGTTCATGACAGTATGCCTCCTCTGGAAACCAGCTCCTCCGGGTTTGCCTGGATGGATCAGATGAAATCGTCGAACCAATCTGGGAGCATTCATGTTTGACACGGGTTCCCAGGTACGCTCACTGGAAGGGTACCTTTTCCACTCAACCACATATTGTAGTTGACCACATCGATATCTTGAGTCACAAATCCTGGAAACCTCGTATTCCAGTTGATCATTTACAATAACAGGGGTAGATCTAGGAGCTGTTCGGGATGACTGAATGTATGGTTTTAACAGAGTGTGAAAGACTGGATGGATTCTTTTCCAAGATTCAGGTAACCAAAGTCGAAAGGCCACTGGATTGATGATTTCTTGTATGGAAAAGGGACCGTAGTATCTGGGAGCCAGTTTATTGGGGCACAGGTGTCGAGGAAGGAGCTTCGAGGATAACCAAACTTTATCTCCCACTGAATAGGAATGTCCAGGTCTTCTTTTAGAGTCAGCATAACGTTTGACATCTTCTCGGGCCCGTTCTAGATGTTCCTTACCCTCCTTATGTACTGTGATGAGGTTTTCGATCCAGGAGTCTACTGCAGGTACTGGAGTAGGATGTGGGAGTATGGAGGGTAGGACAGATGGATGGAATCCTTGACTACAGAAGAAGGGACTGGTCTTGATAGCTGAATGATCTGAATTGTTATAGGCAAATTCAGCCATAGGTATTAGGAGTGACCAATCGTCCTGAACTTTGGTGGCGAAACATCGTAGATATTGTTCGAGAGTCTGGTTCACACGCTCCGTGGCTCCATTGGTTTGTGGATGGTAGCCAGAGGATAAGGCACGTTGGATTCCCAGAATTCGACATACTTGTTTCCAAAACTGAGATATGTACTGAGGTCCTCGGTCTGAAATGATCTTGGAATCAACCCATGAAGTCGGAATATGTGTTCCAGGAAAATTCCGGCAAGGTCTGATGAGGAAGATAGTTTGGATAAGGGTGTAAAATGAGCCATATGAGTAAACAAATCAATAGTGACTATGATTGTTGTATAGCCTCAAAGGGTGGTAATTCCACGATAAAATCAGTGGCAATGAATTCCCAGGGTCTTGTTGGTATTGCTGGTTGGAGTAGGAGTCCGGCTGGCTTCTTATTATTGTGTTTGTTCTGATTGCAAACTGCGCATGTTTGGACATGGATCCTAATATCATCCTTCATCTTGGGCCACCAAAACTGTCTTTGTACTAGATGGAGGGTGTTGGTTATCCCATGATGTCCCGAATGTAAGGTATCATGACATAGACTTGTGATCCTTTGTCTTAGTCCAGGAGTGGGAATGACTAAATGTTTATATTTGAATAGATACCCGTCCTTAGCTGTGAGATTCCATCTGTTATTTCGCTTGTGCTCCTACCAGAGGTCCGAAAGTCGAGTTTGGCCTTGGATATTCTCCAGGAGGGTGAGTGCTTGGGCAACAAAGATCGTGTGAGGAAACATCTTTGGAAAGGTCCGATCCTCAGAGTTTTCATAGTCAGGACATCTGGAAAGGGCATCGGCAATTATGTTTTGTGATTCAGGGACATGATGGATGTGGAACTCATACTGGGCAAAGAAGAAGGCCCAACGGGCCTGACAACTGTTCCTACACTCCAAAGATTGTAGAACTTGAAGATTTCGATGGTCCGTACGGACCTGGACTGGATGCCTAGCTCCCAGGAGTAGATGTCACCATTCTGTGAAGGATTGGCGGTTGGCTAGCAGTTCCTTTCCAAGATGGAATAATGAGTCTCACTGGGCGTCAGGGTTTGTGAAAGGTAAGCAATGGGGTGTTCCAATTTGTCCTCAAATTCCAGTTTTAGTACTGCTCCTATGGCGTAATTGGATGCATCCGTCTCCACTGGAATGGCCGGTTAATATCGGGTTGAGCCAGGACGGGGGCTTGAGTAAACTGTCTTTAATCGTTGGAATGCCTTATGGCTTGTCTTGATCTGTAGACCAGAGAAATGGAGCATCTTTCTTCAAGAGAGCAATGATCGGTTGAACAATTTCAGAGAAGGACGGTATGAACTTTCGGTAAAAATTGGCAAGTCCCAGGAAAGATTGAATCTGTTTCACGGATGTTGGAGCCGGCCAAGATTGTATGGCCTTTACCTTTGAAGGATCCATTCCAATTCCTTCTGGACTAAGGACAAATCCTAGGTAATGAACAGAAGTGACATGAAATGAGGCATTTCTCGGGTTTAGCTAGGAGTTTGTGTTCACGTAATCGTTGTAAAACAGCCTTAACATGCTCTTCATGCCTTAGAAGGTCCTTGGAGTAGATCAAGATGTCATCCAGGTAGACGATAACGAAGAGGAACAGCATGTCCGAGAACACCCTATCCAGGAAACATTGAAAACCTGCTGGGGCATTAGCAAGTCCAAAGGGCATGACCATATATTCAAAATGGCTGAAGGGAGTTCTAAAGGCTGTTTTCCATTTGTCACCTTCCTTTATACGAATGAGATGGTAAGCTACCCTTAGGTCTAATTTTGTGAAGATTACTGCACCTCTGACTGCTTCCAGGATATCCGAGGTGAGGGGTAGAGGATAACGGTCCTTGAGAGTGCACTGATTTAGACCACGGTAGTCCAGACATGGTCTGAGTTCTTTGGTATCTTTCTTTGGAACGAAGAACAATGAAGCACCCGCTGGAGATTTGGACGGGCGTATGGTGCCATTTTCCCGGTTAGTATCCAGGTATTCTCAGAGACCCTTCTTTTCAGGTTCAGATAATATAAACATTCTGCCGAAAGGAATCACAGCTGTGGGTTCGGTATCGATGGCACAATCCTCTGGCCTGTGAGGAGGGAGAGCTTGAACTATTACCGTCGAAAAAACATCAGAAAAGACTTGGTAGGACCTGGGAATCTGGATGAAGTTAGAAACGGTGAGTGAACTTTGTTGGGTCTCTTGAAAGTCTCTAGAAGGCTTTGGTAAGGTATCCAGGGATAGGCAGTGAGCCATACAATATTCAGATCCAAGAAACAGTGAGCCGGCTGCCCAGTTGATGTACGGATTGTGCCTCTACAGCCAGGGCATTCCAAGAACCATCAGATAATGGGCTGATTTAATGAGGTCAAATTTGATTCTCTCTTGATGGTGATTGATAGAAAGTAGAATCTCTTTAGTCTGAAGGGTAATGGGTCCTGAGGAAAGAGGCCTTCCATCAATTGCCTCTACTGGTTGCATTGTAACTCAGCTTTCATGTGGAATGTTATGAGCAGTGACCCAATCTTGATCTAGAAATACGCCCATAGCACCGCAGTCAACCAATGCCAGGATGGGGTAGGATTCTGTCTTGGAAGGTGATAGTAGGGCCTGAAGAACCACAAGGTTATTTTGTCCAGGAGAATTCAAGGATGGAATTGATGTGGAGCAAACATCTCTCTGCCAACACTGTGCTCCATCTAGGATCGGGAGCTGGCATTTCCCGAATGCCGTGGAGGAGCAATGGGACATTCCCTCACAAGATGTTTATCGGAGGCGCAATACATGCACAGACCAGTATGGATTTGTCGCATCCTTTCTTGAGGGGTAATGGGTCTGCAAAAGGCTCCTAGTTGCATAGGTTCTGAGTCCGGGGTAGAAGGGACAGTAGACTCTGCTCTAGGGGCATGTTCCGTGATGGTCTTTTGGAAACTTGCCTTAGACTTCCTCTTCTCTGCTCTTCTTTCCTGGATTCGGAAATCTATCTGTAAGGATAGATCCATAAGAGCCTGGAAGGAGCTTGGGCGGCCCACCCTAGCAAGCTCATCTTTTATTTCTTCGTTCAGCCCCCTTCGGAAGAGAGTAAAACTAGCTTCTGGAGACCAGTCTGCTTCTTTCACAAGTTGTTTGAAATGAGTAACATAGGTGAGCATATCCTGGGACCCTTGTTGAAACTCGAGTAGTCTCTCTTGAGCACTATACACCTGCTCTGGGCGATCAAACATTTCCTTAAGGGCTCTCACAAAACCATCATAGTCATCCAGGAGTGCATCGCTTGTATTGACTAGGGGGGTTGCCCAAGTCAATGCATTTCCAGTGAGGTGTGAGATCATAAAACCCACCTTTGCTCTAGGAGTGGAGAAGTAGTAGGGCTTGAAAGTGAAGTGAACTAAACACGAATCAAGGAAGGCGTGGAGAGTCTTGGAAGAACCGTCATACTTGTCCACTATTTCTCCCAATATTACATTTTCTTTGGTTGCGGAATCACGTAATAGAACTAGCTGTTTTAATGCTGCGTTCTCTGCCATGAGGTTCTGTACCTCCGTTGTTCATTCCTGCATGCCTCGCATGAGGTCTTGAACGGCGGCTTCCATCTCTGAATCTGTATCGTTTTTAAGGCGTCTCAATCTGTCACAAATCTCTCCCCTTCTCACCTGTTTCTGTTGTGTACTTGCGACCTTCTGGGATTTCTTCTTCTTTACGGTCTGGGATTTGTATAGACCCGAACGCTGCTCTTCGGCGTCCTGCGTGAGAGTAGCGGTTCAGTTTCCAGGAGCGTTCACAAAGTCCAGGGTAATTCCATGAAGTAATTAAGGTACGCTCGGAGGTACGGAGGACCGTGACTCGAGCGCGGAAGGTTTTCCAGGAGATTGGAGAGGGAAGGGAACAGGAGGGGATTCAAGGATCTGGGAACAAAGAATCAAGCGAGAGCCCCAATCGAACTCCGGCTAAGCACGTCTGACTACAGGTAGCGGTTGCGTTGAGACGCGCAGAGCCGCAGGGGCGTGTCTCTTTTGTAGGATGAGCAGCGTGGCACACATAGACTGATCCGGAGCATTCCGTTCCGGGCAGCCATGTTGGAAGGATAACTGCATGCAGACCCCTGCGAGTCAGGGACCAGAAGGTCCAGAAAGGACATAGACGACGGTTCATGACATGCAAGGGAATTATGAAACCCTGATATATGCGACTGTATCATTCTGCAAGCTCATTGAAAAAGATTTAGTATCTTTTGAATTTAAGTGATTTTATGTCTCACATAGAGGAGTTTAAATAGATTTTGTATTTGAATTATAACTTATTCTTAAAGGATGATTTTAATGAGATTTGTGGAATTTTAAACTTAAATTTTGTATTGCAATGGACAAAATTATAAAAAAGTTTGTAAAGGTTCTTTATCTTGTATTTTGAACCAACAAAAAATAAAAAAGACCTCTATGTGCAAGGGTCAGGAGGAAGGACTGTACTTCCGGAATAGAACATAGAAAAGAACATTTTTTTCTCTGCACCAGTTGCAAAACTTTTTCCAACGGCAACAGTATAGAGACTTTGTTGCTGGCCTTCTTGCCAAAAGCAACACCTCCATAACGTTATCTGGAAGGTTCCAATCCTTGTATCTCAGCCTTTCAGATACCAAGCGTGAAGGTTGAGCGTTTTGACCTCTGGATGGAGAACCTGACCCTCCATTTGTGAGAAAAGGTTCTCTCTCTGAGGAAGACGTACTGGGGGACAGATGGACATGTCTAGAAGGTCCGGGTACCACGTTCTCATTTCCCAATCCGGGGCAATAAGGATCATGCGGCTCCCGAAGCGTCTCAGTCTCCTGATGACATGAGGAATGACGGGAATCGGAGGGAACGCTTACAATAGTGGGAAATTCCACTCCACCACGAACGCATCTCCCAGGGCTCCTCTCGGGGGAAATTCCCTTGAGCAATACCTTCCGCACTTCCGGTTGATTCCGGTTGCCAATAGGTCCACTTGAGGGGTTCCCCAAACGGCGAAGATCTCTTGAATGACTTCCTGAGCCAGTTCCCATTCATGGGAGACCGTGCTCTGCCTGCTCAGAGCATCTGCCGTCATATTCTCCTCCCCGGCTAGATGAACTGCTGTTAAAGAGATTCCTTCTTGAATTGCCCAATACCAGAGCTGCATTGCCTTCTGCACAGAGGTAGTGACCCTACACCTCCTCTTTTGTTTAGACAATGCACGGCCACTGTGTTGTCCGTCATTATCAGGACATGTTTTCCCCTGACAGATGGCAGGAAAGCTTTCAGCGCTAGTCTGATTGCTCTCAGCTCTAAAAGGTTGATGTGTAGTTTGGACTCTGATGAAGACCAACGACCGCTGATTGTCTGATCGTTGGCATGAGCTCCCCACCCCATGAGTGAGGCATCTGTCACTACTGTGATCTCCGGCCATGGTTGCCAAAAAAGTTTTCCTTTCAGGATATTCTCTGAACAAGTCCACCATAGAAGATCTTGTCGAGCCTTGTTCGGAATCTGGAGAAGATTGACCTGAGAACTGGGACCATTGAGTCTTTAGCCCAATGAAGGGATCTCATCCTCAGATGTGCCTCCGGAACCAGGAAGATGCAGGATCACATGAGGCTGAGCAACCTTAAAAAGTCGTAGGCCTGATGATTTTGGGCATTTTGAAATTTGGAAACCATCTGAAGAATGTCTTGAGCCCTCGACCTGGGAGGCGAGCTCTTTTCCAGGGATGTGTCTAATACAGCTCCTATATATTGGAGCCATTGAGAAAGTGTCATTTGTGACTTCTTGAAATTGAGGGAGAAGCCCAGTCTGTGGAGGATGTGGCAGGTGACTTTCAGGTGATCCAGTGCCTGTTCGGCAGAACGTGCTCTTATAAACCAATCGTCCAGCTAGGGGAAAACGTGAATCCCCCTCTCCTAAGGTGTGCTGCCACTACTACCATCAGTTTGGTGAAGACCCTCGGGGCGGAGGTCAATCCGAATGGCAGGACTCGAAACTGATAGTGTGAGTCACCAACTATGAACCTCAGGTATTTTCTGTGCTTGAGATGAATTGGCACATGAAAATAAGCATCCTGGAGGTCCAATGACACCAACCAATCCTGGAGTTGATGGGCCTGAAGGATCTGAGAAAGGGTAACCATCTTGAACATGTCCTTCCTGAGGAACTTGTTCAAGGTTCTTAAGTCTAGGATGGGTCTCAGTCCTCCGTCCTTTTTGGGGATCAAAAAATATGGGGAGTACCATCCCTTTTTCCTCTCCGCTGCAAGTACTGGTTCTATAGCACCTTTCTCCAACAGGGTTAGAACTTCCTGCTGTAGGAGCGGGTCTGAAAACTTTAAAGGGTGTCTCCTTCGTGGATTGCTTTGAGGTTCCATTAGAAAAGGAAGGCAGTAACCTTGGGCTATTATTTCTAGAGCCTAAACATCTGAAGTAATGGCTCGCCATTCTTGCAGATGCTTTGACAGCCTGCCTCCTACAGGTGTCTTGTGATGCAAGTCCTCAAAGTGGTTTCAAAGTGGTTTGTGGCGGTTGCTGCAGCCGCTGATGGCAAAGAAGCTGGAGCTGGTTTTGCACGTTTTCCTCGTCCACCGTGAGTGGCCTTTCTCTGACCCCTTTGACTGGCCATTCCTCTCGCCTTTCCATATGAGGAGTAGTAACGATAGGATTGTCCCCTCCAATATTGACCTGGCACGCGAAAAGGCTGAGGTTGCCTAATAGCAGCTCCCAAAGACTTGGTAGTTGCTTTTGAGGTCCGCAACCTCTCAAGGCTCTCGTCAGCCTTGCTGCCAAAAAGGTAAGACCCATCAAAGGACATGTTCAGAAGATGGTTCTGCACATCTGGTGCGAAGCCCGACTTCTGTAACCACACAAATCTGTGCATTACCGTGTTAGTGCCCATGCACCTGATCACACTATCTACAGTGTCCAATCCTGATTCAAGGGATTCCTGCAAGGCCATCTTCCCATCTCTAACAATGGCTAGGAATCCTTCCCTTTCGTCCCCTTCTGGTATGTGCTCCACCGCCATTGCAATGCACTCCCACAGAGTGTATGAAAACTTTGCCAAGGCACATGTGCAGTTGGCTGATTTTAACTCCATACTCCCAGCTGAAAATACCTTCCGAGCCCAGCCATCCACACGCTTATCGTCCCTGTCTGAAGGGATAGAAGGGTACCCCAGTTTGTTAGAAGCTGTGGCTGCCTGTATGACCAAACTCTCTGGAGTGGGATGTTTAGACAGATAGGCGGGGTCGCTACTGGCAGGGCGGTATTTTGAAGTGAGGGATTTATTCACTGGAGGAATAGAATCTGGAGTCTCCCAATTTTTGGCCACCCTATTTTGCAAGGCTACGTGAAAGGGTAGTATTGGGTCTTCAGTAGGACCATTATCCAATATGTCTGTTAGATCATCTTGGATGAATTGGGCTGGAGGTCTGGCCCATCATAAATATCTATCACCTTTGTCATTAGCTCACGGTATGATGGACTGACATGTTCTCCTGGTTCTGGCCTACCAAAGTAATTTTCAGGAGATGTATCAATGCCACTTGCATTGTGTAGTGATTCAACCAAATCCCTCATCCTGCTTTCTTCTGAAATCAGACATTCTGGGACATTTGGGGTGCCATATTCCAGCCCAAAGGGTACATTCTCCTCATCAGATTTCTCCTGTTCCTCAAAAATGGAGGTGAGGGACTTAAACAATTCCTTCCTAGGAAGAGGTTTGAAAACCTTTTCTGGGAGAGGTGGAGGATGAGTATTAATGGGTCCTGAAGGCATTACAGGTCTTGTAGCCTTCTCTTTCCCTTTTTCTGGCTGATTTGGCTGAACTGGAGCTTTTGGTGCTGAGGGCTTCGGGGTCGACGTCGACAAAGGCGTCAATGGCGTTGATTAATACCCGTCGTTGAAAGACTTGCCCTTCAAGGTGTGTTCGGACTCGGACGGCGTTGGTTACCACGAGCGGTCGACTCGACTTGAGTGGATTTTCTCGCTCGGCATCCTGGAAGGTTCTCTGTCCTTCCTCTTTCGATCACACGGGCTCAAAGGCGCGCGAGTGTCAGAGCGGTGACGCTCCCGGTCGGCTTCCGAAGAAGGCTTTCTCTAACACCTCCATCATTTTGACCCTCAATGCTTCCCATTCTTCGGATGACAAATGTTTAGTGGGACATTTCATCCTTTTTGGGGATTCATCCGAGGACAAGGTGGAGGGGGATCAGTGGCGTCCTTTCTTCGTTTTTTTGCCGAAGATGACGAGCGATGGGAATCGCTTCGGGACCTGGACCGATGCCTTTCGTGTCGAGGAGACTTCTCCTCACGGGACCTCGACTCGACGCTACCGGCTTTACGGTATGATTTATGACCTTCCTGAAGTTTTCCCCTCCTTTCTCGCAAGGCGTTCCCCATCATCACCTGAGACATCGTACAGGCCTCCATGTCGTGGCCTTCTCCGAGGCACGACAAACACTAACGGTGCAGGTCTGTGATAGACATTTTTGAACCGCACGATTTGCACTTTTTGAAACTCGATCTCGGGGTCGTGGTCGGCATCGATGACGAGGACATATTCGTATAGTTAGATATTCTCACAGAACTCGAGGCGCGCCGAATCTGCGAAGCAACGTATACTGTGGATAAACAGAACTGAGGTCAACAGGCGACGCGCATGCTACTTATAACACCCGATGATGTCACCCTCGACGGATGCCTTCGAGGGACCATCGACTTGACGACATCGACGCACAGCGCCCTCTGCCCGATTTTTTTTTTCCAAAGCAGCTAAAGCTGGATGGAATACATCTAAAATGAGGAATACGTTGGAGGACACAATCCACTCGAACGAGGGGCCCTTCAAGAAGTATCCAGCAATGGTGCCCACTCCCTGTTCCTCTCATGCTTTGCATGGGGAGCTGGTAATTTGTGTGTTTTTGTTTTCCTTTGTCCTTGCCTTTGTGTTACTGCCAGCCTGTGCTTTTTTGTTGGGTGGATGTCCTCAGATTGTTGTTTCTCGCAAGTGCTCTGCCTTTACCTGTCATGGTGGCTTAAATGATGGAGATGTGCACCAACTCGTCGTCCCAGCCTCCAAATTATTTATGGCAGATATGTCTGTTACAGATCTTGGGAAATTGTTTGTTTGTTTATTTATTTATAATGCACACCAGACCCGAGGTTATCAGGGCGCAGGAATAACAAGAAGTCTTTCAGCTTGGGTTACAAAATAAATAATAGTAATACAATCATATGCTGCACTCACACACAGTGACCTTTGAAGGTTCAGGGCTGAGTAATTCACGAGTCACAGCTCACCTCTTTTTTCAAGCAGATTGTTAGTGAGCGGCTTTCTCCTCTGAGCACCTTAGACCATAGTAGAACACAATAAAACACACCTGCCTCACTCCGTGCTCAATCCACGAGGGGCTAGGGGTTTTAAAATGTTTTCCTCCTCCACAGCAGTGGTCACTGAAGAAAGACTGGAGCAGCTCGTTGAAACAGTAAAACACTTCTGCCTTACTCTGCGCTCGCTCCGTGTAGGGGTAGAGGTTTTATAGTGTGCTCCTCCTCCACAGCAGCGGTCACTGAAGAAAGTCTGCAGCAGCTTGCAAACACAGTTAAACACTCCTGCCTCATTCCGTGCTCGCTCCTCGAGGAGCTAGGTGTTTTATAATGTGCTTCTTCTATACATTGTTATATTAATGTTATTTTAAAAATTGCTACTTTTTAATATAACAAATTATATAACATTGTATGTACAAATGAATATTGTTACATATAAAATGTATACTTTTTTAATATAGACACTGAAGCAGGAGTGTTTTACTGTTTACTGTTTCAGCAGAAAACGATTTGAGTATTAACATGGAGAAGACCAAGGTCATGGTGGTTTCACCCAAAAGGGTTAAGTGCCCCTGTTTCGTCTTGGTAAGGTTGACAACATTGCTTCTTATGGCTATTTAGGATTAGAAATGAGTGCCAGTAGAACATACTCCTGTATAGTGGCCTTCAAGAAGGCCACGGCCCAACGTATGACCTTTTGTGTCGGAACTTTTGGAATTCAAAACTTTGACTGTCGAAACAGTCACTAGGAACCGGCATGTCATGTTTATTAAGAGGATTTTAGTTGATTTTATATGATCTTACAAGTGGTAGTATGATTGATTAGGCATGTCTAACACAAAACAAAATAAGATGTAAGAAATTATGATAGCCTGTGTATAGTATAAGTATGAATGGTTTGAATGTTTTAGACTTCAGGATTTTAGGCTTAGTGATTTAGTTATTGTGATATGATTTGTAAATTGTGATCTGTAAGTTTTGTAAAAGTTCTTTTGGAACTGAATACCGACACAATCAATAACACAAATACTCTTTGCACAGTTCCATGAATCAGGGTTTGTGTGAGCAGTACAAAGTCACTTTTCAGCAGTGCAAAGTCACTTTGAACCATGCATAAATTCCATGAATATATTATAGATGTGGTTACAGCATTTCAGATGATAGACAGGGTTTAAAAATAACACTCTACAGTTGAGTTAGCTTTAACACCTAGTAACTTGGATGTAGATTTTATGTAGACTCTCGAGTCTGGCAGCCCAAAATACAAATGACAGAGTGAAAAGTGTGTTTCACAGAGCCTATACAAAAGTTCAAACTATTGCTATGGCAAAATACAAATGACATGGCGCAAAGTGTCTACAACAGAGTTACATAAAACACAATGCCTGGACACTGCCAAATCAAATGACCATTGTCTATGACAATGTAGCCCGGACGCTGCCAGCTAAAAATATCAATGACAGAACCAGCTCCTGTTAGACAGCCAAAGGGTTTTCTTTTAAAGGCGCATTAATTTTTGCATTTTGCAGACCTAAACAAAAAAGACATGGATGTTAGGGATAAGAAATGCTTGTATTTCATTTCGTGCATAAGAAATTTGTGCATTTTGTTTTGTAAGCAGCAGCTAAATACAGCAATTTTTGAATTTTGCAGACCTTACCAAAAATGAAACGTATGATTAGGGATAAGAAATCTTTGTATTTTGTTGTGTGGATAAGAAATCTTTGTATTTCATTGTGTAAACATCAGTGAAATATGGACCTTTTTGAATTTTGCAGAGTTCAGTAAAAAAAGACATGTGTAGTTATTGATGAGGAATCGCCCTAGCAGGGTGCTTTTGAAAACAGTATAATTATCTTGGGCCGGATTTCCTACACAGGTAGTCCTTGAGGTGTTCAGGTGGGGACCTGGAAAAGAACTCCTTCCAATTTGCGAGCCGGTTCTTGAGTGACCGAGGTGTAAGCGTGTTGCACACTGAACAGCCGTCCCAACCGTGGTCTTCACTGAGGCACTGCAGGCACAGCGCATGCGGGTCTGGCACCAGAAAGGAGCCGTTCGTTGCAGCAGGGGCCCCTACTGAAGTCTGCCTGGGCCGACATGCGTTGGGGTGAGCGAGGTGACAGGTGGTGTAGAAAAGTAATGGGATCAAAAATGTAACGAAAAAAGGATCAATGGGATACTGAATGCCAGGGGAAGTTCAAGCGCATGGAATTAAGAGGGAAAAGGCATCAACCACTAGTGCAGGTGAAGCAGGTCTGCTCCCTTTGCTAGGAAAAGAGGACTGAGGTGTGGTGCCAGAGGACGGAGTAAGAGGAGTGCATGCTCCTGGGACCACACCTCAGTGCGCAGCTAAATTTAAAGTGGAAAGACTTTTTTGTGTGAAAAATGTTGCGTTCCCATCCTGAGTGAGGGGCGCCCATGCAGTATGGAGGAAATGGGACAGGACATAGTAGTATACAATGAAGTGATTTAGGTAGTTGAAATAACATGAACCCACAGGAAGGACCTGCAGACCCTACCCTCCAAAGATCTTCTTGCCAAGAACTATATTCACCTCTAGTTCTCTCCCTTGGAGAACCCTTTCCAGTATCCCCCCTACCAATCCCAGCTCTTCTGCTATCCCTGCCACCCACTTATACCCCCATGGGTATGTTCCCTATGTACAGCACTCCATTGCTTCCTAGCTAGGTTTGTGCTTCATAAATCCCATACATACCTGCATATTTAGATAGAGGGCCATATGCAGCAAGGCCATCAAAAATGAAATGGCATGAGTGCCCTATTCAAGACCACGTTACACATACTGTTTTAAGATGCCATTCTGTTTTAAGTTGATGTGATCTTTATGCTTTCACAAAACAATAGGTGATGGCTGGGAGATTTAGAATGAATCTTAATCTCTGGCACAGCACTGTGCAACCCTCCAAACCGCCCTGAAATGCTAGATCACATCCCTTCTGCATGAGACCAGGGGCATTCCCAAACATGTTTTAGCATCATAGTGAGGTGTAGCTTGGTTCTCCAGGTCCAGCATGTCTTAGCATAACCGTCCCACTCAGGGTCACTTGGTCAAAAGGAAAAAGGAGATGGCTGGAAGGTTTGGAATTAATCTTAACCTTTGGCATAGATCAGGGCAACTCTCCAACCCTCCTAGCTTGGCAGGTGAAAAACAATGGTCTGGGGGGTTGCCCAGGGTACTTGACAGTGGTTTGAAAATAATTCTAAAGCTTCCAGCCATCACCTTTTTGTTTTGCTTTGTGCCCCCGAATGGGACGGGTATGAACAAATCTACACCTCACTGATGACACCCAATGAAGCTGCAACATGTCTGGGGATGCTTGTGGTCTTCTGCAGAATGGGTGCAACCTAGCAATTTGGGTGGACTGCCGCTTTGGGAGTGGGAACAAGTCTGATTTGCATAAAGTCTCTCCTCATTCTGTAATAGCCTGGCAGGCAAAGAACAATGGTCTGAAGGGTTACCCAGAGTAATTGCCAGTGATTAAAGATACATTTTAAACCTTCCAGGCATCAACTTTTTGTTTTGTCACCGCTGAAATAGGTATACCCAGACATGGGCCCCGTGCCTGTTGGGCCGAGTGACCCAAGCTCCAGCTCACTGATGACACCCAATAATGACGAAACATGCCTGTGGTTGTTTGTGGTCTCGCGCAGACGTGATGTGACCTAGCAGTTTGGGGGTGGGACCCAGCCGTATTTACCCTTTCTGTAATCGCTTGGCAGGGGAAAAAAGATGGTCTGGAAGGTTACCCAGAGTAATTGCCAGGGGTTTAAGATCAATTCTAAACCGTCCCGCCATCACCATTCTGTTTCAACCTTATGCTTTCAGACATAATATGCATTTGTCAATGTGCTTCTTCCTCTATATTACGTGGTCCAGTGTTATGTTCTTCCTTGTATTGCGTTTTGCACTATGCCACACTCTGCTTCCTCAGAAACCGCCTGTTTCGCAGTCCATTCCCCCCTGGGCTCATATCTGCTAATGACTTTTGTTAACTATCTGCTTGGTTTGCAATTGCACTGTCAGGCTTGAAGAGAAACGCACACTTAGCTGATGTGAGAAAAAAAAGCAGGAAAATAACATTTCCATCACATGTTTGAATGCACTGTGCGGGTCAATATGTTGCAAGGCACAAAGGCCCATGATGGAGACCGCTGTGGCCTGGTCACGCATAGGAGGTGAAATGCGAATATGTACAGTGCTAACGGGGACGAGGAGGGTAGATGCGTGCCCACTCATACGATGGCGTATAGGAGAACCAGATGAATGCTGTAAAATATTTTGGGCCCGATACGTGACACTTAGCGCATTTGCACTGGTGCAAAGTATCTTTGCACTGCCAACAAACACCCTGATTCACAGAAGTGTATTTCTGCATTGCACCACTTTTGCAACAGTGCAAAGTGACTTTGCAATGCAAAAATACATTTTGTACTGCTCTGTGAATCAGGGTGTTTGTTGGCAGTGCAAGGTCACTTTGCAATGTTGCAAAAGTGGTGCAATGCAAAAATACACTTTGCACTGCTTTGTGAATCAGGGTGTTTGTTGGCAGTGCAAAGTCACTCTGCATAGCGCTAAAAATTCCATGAATCCGGCCCTTAGTCTCTTGGCCCATCATGAGTGGCGGGCGGTATTTCTATGGTGGCACACACTCTAGTAAGTGTCTTTGTACCTGCATGCATTTGGTGTAGGATGAGGTAGCGTGTGAGTTACAAGAAGCCCCTAATTTCACCCTGTGTTCCCAGGGAAAGTGGGGATACAGTATGGCCACCATTTCCTCTAACCCCTCATCTTCCAATGGCCCCATCCGAGCATGTCCCGTTTCTTTGTTGTCCACTTGTACTTATGTTCTTGGGGTCCCGATGCCTGTTGGCTCTGGTGCCTTATAAATAAAAACAAACAATACACGTGGTACCAGTCTTAAGGAGTTCCTCGACCGTATATATGTATAAAAGGTGGTGTGCATTATGCTCAGCAGAATGCGCAGTACCACTTTTGACCACAAGCAAAAACTTTGACGCTTAAACGGATTATGCCACCGCATGCATCAGCGTTCTCCTTTTCACTTAGTCACGTGGCTTGTCAAAGTTTTGGGATGAATGATTGTACGCACCGCAGTCTGGAAGGTGGAGTGCAGTTGGGTAAGGAAGTGGGGTCGCTCAGTTAGGGCCAGCACCCTTTTCTCCACCATGGTGCACTCAACGTCATCATCCTGTATGATGACGTCCTTTTTCAGGATCTTGATGGCATAAAGTTCATCAGAACCCCGGCGTTCCGCTAGCATCACCTGGACAGAAAAGAAGAAAAAAGGGTGTAGTTAGTGGGGGAAGGGAAGGAAGGAAGGAAGGAAGGGAGGAAGGGAGGGAGGGAGGGAGGGAGGGAGGGGAAGGAGGGAGGGAAAGCTATGCAGAGCATTGGCTGTACAGTGCAGAAGAAAAAGGAGTGTAAAAGGAGAGCAGCATAAGAGATAATAGAGAGAGAAGACAGGATATTACAAAGGCATTCACCCATGGTGCATAATCCCCGAAAGAGAGAAAGGCAGGTCCCATACATTTCTTTCTAATCGGTACCTTGGCAGCAGTATTATTTCACATTTCACACAAGAGATTAGAGCCAGCCCAAAAACACTAAATTGATGCTCCAAGAAAGAGATATAGGAGGGGGAGTCTCAGGCTCAAATTGCAGTCTGTGTTCCTGCTGAACCTTAATTAGGTAGGCAAGAAAAGGCTGCTGGCTTCTCAGCTTTCAGGTACCGAGGACTGCTGACAACCTGCTGAGCTAAAGACAGGGACCAGGAGAAAAAGAAAACTGGCAACACTGAGTCTGAGAACAATTAACAGAGAAGAAAATCACAGCGACACTTCATTAACCCGTGCAGAGATGTGTTAACCCCAGAGAAACATCTAATCTTCAGCAATCACATAAAAATAACCCACCCTCGAAATAGGCCGTGCAAATGATATTTCACACCGGAAGGTCGAGGATAGGTGCAGTATTCCTCTTGGCAATCGTGAAAAATAGCCCCTCTGCAGTGCAGTATTCCACCTAGATTAATGGTGTGGATTAAGTACATTATAGCACAGAATTAATGTGCCAATGTTAAGGAACATATACTGGACAGTCCAGGATCCTTAGGGTAAGGCAATGGCTTAGGCACACTTTAGTGCTGTATTCCATTCAGGGGCGTTGCTAGGGGGGGGCTAAGGGGGCTATAGCCCCTGATCTTTTGGTTGTAGCCCCGGATAGAATCTCAGGAGCTACAGCCAAAAGACTAGCTAGCCCCCAGTCCCAACAGTTCCGACATCAGCTTAGCCCCGGGTCTTTTCCAGACCTAGCAACTCCCCTGATTCCATTCATCCATTCATTTTGACATTTGTATAGCACCTTTCACCATAATTACGGTTCCAAAGCAAACGTGCTTGGAGGGACGGAGCCCAAAATATGGGACAATTGGGAGGTGCTATTATGCATGTGTGCAGTTTGAATATTAAAGTTATGAGCGGGTGGCCAAGGCCCAGCTAGTCACCCATGTCTGAAAAGCATGAGGATGGGCACAACAGAGGTATACTATGAAATAAACAGGTGTGTATTATGTGGGTAGCTACAGTTCGAATTTTTTTTGTGAAAGATAGCTTCATTCTTATGGCAGAGGTGTTGTGCAATAGTGTTTGTGTTATGTCTGAGTGCAGGCTGTGTGGGAATGAGCCGTGTCTTCCGCTAAGTTACAAAGCTGTAGTTTGCGAAAGGAAAACATTGGTTAGTTGTACAAAGAGCAGTGTCTAAATGCTGGGTTACATCGATGTACAAAGAGCAGTGCTAAGTCTCAGATGCAATCTTTGTGCAAAGAATGAATAAATGCTCGCCCTCTGAGAGGATCTTAGAGTGATACACTGCCATCCCTAGTTCCTTCAAGGGCGACAGGGCCCCTCTTTCATGTCTACTTGCAGCCACAAGGCCCACCCTCATGCGCTTTAAAGTAACATACAGTGCTGACTGTGCAAGAGGGATCATTTGGCAATGCTGTGGCTTAGCGACAGATGGTGCAGTATTCCAACAGTAATGTGGCTGTTTAGTCCAAACAATTTGCATTGTGATCATTTATTTCAACCTATTTTTAGCAGTTCTTTTATTCTTTTTACAAGGGGTCCTTCCCATAGCCCCTTTACGATCCTGATTCTCCTTGTGCCTCATACAAATATAGCTTGTGGCATACACATCAAGGGTGTTGACTTTTGGTTTTCCCGAAAGGAGGATGGGGCCTCGAGCTCCTGTGTTCTTGGTGCCCCTGATATACATATACATATATATATTGGATAGTCGATTTGAGCCAAGTCACATAGTCCACAATGCCACCTGGTAGCCATCACTGGAAGTACACCTCCAGTTCTGAACATCATTAGCAAGGCATTATGGGCATGCAAATTAGCCCATAAGCAAAATGTTTACTCCAGGAAATTGCCTTTGTCTTTGCTTTGTCTTTGTCTCTGTCGGGTGCATTATCTGTAAGATGAGATGGGGAAAGGGAGATTGCTGACAGCAGAGTTTGGATAGTGTGTTTGGCGAATTGCTTTAAACTCTGTTATGATAGCAGGCATTTTCAGGGTATTCTAAGTTTAGTAACGTTTTCTAGGATTTTAGGTGTTGTGTTAAACGACCACCATTAGCTTTGGTGCATTTTAATTGAGTATTGTTACGTGTTACTAGTGGATTATGTGTGCCCATTGGATGTATTGCCTTCTGGCGCCACATGTTCTACATTGGATGTGTTGCACAATGGAAGGCAGGTTTTCGGGGTGTAGTGTTAAAGGTGTTTGGCTGTTCAAATGTATGTATCAGATTTGCGGGATCTATTGGAAATGTCATTAGGTGCCTTTGAAGTACCCCTTGTTGGGGATTGGATGTATGGTATAATTGTATTCCAGTTAAACAAGTATATGAACCTAAAGTTCTGGATGTGTTCTTAATGGTATTGTGCTGTACAAATGTGTATGCCTGATTTTCGCGATGTCTTGTAGGCAACACTGATGCTACCCTTCGTATAATGTGAGGATGTATTGTGGGCAACATCGATGTGACCCTAGTATAGGGATTTGGATTTAATTGAAGGCAACACAGATGTGAGCCTAGCATATGTATTTGGATGTATTGTGGGCAACACTGATGTGACCCTAGTATAGGGATTTGGATTTAATTGAAGGCAACACAGATGTGAGCCTACTATATTGATTTGGATGTAATTGAGGGAAACATTGATGTGACCATAGTATGTGGATTTGGATTTCATTTTGAGGAGAACACAGATGCGACCCTAGTATATGCTTTTAGATGTAATTGAGGGCAACAACACAGATGTGGCCCTAGTATGTGGATTTGAATATGATTGTGGGCAACAAGGATGTTACTCTAGTATATGGATTTGGGTGTAATTGAGGGTAAATCTCTTGTGACCCTGGCAAATGTTGATGTGTGCTATTTTATTTTAATGTATTGTAAAGATGGGATATGTGTTGTACTTGTATTTGTGTCCAGGAAACCGATGTGCTGTGTGGTATAGGTGTTTAAATATTTGAAAGCGAGGGGATATGTTGTGTAGGTGTTTATATACTGAAAGAGAGGAGATGTCTTGTACTGGTGTTCTAGTGTTTATGAAAGAGGTAGGTCACACTCGGAAGCAGTTTCTATTTTCCTTAAATGATAAGTTATGTATTCTGTCTAATAACCCCTCTGGCACCTCTCTGCCTTCTCCCTCAGCAGTGAAACTGCTTCTATCCTCTCCAACCAACTCCCTTGGAATTTCACTTGCTCTAAAACCTCTAATACTCTAACTACCACTATTGCATAATAACTAGAGTTTACTGAGTGAGGTCAGAGTGAATGAAGTCATGAGTGGAATGGATGCATGGTTGTAGAATGTTAGTGTTTGTGCTGACCCTAACGTTCCACCAAAGGAGAGATTTGGGGTAAGGAAGACTGGGTGGAGGGCACTGGTGGGTCCAGCACTTATATGGCGTTAAACACTCGTTCCAAGGGCTGGAATGGGAGGTAACGGCCCACGGCCTGAATTAAAGGCCAAAGCAAAGCAAAGCAAAGCAAGGGCTTTTAACAAGGGCCCTGGGGAGTTACTACCCTTTCCAGCTCTCCGAACGGGTGGCTAATGCTATTTGCTCCCATCCCATGGGCTGGGATGGGGCTAATTCAAAGTGTTTTCATTCCATGAATGGGTTGCCTTATGATGTCCCATTCACGGAAAGGAAAGACTGTTAAAAAATGACTGGCCATTGAAAGGGAGGAGGTGATCTGTACGGAGATAGTGGGTGTAGGAACCAGCCATCAAGTGGCTTGGAACGCAGGCTGGGATTGCCAGTTTTCAGCCCGTGTTCCTGGCTTCCTGATTGGCTGGCTCGCCACCCCAGGATGCAAATATTTTTTTATGTAACTGAACTTAGTTAGATGCTTATGAAATATACTTGCCTGAAAACCTACCCGAAGTTTCATGGAAGCTACTTTACTACAGAAAATCATTTTTATTTTTTACCACATTTCACAGTGACAGGAGGGCCTGTCACTCTGAAATACGCTTCTAGCACCACTGCATGCAGATGGAGCACACTCCTGACACTCATGTACTTAAGGGGTTAGGGTTTGTTCTACTGTTCAGCCACCACGGAAATGCGCAAGTCATCTTTGAGAATAAGGTGACCTGCACACGGGGAAATCATTTTACCGAAATGCCAGAGGTAGCGGAAGTGACATTGCACACGCTTCGACCTTCCTGATGACATCACAGGAAGTGATCTTATTTGGCCCAACCCCCAATTGGCACCACAGGTGGTTTTGGCACATGACCTTTCACCACTTGACATCACAGGAAGTGGCATCAACAGCTTTGATACACAACTTGATTGACACTTTGCACACCTGGTTTACAGACTTGGTTTACTTCTCATCTTTACGCTATGTGGCGCGCACTGTGTCACCTTGAAAGTCACTGGCGCAAGTCCAGGTCAGAAGGGGATCACATGTCTTATACTTCCAATCATGCACTCTATGATGGAGATCTGCCCTCTGCTAAATGTTCCTATTTCAATGATCTTCTGCAGACTCAATCTACCCAGCCTAGACGCCTTCTCTCTCCTCATACTCCTGACCACTCATGCAATTCTACATAGTCTGCTTCTGATCTTCCTTTATAAGTTTCCTCAAAGGTGGCCTCCATCTGAGCGTCCATTGAGTCTTCCAATTCTCTTACTTCTACTATGTCCTCTGCTTTGTATGCTAACACTACTATTTCCTTCTTTTCTCCAATTTCTAATGAGACGTCTTTGTTGCTAATTCAAGGCCACCCTACTGCTTCTCCTTCTGATCCAATCCCTTTATCGTTCATTCCTAACTTTATCCTTCTCTTGTCTCTTATCTTACCTCTCTTTTTAACATTTGTCTTTCTACTTCGATATTTTCCCTCTTCAGTCAAGCATGCCTCTATTCTGTCTAGTCTAAAGAAACCTTCCTTAGATCTTCCCCTTCCCTGTAACCTTCATCCTCGTTCTCTTCTTCTGTATCTTTCTAAGTTACTTGAACGCTTACATTATTCTCAAGTTTCTACTTTTGTCTGATAATTCCATTCTTCCTCGCTTTCAGTCGGGTTTCTGACCTTTTCATTCTACCTAAACTGCTCTTCTGTCCGTCTGTGATTCTTTACTCTCTGCTTGTTATTCTAAACACGTGTCTCTTCTTATTCTTCTATATTTGTCTGCAGTCTTTGACATAGTAGAGCATTTTCTTTTATTGTGTTCTCTCTCTTCTTTTGGGTTTTCTGGTTCTGTTCTCTCTTGGTTTAAGTCGTACTTATCCGAATTGACATTTCCGGTATCTTGGGCTGGTTCTTATTCTAAGACACTCTCTCTTCTTCACGGAGTTCCTCAAGGTTCTGTTCTTGGCCCATTCCTTTTTTCTCTTTATACTTCTATGTTGGCTGAAGTTATTTCATCTTTAGGTCTATCCCATCACTTTTATGCAGATGACACCTAACTTTTCTTGTCTTCCTCCTCTTTTACATCTGATGTTCATGATAAACTCTCAATGTGTCTCTTAGCTATTAACTCTTGGATGTCTGATCATGATCTTGTTCTAAATACTGGTAAAACTGAGGTTCCTTTCTTTGCCGCAAACATGATTCCTTCTCCCTTTCCTCCTTTCTTTTTTTGTTTTCTCCTTCCTAGCTTTCTATTTCTCCTTTAGCTCGTAACTTGGGGCTCTATTTTTACTCAGATCTATCTTTCACTTATCAAATTTTGTCTCTTCACACACCTGTCATTACCATCTGTACAATATTCGAAAAGCTCATCCTTTCTTAACTTTTGACACTACGAAACTGGTTCCTTCACTTATTATTTCACAACTTTTTTTTACTTTTCCACTTCTCTTTTTTGGACTTCCTGTCTCTCATCGTGCGCCTCTTAAGCCTGTTTTTAATGATTCTATTCGACTTCTGTATCTTTTTGCTCCTCGCGATTCTATCGCTTCATCTCTCTTTCTGCTATTGGTTGGCTTTCATTTCACTCTCGACTTAAATAAAATGTTCTTTGTCTAGTCTTTAAATCTTTTCATGGCATTGCACCTGTCCATCTCTCTTCCCTGTTTTATTCTCCTGCTCTTTCATTACACTCTCAATCTCAATTTCTACTCCTAGTACCATGTTCACTGTGTGCTCAGTCACGTTTTCATTCTTTTAGTTTGTTAACTCACTTTCATTAGAATTCTCTTCAACTTTATCTCTGCTCTATCACTTCATGTTCACAATTCCGTGCTTCCTTGAAGACTTGCTTTCTCGAATCTGATGTATGACTTTGATTATCATTTTCATTTTATTGTATTGATTATGGTCCTATGTACAGCACGTGGGTTTAAAGTGCTACATAAATTACAAATTAAATACAAAATACAAAATATACAACACTTCTGCCATAAGAAAGCAGCTACCTTTTATGAAAAAAAAATGAATTATAGCTGCACACACATGCCCTGATTCATAGAGCTGTGCAAAGTGTATGTTTGCATTGCAAGGTCACTTTTCAGCAGTGCAATGCAATTTTGAACCATGCAAAAGATTCCATAAATCGGCCCATAATGACACTCATCTTGCATACCACCTCTAGCCTCCCTCTCAAGATTACCTCCACCCACAGAAGAACTCAAATGCAGAGGAGCAGGGTGAGGATGCACAGTGATGCAGAAAGAACTGACAGGTTTTGAGCTTATGCATCTTTTTAAAAGGATGATGGTTCTGTGGGATGCTGTAGTGAGCCCAGGATGGTTTGGGACCATGTATGTCTCCTCTTAAAAGGCTCACTGGCAAACATTTGCCCTTGCAATTTCTTAGGGACAATGGGAAGGGACATTCGCTCATTTGAGTGGGGACACATCATCACTGAAATGAAGGAACTCCAACATCAGAATGCTGATTTCAGTGTTGCAGAAAGGGAGTTTGAACCACTTCTGTAATAGCAAATGGCAGCCTGTGCAAGCCAACATTCAATGTATGCCAATTGCAAAGAAGCTGCAGCGTTATCAATGTGAGCTCAGAAAGGTTGTGACTCTTCACATAATGGATAATAGCAACAGCCAAACACTTGATTCTTCTGATACATTCTGACACATGTAAGGACTGGATGTCAGACCAGCACATCTGCTTTCCCATGTGCCCATTTGATGGAACCTCTGCACATCCCTCGGGATGTTCTTGAGCCTCACCAACACATCATGCATTGCACTTCCAACACCAGGAAGATGCCACCAGACACTTATTGGTTTTGCTCTGCTGGCCAGTTTATCGTTAGAAGCTCACATGATATGCATGTGCTTCCAAGCTTGTGCAGCAGTGCACACTGTATGGGCAAGGAATATGACATTAGAGCAAAGCATTATTCTTAATCTCCGCTATTTTACTTATCTATATCTTCTTTGGTGTAACTATTATGGCCAACATCATCCAATGACCTAATCTACTGTCTCCCTTAATTTCAGTGTCCATAGAAAGATGCTTTCTAGACATCTCGCCTTGGTGAGGAAAAAGGGAACAAGATATTTATTTCTGATTCATTTACAGGTGGATGGGTAAACAGGCACACTTAAAGGGAGCACTTCAGTGTTGTTCGAAGATCCTCCTTCTGCCAAGGCTGTGAGTGATTGGTTTGATGGATGGGAGTTCTCTGACAACCCGATAAAGCCTTGGTACCTCGTTAGGCTGACTTCAACAGCAGAGGAGGTGGCAAAGGAAGGGGACAGACTGTACATGGTGGATTGGTAGTAATCAAATAGCAAAGCTGTGGAATATGCCCAATATTGTGCAATAGTCACACAGCAGTGCACTGAATTTGTCACACCATGGAGCTGTACTCCTAGGACCATGCCTTACGCGGCACCCACTGTCACACTGTACTTTCCAGGTAATGTTCTTCGAATTAAGCCCTGTACGACTTCTACCAATGGAATCCTTACCTTTCCAAAACTGCCTTTTCCAAGCACCATGAGGAAGTTAAAGTCTGAGATGTGGAAGCGACTGGTGCCAAAGAAGCTCACTCGTTTGGAGTCAGTAGGGCTCGGGCTGGGGCTAGGGCTGTGGCTGTGAACAGGGCCCCGTCTCACTTTCTGCATGGAAATGGAAAAAAGACAGCAGATAAGACTTCAACATATTTGCAGGCGTTCCAAGCATTTTTTCAATTCTTTCCAATTAGGCAGAGTTCAGGGGAGGAGATCGAGGTTCGTGCAAAATAGAGGTTCACCGAGTTAATATTTGCTCAGATCGTATTTGCACACAGTGAATATGCACAATGATTAAGAAAACGTACAGAGAATATGTGCTTTATAGATCTGTATCACACTGAGGCTTGTAGCAGGTATTCTGTCAAAAGGCGCCAAAAGCCTTTTCAGATAAGGCGATTAAGACAAATAATAAAGCATGAACTATGTGGGGCCGGATTAAAACATCAACTTGATTTTCTACCTTCTTTACATCTTTGC
Source organism: Ambystoma mexicanum (assembly GCF_040938575.1). Lineage (NCBI taxonomy): Eukaryota > Metazoa > Chordata > Amphibia > Caudata > Ambystomatidae > Ambystoma > Ambystoma mexicanum. The sequence goes on along the minus strand of NC_090922.1, from coordinate 210,173,577 downwards.
ATGTCTCCGGATACTGCCGTGGTTGATTTATTTTTTATTTATAAATGTAATATGAACTGCCTGGAAGCTGCGCTTTAGTTGGTGGTAGCAGCAAGTAAACGAATACAAAATCAATCAGTTAAATTGTAATGTTGATACTACTTCCAATTCAGAATGGCCTCAAACACTCGACAATCCAATTCAAACAAATAATTGGCCTGCTGTAGGGGACCAGGAACACCTGTGGCGTTGAAGTAAGTGGGAATGCATGTAGGTGTATTCTCCCAACACTGGACAAGTGCAGTGCGGATTACCGTAGGACCGTCAGTGCTGAATGGAAACCTGAGCTGTTTTTACACATTAGCTTTTGAAATTAAGAACATAGGTGCTTGGGAAAGATGTGCGTGACATTCAAGTTGCACACCTCAGTTTGGCAATTTGGGAACTGAATAAATGAGGGCTCCATTACAGTTGTAGTGGATTTACCTCCCTCCCAAAAGCATTAGCACAATGATATTTTTCCTCTCACGAGGCACGTGTGACTTGAGATTCTCAGTTTTCCACTACTCCAACCATAACATCAAATAACAAAAAGCAAACTCTTGAACTCAGAATCGAGTGTATCTTGGTGAATACTGGTACTGGTACCAGGGACCCATTTTCCGCGTGCTGGAATACCATCCCCTTGCAGTGGGGGGAAGGGACATGTCTCTGCAGTTTGGTTAAGTCTTTGATGGGAAAAGGATGACCTAATATTCACTGAAAATACAACTGCCGTCCCTCTTTACTGAGCAATGCCATCTTTCTCACAAGATGCTTTTGATTTCTGAGAGGTACTTGCTCTGGCCCAACCGCACTGCCCATGGACTCCACCATTGAAATGCCACCCGTGGAGAAGCATTTCAAGATTACTGAGCCTATAAAGTCTTCTATGTGCACAGGCCTACTCCGCTGAGCCGCCAAGTAAATGTTGTTTGCAGTGAGGCATTTCTTTGTGGTGTGTGGGCAGATCTTCCCCAGCCTGGTTGTGGCCTAAAGTGTGGTCCACTCACATTGGACATCGTTCTGGTGGGAACACAATACCTATCCTAATGTTTGGAAACCGACCTTTTGAATCACTGACCTTTCTGTGTCTGGGTCGCTGCCATGCGCATCATTCAAACTGGGAACTGCACATGTCCGCCCCTATTTAGTTATATTTTCATGAATATTGCTGTGGTTTATTAACCACCACCTTACTGCATTATAACAAAGACTCGCAAAGGCCCTGAAAACACATACAATGACCCTTGTCATTTAAATGTACTGCGACTGAAAAATCTTTAGATACTGGAATGTGAGTACTAATGATCCCTCTAATTATGTTTATCTAAATGTGGAAATGGTTGGCCTTCGTGCGCACATTATTATTGTCCATGTGCGCAACTCACTAACGAGATAAACCACTTTGTGAGCATGCATAGTTAATGGTATCATCTTCGAAGAGAGTTTGGAAGAGAATTTCCCCATCACAAAAACTAAAATTCTTTACAAATCAGTATAAAAGGTGCCTTTTACAGCATCTTTCCAAAGACATAGGGTAGACAAACATATTTGATATGTGGTTATAAAAACAGCTCTTCAGCTAGTCTAGACTTCAGGATCTGCCACTGTATGTAGGAACAGGGATCTGTGTGATCACTGCACATTTTTTACTGAGCATACGAAAATATCAAATGCATTGTATTGCCGGATTTTGCTGCATATGTATATATGCGGGGGAGACCCCCGCAAGATCCCCACCGCCCCCTATATTTATTATTAAACTTTACCCACCCCCCACATATATATGCAGCAAAATGGGGCTGTCAAAATTCAACATTTTGGTCTGTGAAGTAATGGGATGTGCAGTGATGGCATTACACCTAGGACAAGTACTCATGTGCAGAGAAAAATATGTTTAAACTCAACCAACATTGTATACTCAACATAAACAAAAGGTTCAGTTGTGGCTATACGTTTGTTGACACTGTAAAAATGCAGAAAGTGCTGTATGCCATTGGAAAAAAAGCACTCAGGTGCATTACAAAAACAAATATCACTTATCAAAACTGATGTGGCTGGCAGAAATATCAAGCAGGATACAATACTTGCAGATGGAAAAATGGCACCAAAAAGGAATGTGCCAGAAAACATGCCAATGGAAGTTCATGTGCGACTTTAATGAAGTAGTTAAAAAGGCCTGGAGAACATGCCTCTCAAAATGTATTTAAGGATGATGCCTGCATCAGAAAAACTGGACCACAGAATATGATGATCAGAATGTGTCCTGTGACTAGAGCTGTGACTCCTCTTACTCAAAACCAGCCCTACAGCTAAGTGGCATACACATCACCCATGTGTACTCCCTAAAACAGGAACATTTCCCCAACATAAATGGGAAGAAATTGACATATAGGAGCCTACCACCTGCTTCTACACACAAAGCTCCAATAAAATGTTCAAATCAGTAACCAGCAGAGCAGTGTCAAAGGAAGGAACTCTAGAAATATAACTGCCCAATGTCAGACGAATTTTAAGGAGAATTATCATCTTTTTATGAGCAAAAAGTATTCATATTGCCATAGCTAATTACATTTGTACTCGCTAAAAATTGATTCAAAGTAGGGCGTAACATCTTTTTAGAGCTCTGCTTGTAATCCTGACATAGGAAGTGAAATGACAGGACACTTAATACAACTTACAGTTTTACCCATCCTTCCTCACCACAACCTGGACACATTCAACAAGAGTCTCATTGAGGTTTCTTATGGAACCCTTTGAAGAAAATCACATACATCTGCTTTTCAAGTTAATAACAGCAATACTTAGAGGTACAACGGATTGAGTGGCTTTGGTAACTGGGGACCCCCCTTCTACAATTCAGTGTCATCAGTTAAACAAGATGCATGGGGATGCTAGAAGCAATGAACTCATGACACATGATTATATCGAAAAGCCTTCAAAATCTGAGCAGAGAAAGATTCAGAAGGTGCATGGTCCTAGTGTGTTTCTAGAGTGTCCTATCCTTTAGCAGACAAACACCACATGTCTTGCACTGTACTGTTGAAATGTCTGACTTGATTTTTGAAAGTTGCTGATTTGTCCTTCACCCCTACGGAGTGTTCTCGTATTGCCTTCCCCTCTGTAACCTTCCTTGGTGCCTGTGCTAGCCTCTAATACTAGTTGCCTGAGATCTGTAAAAAGTGAGGGATTGTAGCAGTAAAACATGCACTGGGATATTTGCATACCTGCAATACTCTGTTAGTAAAACATGGTTGCATAAGAGATTGTTTGGAATATACCCCACCCTTATATTTCTTGGTAGTATTATACAAGTTCTCAGTGAAACTGTGTTTGTATAGCAGAGAGATACCATATAATTTGTTAAGGTATTTGTCTTAATGGAACTCTGAAAACTTGGAAAGAATTGTGTGAAAAGCATTCCAGCTCTCTGAATATCCGTTGCCCTAATACTATGTACGAGTAATGCCAGGCATGGTCCATACATCTTCTCATGGAAAATAACCACAGACTCATCCTGTGGATTGGTGAAGGGATTTAATGACAATCAGCAAAGCCAGCATCAGGACAACAGCAACTCAACAACAAAATTAGGCCCTGCACAGCAACCCACCTGCCCTGCAGGCACTGAGTTTTATACTACACCTGCATTTCAATGGAAAAGGAGGTTTCAGACATTGCATGATATTGTCAAGCAACAATGTTTCAGGTGTATGAACAGTGTCTTAGCATACGAGTCTTAGGCAGAGGCTGTGTTTTCATGCCCAGGAAAGCATAATCAGGATGGAAGGCAAACAGTGATGCATTTCTGGTGTGCTGTGCAAGCTATTGCTACAGTTCATGCCCGGCTCTGGGCATGCAAGCCCGCGTACTATATGACCACTACCATCTGATAAAGCCGCCTTGCCTAGGAAAGCAGGACCCTAAAACATGCTTCTATTTGCCAAATGAAAAACACGTCAGAGACGAGAACAGTGGAAGCGAGCAACGCTAGATACAAGGAGGTAAAGCCTTTGAGTTTAGGACTGGGACATTTGAACACAGGGCTTACACGACAATTGCAATCAAGGCACTTGTTAAACATGGCAGTCAGCGTTGGCTAAGAATTATTATAAAGAAGCACAGTGATCAAGGAGCTCATTAAAAATGCTCAAAACCCAGATTTTACCCTCACACCATTATCAATTTCAGGCCAAATAAATGATTGTGCAATGTGCTTGCCACTTAAAGGGTAATGTTAGCAATGCTAAAGTAGGAAACACTGAGCATGTTATTTACCTACTCAATCTCCTAAGAGGGCACATTCATATTTGAGTTTTAAAATGCATTAACTTGCAAGGGTACTGCTTCAAAGCTCTTGTGTAACATACATGCAAAGAATAGTAAGCATGGGATGAGGTTACACATCTACGTAGCTTGCTTACTTACAGTCAGTATCTGATATTTGAGCTGACAGTTCGGGTGCATAGTGTTGGTGACGTGTTTGTTAAGCCACCATGAACAACCAATTCTACTGCCTGAACGCTACTCATATTACAACAAATATTAAGCAAGTGGATGTGGGTACAAGTCCGGTAACCTTTCACAGAGCCAAGGTATGCAGAGTCAAGGTTGTCCGGCAATATCTAAATGTGGCCTGGGGCAGAAGTTAGAGTTATACGTGTACTGGAGTAAGGTGTAGGAGTAATGGGTGGCGATGGAAGGTTATGTGTGTAATGAGTGTGGGCAGATTTTAGTTCGATTCTCTGTTTATAGAGCCACTTTTTCATATTCGTGTTTAACCTCTTGAGGGTGTATTCTGTTTTGAGGATTTTTAAGGTCACAATCGCATTGCAGGGTAATGTATCAAGGCTATTGTTGAATATCACCACTAGGTAGAAAAATGTAGCTTTGTTGAGTGAGAAAGCTAATATCAGGTAACTGTTGTGGCTTGTGCCTTGTTTATTCTTGAGAAGGTGGGAATTATCTATGTGCGCTGCTAATATTCCACTGACCGACACCCAGCAGGAAGTTCGCCAAGCAGACAAGCGCACAGCTTGGAGGGAACATTGGTAATACTCCATCTTGGTACAAAACCAACACGACTCATTTTGGAATAATCAACAGTAGATCCTGGACTTCCTTAAAGATCCTTCATCTCCAGCTATTCTAGAGACTTGTAAGAGAATATGATAGCTACATATGGCATTCAGGTGACAATATTGACAGTTGCAACTACTTGAGTAAATGGCAGAGGTCAGATACTATAGTATTTGTGAACGAACCCCATTTGCTCGCTATTGTTTGAATATCAGTACATAATTGATGTTTTTATGTAATTTGATTATTCAAAGTTTTGTTAAATAATAGTGTGTGATTTATTTCTGTGAATAGTTGTTTATAAATATTTTTCTAACTGAACATTAAACTTAAGAATAGCAATGTGCAGAGATAGTTTAACTTCTTCCAGCACAGTTGATTTGGCCCACAAGTATTTTGTTACAAACAGATGTCTAAATCGGCTATACGTGCGTAATACAGTGCCTGGACTTGTCGAGGCTCACAGAATCATTTGAAGAGATTCTGCTCTGCAACATGATGAATACTGGAAAGGAGCAGGCTCCCTCTAAGTCAGAGGAGGGTAAAATGGGATGTCAATGAATGAAATACCGAAAGGAACATCCAGGGAGACATCTGAAGGTAAAGGGAGATGCTGGAACAAAAACAGTGCTCGAAAAGAGGGACACATAAAAAGGGATAGGAATAAACAAGAAAATAACTACAAAAAAGCTAAACGAAGCAAAAAGGAGAGAATGCAATTAAATATGGGCAGAGCGGATGAGGAGAGAAAATGTGACGCATCAATTCAAGACAGAAAAATGGGTAGATCAATGTTGGTGAAAGAGATTAAGCGAAACATAATATGGCAAAAAAGACAAAGTGCAAAGTGCTAGAATAAGAGACAGAATACAAATGCGTGGGGGAAACCCTCCAGACTACATAAGTTGTCCTACTAAAGTCTTCATACCAGAGCCTTGAGCTCCATCTAGGTGGTTTAGTGTGTAATTCTCAGAGTCTCCTCCTTGTGCATGTCCCCTATCTGGGTCTGGTAATCTAGCCCAGGAATATACTGGTAATACGATTATTCATTCTCACCGCTCCATAATTCCTCTTGTTCAGTGTTAATGAGGTTGTTGGCAGGGAACCAATGTTGCAGAGAGGAGAATGAGGGTCTTAGCCCTCAAGGCCAATGCAGTACCATGCATCACCTTATATTGCTGGATCCCATCTGCCAGATGGGGTCCTGCCAGAGACTCACCAACATGACCCAAGAATCAAGAGTGCTGCATAGGGGAATGGAGGTTTCCATCATTTGCCACAGGATCCCCTATGCCAGAAGGGACTTACCAACATTATCATGAAAGCAACACTGGTACCGGAAGGTAATGTAGTATGTCAAACTTTGACGGAGGATCCCATATGTCAAGGGGGACCTTCAAAGGACAATACTGACATACTAGCAATACCAAGAGCTCCAGAACCACCAAAGGCAAAGAAGCAACTGCAGCCACAAGGAAGAGGCAAGGAGTAGATTTACAGCCAGGTTGGCGAAAGGTTGGAACTTCCGCTTGGTCCAAGATGGTCTCCGGTGCCTTTACAGAAACAGACAGCTGCCAAGGGCATCCAGTTATGTTAATGAGAGTATAAAACCCTGGAGCCTATCAGACAGTGCATAACAAAGCAGGGGATAACCACACCAATACCAGGATACAGAACAAATGGCTACCCAGGAGAGAAGCCTAAAACAGGACAGGGAATACATGGGCCAAGGACAACAGTGGTGCTAGAGAGTGACTCTTGACCAGTTAGGTCAAAAGCCTGCACGAGCTGAGAACACAAGGCCTAGGAGAGCAAAGAGGCCTAAGTTGCTGCCAGGCCTGAAAAGGTTGAGTTGCTTGGACCCATGAGATGCTACAAAGCGAGCTTGGCAGTATAGCCCTGAGGAAAGTGAGCTGAGCCCTATCTCTGAGGAAGATTGTGAGCTGGCCATTGTAGCCCTAGGAAGCAAATGAGCTGTGTTTCCATTTCCCCGATAGAAACAAAATGGACACTATGGGCCTCGTTATGTGTTTGCCGGTCCGGAATAAATGCTGGAATAAATGACAGTAATTCCGGCATGGCATTTATTCTGGACTGGCAAAACCCAAGTCTGTTGGTGGGGGAAACGGATCTCCTGGCAGGCCTAACCTGTCAATAGATAAATCCCCTACTGGCAGATAAATGCCTGAATCCCATGCCATGGAGTCCCATGGGACTGCGTGTGAATGGGAACTTACCCTCACTCTGCGCCCGTAATATCTCTACCAGGCTATCAGGAGGCACAGATGTTAGGTCATAGTTTCCGGTATCCCTCCGGAATTACCGACAGGATACCGGCAATCCTGTAATGAGGACCTTTATCTCTGAAAGAGTGGAGCTGGGCACTATATCCTTGCGAACTGAAAAGAAATGGGCTGGGAACTATATCACTAAAATAATTACTAATAGTTAGACAGAAGCTATATCCCTAACTTAAGACTGTGTTTGGGAGTCAAGGAGAGTGCTAGATGTTATACCCCTAAAACTGTGTTTGAGAGTTGGACCACATGCTGAGTGTTATATCCCTAAGACTGTGTCAAGAAGCACACAGGGCACTGCATCCCAGAAAATGTGTTTAGATCAGAAGCCCAGAGTTAGACAGTATGCCTACTGAATAGGATACCCCGGATGCACTACTGTATGTCTCCCTCTGACCAATGTTCCCCCTAATTATTTTTCACTAAGTGCGGAAATGGTTGGTTTTCATGCGCATAGTATTTTCCATGTGTACAACCAACGAGATGAGCCACTTTGTGAGCATGAGTTGTTAGTGAGCTACAATCTCCGAATAGATAGGGAATTTCCCCTTGCCAAATACTGCAACTGTTTACAAATAAGTGTAAAAGGTGCATTTTACAACACGTTTTCCAAACATATAGGCTAAAAAAAAAAAAACATTCATACGTGATCATATGGAGAGCTCATCAACCAGTTCAAGACTTCTAAATCTGCCATAGTTTCTACTAAAAGAGCAAATAATGTGTATGCAAAAATTGTACACACAAAAAAAAAAACATTGAATGTTAAGTATAAACATTAGGTTTAGTTCTGGCTATTCATTTGTTGACACTACTCAGCGACAATGTAGAAAGTTTTATGTAATTGGGTAAAACGCTTGTGGATGGCAAAAAACAAATGTTGCTTATCAATGATGTGGCTGTCAAAATATTCAGACACGATACAATATTTGCAGATTGAATAATGGCAACTAAAGGGAATGCATAAAAAAATATGCCAATAGGAGTTCATGAGCCACTTTAATGAAATAATTCAAGGGCCAGGAGAACATGCTTCATAATTTGTCAGCATAATAATTTGATCAAAATAACTGCAACACATGATATGATTATCGGAAGTGCTAGGCCTCCGCATAGTATCCACATTATGTTGTCCTGCGAGGTTATGATAACACATATACAAAACCAGCCTAACAGGTAAGAGGCATATACATCATCCATTAAACAGGAAACTGTGCCCACAGAAATGAAACTCAATTAATGTATAGGAGCCTACCCTCTGCTTACTTCCACAAAGTTCCACTGATATTTTTCCGAATCGGTGACCAGTTGAGCAGTGTATAGGAAGGAACTTTAATAATATTACTGACCATTTCAAGAGGAATTTTAAGGGGATACATCTTTTAATATGCATGCCATAGCCTAACTGGCAAAGCTAATTACTTTTTGAATCCCTGAAAAATCATTTGATTTCAAGTAAGGAGTAACATCTTATCAGAGTCCTGCTTGTAACACTGGCAAAGGAAGTGAAATGACAGGCCACATAATGCAGCTTATAATTTGCCCGCTCTTCCTCACCACATCCTAGAACAAATTCAACAAGAGGCAACCTCAACAAGAAAATGACATATATTTGCCTTTCAAGTCCATAGCAACAATGCTCAGATGTACAACAGGTTGAGTGCCATCTTCTCTAACAAGGGAGCCCACTTCTAGGAATCACTGTTATCAGTTCAACCAAATGCATGGGGATGCTATAGGCAATACACACAGAACAGCAGCTGAGCATAGAAAGAAAAGGAATGTACAGTTTCCTAGACTGTTACTAGAGTTTCGTGTCCTTTAGCAAACACACATTTCCTTCATTGTCCTGGACTGAAGAAACGTCTGACTTGGTTTTTGGAAGTTGCTGATTTGTTCTTCACCGCGAACAAGTGTTCTCCTATGCCCTCCCCCAACCCCTGCACAGCAGGCTCCTGTGCTAGCCTCCAATACTAGTAGATAGGGTTCTGTAAAAAGTGAGGGATTGTAGAAATGACACTCACTGGGATATTTACATAATCACAAAACTTTGTAGGCAAAACATATTTAAAGCCTCACCATGATAGTATGTGCCTTTTAGGAAGAGGCCATGAACCTGCATGTGCATAATTATTTTGAAGTGTATACAAGATTATTTATAACATACCGCACCATATATTGTTGGGTAGAATTATACAAGTGCTCAGTGAAAATGTTTTTGTATAGCAGCGAGTTACAATATAATTTGTTACAGTCTATGCCCAAGGAAAGCATTCTAACTGTCTTAATATCTGTTGTCCTAACACTATATACTAATAATGCTTTTTTGCCTACTCAAAATCTTAATGTTTGAGTTTTATAATGTGACAACTTGCAAAGGGACAACTTCAAAGTGTTTGTGCAACATATGTACAAAGAATTTGAACCATGGGTTGAGGTTACACATCCAAGCAGCCAAATTACTTTACAGTCAGTATTTTCTCGATATTTGAGCGGATTACATAGTGGGTACATAGTGTGGCTGACACTTTTGCTAAGACACTGAGTAACAGAAGTTCTGGTGCTTGAACGTTATTCATATTACAACAAAAATAGCACACGTAGATGTAGGTACAAGTCTGATAACCTTTTGAACAGCCATGTTACGCAGATTCAAGGTGGTCCACATATAGCTCAATGTGGCTTTGGGTGGATGTTAGCGTCATTAGGTATAAGTGTGGTAGAATCAAGTATAGGAGTCATGGATGGGGAGGGAAGGCAATTTAGTTAATGTGTGCATGCATATCGCGTCCGGGTCCAGGTCCTCAGAATGAGGAATTACCGGGCCATTCCGAGTCAGGAAGGCCCGGTAATTCCTCCCTCCAAGGACCCAGACCCGGTCCTTCCCCATTCCCATTTCAGCCCCCATAGGGCTGAATGGGAATGGGAGAGGGAGCAAACAACGGGCCATTACGAGTTGCCCCGTTGTTTGCTCCCTCTTCCCCTTGCGGGACCCGGTAAGCACGCCTGGTTTGACCAGGCGTTGCTCCCTGGGTCCCGCGAGGGGACCACGTAATGAGGCAGTACAGGGTAAACGGCACAGGCACATTTTACGGCGCCGTTTACCCTGTACTGCCAGGGTCGTAATGAGGCCCAATGACTTGTGAAGCACTTTACTGCCCTCCCCCATTTCCTCTTGTCCCCATCTGCAGTCCTCATATTCTCAGTCGATGCAAGTCTGGGATAATGGTGTGCTTGCTGTGGCTGGGCCTAACTGGTGCTGGTTGTGTGGGAGCTGCAGAGTGGTGCCATCTGCCAAAGGGGAAGAGGACCAGAACAGTGCTTGGAGTTGTAGAGACAAGCAGTGATTCTGCAACTATGCTGCAAACGCTACTTGATTAGTGTTCTGGTGAGGGGAGCAGAAGGGTGGTAAGGGGCAGCATGGCATAGAGAGTTTGCACTTTTTGGAAGCAGAGTTGGGGAATGGCTGGACAGTCTGTCCTCAGACGCAGGGGGGGAATCACCTGCTTAAAGTGGATTGCTGTTAGGGGGTACCTGGGGCAGGTCTGGTGAGAGGAGCTAACTCGTTGCAGTCGCGGTGTACAGGGAGATGGGTTATTAATAGTATGGAGCTAGAGCAACCTTCAGGGTTGTAGCCAAGTGATTGTTTTCAGGTGGGGCTTATTGGGTCAGGGGAGAGTATATATGTTTTAAAAAAGGACATCAAAAAATATAAAAGCAATATAAATTGAAAATGTGCATATATTTGCCACCCTATGCGAATGTTTGTTGCTGTGTATGTCCCGAGTGCACCAGCCCCTTCTCTCTCCCTGAGTCTGCTCTCTTTCCCCAGCCCGGGGAATACCAGCAGATCTAGAAAAAGTGCAGGAAGAGTGGTTCATGAAGGCAGAGACGGTTTCATGGACGAGAAACTATGGTGCTGGTCTAACAGGCACAAGAGGATGCCTAGGGAGCTAAATGTGGGGAGGGCAATGGTGTGCAAGGGAGATTCGAATGCAGAGGAAAAAGTGGTATGAGTTCAGGAGAGGAAAATGCAGGTGTGCAGTGAGAGACAGTGTTATAGGTGTAAACAGGAGTGCAGCCAGATCAGAAGAATGGGGTGCAGCCGAGAGTGAGAAAGTAGAGGAATATAGAGGGGTGTGGGAATAGGCACACACTGCTAAACACTGAGGTCCAAGGAAGAGGTAATAAGGGTAAAGAACAGTAGTGCAAAGAGTGACCCAGAGCAGGGCCAACGAGAGCTATGTATGGTGATAAGAAGAGAATGATGTCTGCACTGTGTGGAAGGGAGCAGTGTAATGGGGCATTTAAGGGTGAGACTGTTTGAAACGAGCAATAGGTGCAGGGGAAAGAGGGGTGTACGGCAGAGGCAGAAAGGCAAGCATAGGGTCGATTAGTGCCTGTAAGAAAGGCGAGGAGAGAAAGAAAAGAATGTGGATGAAATAGGAGTGCAGAGGCAACACACCCACAGGTAGAGCTGGACCAGATGCAGGGGAGTGCCGGGAGATAGAGTAGTACATGCTGAGAGGAAAGGAGGCGGCAGGAAAAGAGAACAATCTACTGTAATGACATGCGTGTTCCTGTCCAGTCCAGCAATGCTCGCCGACAATACAGCCAGGTCAGTATACCAAGGGCCCTCCAAATTGTAAACATCAGCTGATCCAGCCAGCCTTGCCAAAACTCACACCAATCCACCCAAGCCAGCTAGGCAGACTTTTATCAAGTAGAGTGTGTCAGGGGGGCAGCCACAGGGGCCAACAGACCCCTGGTAAGTCAGTCACCTACCATGCATGGATTTTTGGAGGAGCAGAAGCAGAGTCAGGGGAATCGTGTGTGTGTGTGTGTGTGTGTGTGTGTGTGATGACAGCAGTAGAACCTGAGTCCCGGCCTCAGTCCCCAGTCCCTCACTGGGAGAGTCACTTGTGTCCCCGCAAAACAACACAAAGGGAGGTGCCAACACTAAATCAATTACAATCGATGTAATATCCCACCACCGCACACCCGAATCATCTCTGGGTAAATGCTAATATGCTCATTTAGTACCCAGCGAGCGTCAAGCAGAATACAACACATATTCTGATCGGCTCTTGCTTGGTCGTTACCCAGCCGAGAATCCATTGATTTTCGGCCAGGAATCCAGCCTCCTTGTCCATGACGGAGGTGGTGGAAGCCCCTCAGCCAATGAGGAAGCTCCCAGCCTCCCCGCGGGTGAGAGGCTGCCTTCGCTCCTGCTGGGGACACAGGTAAGGTTTTTTTGTTTTCCCTCCCCTTTCCTCGCTCCTCCCTGCCATCCCCATCCCCGCTGCACGCCTCCACATGGCTGGAGGCTACCATCATCCCCCGCCGGGGACACAGGTATGTTTTTTTTTCCTCCCTCCCTTCTGCCCTCCCAAACCCACTTACCTTCTTCTCCTTTTTTTTTGCCGGAGCGGACGCACTGGAAACACTTCTGTTCCCAGAGCATCCGCTCCCGATGGCCGCCATGGAAAGGGAAAACGGACTCCGTTTTCCTTTTCCCGGCAGCAATTTTCTTGGTTGTCTTTCCTTTTTTTTCTGTCCAAAAAAAATGCTTTTAGTGCCCCGGAAACGCAAATCTTGTGGGCCGGGGTACTAAAAGCAATATGACCCTCGCAGCTGGGCCATTACTGACTCAGGTAATGCCCCGCAGTCTTCGTTATAACTATGGGCCTCGGGGCATTACCTGAGTCGGTAACGCCCGCCCCGCTCGGGTCATATTGCTTAATTATTTGCTATCAGTGAACTTTTAGTGTGTATTGACCTTTCACCAGTGGGGCACAGTGTATGGAGTCATATATATTTACATCTAATCAGCACTATCTATTTTAAAATCTGCAACACATTTTCCTAGCAGAATGAGAGCCAGCATGTCTCCATTCCATTTGGGAGCTACTAGTTCAGTCCTGTTTTTTTCTTTGCATTCTGTGAGTAATTGTCCAAGAATTCCCAATCATGAATACAGAACTATAAATCCGAGAATGCAAAAATAAAACCAGGAATGGATTATCATCTTCAGAATGGATTAGGGCATGTTAGCATCCATGTAGTGGTCATATTACATCACTACCCATCTGCAATAAGAACATGTCATCAGTACCATACTGTAATATTATTTTACAGTTCAGCTGTGTTGGCCAAATGCAGGTTGGCATGCCAATGCCAGTCCAAAGTGTTGAAAGCAGGTCCCTGAGCAGATACCAGCGGCCACTTTTCAGATTCCTTGATTCTGAACCTCCTACCCATCGCAATTCAATATCATTAGCTAACAAAAGACATATGTATACATGAAAGGATGTTTATTTAATACATAGTGTGCTGTGAGTACAGAAGACAATATTCTGTTGTTATGTTACTTCACATCTTAAAATAAAGCTACTTTCAAAACTAAAATATTTAAACACTTTAAGAATTGGTTTCCAACACAGAACAAGCTAAACATTGGTGTGCTTATTTCTACAGCACACTCTCCGTGTCTATTCAGCATATTTGTCATTTGTGTGTCAAAGAGCATATGTTTTTACAGGGGTTGGTTGATGTGCGTGTTATGCTTAAGGAATAGTACGCTATCATCTGGTTTACATTTTGCTCTGCCTGGTCAGTGTGAGGGAAACAAGTGAGATTGCAGCCTACAATGGCCTGTTGTTTGTTTGAGGGAAACTTGCAATGCCTGCTATGGCCCATACTGTGCCTCTTTTATGTGAGGCAAGCTTGCCCTGAGGAGGGCGAATGTTGATTTGCCCTATATGAGGAAATTGTGAATTGTTGTGCCCCATGCTGTATCTATGAAAGAGAACCTTGCACTGCTGCTGCTTATGCTGATGTGTTCTGTGTTTGAGGGAAGCCTGCTTGCCTGCTCCACTTGCTGTACCAGTTCAATGTGAGTGAATCTTGCACTGCTGCTGCTTATGCTGATATGTTCTGTGTTTGAGGGAAGCCTGCTTGCCTGCTCCCCTTGCAGTACCAGTTCAATGTGAGTAAATCTTGCACTGATGTTAGCTGGCATTACCGCTCGTGTACTGGTCAAGAGCAAGAAGTCATGGAAATGTGGGATTCCCATGATTTTTTTTGGCCCTGAAAATGAAAGTATCAAACTCCCCCAGAGCGTGCCTTGGTCGCGTATGCGCTCCATTTCGGTGATAAATAGCTCACTTCAAAGGTGGCTCCTATTAGATTTTTCTCAGAGTAGGTTTGCACAGAGTAGGTTTGCACTAAGCAGAAGAGCATCAGATCTACAATCCATACGGTAGCTTTGCATGCAGCCAGCCGATAAAAAATTATTTAAAAAAAAGATGAGACCTTTTTATAGACCAGTGCAATGAATACATCCATTTACTGACACTTTCAGGGACTGGATTCACGTGTCAGATTCATATTCAATAGATGGATGTTGCTTAATATGTTGTTTTATTGTATTCGTCATTTGCACTGCACACACCACCGCCATAGCGGTTCTAAAGCATCCAGCCTTTATCCTATAGAGGAAAATGGTGACCCTGACAGAGTGGCAGACAGGCCGTGGTCCATGGGGCGAACATGAAAAGGGGTCAATGAGTGGGAAAGCGCAGGAGACAAAAATGCACACATTTCACACACAACATCTAGGGAATTGATAAGGATGAGTGGCAGTGATCATTGAGAAGAATGTACAGTTTTCAGTGTTTTGACCAGAAGAAACTGTAATCATTAGAAGAGGTGAGAGCTTCCCTTATTGGCCAGAAAAACTTTCATAGGGACAGTTCCTAATATCAAAATGTGGCCAATATGATGAAGGGGTCTGCCAGGAAGAGGGGGATTATACCCTCCCACTAGATTAATTGGAACAAATTAACTGCACTTGGATGGATTGATGTCCTTATTTAAAGGAAGTCCCCAATAACTGTGTTAATTGAACAATTCCAAACTCTAACCATGTTTACCTTAATGTGTTAATGTGTTAATGTATTTGCTGTCCCAGGTCTGAGCTTGGTGGGTTGACTCAGGTTTTCATCATTCCGAAATATTGGGTACTAATGACTCTTGCTAACGCAGCAGTGCGAGACCTAGGGGAAAGGTGCTATATAACCATTGAGCCATTATTTTCAGGCTTTTCTGTGCTCCTTTTGTTGCAGACCTTTCATTCTATCTGAGCCTTCTGAATAATAGATATGTACACTCCAGGGGGCCAAGAAAGCTTTACCTGGACTGAGTTCTATATAAAAAAGAAAACATCAGTGTTTATCTTCCAACAAGTGCAAGGATGCCTCTACTGGCTTTCAGTGGCAAAAAACATCTGGTTAATGGTTCTCGAAATAAACACTGTAACATTTAATGAAACACCGAAATTGCTCAACCCTAATAGCATATTGAAGTTATTAATGCCCTCCTCGCTGCCAATCAGAATCTTCAGAACACATTTGTTATAATAATGTTTTGCATTTTTGTAATGTATTTAATGATAACAACAGGGGCATGGTGTTTGGGTCAGAAACACCTCATTCACCGGCACCACTTGCAGCTCTGTCCACTACCTTTCCTAAACACTCATCAACTCGACACTGCTCCAAGTGCCGCTCAGTGATTAAATGTTGTAATTATTTATTGTTCCCTCCATGTTACAGTTAGACTAATGAGTCACAACGAAAACACATTTTGATAATCCTTCTAGGTGGATGGGGGGAAATTAGCCTTTCTCGTGGCCTCTCTACTTCCCCTCTTCAAGGCAAGTCGAAACTTATCTCAAAGAAAGAGTTTCTCATTAAAGTACATACATACATAGAATCGGAAGAACCATGCAATACACATACTTTTCCTAAAATCCTGATATTTACAAGAAACGTTCAGAAATTAGTTGATCAACAACACAATACAACTACACATTTTCGGTTTCTTGAAAGTAAAAATAAGTGTATTTTACTAGAATTTTCCGCATTGTGAGGGGTCAGAAATGTTCAGCAGATAGAAA
Source organism: Ambystoma mexicanum (assembly GCF_040938575.1). Taxonomy (NCBI): domain Eukaryota; kingdom Metazoa; phylum Chordata; class Amphibia; order Caudata; family Ambystomatidae; genus Ambystoma; species Ambystoma mexicanum. The sequence continues at coordinate 210,157,221 of NC_090922.1, read as the reverse complement.
GTGGTAGTGTTTTCATCATCAGATATTTTCATTGAAATAAAAGGGTTGGATAAAGGACTACCTGTGCCTATCCTAAGGAGAGTTCCCCTACCTAGAAAACTAAAACTAAAGATCAGTCTGTGTGTCGTCAAAATTATAAACACTGTCCTTGTGTTCAAAACATTAATCTGACCCTCACACTAGAGATGAACAACTGAAAGTGTAAGGAAAGTGTCTTTGATGTAAGTTTGGTAAAAAAAAGTGGTAAAAAAACAAAAAGATAAATCCAATAAAATAATCCTTGGATCCAAAAGGAGAATTCCCTTCCCCTGGATGGTCCAGGTAGGATGGCAAAAAATGTCTCTCATGAACAAAAGAATTATTTGAAGATGGCAACAAAAGCCTTTTCAAGGTAATCACTTTGTGAGAATGGCAAAAGTGTCTCTTTCAAATGATCCCTCCTCGAAGATAGCAAAAGTGTCTCTTTTAAATAATGACTCATATGGATAACCTACTGGTATACTTCTCTTGCGGGAGGTCTTTCTTTCTTTCTTTCTTTCTTTCTTTCTTTCTTTCTTTCTTTCTTTCTTTCTTTCTTTCTTTCTTTCTTTCTTTCTTTCTTTCTTTCTTTCTTTTGGATTAATTGGTATACTCCCCTGCCAGGAATCCATTCCTTGGGTCTGCAGATCCCCTGGTATACTCTCCTGCCAGGTATCTTCTCCCCAAACGACTTACTGTCTTCCACCAGGGCCTTCTTTTAAATGTTCTCAAAGTCTTTCATTATAGTACAGTTGTATCGCTTCACTGTGTATACTCACTTGGCTTGAGGTACTACTTGTCCCAACGTTCCCCACATTGACATCTCGCATGTGGAGTCTTGTTCAAGCTGCGTCCTTTAATTCCTTCATTAACATTTATTGGCTTGTGACAACACTTGCTCCAATCTTCCCCATATCGACATCGCTTAAATGAGGATGTGTGCATTTTCTGTCTTTGGTTTCTACTTGGTCGGTATTCAAATAAAATTCTTAATGGTTTCCGTGCCTGACAGTAAGCCTCAGGGTTCCCAACAGTTCTGGGCCAACTTACTAGTGACTGGCAGTTCCTCCAACACATTGTGCATTGTTGCTGTGAAGCTTTCACCTTGGGATGGCTATCTCTGCTCTGCAGATACTCTCTTGACTCCTCAGCTGTCGCTGCATGCATTCACCGGTACGCCTGCTAGTTTTGGATTTGACTGTGCTGCCGGCTGATCTGCTGTTGTTGCTGGAAGCCCAGTAGTCCCTTCACGTGCCTGCAGTAACTTCTGTGGCCTCACCCCACGCCGGTAAGCACCGGTAAGCACAGACTGCAAGTGGCAGCTTGAGAACAGCTGTTTTCATCTGTAGGGTCCTTTGCCATGCTTCTGCCCACTCCCATGGCTCTGCTTCCTTCCATTCGGCTTCTCTCCATGTTACAGATGCCGACACCATTTTGAAATGTCCTGCATATTTTATTTATTTTATTTTATTCAGATTTGTAGAGCGCACGTCAGCCCGGAGGCATCGTGGCGCTTGTTACAGACATATCTTGGATACATATAATACAATATTAACATAGAATACATTATTTACAGTGGCAAATATGATATTTGTGCAAATTGCAATGCAGTATATTTACATGGATTCGCGAGGGTCACATATTGTTGTGCAAGGAAAGAGGTCTTCAGTTTCCTATGAAAAATCGGGAGCGAGTAATCCGCTCTAATGTCTGCAGGAAGAGCGTTGCAGGTCTTGGCGGCAATGTAGGGGAAGCTTAGGCCACCGGTTTTGGCTTTTTTGATGCGTGGGATGCAGAGTAAGTTGGTGTATTGCGTCCTGATGGGACGGGCGGATGAGGGTTTGGAGATGATCTCTGATAGATAGGACGGGGCGGAGAGAGAGAGGCATTGTGAGTGAGGGTGAGGATTTTGAGTGTGATCCGCTCTTTGACCGGGAGCCATTGGGCTGAGTGTCTGGCATGGGAGATATGCTCTCTTCTTGGGATGCTAAGAGCAGCCCGGAGAGCATTGTTCTGCGTGACTTGGAGTCTGTTTAGGTTTTTTGCTGATGTGCCCGCTAGGAGGGCATTGCAATAGTCCAGTTTGGCTCCAATGGTTGCTCTGGTTATGGAGAGGCAGTTGGGCTTGGAGAGGTATGGCTTGATGGCGTTTATGAGTTTAGTGGTATGCGCAGATGAGGAGGTGATTGCGCTGACTTGTCTGGTCATAGATAGAGAGGAGTCTATGTATATTCCCAGTGTTTTTACAGCTGTGGAGACGGGGATGATGGAGTTGTCAATGGAGAAGTTAGCGTACAGTATGTCCAGTTTGTCAAGGGTGCTCTGTTGACCTCGTATCATGATTTCAGTCTTGTCTCCATTGAGGCAGAGGCCATTGACTGCCATCCAGGCCTGGATAATGGAGTAGATCGATTGGAGTGCCTTTGCGTCTTCGTGGTATGAGCCTGAGAGGGGTAGAACTACTTGTGTGTCATCCGTGTAGTTCGTGTATGTGATACCGCATGAGTCGAGTTTGTCAAAAAGAGGTTTAGTGAACAAGTTGTAAAGTGTGGGTGCAGTGCAGGATCCTTGAGGGACCCCGCAGTGGATTGTCGTGGGAGTGGCATTGGCAATGTCCGAGAAGACTTTCATGGCTCTTCCCTCTAGGAAGGAGGTGACCCATAGAGCTGATTCTTCAGAAATTTGGCAGAGTGTGTGAGGTGTGAGGTGAGGCGTAGTGAGAGTTCACTATAACCACAAGTCTGCATATTTAGCTTAGCAATTCTGTTCATCCATATTGACTCCTTCTAACTCTTACTCGTCTCAGTACTTGAAGCTTGTATGGGAGTTGCTGTCCATAGGTTTTTATAGCACTTCTAAAGTGTTTTTGTTAAGGATTTTTATTTAACACAAAAACATCAGAGACAGGGGATGTTAAGTGTGTTATGTTCGTACTAGGTATGAATGTTACCCTGCCTAGAGTGTCTGGCAAGAAGAGGTTTTTAATGTTTTACAACTTGTAGGATTTGTATAATGACAGCATCTCATTAGGAATATAGGAATTATATGGTATCCTTCACATGGAAGGAGCAAACAAAGCATCTCTCCTGATGGTGAATCCCCATTTCTTTGAGAGCCATCTCCTACCATATGAGCCTCTCCCATAATACCACCCCCAGGGTCAGGATCAGGTAGCAGCTGCCATCCACTGGGTATATGGGAGGAGATCCCAGGTGGGGGAATAGGGATGACTCCACAGGATTCATCACAGTATTCATAAAGCCTATGTAAGATAATTAGCCCACTGTGGCATCAGATAATGATACTACATAAAACAAGGCAGGCCAACTTTGGATAAACCCCCCGATTACTCAGTAATCTGGTTAAATGTAACTTCCTAATAGAGCTGTAAAATGTGCAGAATAATGAAAAGTGTAATACTCACCCCTCCTCCCCTATCCTATGTGGGTAAATGTTGTCTCAATTCTCCTGTCCCCAGTGAATATTGAGTCTTAATCAGAAAGTTTCCAGGTTGCATCCTTGTGAACAATAGCCTATGGCAGTGGGGTTGTAACATGCCCTTTAAGGCATTTTATATAAAGTAAAATGTAAGTGTAGTCTCGCATATAATTTCACTTCCTTAGTGTCCGTTCTATTTTGTTGTGCCATTGACCTCATTAGATTTGGCTAATTGTTTATTTAATGCATAGTGTGCTGTGAGTACAGAAGACAATGGGCCTCATTACGACTCAGGCGGTAAGGGTTTTACGGCGGCGTAAACAGCGCCGACCCTTACCGCCTGAGTACGAGGTCCCTTAGCGCCATGGAGGTTTTAACACCTGCTTTTAGCAGGTGTTAAAATCCATGGCGCTAAGGGACCATGGAGTTAATTACGCCACCGTAATTTACGGTGGCGTAATTAACGCCTTCCCCACTCCCATTATGCCCTATGGGGCAAAATGGGAATGGGGAAGGGTAAATGGGAAAATGGGGATTTACCGCCCCGCCAAGGTTGGAATGGGGCGGTAAATCCGCCAACCACCATGGCGTAAACATAGTTTACGCCATGGTGGTAAAGTCACGGCCCAGGCGGTAACTTACCGCCTGGGTCGTAATGAGGCCCAATGAGCCTCATTACGAGGTTGGCGGTAAGGGGTTAACGGCGCCGGTAAGGATGCTGGTGCCATTAACCCCTTACCATCGCATTACGAGGTCCCTTAGCGGGTCGCGCTAAGGCCGGCTTGTAAAACCAGCCGTCCTTAGCGGGAGCGCTAAAGGACCAGGGAGCTAACAACGGGCCTGTTATTAATGGGCCCGTTGTAGCTCCCTCCCCATTCCCATTGAGCCCTATGGGGGCTCGAATGGGAATGGGGATGGGTTCTCTGAATGGGGAATTACTGGGTCCGCCAAGGTTGGAATGACCCGGTAAGTCCCCATTCAGGGAACCCGGACCCGGACACAAGTTTGTAAGCAGCCATGCCGCAAAAAGCGGCATGGCTACCTCCAAACTCGTAATGGCCCCCAATATTCTGTTATGTTACTTCACATCCTAAAATAAAGCTACTTTCAAAACTAAAATATTTAAACACTTTAAGAATTGGTTTCCAACACAGAACAAGCTAAACATTGGTGTGCTTCTTTCTACAGCACACTCTCCGTGTCTATTCAGCATATTTGTCATTTGTGTGTCAAAGAGCATATGTTTTTACAGGGATTTGGTGATGTTTGTGTTATGCTTAAGGAATAGTACGTTATCATCTGCTGCACATTTTGCTCCGCCTGTTCACTGTGATGGAAACATGAGAGATTGCCGCCCACAATTGCCTGTTCTTTGTTTGAGGGAAACTTGCAATGTCTGCTATGGCCCATACTGTGCCTCTTCTATGTGAGGCAAGCTTGCCCTGAGGAGGGCGAATGTTGATTTGCCCTATATGAGGAAATTGTGAATTGTTGTGGCCCATGCTGTATCTATGAAAGAGAACCTTGCACTGCTGCTGCTTATGCTGATGTGTTCTGTGTTTGAGGGAAGCCTGCTTGCCTGCTCCCCTTGCTGTACCAGTTCAATGTGAGTGAATCTTGCACTGCTGCTGCTTATGCTGACCTGTTCTGTCTTTGTGTTTTTGATAGGGGAATACGCCCATTCCCTTCATAGAAGGGTTGGGCTCCCGGGCTGTGCTAGTTTGTTCCGCGAAATATGGGGCCACTTTGAAAACTTTTTCCAAGGCTACTTTTGGTTCCCAAGACAGCCCCGAGGGTAGCTGGAATTACCGCTCGTGTACTGGTCAAGAGAAAGAAGTCATGGGAACCTGGGATATGCCCGGATTCCCATGATTTTTTTCGGACATGAAAATTAAAGTATCAATTTCCCGCGGAGCAAGCCTTGATCACGTATGTGCTCCATTTCAGTGATTAATAGCTCACTTAAAAGGTGGCTCCTAGTAGATGTGTTTCAGAGTAGGTTTGCACAGTGTAGGTTTGCACTAGGCAGAAGAGCATGAGATCTACAATTCATACATTAGATTTGCATGCAGGCAGCCGATTTAAAAAAAATAAAAAGTTTTGTCCTTTTTATAGACCAGTGCAATGAATACATAAATGTACTGACACTTTCAGAGGCTGGATGCACGTGTAAGATTCATGTTAGATATATTAATATTGCTTAATATGTTGTGTTTCTGTATTCATCTTTTGTACTCCACACACCATCACCATAGCGGTTCTAAAGCACCAAGCCTTTATTGCATATAGGAAAATGGTGACCCTGACAGAGTGGCAGACAGGCCGTGGTCCATGGGGCGAACATGAAAAGGGGTCAATGAGTGGGAAATGGCAGGAGACAAAAATGCACACATTTCACACACAACATCTAGGGAATTGATAAGGATGAGTGGCAGTGATCATTGAGAAGAATGTACAGTTTTCAGTGTTTTGACCAGAAGAAACTGTAATCATTAGAAGAGGTGAGAGCTTCCCTTATTGGCCAGAAGAACTTTCATAGGGACAGTTCCTAATATCAAAATGTGGCCAATATGATGAAGCGGCCTGTAAGGAAGAGGGGGATTATACCCTCCCACTAGATTAATTGGAACAAATTAACTGCACTTGGATGGATTGATGTCCTTATTTAAAGGAAGTCCCCAATAACTGTGTTAATTGAACAATTCCAAACTCTAACCATTTTTAGCTTAATGTGTTAATGCATTTGCTGTTTCAGGTCTTAGCTTGGTGGGTTGACTCAGGTTTTCATCATTCTGAAATATTGGGTACTAATGACTCTTGCTAACGCAGCAGTGCGAGACCTATGGGAAAGGTGCTATATAACCATTAAGCCATTATTTACAGGCTTTTCTGTGCTCCTTTGTTGCACTCCTTTAATTCTATCTGAGCCTTCTGAATAATAGATATGTACACTCCAGGGGGCCAATAAAGCATTACCTGGACTGATCTCTATATAAAAAAGAAAACATCAGTGTTTATCTTCCAACAAATGCAAGGATGCCTCCACTGGCTTTCAGTGACAAAAAACATCTGGTTAATGGTTCTTATAATAATGTATTGCATTTTTGTATTGAATTTAATATTAACAACAGGGGCATGGTGTTTCGGTCAGAAACACCTAATTCACCGGCACCACTTGCAGCTCCGTCGACTACCTTTCCTACGCACTCATCAATCGACACTGCTCCAAGCACCGCTCAGTGAACAAATGTTGTAGTTCTTTGTTTCCTCCATGTTACAGTTAGACAAATGAGTCACAACGAAAAAACATTTTGATAATCCTTGCAGGTGGATGGGACAGGGAAATTAGCCCTTCTCTTGGCCCCTCTACTTCCCTACTTCAAGTCAAGTCTAAACTTATGTCAAAGAAAGAGTTTCTCATTAAAGTACAGACATGCATAGAATCGGAAGAACTATGGAATACACATACTTTTCCTAAAATCCTGATATTTACAAGAAAAGTTCAGAAATTAGTTGATCAACAACACAATACAATTACATATTTTCGGTTTCTTTATAGTAAATATAAGTGTATGTTACTAGAATTTTCCGTATTGAGAGGGGTCAGAAATGCGCGGCAGATAGAAAGTGGTAGTGTTTTCATCATCAGATATTTTCATTGAAATAAAAGGGTTGGATAAAGGACTACCTGTGCCTATCCTAAGGAGATTTCCCCTACCTAGAAAACTAAAACTAAAGATCAGTCTGTGGGCCTCAGTACGAGAATGGAGGTAGCCATGGAGCTGTTAGCTCCATGGCTGCCACCGTTCCGGGCTCCATTACCGGGTTCCTGCAATGGGGACTTACCGGGTGACTCTGAGATAGGAGGACTCGGTAAGTCCTCCATGCAGGAACCCATCCCCATTTGAGCCCCTATAGGGCTCAATGAGAATGGGGAGGGAGGTGATAACGGGCAGATTACGCCTGGCCCGTTATTGCCTCCCTCTTCCCCTCGTGGCACCCGGAAAGTACGCCTGGTTTTACCAGGCGTACGATCCAAGTCCCGCGATGGGAAGCTTGTAATCGGCGCTCCTGTAATCAAGGGGGCCAGTGCTGTACCGGCCCCCTTTATTCCGGAAATGCCAGGGTCATAATGAGGCCCTGTGTCTCGTTGTCAAAATTATAAACACTGTCCTTGTGTTCAAAACATTAATCTGACCCTCACACTAGAGATGAACAACTGAAAGTGTAAGGAAAGTGTCTTTGATGTAAGTTTGTTAAAAAAAAGTGTTAAAAAACAAAAAGATAAATCCAATAAAATTATCCTTGGATCCAGAAGGAGAATTCCCTTCCCCTGGATGTGCCAGGCAGGATGTCAAAAATGTCTCTCATGAACAAAATAATTCTTTGAAGATGGCAACAAAGGTCTTTTCAAGGTAATCACTTCGCGAGAATGGCAAAAATGTCTCTTTCAAACAATCCCTTCTCGAAGATAGCAAAAGTGTCTCTTTCAAAAAATGACTTCTTATGGATAACCTACTGGTATACTCCTCTTGCAGGAGGTTTTCTTTCTTTCATATTGATTACCTGGTATACTCCCCTGCCAGGAATCCATTCCTTGGGTCTGCAGATCCCCTGGTATACTCTCCTGCCAGGTATCTTCTCCCCAAACTGCTTACTGCCTTCCAACAGGGCCTTCTTTTAAATGTTCTCAATGTCTTTGAGTATAGTACAATTGTATCTATTCACTGTCTCTACTCTCTTGGCTTGATGTACTACTTGTCCCAACATTCCCCACATTGACATCTCGCATGTGGAGTCTTGTTCAAGCTGTGTTCTTCAATTCCTTCATTAACATCCATTGGCTTGTGATAACACTTGGTCCAATCTTCCCCATATTGACATCGTTTACATGAGGATTTGTGCATTTTCTGTCTTTGTTTTCTACTTGGTCAGTATTCAAATAAAGTTCTTAATGGTTTCCGTGCCTGTCATTAAGCCTCAGGGTTCCCAACAGCTCTGGGCCAACTTACTGGTGTCTGGCAGTTCCTCCAACCCATTGTGCATTGTTGCTGTGAAGCTTTTACCTTGGGATGGCTTTCTCTGCTCTGCAGACCCTCTCTTGATTCCTCAGCTGTCGCTGCATGCATTCGCCGGTACGCCTGCTACTTTTGGATTTGACTGTGCTGCCGGCTGATCTGCTGTTGTTGCCGGACGCCCAGTGGTCCCTCCAGCTGCCTGCCGTAACTTCTTTGGCCTCACCCCACGCCGGTAAGCACCGGTAAGCACTGACTGCAAGTGGCAGCTTGAAAACACCTATTCTCATCTGCAGGGTCCTTTGCCATGCTTCTGCCCACTCCCATGGCTCTGCTTCCTTCCATTCGGCTTCTCTCCACGTTACAGATGCCGACACCATTTTGAAATGTCCCGCGTAGTGACAGTTCACTATATCCACAAGTCTGCATATTTAGCTTAGCAATTCTGTTCATCCATATTGACTCCTTCTAACTCTTACTCGTCTCAGTACTTGAGGCTTTTATGGGAGCAAACAAAGCATCTCTCCTGATGGTGAATCCCCATTTCCTTGACAGCCATCTCCTACCATATGAGCCTCTCTCATAATACCACCCCCAGGGTCAGGATCAGGTAGCAGCTGCCATCCACTGGGTATATGGGAGGAGATCCCAGGTGGGGGAATAGGGATGACTGCACAGGATTCATCACAGTATTCATAAAGCCGATGTAAGATAATTAGCCCACTGTGGCATCAGATAATGATACTACATAAAACAAGGCAGGCCAACTTTGGATAAACCCCCCTATTACTCAGTAATATGGTTTAATGCAACTTCCTAATAGAGCTGTTAAAGTTTAATACTCACCCTTCCTCCCCTATCCCATGTGGGTAAATGTTGTCTCAATTCTCCTGTCCCCAGTGAATATTGAGTCTTAATCAGAAAGTTTCCAGGTTGCATCCTTGTGAACAATAGCCTATGGGAGGGTGGTTGTAACATACCCATTAAGGCATGTTATATAAAGTAAAATGTAATTGTATTCTCGCAGATACTTTCACTTCATTACTGTCTGTTCTACTTTGTTGTGCCATTGACCTCATTAGATTTGGCTATTTGATGGTCCCTAAGCACCACCTATAAACCAATATTATTACGTTGGAGTTCGAGCTAGGAGGGAGATGCCATATGAGGAGGCTGGTGTAAAGGTATTAGATAAGAATTTTCTAGGCACCATTATAATAAGCCCACACAATCAAACCATTTGTCAGCTGTTGGCGTTTTATGCCAGGTAGTACCAGCATCGCAATGCCTTGCAAATGCCTATTCCATGACTACACAAAAGCCAAAACATTTGACTTTGCCTTGCTTGTTTATTTTTTTCATTTTGGGGTATGCTTTTCATTCATTGGGATAGCCCTGGGGTCTGTGTACCATCAAAGGTCCGACCTTAGCCAGTGGATTGTGGACACAATTTAAAGAATATTAATTAGACTATTTTTATATTATTTATGCTATTTATGGACTGTTTTATTCCTCTAAGTGCAACCTTGTGAGTGATGCCCGCTTGTGAGTCCAAACCTGAACCCAGAATTCTGGCTTAATAAAAAGGCCTACCCTAGATAGTCGACCAACTCCTCATCTTTAATTTATCTACACAAGTTTTAGACATTGATGAAATGATAGTGTTATAACAAGAGTTAACGTTTGTCCACGCGCAGAGCGCATAGCTCCATGCAATTGACCGCAGAGTTCAAACAATTTCCCCGCAAAATTAGGTTCAAAGCCTATTTCTCCAACTGAGACAGTGAACATGATCATGACATTATGGGGTTATGATCTAGATCTACTTTTACTCCAAGCATCTCTGAAATGCCATCTGAGATAATTACATTTGAAAAAAATGTATTATCAGATTTGGAAAGGATTAGTAATACACAGTTCAGGGATTTTCAAACAAACATTATGCTTAATGAATTCCAGGTGATTAAATCCCTGTCTAAGGACTCTTCAATATTGTTTAAAGCCAGTGATACAGGAGGTGGAATTATGGTTTTGTATGCAGAACAATATGATACAGAAGTACGTAGACTACTATCCACACCAGGCCGTTATACCATACTAAGTAGCAACCCTTCTTGTGACGTTAAATCCCAAATCTTGGAACTTTCAGACAAGGACCTGGAATGCCCAAAAATAACAAAAGTATATCAACACCTCGGAAGGGAGGACCCTTTTTATTTTACATCCTTCCAAAAAATACATAAGGATGTCACTCAGCCAACTGGCTTTCCCATTTTGTCAAATTGTGGCTCTGTTTTATCCATATACGTAGATCACTTTGTAAAACCTTTAGTGTCAGACACACCAACTCATCTCGAAGAAACCAGGGATGTTACTAATTTAGTTGATGCCACTTTATTTGATCCAGAGACACAGTTACTAGTTACGATGGACATAGAGGCCCTTTACAGCAACATTAAGCAAGACCATGCCATTGATATACTCCAGGAGGCACTAAATAATCATCTCATCCCTCAATGTACCTACAAACTTTTTAAGCTAGTGTGAAGCCCTTATATTCAAAGAACGTTTTTCCATGTTTAAAAATGAGTACTACCAACAATATAGAGGCACGGCCATGGGCTGCACTTTTGCCCCCAATTTGGCCATCGTTTCCATGGCTGCCTTTGAGGAGTCACATATTTTGGAGCCAATAACCGTTTCCATGAATCCATCTCTCTTTTCAGAAGGTACATTGATGATATATATGCAATGAAATGGAAAATACATTTTAGAATTTGTGGACTGGATTAATAATCTGGATATCAATGTACAATTTACATGTGACCATGACTCTCAATTATACCATTTTTGGATCTTATAATTTTCCATTTCGATGGACAGATTTAGAGACGGATTTATTCCGGAAGGTAACTGAGTGTAACACCACGTTGCACTTTACAAGTCAACATCCCATGGCTTTACTGATGTAATCTTTCATATGGGATGTTTTTACATATATGCAGACATTGTTTGAATATTTCCCAAATCAACACTCAAGTGGATACCCTTCAACAAATACTTTTATCCTGTGCATATCCGAGGAACCTAGTGAAACAGTGATGCAAGCAAGCACGATTCACTAATTGAGAGTCACTACTGTCCACTTAAAATATCGGTCCACAGTCCAATCGGTTGGCAGGTGCTACCACCTATTGCCAATTTAGTGATGTGATTAGAAGCACAATTTGAAAAAACTGGTGCATTTTACACACATATGACCGGTCCTTTGAAAAACCATTGAATGCCTTCAAAAGAGCCAAAAGCCTCAAACATAAATCGGTTAAAGCCTCTAAGACTAACGTGTTTTCATCCAAAATGTCAAACATATTCAACACACTACTGGTAGGCCACTTTCCATGCACACACATGTGGCATGCAAATTCTCTAAAATGGTTATTTCCTTCAAGCGCAAAGGCAAAACGTGGAACTTGTGCTCCTTTACTACATGCAAGAGTAGCAATGTGATTTATGCCATATGCTGTCCCTGTCAGAAAATATATATCTGTAAAATCACTAGTGCCATTCATTTGAGAATAAATTAACATCATTCTAAAATATGGACTAGAACCATGAATGTGCCTTTGGTATTACATTTTTTTTTACCCACACATAAAGTAGAAGAGCTGTCATGGTTCTGTATTGTGAAATTGCATGCAGCTAATAGACATATCTTGACTAATAAACTATCATATAGAGAACAATTGTGGATTTGCAATTTGAAAACCGTTGAACATGGCTTAAATAAATTGGAAGAATGGCAATCTTGTACGTAGTCATTCACACATTGGTATGTCAACCCAACTTCCAAACATGTCTGCCAACAGTAAATGTACTCAACATCTAGCCTTACAATCATGGAAGTCCCCCCTCCATTTTCATGGACTCATTTTAGCATGCATTTATAACATGTCTGCCAATGGTTACTGGGTTTAAAATCCACCCTTGCCTTTATGAAGTCCTTCTTCCATTTCCATGGATATGTTTCAGCATGTACATCTAGATGTGTGTCTTATTAGCCTGTCCCTTACTGCAGCTTCTGAGTAGCGCTTTGAATATCCAACAGTGCACCAACATTCATGCTATCCTTGGCAGGGACATCTTACACAAACCATAGACAGATGCCAACTCCAGTGTGTACACGAAGTACAAAGTACTAATTGCTTTGCTTTACTGTGTTGTGTCCCCTTCCAAGCACTTGCACTCTTGCAGTCAGATGCATCTTGCCTTTGTGAGATTCTCATATATTTATTTGTATTATATATTGCTTGTTGGAAATTGACGATGTCTCGTGCCTAACTTCACCATGATAGAATCTAAGGTACAAGTGTTTGCCCCAGACTCTGAGGTACCTATGGTATGCTTACCATGTCTGATCGGGAATCATACATTTTTTTATGTTTTCCTACATAGCTCGTTTTCATTAAATCAGTATTTTCTTTTTGCCCTTCATTCATTTAGTGCCAGAGTCATTGTGAGTATTCTGTGTGCCACATCATTGGGGGTGATGGGATTAGCGAGGGGCACACATTTTTAATTTATTTTCGCCTCAGTTTACTTTCAGGCCACCATTAATTCATGGCCTATGGCCATTGTGAGTATATAAATCATTTGATTACACACAATCAGACAGTTTATAAATTGGGAGATTTTGTAGGTGCATAAGAAAATATTTTTCTTTCTTTTGATGTAATGTTTTCATTCCCTGATGAAGATGTGCATACATTTGCACTCAACGTCGAAACCGGTCGGTCATCTATTGTGGCCAGCATATGGAAGTATGGAAGTATTAAATAATGTCTATCTCTCCTCCATGCTACAAGTTGCATGAAGTCATTTTCAGGTCATTTTTTGCACTATTCACTAGTGCGCATGTTAAAGTCAATTTCTTCAATTTCGCCAGCTCCTGGATGTTTATACTAAGGAATCATATATTGTTACATGGTTGGATCACTTTTATAAGGTATTAGGGGTTGTATTTTAATAACTGTGTTTTCCTTTATTATCTGATTTGGTCAATGTGTTCGTTTTACAATTGTGCATATGTCTTTTTACATTGCTCTTACTAACACTTTGTATTATAATTAAGTTTTGCATTATTAATCAATAACATATTTGATCATTGATTCACACCACCAGACATTTCTTTTCCGTTTATAACTCAATAAAAAGGTTGTCAGTCAAAACAGTCTGTTTTAGATTCAAGTGCAGATTGTGCACATAATTCAAGGATGGGACACCCAAAATCAGCTGGGGAAAAAAATAATATTCGATGAATTGAAAAACCTTATGTGATGAAATTCAAATTCCTGCAGCACAGCTTGCCACACTGGCCTGAGTTGCTTTGCATATTATGTGCATTAGTTCTACGGGATAGTGATTTATGTTGTGAGCGAGGCAAACAAGACCGGCCATAGATTGTACCATTTTCATCTGTTTTCTTTCAACATGCTGAGTCCAAGATAATTCGATATTAAAATATATCCTTAAATAGCCATATGTCCTGCACATGTGAAGTGGTTTTCCTCCACACAGGATTACTTTATCAAATTCTAGTTTAACTCCCTGATGCATGACACTGGACTTTACATTGTTCATACTTTGATCCCTATTGTTCATGAGAAAAGGGTAACAGTACACTAACTTTAGAAGCCCCCAATGTATGGGCATTAGAACTACATCATCAGCATAGAGAGTTAATAACCACCTCCATGACCACAGTGAAGAATATTGGTGTACACTCTTCTGAAATTCTACTCAGGCCATTAACATGAAGATGAAAGAGAAGTGGAGCTAATGAACATCTTTTGTCTATAACCTCATCAAAAGAAAACATACCAATACCTTCCCCACTCACCCACATCTTAGAGAAACCCTAGTGTTAGTATGCAGCATGATTAATGACTAAAACATCCTATCGGGAACTCTCAATTGTAACAAAATCGACATCAAATTTGGGCAATGTACATGGTAGAAGAAAGAATAGGGGTCCATGAATGGCAAATGTAATGGTTCCCCACATGCCAGTCTGTTCTTGTTAAAAAAGGTGCAGATTCAGGCTCTGGAACTCAATGTTTAGCCCCTCCCAAAACATGTACTGTACATGAGCCACAATGTCTGCTGATTCCAACCATTCTAAAAGCCTAGTGGGAAGCACCTTGCCCATGGGCGTAATTCTAGGGGGGGAGGGGCAGGGGTGTTTGTCCCCCCCAACTTTCATGGCACAAAATTGTGTCCCCATTCATCTGGCTGGGGAACCTTTTCTTCAGATGTCATGTCCCCCCCAACATTTTCAGCAAAGATACTCCACTGACCTTGCCAAACATCCTGGCAGGGCTGTCGGCGAACCAATTGGGTGATAGGCTCGGGGACAACTCCCGATTCCCTCATTGAAGATGGGACAGTCATGTCCACCTTCCAGCTATCTAGGGTTCCATAGGTCATGATTTTATTGACCATGTTAAAAAAAGATAGGTGCCCGTAATAGAGTGAGGTAATTAAAATTATAAGAAGGGACCCCTTCCTACTAAGACAATCTCCAACATTGGCAGTATTGTGTTGTGTTCCCACTTTCCCAATTGTTCTAGGTGGAACTGGCCACTCTACCACTGCTGTTTTAAATACTTACCTCCTTGTTCAGAAATCTGCATGATTAAGTCTACAATATCAAGTGGCATGAAATGATCAAATCTATTGTGTATATGAAATAAGGGCATATTTTTTTAAAGATTTGGTAATGGAGGACGGATTGGTGAGGCTCTCTTTGGGTCTTAACATGAATTAGATTCCTCATATTCCCCCTCCATATCCAGCTTCTTGCCATAGTTATTTTCCTAAGCGTGTTTCTTTCTTTCATCACAAGACCTCTGTGATTATTATAAAAAGCATCTAGTGGTATGGTATTACAGTAATACGCAGATCACTAAACATCTCAATTAAAACAGTCAACTGTGTTCTAGCACCTTGAAGCGTCTTTTGTGCTAGATGGAATTACAAATAAAGGTATTGGACCAAATAACTGGACATACTCAAAGAATATGGCCTAGTACTACTTTATTCTCATTTAATAAAGCAGGGAGAACCGACAGGCATCAGACTGATGCATGCAGACTCACAACTAACCTTAATTATGCAAAGGTCTTACACCCCAATGTGCGTCATCAATGCTGCCATGCTATGGGGCAAAATACAAAACCTATTAAGGGGAGGGATTGGGAACATATCTACTTATAAAACATATAAGGGTGGGTGCATCATTGGCTACCTTATATCTGTTGGCACTCCTTAAACTACCTCTAAATACATACAGTACTGATTATAATGGACAAACTATCAGTGGATTGGTCTATGCAACATTGTATGTTAGGTTGTCCCTCAAACCCACTGATTGGTTGGCATTGCTCACCCAACCTTGGACTTTCGACTCTTTAGCAGCACATCAGTAAAACAAAACGTAGGTGTTTGGTTCATGACAGACTACTGCCTGTTTTCTCAATACGTCCAACACCTCTCATTGGTAGGTCATAAGCCAAAGTCTTCCCTTCGTAGTTGACCTTGATAGCTACTCACTGGCCTGGAAGATTCAAGGGAGTGTAAGCACACCACTATTGTTGTCTGAGGCTTAATGAATAGCTCTTGTTCTCTTTTTCGAAATCACGTGTTGCCAGACCACACATTTGTCCATTTCGACCTTCTATTTTCTGCTCTTTGATTTAATTATGCTGCGTGCACTTGCTTCTCTTGGCCTATATGAACTTTGTACATGTTTAATTGACCAGCAGTTGGCTCTTGCATACGTTTTCTTCTTCAATCTATGAGGAATCTCACACATTCAGAGCTTATCCATGCAACTCCCTTTGTGCTCTGTGCTTATTCCTTAAAATAGCATCCTTAATTCTGGGCCAACCTTGACTCATTATTGTTTCTGCACACAGAACTATTCTTCTGTGTCTCCTGATTCTATATCCTTGATCTGTCTCTGAGGTAGCTTGATTAAATCAGAGACGAGTTGGTGCCCATTTGCCAATCATGGCCGTCCTAGCCAAGTTATATACACCTTTGCTGCAAGGTTCTATATGCTGTTTCTATCTTGTATTACTGCATATTTGCACCTGCTCACCAACTGCCAAAATGGATGTGTACCAGCAGTATAGGCTGGCCTGCCCATTTTGGGGCAGGGCTGAGCAGTAATGGTTTGGGAGGCTGAATAACTATGGTCTGTAGGGATGCTCAGAGCTCTGCCAGAGGTTAAGATTCTTTCTTAACCTTCAAGCCAATCAGCTCTTTTGCTTTACTTAAAATTCCAACATAATCAGGTTATTTGGATTATTTCATTTTGCATTTTGGAATGTATTTACCTTCTTTCTGTTCAGTTCCTTAACTGAAAACCACACAAAAACACCCTAATAAGAATCTAGTTTTGCCTTCTTGCCCTTTGAGGCTGGTGTTATGGATGAAAGAGGTCCCGTAGAATGTAGTCCTCCATGTGGCACTTTTGCAAACATTTCTGCATGTTTTGTTGGAAATCGAACATTTAGAGTTACGAGAGAGATTTGTTGGATTTATGCTGGTTCTTATTTTTGTCGCGTTCCCTTTATTTGTTCATTTTCCTTCTAGCCTTAGTTCCCAACCCTCTCCCACTATTGATCCTTTCTTCATGGAGAGCTGAACTGCCCTGCTGCATGGTAAGTGAGGAGATTGGATATTGTTAATGAAGTATGATTCAATAGTATCCAATTGCTTATGTTTGTTACTATCGTTTGTCACAATATCAATATTTCGAGCCATGGATTATCTTTTCTCCATGTCAAGCTACAGTCAAGGGCATTATGCACCATGAAAGAAGACCAGTTGAACAAAAGTAAATGCAACCCCTGTTTTACAGAGATGTATGACAACTCAATGATTAAAGAAAAACAAACAGAACAGCATATTGTTCAATTTGTATCTTCACGATGGTGTTTCAAACGAATCTGTGACACCCAGTCATGCAAGAACCGTTAAATGCCATTAGCAAAGAAAACGATATAGGTTGTTAATCCAAATTCCTAGCAGCTACACCTTTTGTATATAAGACAGATACAAAATTCTATTTCAACATCCTAGGTGTTCAGTCTTTTCCAAAATGCTTTCTTCTGCTCCATAGCTTACACCAGTTTCTCACGCCGCCTGACTCCCCTTAGGTGCCCTTCACTGCTCACCACTCCAGAATCTTAGCAGATCCTAAAGGGAACCACATGCCAAAGGCTTGGAAATTCACTCATAACACCAAACTCCTGCTGCCAAAAAGCACTCAGGCATCCCTTGCCACTTCACTTCCACAACATTTCCAACGTAATCTTTTTTTTGTTTCAACTTTGACATTTTACTATCATGTTACACCTTATATTTTGTGTGAGGTTCTAAAAGGATATATATATATGTATATTGTTTTTTTGTTTTTTCATTAAAGATGATCATATCATCAGGAACAAAATGTAATTGACTGCTTAACAATGGAGATTGGATGACTTGTCAAGTCTGAGTACCTCCAAGAACATCTGCACCTCAATATCTTTTACCCCATTGTAATCAAACCGGGCATGCAAAAGGTTGTCAACAAATGCTTTTCATTAACCTAGAACATGCATCAAGGTGAATAAAGACAACAACAAACAAACAGGGGGGCACCCAACCAGACAATACCATTCTAACAAAATAAAGGTGATGACAAAGCCATATAACAGCATACAAGACAAATGTGCATTTCTTTTGATATCTTCTATGTCAACCTCCTCCACAGCCATCTGATTGATTCATGCTGGAAAGAGTTTACGTTCCCACCTACTGTTAGTCCAAATGCATAACATTATGAGTTGCTGTGTGGCAATGATTTAATGGTCATTCAAAGATCATTAACTTTGCTACCAGGACTCTCTTTGAAATCCCTCACTTCACACCTACCATCACCAGGCTGGATGGCTGACGATGCAAAGCAGGCCCAGATTTAAAGGTCTTCTCCTGGTTCACAAATCTATCCATGGTAAGGCACAACTGTATATATCCTCCTCTATCCAACTCTACAAATCCTTCTTGCAATTTCCGCTCTGCCTCCTCATCTACCCTTTTGGCTCGTCACCCTCCCTGTGCTTCCTCTCGCTTCCGCTCTTTCTCTCTTCTTGCTCCACTTGCATGGAATTCTCTTCCCCTGGACATCAGAGAAATAGTCCTCACAGATTTGTTCAAAGCCAAACTAAAAGCCTACCTCATTGCCTCTGAGTTACCCTCTTAACCTACCTCTCAACTGCCTGCCACCTAACATGTTTCCCTCTCCTCTAACCTTCCTCTGTCCCTCCCATCCTTTGCCTCCACTGTAGCATTTCACCCATCATGATCACCTCCCGAGTACAAATGGTCATACCTGCACTTAAAAATGTCCAAGGTTTGTTCTCCTTAATCTATGTATGTTCACTCATGTATTATCCCAGATGACATTTCCATTTGCTCCCCTCCACAACCTGTTCAGAATGTCCCTCAAACTCATCCCATTGTAACAATCTCACTGCTTCCCATCAAATCGGATTTCTTTATCTATTCTACATTCTTTTGTGATCAAAATTGCATTGTTTCTCGTATGTATAAATAAATGAATAAATAAAGTACAAGTCCTACATGGAAATGGTAGGGCACATACATAGAGTTTGAATATTTTCTGGCTCTTGTCACAATGTATACAAGGCCACAATGTTTCACCACTCTTTCTATTTGAATAGCCATACTCTGCCACTCATATTTTTCTATCTCTTTCCTTTTTGCTATCATTATCCACAGGTGACATTCTTCTGCAATATCAAGAAGCATTCTACTTGTGTCATACCTATTTTTACCTCCTCATCATAATACATTCTTACACAGACAATTCACCCCTTACTTTCCAATAACCAGCAACTTCTTCATCAACCAATGTTTACAATTGCCATGATCTTATCCATTCAAACAGTATATTTTGCTTGAACCACTTTTCCATGGCTGCTTCCTAATCATCCATTTCTATGGTGTTTTCCCTGTTAACACACAAACTGGCAGCAGCACGTTCTATTTCAGCCTTCTTTACTACGTTCCTCTCTTTTGACTTTCTAGAGAGGTAATCCCTTATGAAAAGTATTTTAGCAGAAATCCCATCATCCTAGGTGTAGCCTTGGACATGCCCTTAGCAAATATTCACTTTGTTGCTCCATAAATGCAGTCTCAAATCTTAAGCACCCCAAAGATATGCTATTACTTCCTGTTCAGTTTCAGACTACCGGGGTTCTGAATCAGTATCTGTTGCGGGTGCAAATGATATAATCCTATTCCCTGGCTCTTGCTTTTCCAATGATACAACTCCTAAGCTTTTAAGGCTAACATCCACCCTGAAAACTGATGTCAAAACCAACCTGATTTGGCTGCTGAACATATCCCTTATTGTACTTCCCTTGCAGCTTCCTTACAACTTTTGCCCCACAAAAACACAGCATGTTTCATTAAATATTTGAATAGATACTTGATTACTGAAAACAGCAATATAATCTTACTATAAAAAAAAACTCCAATTTCTAAAGAGGAATTTAACTCTTCCTTGTAAATTGCTATGGTAGCATCTGTACTAGATCCAATAATGTCTCTCTCAGACATTAGTCACCCAAAACTAGTTCACGTAATGCTTAAATGCATAAATGCATAACTAGTTCCCAAATGTACACTTATTAGACTCAATAGTGCATACCTCCTATTGCTGACTCCTGTCACGTTCTGCTCTCCCTCTGCCATACACCAGCATATTGTTTTTGAAAACCAGGATCAAGCCTTTGACATTTTGAGGTCACCAAGGCTAATCTGGAAGGCATTCTACAATATGCCCCTAAGGTACAGTAAACAGCATCACATGTTTTGACTCTCCTTATATTGCAATTTGATGATAAGCCAGGGGTAGATGTAGTGTAGAAAAGGTATTTGCTACATTTATTAATTTAAACATGTCTAGAATAATTGGTAGAGGAAGTTAATCAAGGTACTTTTCTTTGAGTCTCTAACATCTATGACAAACCTAATCTTTCTACTGGATTTTCATGCAACTACAATCATGTGTTGCTACTCTAATGTTCCTACCGGTTTAATAATCTGCTCTGCAATATAAGCCTATGTAAAAAATGTTTACACTATTGTTTTTGAGATAATAGAATACTGTGACCTGCATGAGTGGCTCATTTTTCTGCACAATATATGTGAATGCCCAGTTTACCTTGCCAATATCTTAGGAGAACACTCCAAGAAATGTCTTCATTTCCTGAAAACGTTCAAACACTCCCCAACCACTAGTTTCCCTCTCTGATCTTTCAAAATCCTACAATTCCTGCACAAATAGGACATTGTCCTCCCTATTGTGGTCAAACCAAACGTTCAATCTCCTTTGATATCTTCGTCCTGACACATTTCGTCCCTTCTGGGCCACATACACTGACATTTTGCTAGACTCCCTTTCAAGAGCTTCTTTTTACCCTGCCATAACAAAGGTGCAGTTCTAGAAACCCCTGCGCTCTTGTGTCAGAATTCCCTAACTCTTGGTCCATGACTTTATCCTACAATGGCTCTAATACATCCTTTGTACCACTACTTCTATATGGGGAACTGGAGTAAATCAGCTCCGGGAGAACTGGATTCTTCACTATGCTCTTGAATGCAGTTCATTTTCCAGGGCTCTTGCTTCTAAGACATACTACAGCACCACCATGACCTGTTATTTGGGCAGAATCTGTGCTCAGAAAAACAGGCAAAAATTAGTAAAACGTCAAAACTGTGCACACCTTAAGCATTTCATTATTCCAATGCCTAATTTGCTTTTATTTTGATAAGCATCTAATTTACACACGCAACAGTGCAATTTTCTCATGAGAATTGTGGGCTTCTATTCTTAAAGAATGTAGCAATGCATATTTTTTTTGTTTTAATAGTAAATATTTCCAATAATGTTAGAATCATTTGCCCAATATTTCTTCTATTCAATCTCTTTAACATCCAACTTTCGCGGCATAGGCACACTGCGCTCTAATACAGAGACACACATAAATCGTGCAAACTCCCTGAAAGAGCTTGCTGTGCTAACCAGTAGCATTTAGCCTTAAAAGCACAATAGCAGACTTTAAGGTCTGGCAGAAAGCCTGCTGTCAAGGGCACTAACATACAGTGCTTCCAGGAGCGTGTGCAAAACCCGGACAATTACATTTTATAACACGTCAAAATACGTTCCCTGGTACATGAGTGCACTCCAACCCGACCAGCTTTTCACATTCACGGGTCATTTGGGACAGTCATCTTCAAGTTGTAGGGCTGATCCCCGTAGTGGGGCCCACAAGATTCTGGGGGTTGGAGAATTGTGGGCGAGGGTCTTTTAAAAGGATGTTCTGGTACTGCTTTTACTAGTTCTGGCCTTTGGTGTGTCCCCACTCCCATTACTTTTGCTCAAGGGAGAGTCTCAGGATTCAAAAGTTTGGAAACAGCTGCTCCACTGCTTCTCTTCCAAGGGGATTTTTTTTCTCTGTATTACAGTAACTTTATATAAATCACCCTGTAGTTTTGTTGTTGTGAAAGCCGTTGTTTAGCAACAGAGATTCATTAAAAATGCAACCATTAAAGCATAATGAAAAATTGATGAAAGTGTAGAAGCAATGAAAGCGTCCAGCTGCTGCAGAAAGGCTCTTTGCATCACGCGCCATTCACAGGGACAGAAAGGGAAGCAGGCGGATTATGTCTGACTGGCAATTTACAATTGTTGCAGTATACGACAGAGAAAAGAACTTCACAAGTGAAAGCGAAAGTGGACAAAAGAGGCCTTGTTTGACTGCCACTGTGAAGGCTGGAGAAGAAAATTGAGGAATCCATTTACACTTAAAACAGAGCAGGCTATCCAGGAGGACTGCAGCCAGCTCTCATTTACATCACAAAATGTCACTGAGTGAGAGGAAAAAGAAATAGGGGATGAATGTGGAAAGGATGCAAAAGAAGTGTACGTCTAGCATGATACTTTGCACACAATCAAGAAACGTATTCCAAGCTCTAATAAGTACGAAGTAGAACCAACAATGGTCAACTCTGGACAAGTGGATAGAACACGAATAGTAACTTTATAAGGACATTAACCAGTATCACCTGCAGAAGATATGGAAAACATTTTGGTGGAGAGGTCTAAAGTTAAAGGTCATATCTCGCTGCAAGAGTCTTAGATTGCTGTTGCTGACATTGCAGGTTTTCCCGAGCACTGGAGCAAGATAGCAGGAGGTCACCAGATCTATGGCCGGCTCCTATTTAAACCCTAAAATCCATAGAAATACTACTTTGCGGCAGGTAATGCAGGCAAATTAAAAGATGCATATTCACCCTTGCATTACATTTAGGATTAGGAAGTAATAATATAGGAGTTGCTTCTCGCAGTGCTGCTCTGCTGATATCACTGTTCCCACCACAGCCATGGAGCTTTATGGGTGCGAGGAGGGGGTGGGCTCCTGTGTGTCCATAGGTTACTGTTTTTTAGTGAGATTTTGTTTGCTTCCTTCTTTTTGTTGGTGGGAGTATTTGCTTGCCCATGTCCAGTAAGTTGCTTACCTTCACCCTGGATATACTTATAATAAAATGTATTTGTACACCTAACCTTCACTTGCTCCCTGCCCACTTGTTCCTCTCTCCACATTCCCCA
Source organism: Ambystoma mexicanum (assembly GCF_040938575.1). NCBI lineage: Eukaryota > Metazoa > Chordata > Amphibia > Caudata > Ambystomatidae > Ambystoma > Ambystoma mexicanum. Next base: position 210,134,004 of record NC_090922.1, on the reverse strand, counting down.
TTTACCTAGGTCAGAGGTCTACAACCTAGCCAACATAATCAATGGTGAGGGATCATGGAATTAGTAGTAGTCAAAACATCTGAAGATCCAAAGAGCACAGCCCCCTGCCTAGGTTATCTTCACCTCTCTACTTTGTTCAGGGGTGGTGGGGAAAGGGTTCTTCCATTACTTGTTACACTTATGCTTTTTTATTACAAGTTAAACACGTTTCAACTCGACTGCTTGGGGTTGCTTTTTTCTATATAAAAAATTCTAATCAGGACTATTTGTCCCAACTGCCGTTAGCACCAGATGTTGCCCGCAGGATTGGGTATTGCGGCTGTTGGCACCCTGGGTTGCCAATCAGGTAACCCAGGGTGCTGACATCAATTTTATTTTTGTATGAATGAACGAGACGCCTTATGGTGTCCCATTCATTCATACAAAATACTTACACACGATGGCCACCCCAGAGTTGGAAGAACAGGCTCCTGTCACGCGCTCGCTCGCGTGCGCCACTTACCTGCTACGGGGATCCGGGTCCTCGGCCTCGGCAGTCTCCTCCTTCATGGAGACTCTACCCACGGTGGCGTCTTTTCCCACGCCGTTCCGCGGTCCGTGGGCGCAGCCATCTTGCGTGTTCTGCGCATGCGCGAATCGTCAGTATTCGACGTTCGCGCATGCGCAGTAGCGCGAACGTGCGTTCCGAGCCTCGCTTTGGCCCCGGACCTTAAAAGGGCTTCGCATACATGGAGACAACGCGTCTCAACGCGGTTGTTGCTGTGTATGCGCTGCTGGAGCCTGGTTCCTGTGTTCAGTTTCTCCAGTTCCCTTGCTAGTTTTGCCCTGCCTTGTACTGCCCTCCTTCCTTCCTCTCCTCCCAGTCCCTGGTACCTTCAGTTCTTGGTTCCACTGCCCTGTCCTGTACTTTCTGGTTTTGGGGTTTGGAGGGGTATTCTCTGGGTTGCCTGTCTAGCCTTCTCCCTTCCTTGTCCCCTGTCCCGTGGGATTCCTTGGTCAGTCCTTCCTGCCCTTGCTGCCTGGACTTTTCCCTTCCTCCGCCTTGTGCCCTGCCGGTACCCGTGCCTTACTGCCTTCCTGGAAGTCCCTAAGAACTGCTCATCCATCTACTGGTGCTTCTAGGACTCACTCGCCTTCTCTGCCAGTGGAAACACTGTCCCGATGTCACGTTAATGCAGAGAAGTGCCACCCGTGGCGTTGGGAGTTGGTTCAGTGCTATCCTGCCATTGATTGTCAGGAGGGTGTTGGGTTAAATCCCCGCGTTACTGCTTCATCGGCATCGTCGCCCGACAGACTGGCTGCCTCGACTCCACGGATTCCAGGAAGAAAAGGTAACCAGCGATCCCGTGAAACCTCATTTAACAGCTCCAAGCGGAGCCCCTCTTCCATTTCGATGGAGGCTAGCAGGAACACAGAGAGGCAGTGGGGCCATCGCCGCCGTTGAAGGAGACATGTAAGTGGGGCTATGGGGGGAGAGACAAGCAAACAAGGGAGAAGAAAGGGAAGGTAGGGGGAATATGGCTGCGGGAAGCAGTCGTCAAGTTACCTGGAACAAGGCCATGGATCATGGGGTTCAGCCCGCGATCCAAGCAACCTAATTGGTTGTTTCGCCCACACTGGGTGCTAATAAAATAGAATAAAGGAATACTTGTTATTAATCATTACCTATCTATTTATCTATCTGCATTTATCTATAGCGCCACTAACCTGTAGGCCTCAGGGCGCTTACCATTTCTAGAGAAACAGCCATCAACGAGCAGTTTGAGATCTGGGACCTTAACTGTGTCTTGAGATTCATGAGCAAGTCCTCTTTAGACCCATGGAACATCAAACCCTTTGTCCCTGCCTCAGATTAAAGATCTGACATCCAGGCCCTGGTGCTCTCCCACCTGCAGGGAGCAGTGACCCCCTCCTGCACGGTGTCCCAATCACAACTCAGGCTCCATTTGAAAGCTGTATAGTGAGTTTATGGCCCTTGGAACATGCATTTGTTAATGGATGGGTTTACACCAGAATAATTCTGAGTCCAAATTACCAGACAAACTCAAGAAGATGTCAAGTTACTGTTTTATTAACAATTATCTTAAACAGGGAGGTCTCAACCAACATAAACAGACGCACGCTCAGTCTCTCAGTGATCTCCACAAAAAATACAATTGTTATACTTCATTATGCGTCAGAGTGACGTCATACTAGGAGCCAATAATAAAAACCTATCAAGGGTCGGTATTGGTTAAGGGAAACATCTAGATATACAATCATATAGGAGCTAGCACTGTTGTTGGCTGTCCTTTATCAAGTGGACAAGTCATGCCTACCTCTTAAAACATGTCATTTCAGAAAAATCAGATACACAGTTTCTCATTGGTCTTACAAGCTATAAGGTCCTTTATTATACATACTTATACAATTGGTTGGTATGCTTGTGCCATGTCTGGAACATTTGGTTCATTTAGCAGCATGTAAGCCAAGACCCAGGTGCTGGGAGATAGGACATGAAGCTACCTGACCACCCAATTAGCCAAGCATCTCTCATCACCCATGTCTTCTGCCATGAAATTGTCTTTGTACTTGGCCTTGCAGAGTATTCTCAAACTCGCTATCGTGTCTGGGTTCTCAAAGTACGAACTCCTTGGCTTACAGGAAAAGAGACCACAATTTGGTCCATTCTGCAGCTTTTTGATTGCTACTTTGGTCTCCTTTGTCTTCTTTCTTGCACCTTAACATGAGAGGATTCATCCTCTGCACACTCTTCTTCAGAGTAAATAGCTGACCTCATTTCTAGGATCTTGACTTTGGGCCAGACAGTCCCGCCACGCAGCTACACTAACCTGCTATTCTGCTGCGACAAAACTTCTTGTTCATTCTTAATGATTTCTTGGCTTACTATTTTATGATATCAATGTCCAGTTTCTATACAATGGCGGCTTCACCTGCAATCTATTCACTACGCATTGCTAGCCTATACAATGACTTGATCTATCTTGTGTTTCAGCATCTGTACATTCATTGAACTTCTGTTTTCGGCAGCACTTAGTTAACATGTCATTTTCTTCTTTTCCACTTTGATAGTTCACTTGATTCTTTATTTCGTCATTTGCCCTTTAGGATCTATAAATTGTCTTCATTCAGTATCTTGGGATGTCGTGCACACTTTCTCATTACATCATTAGTTCATTTTCTAATCTCTTTTTCTTATTCCTTCAGGGAGTTCCTCCTGTAGGTTGTCATCAACTCGAGGGTACATTCAATATGGTTGTCTCAATGGATATCCCCTTCCAAATACTCGCTGCGGTATTGACACGATAGCTGGTGTCAATCAAGGCGCAGTCTCATGTCTCCAATACAAAGGAGCTAGGGGTGGGGTGGGATCTCCTACAGATGTATACATGTGCTCTTTTTTCTTGAAGAAGAATTTCTTGGGTATCCATATCTTCATCACCCCCCTCAGGGTGCCTGCTTTTTTAATGTGTTAATCCACACTCCAGGTCATATAAATGCACTCTCCACTTCGGATACAGAAGACCCAAAGTCCTACGTAAGTCTTATGATGCTTTGGATACCAGAATTGTGTTCCTTCAGGTGCCACAATACTTGCTTTTATGTATTCTCTGCTGGCACTATCGGTCCACAGTTCATCTTCCAGTTCATTCTTTTGTGTCAATCATGACCTTCATTCCCACTGCTTTCTTTGCCATTAGCATTAGCATTGTCCGATTATTATCCTCATCATACAAAATCCTAATATTATTATCACCAATATTGCTCCAAGGAACTTGAATAAGTTTGCTATCCAATAAGGAATCCATGAAAACAGGAGTGAGAACCAACTCTCATCTCCAATGGCCTCTGTCTCATCCGCCATTTTTACATGTAGATCTGTCAACATGGATATGGCTTCTGTCAAAGTCCCATTGTTGCTGTCATGAGATGGTGTGAATATACAACATGATTGGCCGATCTTGGCGCAAACACCTCCGTCCATTGCTGTAATCATGTCAAAGACATATCTATTCTGGAGGGTCATCAACCTTATGGCCCTCAGCTCTTCTTTTATGGTGTTAAATCCTTTTCAAGTGGCATTGATGGTTTTCAGCAGTTCCCACCTGAGGATCTTTAGCCATTTGGCATTCACCAATGTTTGAATTCCAGGCATGAAAATAGAGGTGAACATCACTGCAGTCCTGCTGAACAGTTTGTGCTTGTCAGGTATTTCTTCATAAGCCATTAGTGATTTTTGTGAGAAACAATTCCCTCTTTTCACCTGGCGGAGTTCTAGTGACCTTCTTTTTCTCATATGCTCATCCACTTTTGGAAATTCTTCAATCTTCAGGTCACTCTGTGGAATCACTAATGCTGGGACATGGATATATACCAAAGGAACACACTCCAACCCAGTTCCTGTGAAGTTTCAGATATGCTGTAGATCCACAGGCCCAATATTGATCCATTAAGACAGCCATTCCTCTGCTCAATTATGTTCTTGCACCCTTTATTATGTCCAATTTGATTTTGTTCCCTTGTTCCAAACGCACAGTGTCACAGTAACCAATGAGACTACATCCACTGGTCCTGCTTCTTCTTCCACCCATCTCAGCAGTTTAGAGAACTTGGCCCATGAATTTGAACACTCATCATTCACTTTCTGTACCTCTTTCACTGCTTCCTTCCACAGCAGATGAGCTGCACAAGACATCCGTTCATCTTCCCACCCTTTGGTCGTACTCGCTCGTCCATAGATTAGTAGCTGTCAGCGTTCCCAGCATCAAGGCATTCCAGGTCTTTTCCGTCATGTCAGAGCAGTTCATCCTCTTCATTTCTTCAACAATCACCTTGTCTTGTGCTGCAGCAGGGTACACGAGCATCTTGTCTATCCATCCAGGCTGCTTTTACATCTGTGTTGTCTTTATATAATCATCCTAGTATGGAAATCTCCATCACAAGGTTTCCAGTTTGCTTGAAACTGTCCTCTAGTAGTACTTGCTGCTAGATGACTGAGGCATTTTGCATCTTGTGCCGATATCCCTTTTGAAATGAAGGCTCTTACTGTAGTCATGGCATGGTGGATGAGAAAGCAGATGAAGCAATTCTCATCAGATGTTCTCTCTCCTTTCTCATGTGCTGGTACCACATATGATTCCCCAGGTGAGCTGAATTATCAAGATAGGTATTTATCCCTAGGTTATCTTCTTTTGAATCCCTCTTATGTCGCCTGACATGCCCATAGAGGTTAAATTAATTATCATAATTTGTACTCATAGTAGAAACAAATATAGCTGTTGTTTTTTCAATAGGACCATTAGGATATTAGAGACTTCAAAATGTAAGATACAGAAAGAACATGAAAATACACAAGCATATGTATATTAGGTATACAAGTCTAGAGAAACATTTAGTGTCCCATACCAATATGCGTTGAACTCGTGTTCTGTATATAACAACTTTATCCTCTTCACAAATCATGTTAATACAAGTGTTCAATTTACATTAGTTGCACAATCTGCTCAATTATCACAATTAGGAGTCTTCTTACAACAGGACCATTTTTGAGATCATGAAGAAAAGTGTGAATATTAACGTCTCTCCTAACAAGAGTAGGGTATGAGAGAAGTTTTAACACAAAAATAGGAACTACAAGTCTATGTGTGTCACTGTCAATGGGTACCATATATTATCATTGAAACAGATATGGTCCTAAAAATGAATCTGGGTATTGATCGCTCTTCCAATTTCTAATCTGGAACTGACATTTAGGCATAGTACTGATGCAGTTTTATTTTTTCAAAGAACTTCTACAAAGCATATTTTAGCCTCTCGAATTCTCTGCAGGTCCATGCACTTCCTGCTGAAATTTTAAGGAGTGTCCACTGAATTCCAGTACAAATGAAATGTGTGCTAACCACATGCTGTTTTATCATCCTTCTTCTTGGTCATCGATCAATTCCTCTTCTGGTCTTGCTTCTTGGTCAACAGGTGCTTGAGGGAGGGTCTCACCTTTGTAGATTTTTATGTCTCCTAAATGCAACCAAGCTCTTCTTCCAGATACCCTAACTGCAGTAGGAGAAACTTCTTCAACACATAAAGGACCTTTAAATCTCAGTTCATGCCATCTACTAGTGCAATTCTTCACAAGGATTTGGTCTCCAAAATACAACTTTGGTGGTGGCAGTAATTCACTCAGATTGGGTCCTGGGCCATCCTCTTGCATGTTTCTTGACCCCTCCTGCCGATGCTTGACTTGATCTGCAATGAAAGAAACTCTGGTAGTCATATATGTCAAATAATCGTGCATTTTATCACCTAAAACCCTCCGCTGGCAAACCATACAACACTGGAGATTTATAAATGTGTAACTGAGAAATAGCTGTTAAAACTTCAAAATCTGTAATCCTCACCTCCAAGGCCATTTTACTATCATGAGTTAACTTTGGTAAATTAATCGTTTGAAAGAGGGGAGCCATATCTTATTCTTGTGGACAACTCTTCTCCTCATGCAAAATCTGGTAAAACAATCAAAAACACACATATTTCAGAATTCTCCATTACTAGCACCCCCTATCATTCACCACCCCTTTGATCAATACCCTTTCTGTCATGTTCTTAAGTTTGTTTGCCAGTAACCTACCACACTTATCCCTCCCTTCCCCATACCTTCTGCATTGCCAACTGATCTTTCCAATCACCTGTCAGGGAATATATCCATTGAGCCTTCGCTTGATCACTTTCCAACTTCCTAATCTCTGCCAACCTGACCTTCTGTAAATGGTATGTACGACTAATCAGCTTGCCTTGTATTGTGGCCTTAAAGCTGTCCATTACCAACAGCAAGTCTTCCGTACCATGATTCTCCATAAAGAAAACCTCAATGAATGCAGTAAGTGACACCACCAATTACTGATCTTTCAGAATGCCAGTTTTCAGACTCCACCTATTGTAATTTCCCTTTCCCAGCTACAAACAAATCACCAACTCAACTAATGCGTGATCCAAAATCCCTCTTTCTCAAATCACTGCATTCTCTGCCTTCTCCATAAGCCTGTCAGTTCTAAAAACAAAGCTAGCCTTGAGTAGGAATAATGGACTAGCGAATAGAAGGAATAAGCTCTGCCTGTAGGATTCAGTGACCTCCATACATAAACTAAATTAAAATATTCCATAAAACAATTAAGGGACTTACTGGCCTCTACAAACTGCTGAACGATCTAATCTATAATACGGAACACAATGAATATCTTGCTGCACCTTCCCAGGATCTCGCAATCAGGTGGCTCTGAATCATGCTGTGCCCTTCTTGATTCCTTGCCTACATTCTTTGTTCCCTGCAACATTATGTGTTTTACTGACCTCTACAACTGTATTCACTCTCCCCTCTGCTTCTATGCTCTTTTTCACTCTTCTCTCCTCCTCTCCCTTCTCCCTCCCTCCTGCCACCCTCACTTTCTTTTCTATGCACTTGTTCTATCAGAATTGTCCCTTGACCTGGTATGATAGCAACGTTTGTCTCCTCCAGCACTATCTGAAATGGCATCAGGCCTAGTACGATAGTCGCTTGTTTTGTTCCTCTGCCTCCTTCTCATCCCTTCTCCCTCTCCTCTTGTAAAATTTCCGCTCTACCAGAAATGTCATCAGGCCTAGTACGGTAGTCGCCTGTCTGTTTTCCACTCCTTCTTATCTGTGTTTTAGCTCTTGCACTATCTAAAATGTCGCCAGGCTGAGTATGATAGTTAATTTCACATTCTTGTTGTTCATGGCCTGTAAGAATGTTATTGTATTTTTCCCTTGTTCCCTCCCTTGCCGTGAAGCACTTGGAAACACATTGTTTATAGGTGTGATATAAATAAACTATCATGTCATATCATATCACACTGGAGATTCATTAACAAAGTTGACAGACCCCGAAAAAAGTCCACACGTGGGGCACATGGTCCATACACAGATCCAATGACAATGTGCTTAAGGTTTTGTAAATTAACTAAATGCAAAATAAAAAAAAAATATATAAATATATACATTTTTTTTTTTTTTTTTTTTAAGTATTCAAACATAGAAACCCTATAACAACCTTCGAGTGATAGAGGTTAGGCTTCATCAGAGTTGTGCTTCAATTTTCATATCACTCACAGAGGTAGTTAGGTTAATTGTGCCAACTACAACCATATACAGCCCAAATCAATGGGTAATTAAATGATCATCTAGTAGCTTAATAAGGATAAACTGTGATGTGAAATAATGAAACAACCCCAAGAACTCTTCAGGCAAGCTATTGGTGTTGAGACAGCGTCGTACCATCATAGACAAGAATATATCATTCAAAAGCCAGTCTAATTTCACCAACTAATGAATACCTCCATACCACATATGAGATTTCCCCGGTTAACTTGTTTCTAAACTAAAATCCCACAAAGCTTTCCCATGTTCAACAGAGAATGAGTACATCTTCGGAATATGTAACTGCTCATACCCCAATATGCCCCGATATTATTTCAGAGGCACTGATGTTTAAGTATGGTCCTTCGAGAGAATGATAGGCTCTGCGAAGCTTGAGTTGACCAACTTTGTGTGCAGGTGGAGGGGGCCCTTACCCAGTGTCAGCACCCACAGCCCCCCACACAGTGTGCTGGAGGGGAGCCCCGAGAACCGAGTTTCCACATCCAAGAAGCGCATTAATACCTTGTACCTGTTTCACATCTAAGTGGGGCCGCCTCCTCCCTTGCCAAGACGCACATTACAAATCCCAATCATTTTAACAAGAAAGTATTGGTGCCGCGGTACTAATGAGCAGGAGAGCTGGTGTGCGCTTTACGCTGCTGAACACATGATCGAGGAAGATGGCTGCAGCTTCTACACGCACCCTATGTACATTCAGAAGCATACCCCAGTCACATTAACCCATGTCAAGCTTTTCTGACACCAAACTATAGAAAACATGACAGGCTGATATGTTTTTAAAAATGTTCTAATGTTAACGACGATGCAACAACACCAATTATGTTGAACAACGTAATACGAATCCCATGCAATGTTGCAGCGTGACCTTTCCGTTTCTATGTATAACATCCCCAACTATGCAAGCTCACTACTCCTTTGGACTCCCGACACGTCGATTTGAACTAGCTCTGGAGCAATTGCAAATATGTATGGTTTATTTTTCGCATTCGCACATGTGTATTCATTTCCAGCATGCACACACACCGTCACTAAGCTGGTTCCGGTGTAAACAATTCTACAGTGTCCATTCCAAGCCGCACCATCACTTTGCATAGACACCCTCATAATAACACTTGCTCCATTGACAGTACTCCCTCATCACGCAGGTCCTCCATATTTGGCCACGTAGCGTCGGCACGTTGAATTACGTTTTCTCATGCATTGCTCTAGCCCCATGAGCAGAGCGTGAGAATGCTGGCGCAAGTACATTCAAAGTGAAAAATAAACACCAACCCGGCAAAATAAATGGTGAGATGGTGAGCAGATTCATTAGAATGTTAAAAAAACCCAGAAAAAACAACTTGCATATTTTTATTAGAATAAATCTATTTCACAACACCACCAATGGATACCAAGTCTCTCATATGGTTTCACTGCTGCTTCCTCCTTGTGTTAGGCAGAATCCTGTGCAGTTACCTTAGGGAGCACTACAGAAGATTAAGACTACAGGTATGAGCAATAAATCCCCTTTGGTATGAGTCTGTACCACAACAATTTAGTTGGTAGCTGTGGCTAAGCAGTCAGACTTATATCAAGAGGGAGATGAGGAGTATTCAGGGTTTACACAATAGGGCTACAGTACTATGGCACAAGGAAACACTGACCAAAGCTTTGTATTAAAAAGAATATACATATTTATTTTACACACTTCTAGTTCAACACATAAATCACAGTTAATAAAGCAAGTTAAAATCAGTCAAGAAAAGTATAAACAACTCCCTAGTTAAATTGTTGACAAGTTTGAGCAAGAGTGGAAACTGAGCAAAACGGCACAGTGAAAACCAAACACAAATGGCACTCTAGCTATTTCTCACAAGGGAGGGAAAGCACAAGTTATACAGGAATACCTTCTTACACACCCTAGCAACACTTCCCATAAGTTTGTGAACATGTTTATGCAAGGCAGTACTTTAGCATAGAGAATACTTAAATGAAAACCGAGCAAAATGGCACTTCACAAGTTTTAAAAGTGGGAAGAAAAAGGTGGTTTTAAGAAGTAGGTGCACCAACACAGTTCTAGTTCAGAAGCAATCTAGAGAAGGCAGTTCTAACAAATTTACCCAGAGTCAATAGGCCTGTGCCAGAGTCAGTGGAACAGGGCAAAGGGCCCAGGAGCAAAATGTTCTTGTAGCTGCAGTCATGTCTTCAGTTAACGTTTCGAAAAGGTGGATGCAGAAGATGAAAGACAATGTTTAGAAGATAGGGGCAGCCAACCCAACAGGTAGGGAAAGGATTTAAAACACCTTTAGCACTACCACGCTGCCTGCCTGGCGGAACAATGTACCTTAAAATGAAGAAGTGGCTCCTGCGGTGGCGGTTGTTCCTGGTAGTTCCTGCAGTTCGGGGATCCAACAGAGGAAGAGAGGCTCTCGTCGTGGAGGAAGGTTCGAGCTACTGCACTACCCAGGGATGAAACCAGCCGCGGTGCTGCCCAAAGAATAAACGGTACGCTCCTTTAAATCGTGGTCCGGGTGGACGGGTGCCTGGCTATCCGGTCTCTGAGTACAGGGTACTGGCGATTCGACCAGGGCAGGTCCAGGAAGGCAATTGTCAAACTGGTTGGCCCCATCAACTCAAGGGAAGAAGGCTCTTGCAGATGAAGATCTTCTCTCGTTGTGTGGAGAAAAGTGGTGAGACGCCGCAGCAGAGCTTCACCGGTGGTTCAGTCGTTGCAGATGCCTTTGGCTTCTCTCCTCTTTGGCTTCTTAGTTCCACTGGCGACGTCTTGCTCTTCCAGTCCTCAGGACCCAGCTTTTATGCAAAAAGATCCCCATTCATACAGCTTAGCTGTCACTCACACAGTGGAGTGATCATCTTGGCGGGAGACCCTCCAGCCTATCAGGACAGAGTGTGACATGGGTTGCTGAGGCAACCCTGTCCAGGGGTCCTACTCCCCCTCCCACACAATGGATCCACCCCAGACTCAGTGGCACCGAAAGGAGGGCTTCTTGGCAGAAGCCCGCCAAAAGGACAAACAAAGGATCCTCGACCTGGGTTAGGAGTTTAGAGAAAGATATGAGAAAGAAGTTATATTAAAGTTCTGGCAAATAAAACCTAGCAGAGTAAAGTTAATATTCAAATAAACCGCCGGCATGTTAGAGGCTGTCAGAAAATGTGGTAGCCTCGAACAATGGGAAAATCCCATAGGGAAATATTCACGGTTGAATATTTACGGTAGTAACCACTGCCACCAGCCAGAAACTTTTGAGAGAGGGACTGTACGGTACCCTCTCAAAAATGAACACCACGGAAAAACTATTAACCCTTCCCAGTACCTCCATAGTAAGATGGGTTGCACTGGTTTAGTTCATAAAAATTGACTAGTAAAGTCAATGGGGACTTAACATGCCCTGGGAGACAGTAGTCAGTCCCAGGGTATGGAGTCTATGGGCCTCATTACGCGGTAGGCGGTAAGGGATTACCGACACCGGTAAGGGCACTGGTGCCGGTAATCCCTTACCACCCTATTCTGAGACCCTTAGCAGGTCCCTTCCTCAACGCCTGGTTTTACCAGGCCCGTTTTAGCGGGCCCGTTATTAGCTCCATCCCCATTCCCATTGAGCCCTATGGGGGCTCAAATGGGAATGGGGAATGGTTCCCGGAATGGGGACTTACCAGGTCCTCCAAGGACGGAATGACCCGGTAAGTCCCTATTCCGGGAACAAGGACCCGGAATGCGGAAAGGGGGTAGCCCTGGCGCTAATAGCGCCATGGTTACCTCCTACCGCATAATGAGGTCCTATGTTTGGGGGTCACTATGACACCCCTCTGTCACTGCACTGAGGGTGCTGTGTAACACATGTGTATAAAGATGGTTCCTATGAGGGTGAATAAACCCCATAGACATTAAACACAAAAAAATAGCCTAGAACACACATAGCAAAAATGTCTAAGAGTGGGAAAAAGAGTCTCACTCTTAGCAGGAGAAAAAAAAACCTTCAAATCCAGCAAAGCTGCTGGGGGACTCTATAGGTAAGGGAAATTAGCCATAGGATGAGAATTCTCCCTAACACCTTGTTACACATATATCCTTGCTGGTGGGTGAGGCAGCCTCCATTGGTTCACAATCTAGATCAGATAGGAAAGCCACAGTTCCCATATGATCTGAAAAGGAGTAAACCCTTCCATCCAGCAGCACTCTGAACACTGCAGGGTATAGCATATGGCATTTTAGATGCTTGCTCCAAGTTTTATCTTTTGCCAGGTTGAAAGTACATCTTTTTTCCAGGATATCCTTATTCAGATCAGCAAAGAACATTAACTTGTTGCCCCCGAAGCAATACCTCCCAGTTCACAAGCTTTCTTAAGCATGAGCTCTATAACAGGAAAACACAGAAATGTAATCACAAAATATCTTTGCCTCTGCCCCACTGTAGATTTAGGGCCTAAAGATTTTGGGGTCCAGATTAAGCATTTTTGGAAAGTTCTTCAGTTAAAGCCTCTGTTGGATTGCACCGCTCAGCATTTTCAGGTATTCCAGCAATGTGAATATTGTTCCTTCGCGGAAAGTTTTCCTGTTCAGACAACTTGGAAGTCAACTTGTCATTCTGATTTTTCAAATCTCTGCCCTGGTTGATTTGATTTGATTTGTAGATTTGTATCGCGCATACCCATGGGAGGACCAGGCACAAATGCATCTAGGCGCAGAGATGTTCTTACATAATTCGTAACAGATGAATTTTCAGTTTTTGTCTAAAAATGATTTAGGATCCGAGAAAACGAAGGTTCAATGGAAGCTCATTCCACAATCGAGGACCAAGAACAGAAAAGCGTTGCTCACCCCAAGTGGTCATTCTGGTCCTTGGGATCTGTAAAGGACGCTGGTCTAAAGAGCGCAGTTGTCTCGGAGGGCAGTATGGATGAATATCTGCACTCTGATAGGCATGTGCCAGCCCATGCATGCACTTAAACGCTATACAGAGCACCTTAAAAAGAATCCTCTAAGACACTGGCAGTCAGTGTATAAATTGGAAATAGAAGCTCTTCTGCTCAGTGAAAAAATCTGCCTAATGGCAGAATTCTGGGGTACTTGGAGTCTCTTAATCTGAAATCTTTGCACCCCCATAAGGAGAGCATTGCAGTAGTGCAGCCTGGCATTGGTCCATCATTGCTTGAAGCCTTTCCTCCGTCAGACTCATATGAGATTCAACAGTGACACCCTTGGTAGGTAACTCCTTAAATTATTCACCTGAAACAAAGGGCTGTGTCTCCCTTTTGCTCTTAGTAGGCTGGGAAACAGCCAAGGTAACAGAATCAGCCATAGTTTGAGCAGGCAAGACAGGAGGCCCAGGGGCACAGCTCTCAATATGCCACCCCTGAGCTCTAGCACAACATTGTTTTATGTGAATATGGGATAGAACAAACAGGGATAGTTGTTCCTCAAAGGTAGACAGTTGATAGTTGGTAGTGCAGATTTTAATCATAAGTGTTGAGGTGTGTCAATCAACCCCCTAATCATTGCTTCAAGAGACAGTTGTTATTGCAATTATTTTGTGGCAGCAATGTTTCAGTTGTCGTTGATTCCTTTAGCTCACAAAATGTGAAAAAACAGGTTTTGTAGAGATCTCTGGGATTGTGACAGGGTTTCGCTGAGTACCTGGTTAGAATTCAGCTTCAAGGTATATGGTGCTATATTTGAAAAGAAAGTGGAAACATTCAAGTTTGAAAATCCTAAGGTTTGAAAGCCTAAAGTGAGAACATGTTGCAGAGGTGTATCCTCATTTTATCATTAAAAGAAAAATATTGCATGAAAGGACTGAAAACACATATTGTTTCATGAAGAAGAGGTGAAAAGGTCAGAAGGGCAAAAGGTATCCAATGTGGGGTCCCCTTTATAACGTTACAAAATAAGTGCATGACTATCAAGTGGAGAACGTGATTTAGAGAGAGGGGGTTGGACACGTCATAAAAGTTAAAAGAGACTTAACAAATGGAAATTACTAAGAAAAAAGTATTTAAAAAATTTCAAACTAAAAAGCATAGTGATATAAAGTGTACAAAAAGATGTATTTTCAAACTTCGGTGCTTCAGATTTTGTTTTCAAACTAAAGAACTATAAGGAGATAGTCCCCGCAGTTCATTTAAGGGCCCCGTGGACTGTCTCTTGTGTTGTGGGTAGAGTAACTTCACTAAAAATAAGCATATTATGGTCATAATAAGGGAAGTGTTACTTCTTCACCTCAATGAGGACTGAAGTTGATAACTCGTGCAGTGTCGAGCTTAGAGGATGTCTGAAGGTAAGCGCTTAGCAATCCCTATTGTTTAAAGAATATGCATCGAAAATGAAGTTAGGGAGTCCATTTTGAGTTTGGATACCAACGATACAGAAGGCTACTCCCTCGCCACATTCGGAGGCAAATCTTAAATCAATTTCACATATAGATACCAAGAGACCAAAGACTTGGTGGACTGCGTAGATCGTAAATGGATATTACTAATCATCTTCTCCTTATGTGTGAAAATATAAAATTTGCAAGAAACATTTATTTCACATTCATCATTAGATATTATAGAACACAGTATGTGGCAGGTGTAGCGGCTCTACTAAGAAAGGCTACCTAAAACAAAATATGCATATTTTGTTTGACTTTATGGGGGGTTCTTTTGCTAAGAAAAAATAGAAGATGTGTGGATCATTCAGACTCTCTCTCTTTCTACTCATTCTGCAGGACACACCATGGATGTTCTGATCACCTCAGAACTCACCCTCTCGACCTCCCTCACCACTCCTCTCTGTTAGACTGACCACTTTCTTCTCTCCTCTCACCTGTCACTCTCTGCCCCTCAGGCCAAGCCATCCCCAGCACTGCCACCCACCTTCTCGGTCATCCGGCCCATGAAGCTTGGGTCAGTGGAGGCTTTCGCCACTACTTTCTTTCCTCCCCGTACACCTTTGACTGACTTACACTCTGACACAGCCCTTTCCAACCTTCATCTCTCTATCGCTAATACTCTTGATGTCCTTGCCCCTTTCATGAGGATCCGTGTGAGGCGGCATCCAAGTGCAACTCTTGGTACGATTCTGACCTTGCCAACCTTAAGCGCAAGTGTAGGGTGGCAGAGAGGAAGTGGAGGGCATTAGGCACATCCTCTGACAAACTGGCCTGTCACCTGCTACAAAGGCAACACAGACTCTCTGTCCTCTCTCTAGAAGAGAGCCTACATAAGTATTTACTTCCTGTATAAGTGCCTAACAAGGGAACAATAAACAAATAAATAAGTCAGCGTCTCACCAGCATCTAACAACTAGCCGAACTTTTCAAAAACTGCAAGGAGCTGGCCAATCCCGCTGCAGTCTCTACCCCTCCTGTTCCCTCCCAGGCCCTTTGCAGGTCCTTGCCATCTCATTTCACCACTTTGAGGAACTCATGGTGACAATAGTAAAGATTGACACAAGTGATCATCTTTCAAGGGTGTTATGGAGAATTCTCATTTCTGTGCTAATTCCCTTCAAGCTTAGAGACCCCCAGATCTTTTGCTGGACTTTAGGACTTTTTAATTTTAACCCTGGATTAAGTGAGACCTTTTTCTCACTCTCAAATGTGTTTTAAACTGATTTGGATTTTGTGTTTTGGCAGCTTTTGGAGTCTGATAAATTCCATAGGCATCTAGTTTGTGTATGGTGATACATAGCACCCTCAGTGCAGTGTCACTGAGAAATCCTTTAGATTTCTCATAAGGTTTAAATACCTTTTCTTGTGTGAACTACAACTCCCAAGAATAGTAAATTGAAATTGACTTTACTTACCTTTTCTCTTTGTAGGTCCAGCACACACCATTTTATGTGGAGTGCTGGGGGGTTACCTAGTAGCCCCTTATCCTACTCTATCACACAACCTTTTTATGTTACCCTCACTACTTTAAATGGCTGGTGGCAGCAGTTGAATTGTTCCTACCATTGTGCTTTCCTACCGCAGGCTGAACCCTCAGCAGCAGTACAGCAGACCATTTTGTCAAAATGACCCCTGTCTTCTTTTCTTGCCAGATTCTTTTTGTGAGGTTTTTATTGGGGTTTACTCTGTGCATAGAGACAGGTTTGAGCTTTTTGTTTGTCTTGCCTTTGGCGGGCTTCAGCCCTGAAGCCGGCCCCTGGTTCAGTGTGTCTGGAAGGAGAGGATGTGAGGGAGGGTCCCGAAACTCCCCTGTCCCTTTGTCTCTAGGAATGCCTGAATGAAACTAGTCCTCATTGGCTGGCTGACTGGCCTTTTAAGACAGCCACCCTGCTGTGTGATTGACAACCTAGTTCCCAAAATTTAGAGAGTCAGAGCAAGTGGAGCCAGCTTCCTCTACCTTGCAGCACAGCATTGGAATTCCCTCCCTCCTTCCCTTAGAGCAGAAAACTCACACTTCGCCTTCCGCAAAGCGATCAAGATGCTACTCTTCATCTAATCAACACCACATGCTACTACTACCTGTTGCATATATTGCTTGCCTCAAATGTATAATGTATGTAACTAAACCTGTATTGAATCCAAACGCGTCCCGGCGCCACTTGTAACTAAGCTCTTCTCATATAACAGCACCTCGATGTCCATGGGCTGTTTGCGCGCTATATAAATCTAAATAAATAAATAAATAAACCTAGGATGTGAATGAATGGAAGAAACCTGCTTAAAAGTCAAGGATTTTGGGACTACAGGCAGAGTCAACCACTGGGAGAAACACCTGCAGCTGTGTTGAACTCCATTTTCACCTAAACAGAGAACCTCCGGATAGAACAACTTCTCACCTTGGGTTAGTGGGACCATCTAAGCCTGAGACGAACTGCACTGGATCATCACACCTGACTTGCTGTGCCTCTCAGTTGCTTCTGAAGCCCAATGCCCGGGGTTGAGTATCTGTAGTCCAGTGCAACATCTGAAGCAGTAACAAATCGAGCTAGAAGCTCCAGGAGTCTCCCAAGGACACTCCAGAAGCAGGACAACCAGATCTAGAGTCTCCTCACCAGAGTGCAGGACCCAAGGAGTGATGGAAGGCCAACCAGTATCCGAGATCCACAACGGTGCTGTTTGCTAAGCGCTGAAACCGCAAAGTGCTGCTGAAACAAAAAGAGCCCGTAGCTGCCGTTGACCTTCCAAGTACTGCCACAGGAGCCCTCCAGACGTCCTGCCTCTTGTCCCCATGACTGAGGCTCAGGAACAAGGGTCTGGACCGCTGTAGCAAGACAGAATACAGGTGGACCACTCTTCTTCAAACCAGATGTACCGTTTAAGCTTGGGGTACTTACCTTATTGCCTTTAGCTGTGCTTTTCTCAGTTGGGAATTGCAGTGGCTTACCTTTTAGAGTTGATTCCAACTCTCTTCTCACAGGCTTAACAGCTTGTGACCCTACAAGTGATGTTTCTACAAACTCTCTAACTTTGTGCAAGACTTTGATTTAAGAAGTGCATCAAATCCATAGACTGTGTTCCAATTGACTTTGGCTGTCCTGGCTCTCTGAAGACTCTTCTAGTACACTGACTTTGATACTGTTTGTCCCTCAAAGGTGGTAGCTTGTTGTGAACTGTTACTGCTGGGAAAGGCTTATTTAGATTTAATTGGAAGATGTATTTGTCCTCAGGCCCACGGTTTGTATCTCTCCAGCCCTGAAATCTCTCAACTCGCTCCCTGTGGCTGCAAGGATCTAGTTCAAAACCCTCTGAATTATCCATAAGGCTTTCTAGGACGGGGGACCACCCTACATCCAACGTTCTCTTCCTAAGCATCAAACTACTTGAGCCCTCTGCTCATCCACCTCCAACTGTCTGAGGGTCAGAAATTTCTCCAGGCAGACAGTGGGGGTAGATCTCTGTCCACGACTGGGACCCCTCTCTGGAACAGACTCACTGCATCTCTCAAACTTGAGCAGGGCCGCCTAAGGTTCCGGAAGCAACTCAAGACCTTCCTTTTCGCTTCCACTTTCTCTCTCCCTTTCACTTGCTGATGTCCCTGTCTGCTGTGCATAATGGTTACCTGGACACCAACTGAACTCACAGGACTAGGCTCCTGCACGACCAGTTGCCCTTGCACTACCTCCAGACCTCCCAACCACTTAAGGGACTGTATCTGGAACCCTACAGTCCCCTGACTCTTACGAGCCATCTCCTGGCTGCACTTACTAGTTACCTTGCACCTACTAGCTTGCACTCTCCCCCTCCTGTCCCCCCCCCCGGCACTTCTCTCCCTCCCTCCCCCCCGCACTTGCACAATCTGAATTACAAAGGCCTAGTAAGGTTGTTGTTTTGTCCTCCTTCTGTCCTCCCTTCCTTGTTTTGTCGTGCCTAGAAACACTTGTGTGCAGGCGCATTATAAATGACATATCATATCATTGTGATATGAATGTGGTTATAATGATGTAGTTCAATGTGATTTTGAATATCAAATTATTGAGGGCGAACACTTGTTTCTATGGTGTGGTCATTTAACCATGTGTGATAAATCATGCATTTATGTTGTGTTACATTTTTTTAATGGTTGTCTTTTAAATATATTAAGGGTTCTTGCAACCAAATAATACTATTGAAAAAGTCCCTAAGTTCAAGGAATTAAAAGCTCTTATTTGATTTTGGAGAGGTATAGAATGAGACATAGAGAGACAGAGCGGGAAATGGAAAGAGACAGAGAGACAGACAGAGAGAAAGTGAGAGAGAGGAGGAGTGGGAGAGAAACATTCACATTTTAAGGTATGCCAGCAAAGCTTCCTATTGTGCCTCACGTTTTGTTACTAGCAGCAACAAAATAATTAAAACTACCTGGAAGCCCTCCCACTAACATGGTCACACCTATCTTAACAGCCACCAGTTGAAGCTATATAGAACATGAGTCCAACCTCATGCATAGGGCTTTTTTCTTGATGCTCCCAAGAACACTAGATGAGCATCATGCATTTGTTGCCATCCACTAGTTTTTCGATGATCAATGCAAACATTTGTTGATTAATTGTAGCATGGTAAAAAATAATTTATTAACACTCCTTATTTAAGCAATGATGCTACCACAGGCAGACACGGCCCTCATGCTTTGGTGCACCATCAGCACTAGATGAGTGTTCCGGGGAATATGAGGAATTACAATAAAGGGCATCGCATTTCCATCGCAATGAGCGAATGGTGAGAAGCTGGAGTGCACGAGGGAGCGAGCTGCATTTAGACTAGAGGATAGTACTCGCCGTGCCCTTTGCTGCGATCACTAAGATCATAGCACATATTTTTGCGTATACTCCATCAGCGGGGGCATATTTTCTGCAGGAATTTGAATATTTTCCATCAAAAAGGTTTACATGAGTTTTGGGGCTGCCCGTCTGGAGGAAACTTCTCCTGCATGTTAACAAGTAACGCCTGAGATGTTTCCAGATTCCTAACCACCCCTGTGGCAGGGCTTTTCATAATGCCAGTCAAATACCCTGGCAACTATAAATCAGAAAATGTATGAATCTGTGGCTGCTTATTTGGCAAAATAGATGTAACAACTGGGCACTGGGGTAGATGGGTGGTTTGTAGAGGGAAATAACTTATGAACCCTACCAGGTAATTTAGAGGTTCTCTTGTCCCATTTCACCAACCCTTTATGATTTGTGAGAGTGTGTCTGGGCAGATTTACCCGTTGGTGCTGTTGAGATCCTTGACTGTGAGGACAACTAGAGTGATCAGTCAAGATGACATGTTTCACCCATCGCCCAGTGACATTTGTTAGAATGGATTTCTGAACTCTGCTCTGGTGAACAGAAGTTTAGGAGGTCCACCTTGTTAGTGAAACAGGGACAACTTCTGGGAAGATAGCCAGGACAATTCACAGTAGCTTGGAGAGCAGTCAAGGCTAAATCACAGGGGGTGTGGGGGTGATCTGAGGTCTTAGATACCGTACCCTTAGATAGTAGTATACGAAAATATACAATGTGTTAGGCCCAAGAATAAACACAAGTGAATAATGAAATGCACAGTAAAAAGACTACTCAAACAATATGCTTTCTAAAATATATACAGTCACTGATGTCAATGGGGTAAAGTGCATAACTCCGCCAATGTCTGTAACGCAAAGGGCAGGCAAACGTTATAGCATAGACAGTCTTCAGAGAAGGATAACCCTAACTTTATAAGTCCAGCCTTATGATGATTGGAGCCTTGTTCTCAATGTTCGATGCACACGTAAAAGGGCTTGGTCATGCATAAGGTCACAAAGTGCAAGTTTCTAAGGAGCTGGTAAAGTAAGAGACAGGTTTCTGAAGAGTGAAAACGGGTTCTAAGAGTCAGAGGGAGGATCTGCTTTGATGAACAAAGCTATTACCAACTTTCGGAAGAGTTTAAGAAGCAGAGGCTACCAAAGTCAAGGAGAGGAGCACAAGGGATCCTCAGTGCATAAAATACAATGGATGAACAAGGGGCCACCATAAGTGGTTTCAGTACTCACCACCTATAGCTCGGTTTGGGCCCAAACTTGGCAGATCTGGAGGGGGTCAACAGAGGTTCAAGTACTCACACATGATTCGGCTTCAAAGTGCACAGGCGCGGCAGGGATAGATGCGGGTCCAGTTTAGAACAGGAGCTGTAGCTCTTGTCTCAGTTGAAGAACAAAGAAAACACTGATGTAGCTGTTTTCAGGGCACAAGAAGGAATGCGTGAAACCCACCTTTAGTGACCTTCACTGTCGAGCAGTGACGCAAGGGTACCCAACTCTTGCAATCTGATTCACACTTCTGTCTCATGGCCCAAAGCAGCTGGGACAACAAAATTCGGTGAAACTGTGCTTTACTGTGCAAGCAAGGATTTCCCAAAGTTTTGAGGCAAAACATGATGCGATAACGCTCCTGCACAGGTGCCAAGATTCGAGCAGGACAGTCCACTGGCTGGCCCACGAACACTTTCAAACAAACTTTTTGCAAGGCAACCAGGAGGCGTTGAGTGTGATTGGTCCCACCACTCCAAAGGTTTGAAGCACCTTTACAGGTCTTCAGAGATTGAGCGCTAAGCAGCGGTCTGTGGGTCTGCATTCAGGACCCTTCCTCATATCCACAAGTCTAGAGTGTGCTCGCACCCAGCAAGTCAATGAGGAGATCTGTCCCACTCAAGCAAGCCAGTAGTGGTCCAATCAGGGACCGCTTCATCTCTGATGCTCTTGTGCACACCAGACATCCTGGCACCAGTAATGTGGATTGTGATCAGACTGTCCCAGTCCACTTCCTGGGTACCCACGCATGTGACTTGCAGTAGACGGCAAAAGAAGTGGCTTTCGCAAGGCAACTGCATTCCCAAATAAGTCATTACCGTGCCACAGAGACAAGGGGGGAGGCCAGTGGACAAAATAGCCAAGGGAGTAGACAAAATACCTTGTGGCATGGCCATGATGGACACAGCTTGTATGCGCTGGGAGAGAGCCTTCTCCTTCCACTGCCACGTGAAACAGGTAAGCTCTGTGTGGCAATCTAGCTGTAACATCCTTACTGCTGCCACAATGGCCATGAGCCCCCTGGCGTTGCATTCCTAACACATGCATCGCTTTGCTTCATTTCCAGCAACACGCCGCTTACCTTTAACCCACGGACTCCCAGCTAAGCAGACTGTGACATCGCTCAGAGGCCAGCGTAAAAACGGCTTGCCAACCGCACGCTGGCTTCAAGGTACCTAGCCTCACATGAGGCCTACCTATCTCCAGTATTTCTGTATATGCCCACCCTACATGTGTGCTACAAGGCCCCAGGAATCCATTCTCATCCGGGCACACTTCTATTCTCTTCCAGTTTCCAGTGCCATACCTCCAGCATACTAACAGGAGGACCTGAGACATCATATCTATAGTGGATACTATCCCACACAACCTCTACTTTTTTAGCCAGAAGGCACCCACGCTGGGTGTCACCATTGTTAAGGTCAGTGAAGGACCGGAATTGTGTTTTCTTGACATTTCGTTTCATTCTTTTTAACTCTGTGTACATACTCTCATAACACTCAGGCTGAAAATTGCACTTGAAGGATATTTTCTGAATATCCCCTTTTAACTCACCTCCCCCTCCACTTCTTGTAGGGGAAACCACACCTTGGCTCCAGAAGAAGGCTGTTAAACCTCTAAAGCCGAAACGTCTGCAAACTCCAGCACCACTTGGTGCCCTTATGAACTTTGGACTATGGTTCATTTTCCGGACGTCGACCCATTACAAGGTCACGCTTTAGCCTGGCTCTGGTAGACCTTCCCAAGGTCTTTTCTCCTAGATAACCTATATTATTTATGCCTTCTCTAGGATGTTGAAACTGAACAAAGTTTTAGTGTTTGCATAGGATACTAACATGCAGTATTAGGTGATTCAAGCTGGTCCGTATATGTTTGCACTTTTTGATACATGTCACATTGCTTTGCGCTAGGTTGCCTTCCTACATGAAGTAATGCCTTCTGTGAATTCTTCTCTTCGCTTATGTTGTTCACACTTTTTGTTTTACAAAGTAATTTTGATACTTGTGTAGAGGGAACAAGCCATGCCACCCTCGTGTCAAATGGAATAAGGTCTATCACTGACTGCAGATAGATTTCTGCTCTCAGTTAGTCTACAGTAATAATTAAAATAATTTCAGCAACTGTAAAGCTGATCTACATTACCAAAATTGAGTTTATGTTTCTATTGTGTACGGTAGGTAGTACATTATATGGCAAAAAGTAGTATTGTCCAGTAATGCTTGTTATCATAATTGACTGAATTTGCATTTAATGACATTGCAATTATTAAACTATCACAGACAGTCATGAGCCAAAAGCGGTAAGCATGGTATGGCTCTGTAAAAAGTTATAAAATTACATGGAAAAGCGTCTGCTGCCACTAGTCCCCTTTTAGGAATATTGTCCTGTCACCAAAAAATCTGGGCCAGAAAATACAAGGATCCCATTGTGTGGTACAGTAATGTACATTTCACAATGATAACATTTTATCAAAAGTGGCAACAAGAGAAACTAGGTTTCTCAGAACCAACAGCATGAAGGACATGTCAGTTTCCCTGTAACGATGATCAAAAGCCCAGTGGAGTGCAGCTGAAGGCTGTGCTCCACTGGCAAAAGTCAGGTCAGGATGATAAAACAAAAGCAAAACGTTTTTGAGGTCCATAAATATAGAGGTAAAATAGTTGTAAGAGACATTTTCCATAACAAAATTCAGAATCTGGATCTAAGTGAAATGTTTGTAGCTGAAATGAACGTGGTGGAAAAGCGCAAAGTGTAAATCTTTTCATTGCTGGAATTATCGAGTATTGCATTTTTTATTTTGCCCACATTAAAAAAGCTCCTGTCTACATTGCCCCTACTTGCCACCGCTAAACCCCTATGTAAGGTGAGGTGCACTTACCTTCCTTACTTACCTGTGTCTGTTTCCCTGCAGCGTGAGGCAGAACTTCTGCTGTAGGGTCAATTTTTTACTTTTTAATTTTTTTACTTTTGTTTCCCCTGCTTTCCTTGTTATGGAAGAGGGGGACACCCCCCCAACTCCCAAATTCCCATAATGTTGAACACGTTGTTGACATTTTCAGCCAAAATGCAGAATCTTTCCTCTTCACTGGATGATCTAAATGAGGATGATTTACACTGCCTATTTCCCCTTCCTCCCGGGCATGAGACAAATGCATTTAATGATGAAGGTCACAAAACACTGCAAGATCAAAATCCTTTGTAGGACTGGATTCTAGACCCGGATAACCTTGTCCTTCACAATGCAAAACAATGGTAGCTCTCGCCCAGCACTACCGATTATGTACAGCTTTGCGTATAGTCTAAATTGAAAGCTCCCATTAGGAGCAAAATGAGGCTAGAAAACGCCAGGGACTCTAGCCAGCAAATTAGCTACAACCTCAAAAATTGATCCAAAAACAAAGACGTCTTTTCCCAGCTTGATAGTACAGGGGCCTTTGCCTAGGGCTTGCCTTTCTTGTCAGGATTATGTACTTAAAAATGCTAAATCCACTGGAAAAATCATTGTGCAAAGTAGTCTCAGTTGAAGGTGGAGATTATTAGTAGGTAACAATGAGGGCTCTTGTTTGTGTCATGTTATGTTATGTTGATTTATATTGTGCACCACTACCACCTAGGGGCAGTCGCCAGGGGCTAATGGTTGACACTAGTGCTTCTATCACTGTGCAAAAAAAATATAGCTTTTTTGAAAATCATTTCCAAAAAGGGGCACCAGCTGAGTCCTGAGGAGGATTGCTTTCTGTTCTGTGGTGATCTTTCTAAAGTCTTCATGTAGTAGGTGAACACCTCCAAATTCAAGGACAAGACCCAGTCTTCCTTAAGGAAAATATTTGGTCCTCTGTCTTTTCCCAATCCAGCAGAATCAGGGCCATTCTTACAGATGTGCTTCACACTCCTTCTGGTCCTCCAGGGGACAAGGGTCTCTCTGCAAACATCCAAGCACTTGATTAGTGTGATGCTGGAAATGCATTGGAGGGACAGGGCCTCCCTGTCCTTCTTCTGTAGTCCTTTTTCGTGTATGTTCTGTGTTGTTTTCTACCCAGGAATCCATGTGGGACTCCTAGTAGTGCAGCTCTTCCTCTTTTTGGTTTTGTGTACAGACCATTGGGATACCCTTATGGCACCCATGGATGGGGGGGTACAACTCTGTACCCCACGTGTATGTTTTTGGGCACCTGTGTTTGGTCCAGAGAGCAGGGTGTGGGCTGGTGACAGCTCCATGCTGAATTTGACTGGTACTCCGAGTATCCTCCATTTTGGGATTCCCAGGCCCTGCCATTGGAATCAGATGATTCCTGATAGAAGTCAAGATGGCCCCTGTGTCCTCTTGCTTTCTATTGCCTGTTACCTTGTTTTCCCAAAGTCCTGGGAAGCCATGACTCTGTCCCTTCCCCCTGACTGGCTGTTTGGTAGAAGTTCCATATATGGTATTGTGGGAAGTCCAGGCCAGACTGGCTGGAGCCTTCCCAGTGACTGTATGTTGTGGGTACACCCTGTGGGTGGGACCTGGGTGAATGGGGTGTGTGACCAATATGCACTTCTTGTTATGGGTGTCTAGTTTCTGGTATGAAATACAATGAAGGAGACAACCCTGCCCGAAACTGTTTTGAATGCAGTGTGTAGTGCTGAATGGCTGTGTACTTGTCCCGATACACATTCCTTGTTGTGAGTGTCTGAGAGGGAGGTGAATGGCCTGAATGTACTATGAGCCTGATTGGCTGCCTGACTGCATGAATGCCCTTCTGAGTGATTGGTTGCCTAGTGTGACCCAGCAGAATGAATGAGGGACAGAACAGTATATCTGGGGGCCTCTCACTGCTAGAAATTGTTCAGAAGCTGAAGTCGAAACTTGATGCTTGATCTCAACCACCGAGCCCGAAGAGGAAGTTTGACTGCTGTTACCTTCACCGCAATCTGAAAGCCGATGTGACGCCGAGACTGATCCAAGAGAGGACCTGGCTAGGAGACCTCTTCCCGAGCTACAAGGGACCATCGTGCACTGCTAACCTTCGCCGAAGCTCCCTGGAAGTCAGACCCTCGAAAGGCTGCTGACCGGAGACGGGGACCGCCGAGGAGAACAAAGAGAAGCACCGGACATTCCGTCCTGCGTCATCGACCAGGGTTCGCAGGTTTGCTATAACCGCTGGCAGCCCGTCGAAGCCGTGTTGCCCAGAAGCAGGAACCGATTGAAGCCGTGCTGCCGACGACCAGAGCAGCAATGCTCCACCTGACTAAGACATTCAAATCCAAGGACTCTGTCATCAGCACCGGCGACCGATTTGTCCTGCCAGAGAAAGTCGAGGCCGCCGACACGCCAAGGAGAATCCACCGGTGGGTTTCCCGCCACCCAAAGACCACAAAGATGCTGGATGACTCGACGCCCTTGCTGGGCCAAAGTTCTTCATAGACTCTTTGGAGTCCCAAACTATCAATGCCAAGGCACCCCACACGCCTCATTTTCACAGGACGTCCATGACCGATCGTCAACGAGCACCGCCAGGATCGAAGCTGCTTCCTTGACACCGTTGTTCACCTTTTCTTCGAGGGATCTCAACGATCTGTGGCTCCTGCCTTAAAGAGGGCGCTCAAGACGGATCCATCGACGACCCGATGTCAAACTCTGCTATTCCAGGTACATTGGTGTGGTGGAATTATTGTAGAAGGAAATAAGACATATTGAACAATATATGGACTGGGCTTGTTTTATATCTTTATTTACAGGTTGCCCAGGTGGGGGGATCCTCATACAGAATTTTGCCTGCTGGTAGGGGCTCAGTATTCTGCCAATTGTTCTAACCAACTGCTTTCCTCCTATCTCTGTGTTTGGTTCCCTTTATTAATTGATTTGTGTGACATTTGACCTAAGTACAGTTGATGCACTTTAATGAAATCTGATAGTAATTCTGGTACCACATAGAACTTTGTATATATTTGCCATTGTAGATTTACTGAGCACAACGTGAATCATTGTGATTGTGTATATAACCTTGAACCTTAATTATATAAAGACTGTGTTTTCACTAATACAGTGTGTGGACATTCCTTTGTGGGTGCCTGGGGACTACACTGTACTTAGGAACCTGCCCGCATCACCTCCCGAGACCTAGTCCTTGATTGCTCGCCCTCGTTTACCAAATAGAGAATCTTGGCTGGGGTCTTCTGTGCCTCTCCACTGCCATATAGAGATCAGGAGTACAGACACCCCCCTCCAGTCTTTACAGTTAATTCCCCAGATAGGACCATATTTTGGTATCAGACATAGATATAGACGAGGTGGGCAAACAGTCCAGTTGCAAGGCAAACTGGTTTCCTGTCAAAGACATAGTGAAGGAAAGAATTCAGTTTGTTTTACACAAATAGTTCCTTACAAGGTCAGAGAAAAACACTGTGGGTTCGCAAACAAGGGTCTGTGCGCTAGTGATCACTGATTACACTGAGGTATCGTAATACAAATTGTAGTGCAAGCAGCAGAACCACCTATGCCAGCCAGTCCACCCTGGCTGGTACTGGAAACTGTTAAAGGAAGAGGTGAGGTGGTAATACGCTTTACACTCAAAACAGTAAGGCACAATGATGAGATTGTTGATGCTTTAATTGAAACAGAAACAGCCGACACGTGTTTCGACACGCAGGTCATTCTCAAGGCAAACGTAAGTCAATTGTAATAGTGTATTCTTAAACACGCACTCTGTGCTAATGGAGCGTTCGAGTAATCAAATGGGCAACTGGTAACCCGTGTCAAAGAAGTGTAGACGCCACAATGGCAGTATCAATATATAACTCGTAAAATCGAGCATCCAATTGTAGAAGGGAATTCTACAATTGGATGCTCGATTTTTTTTTGGGGGGTGGTCCCAGAGCAATCCCCCCTTTTTTGTTAATACTTTCCCCCACCCCTAAAACTACTATTCCCATTCCCAACCACATATATATAATTTTCTAAAATGTGTTATTTTTTTTATAGATGTTTTCGGTTAGTTTAAAAATGCATTATTTGTTTTCTATTTGATAACATCTCTGCATACCTCTCTGGACAATGTCAAAGACTGTGTTAATCTTGATAACATCATCCTTGTTGTTGCCAGATAATCTATCGGCATAGTTGGTGAATTGGACACCTTCATTTTCCAATAAATCAAATAATGGCTTTAAAAAGATATTAAACAAAGTGTGGGGGAGGCAAGAACCCTGGTGCACACCACATTGAAGGGGAGCAGTATCAGCTGACACACCATTATTTAAGACTCTTGCCTCTCTCTCTCTCTCTCTCTCTTTCTCTCTCTCTCTCTCTCTCTCTCTCTCTCTCTTTCACTCTCTCTCTCTCTCTCTCTCTCTATCAGGAAAGATAAAATCCAAGAGGCTCCTGACTCAGAGAAAAGAGCAAATCCTTTTAAACAATACATTAAAATCAACCGGATTAAATGCGGCTGACAAGTCTAACAAAAGCAGCAAAGACATGTGTCTGATTAGCTTGCAGGTCCAGAAGAGCTAACTCTGTACTATGCAAAGCCCGAAAGCCAGACTGCTTAGAGCTGAATAAGTTATGCGTTTCTAGTTTGTAAGTAGGCCACCCAATCTAGGATTTCTAACAGGAACGGGACATTCATGATGGGTCTAATATTAGTGGCAATATTGTGATCTAAAGAAGGTTTCTTCAGTGCAGGGGTGATCCTGGCCTTTTTTAATAGAGACTGGGACCTTTGCTGCTAAAAAGGAGGCGTTAGCAAATGCTGCAATAGCCGGTGCAAGGCAGGAAGCACAGTTCTTCATCACACTGGAGAGACAAGGTTCCCCTGGACAACTTGTTGGTTTAAAACTTTGAAGAATTGTAATGATTTCACCATCTGTCACCACTTTAACCTCAATACAAGGTACAGAGATTGTGGGGGAGACCATGTGTTCATAAGAGAAAGTGTAGCCGCCTTTTGCTGTGCAGTAGACTTCAAGTTGTCAACTTTCCCAATCATAGCCTATTGGATCTTAGCACACCAATCCTTATCCTTGGCTACAGAATTAACTGGAGAGATATCAGTCTTTTCCACTTCTTTCATTATCTTGAAAAGCTCTTTATAGTTGGAGGATGCATTACCAGTGTGATGATCAAGGTGGTCCTTTTATGCTACCAAGATAGCTTTCTTGTAATAGGTGGTAACTGCACTATATCTGTCTTTATCAGATGCAAGATGAAATTTCTGCCAGCACCTATACAGTTTGTTCATTTTAGTCCATTGATCTTTCAGTTCTTGTGTAAACTACACCCGTTGCCTCGGGAGACCCCTCGTTACTTTGCACACCTTAGCTGGAGCAATACCCTCAAGAGCTGCAGAGAGACAGTCATTACAGCATGCAGAAAGTACACCAGGTTGAGAGGACGAAGACAGGGCATTTAATATTTCAATAAAAGGGGCCAGTGAGATTGGAGTCAATTTACATAGATTCTGTTTAGTTGTTATAGGTTTGTCCACTTATACCCGAGTTGGGAGCGTGGGCATCGGGAGATCACAAAATATGAAAGAGTGGTTTGACCAGGGGCAAGCTGCAATCTTAGGTTGTCCCACCAGTATATTGGTGGTACACAACCAATCAAGGGTATGATTGTTTATGTGTGGGACCAGTCACTAATTGAAGGAACCCCAGGTTGGTCAGCAGCTGATCAATGGACAGGGCAACAAGGTCCTGTCAGTCATTATACCAAAGGTTGAAATCTCCCAGAATAATAACTCTATTACAGGGTTTCAGAAGTGAAAGAGACACAGAGGATAACTGTTCTTCAAACAATGGCAAACTTTGTGGAGGTCTATACATCAAAATAAAATTATATGTGGTATGATGATTGATAAACAGTTTAACCATCAAAGCCACAACACCATCAATCTATGTCAAATGTGTGAAAACTCAGAGAGGAATGAAAAATATTTGCAGCCCACATCCCCCCTGGGTCACTAGGCCTGTTTTTACATTGAATATGATAACAATCAGAGACCTCTAAAGATAAATCCAAACCAGAGGTATCAGTTAGCCAGGTTTCCATAAGGAAGATTATATCCATTCTTCCCTCAGTAAAAAGGTTAGATAATTCTAAAGCATGTTTCGGCAGAGAACGGGTATTCAAATATACACAATTCAGAGCCTGTAAATCCGTTTTAACGTGGGGGTCAACTGGTGACTCATTAGCTTTATCTTAGGGGCTATTGGAGCACAGGCTGAAGATCATATTGGCTATGGGCAGAAATTTCCTGGTCTCCTGATCATTATGAACGACCTGAATGATTGATTGAAAGCACGCAGCCCTGCCAGAAAAAGGAACATTAGTATTGGCGGTCTAAAACTGTGACATTTCTAGCATCCCTAAGATTGGATCTTCATTATTAACAGTGCCTACAACCAGTCATCCTTTTTTCCAGATGTCCATGTATTGATGTATATGGACACTACTCTTAACATCATTCTTAGATTTAGTTCAGACGCGCCAGTCTGAAAACCATACACCAGGACCAAAGCAAACACGGGACAATATAGAAGGAAGAACTGATAATACAACTACTGAACACCCAGAGGTCACAAGAAACTAACTAACCACTCCCTTCTCATCTCCCCACTCTCACACCTCCTACGTACTGCACACGCCGGGTGGGCTAGTGAAACAACCAAGCAAGAAACTTGCAAACCACACACCTCTCCCTAATCATACTACAAACCCAAAAGTGGCAAACAACAAACAACCTAGACACTGGACGCCACTCTTACAAACACAAGTCCAGTGCACATAACAAAGCATACCCAGAAAGCTCACACACACAAACGCCAGTTCCTCCTGGCTCTGCACTCATCAAAAGATGAGCACAAATTAAATCCTATCCCTCTCTCCCTCACTAACCAACCCTACCTACGTTTCTTACAGAGCAACATGAGCGCCTGGAGACCAGGCAAATGGCAGCTGTGCATGGTATAAATAAACTGCAAAGACGGTGTGAATCAATGCCAGTGTGTAGTGTCCAGTCTTCAATACTTGAGTTTTCTAGCAGACTTGAAGAGGGTTCAGACATTACCCTCTCAAAATGAAACCCATCTGTGGTTTTGGTGAATACTCAAGAATGCTCACTTTCACATATGAATGTAAAGATTTGTGTCAATAAAAGGAATCGTCTAGGGCATTGAAGATGTCTGTAATTTCCTTAAGGAGTGTGGTAAGGGTGATATAGCTCCTGCCCTCTTCAATGTAGGTAATTCCATGCCTATAAATGTATTGTCTAAGAAAATGTCTCCCTCTTGCTTTTCTAGAGACCCGCTGTCTCTAGACGGTAGAAAGATATCAAATTGTGAAGCCTCTCCATGGAATCCTGAAAAAGCCATTTTATTTACTATTGGAACCGGGTGCAAGAGATCTGGGCTGGTGACTGAGATGTGGTCCCTCCTTGCCGAGAAGCCCATAGTCTGTGACGGAATAAGGGCAGCATTCGAATGTTATAGTGATGTGCGTGAGCTCTTTTGCGGACCAGTCCTTCACAAGTACACACATATCAGCAGCATTGAAACCTCACCCACCTAAGAAGGACCAGCTCAAGAGCTCTGACCTAGGGAAGGATGTCTGCACAATTTGCATCTCTCATCAGATCAAAGTCCAGGCACAGCACCTTCTGGGAGATTGCAATTGTGGGGCAGATTGGTGTTATCCCCATCTCTCTGATAACAGCGACTGGCCGAATGCATTCCAGAATCTTCAGACAATGTTGGCTTCCACCTTCTTATTTGATTTTTCGATTTGTAAAACAAACCCAATGGCGGGGGCCAAAGATGCATTCTTCCAGGACTGGAACAGGTGAATCAGCTGTGCCTTTCCATGTAACCAGGTCACTTCTACACCTGCAGAGCCGAGACGGCAATGTGGGCCGGATGACACCCCATTGGCTTTCTCATGCCTGGCCTCCTCTGGCCCTTGACCCAGCAATCAATCTCCCTATTTGATCAGACGTGCTAAAAGAACTCTCATAGCGACCAGATCCACGGCTCGTGCATGAGTCACTCTGGTGGAAAGCTGCCTAACTTCTTAAAAAGGATGGCCTGCACCAGGAATTTCTGATGGATCTGGTACAGCTTGTAGTGGGCAAAGTCACAGCAACTGTTTCCCCACAATTGTTTGTGCCCTTTTCATGGGGGTCAAGTCCCTCCGAGCAAGAAAGCTTCAATGTGAACAACCAAGCCTCCATCACGTGCAATAAATAGTAGAAATGGCATGTTTACAATCATAACAACAATATCCCACCCCTCCCAAATAAAGAAGGACAATCAAAATAAAACATATAAATATGAGTCCCTGTCCTTTATTTCTATTCACATAACGGGTGAGTCTGTCCCCTTAAAGTACCGACCAGCTGTCTGCAGATCTGTGATCTGTGCCTTCCGGAACCCTTTATAAACCAGAGTCCAAACATTAATTCACATATTACCCCCATAGCCCTCTTTGACGCCCCCACCTCTTCCTATTACAAAACAATATTCGCTAACTCTGCAACCCCTATACAAATGGAGTGAAAAAATGAGGCAAAACAGCCGCTTTGAGTTGGCCCGGTACCATTCTGACGAGGCCAGGGGGTCTGGGCTTCCGACACACGTCGAGGCTACGCATCGGCCTGCAGTGTTCGTTGGTACCTCTATAAGTATTTATATCCTGTTAAGGCTCTGGTGAGAAATGTGTTGCTTTTGTTTGATGAGCCCACAGGTTTGCCCGGGCCTAATTAATGCAAAAAAGATCGGTGATTTCTATGCATAATTTTCTAATCTGCAGTCTGCTGATTGGGGTGCGTCCTACTGAATACCGCGTGTTATCGGAAGTTAGACGTTAAGATTCTGCACCCAGAATATCTGAAGGTGTGAGATGTCACTTAACCGTTGCATGTATTTCAGTCCTGACGAGACATTCAAGAAACCTGCTGAAGACGCCATGTTGCTTATGCTTGGAAGCAAAGTCAAGTGGAAATCACGAGACGTAACTTTTCAGCGAAATTCGTTATTTTTGTACCCATTAACGCTTGGTTCACACATCATTGAACATCCTGTCTTTCTGGAGTGTCTTCGAACTTTGCGTTGCTTGTTGCTTAGGTAAATGGGGTGCTAGAAACAGGGGGTTGAGAACAGCTTCCCCTCAGCTCCTCCGCCAAACCTCACTGTTCAGTTTATTCTCTAGCCTGGTCCAGGGAGGTCAAAAAGGTAGTGACGTAATGAGGGGTAGCTAGTTCCATATTTGGGGATCATTCCGCGTGGGGCATGTGACTCTCTAATGGTTTGGGATTATGACTCCCACAAACCCTCACCATTGGCTATGCTGGCTGAGGGTCCTGGGAATCATAGTCCATAAACATCTACAGATCCAAAGGTGGCGGACCCCTGCTCTATGCCATCCCTTAACATTCCTATTTCTTCCTGTCAAAAAATGGAGAAGAGTGATTGTTTTTCCAATGGCAGGGAGGAGAGTATTATCCTACCCCTACTTTCTCTCACGAATACATTTACTGTTGGTTCCAATCCCAGATTCTGGGGCAAAGGCCGGTACTGCTGTGAAAACACTGATGGGGTGAGACGGTTGGACTTTCCTTACCAATATGCGTTGAGTTGGGATTACTGTGGCTATGTAACGTAGTGGTTAGTGGGAGTTGCAGTTATTTTCTTTGCTTTCTGTTAAAAATAAATGGAAATAGTGATTTATGTCATTCACCTGTGAGGCATTAAGAAAATGACCGTTCCCAGTCATCTGGCTAGGCAGTCATACTCAAATCATCAGTTTTGTGACCTCTCGGATACAGCTGCGAATGTAAATGCCTCTGCCACACCCCGTGTGCATCCCCCATGCCCCATGTGACTGTGGCTCTTGACCCGGGCCCAGACCCCCAGAGACATTATACATGTGGCCAACTATTGCTAGCAATGTGTTCCTGCTGAAGCGCAGGGACCGAAAGCAATGATCGCAAAGACATTTGAAGACAGTGCATTTAAAATATGTTTGGCTACATACACTAAAAACGCGACTATGAATTTCTCCGAGTAACTGTCTACCAAACCAGAGAATCGTCATGTATATATAGTCTAAAAGCAAATAGTTTACTGCAGTGCTCAACGATTCTCTGGTTTGGTAGACAGTTACTCGGAGAAATTCATAGAGAGAGAGAGAGAGAAAGAGAGAGAGAGAAAATTTAAGTTGAGCAAATGCTGCCATCTGCTGTCTAAAACCGGAGAATACCTGTGTTGCTTTTTCGCCGCGAATGGTATAATAAAAACAAGTCAGTGATATACATGCAAAGCTCAAAGGAGACACAATGAATATCATTACGATTTCGGTGGTGTGGTAAAAGACGGTGGTACTGCATTACCACTGCATTACCACACCACCGAACTACAGGTTTCAAGATAAGGCAGAGGAAACACCTCTAGCAGAAACCTATTTTTAAATCCACAAAAATGCAAGGCTGTAAACCCTACCAATGACTCCCATATCTAATAAAACCTCCACAATTACCCTATCTCCATTCCTAAACCTTAATCTAATTCTAATTGCAGCCCTTATTCTACCCTGAGCCCTTACCTAACACTGTCCCTCCAGCGCATTGTATTAGCATGCCACTCAATGCAATACACCAAATAAATAGAAAATGAACAGTGAACTTTCTCCAACCCCGTCTCCAGGTGGCCATAAAGTCCATAGCACTGGCCTTAACCCGAAGCACTGCTCTAATCCTAACCTTAACCTTATCCTAGCCGCATTCCTAACATTTACTCTAACGATTACTGTACCCTAACCCCTAGGTTCATCCCAGTCCCTATCCTATGCCAATATAACCATCCCTTTCCAACCTCGTATCCCTTTCTTTAACACTTACCCAAATGATTACTCAATTAGCCCGAGCGTTATCGTAACCCTTACCCTAACACTTACCCTGACACTTAATCTACGCTCACAGCTAACCAAACCCCAACATCTTCAGCCCTCCTACAACCATCCTGACCTTAATGCATAAACCGTAACCCAATTCTAGCCTTTACGCTAGCCCTAACCCTTACCTTTACCCTAACCCCTTTCCTAACCCCAACTCAGGCAATCAAAACGCCACTAAAACCTCCTTAATCGTAACACTTAACCTAGCAGCGCTGCATCTTCACCTACTTCTCAGCTGCATGTTTTGACTGTTTTTTGCATGGTGACTTTTCATTGCAAAGGTACTTTCGCCACCATTTTTTCACTGAGTACATTTTTGCTGGCAACATTTTCACTGGATACCCTCTTTCTTTGTTGGTCATTGAAGAGGACCTTGATCAAGTGGGTTGGTACCTGTGATGGCCTCACCACTGGTGGGGTTGAGGTGGGTATTTCCCTGGGAACTTCCCCATATTACAAACTGGCCCATCATCCAGTCCCATGGGGATCCACCCGTCGACCTGAGTCACTCCACTAGAAATCCCCCCCAAACGAGGCTAGGGACCTTGTCACGGCACCAATTCAGGGACTGCGAGACACAGAAGCAGAAAGGTCAACTGCAGAAGATCCAAAACTCTCTGCAAGGAGAGTTGTGAAGATTTAGTGAAGTGAATATATCGGTCAGTCTCAAATGAGGAAGTACGGGAACTCGTCCTGATGAATTGCGCATGCCGAGATCCCGTCTTCTGTTAAGGCACATGCACACTGGGACACCGTAGCTGGCGTTTAGTGCCAACTTAGTAGTGGCATGTGGGACCACAAATAGTGATGCATGCTCCAAATGTCTCGTTTATACAAATTCATATTGAGATAAGCGACTACCAAAGCAGAAATAGTGGGCTTTCCTTAGGATTTGCCTGGGAGTGCAAGGGGCGGATTGGAACTAGGGACAAACCCCCAAGAGTGTAACTTTAAGCTTATTCACAAAATGTCAAAATTCCCTCAGGAACCTATGTGGTCTAGGTTTAAATGTACGAGAGGTGTGAAAAAATAGCCAAGCCGGGGGCATTGGAGAGCAGCAGAAGCAGCAGGATGTGGCTGCAAAGTGTTCCTGCCATGGTATGGTAAATTCTATTAATGTACCTGTTTCTGGATCTCGCAAGGTGTTTCAGGTGAGTCTGGAAGTCAGTAGAAGCTTTGGGCTACCGGAACAGTGCCCCGTGGGCACCCTTGGTTTGAAATCTTGATGAACAACACATATCAAGGAGGCCATTTTGCAATGCCAAAATGGCTTCTGGACAACGGGAAGAATAGAGCAAGTGAAGACCCACGCTGAGGGAAACTGTGCATCTCTCCGCTCAGCGGGTAGAGGTGACAACCAAGGTCTCTGCCCGAACGTGATAGATCAGAGTCCCAGAGTGAAATCCTGGTTCCTGAAGAAGAGAGAAGGACGCCCTGAGAATGTTCCGTCAGGGACAGGCACATAGACGTCAAAGGTAGGGCACTGTGGGAGAGCTGCATACATCCCAGCGACACTCTGGGGAGGGAATGGTATGGCATTTTCTGGGGGACTGTTGAAGCTACTCCCCTTCCCCCCCCCCGTGGTGATCTCAGCACTTCCATCCCTCATTCCCTGAAAAGATAGGTACCGACTATGAGGTGTTGTTAGCAGCACTTAACAAAAAGAGACATTACCACTGACCTGCCTTGGGAAATGACAAGGGAAGAGTATGGCTGCCCAGTGGGGGTGTTCATGTTATTCTGGCTAGGGAAACCCTTGCAATTCCACTGCATTTCCTGGGTTGTGCCATGGTAATGGCAACTTATGGCTAAGGGCAAGCCAAACAAGCGCAGCTAAATTATGCCCACACAACCCACATAATCCCGCAAATGATGGGGATGGGGGAGCACGGGCTGGTCCCTGGGTGATGACTCCCTTACATTGTGGAATATCCTTCAAGCTAT
The DNA here is from genome assembly GCF_040938575.1 of Ambystoma mexicanum. NCBI lineage: Eukaryota > Metazoa > Chordata > Amphibia > Caudata > Ambystomatidae > Ambystoma > Ambystoma mexicanum. The sequence continues at coordinate 210,097,508 of NC_090922.1, read as the reverse complement.
CAATAGCTCCATAGAGCAAGAGGAAAGCTCTGAGAATTGAACTTAATTTATTAAGCCGGGACAACCAGACCATATCATCTCGACTCGCCAGAGAATCTCAGTGATAGAAGGCTCTATTAACCTCTTGGGTGTCCCAGTTTCTGGACTGTTGAATAGAGTCATAATACTGCTGGACAAAGTGGAGGAATCAGAGGGTTGCTCCAGGAGGATTAACGTCCAAGCGTTTGGCCTTCCAGAATGGGTTTAGGGGCTGTCTGTGGAGCTGCACTTGGAGGAGTGTTGTTTGCTGGGTTGTAGGGCCCAAAGGATTGCCTACATTTTACTCCATTGAAAGGGTTTACGTTCACAGGGTCCCCCCATGAGGCCTTATCCTACGGGAGCACTGCCTAGGGCAGTAGTGGAGAAATTGCAAAAACTCACAGTGATGAAGGATGCAATCCTTCAGGTGGCCAGAAAGCAAAGTGCCCAAATGGTGGATGGCGCAATTATTGAAATCTATCCCGGTTATACAAGAAATGTTCAGAAACTGCCAAAGCATTTTGGTGGGATTCATTAATGGAAGGTATAAGTAGGGACAACTGGAATGTGGGCCATGAGGAGAAGACTGTATGGGTATTGATAACCATTGGGATGGGGAGGGTTTGATAATGGATGTGATTGACACTCAATCCTGGAATTAAGCTTTCTGATATCACAGGACGGAGAAAGTGATTGGCACTTATAACTGGGTACCCATTAATAAATGCAGAAATTCTAGTTTATTATTATGTTTGGGTGACAGATGCTTATGGGCTTTAAGAAGTATGGGTTGAGGGGTGTTGAGAATTGTTCTAATGAGGTTTTAAGAATTGTTGTTTTCCTCACCATGATAACATGCATATGAATATGGGGTGCAACCAGATCTGCAGGCTGGATACTGGGACTGTTATCGCCGGTGACCGGCATTTGCAACATTATTAAGAGAGGGGTGGTCTAGCAGGTTCTAAACCAGCATAATCCAGATGTGGTGTTCATGCAGGAAACCCATATTGTGCGAAATTATTTTAAAAATATTGGGTAGAGAACACTACACAATAACTTATCATGCTGAGATCACCAAAGTCTCGAGGGGTAACATGACCATGTTAAGGCATTCACTTAAAAAAACACTGGAGTTGCATGGACCCGAGAAGTATATAAGTGATGGTGGGAGGAACCCCAGAATTATATATGTGATGGTGTGGGGGGGGGGAATGAACAGAGAGGTTCTGGGATTTTGGAATGTGCATGCTCTACCCCACTGAGCACGGGATTGCTTTATGAACTTTAAATGCTATTCATAAAATGTACAGCCGGCTGGTGGATGATGTGTTGGATTCCCAGGTGGACAGGCTGAGAGGAGAAGGGGGAGACATGAGGACTCAGGCAAAATTGCATGACTTTATATCTGCAATGGGCCTTGTGAATGGTAGGGTTTCTCGTTTGACTCAGGGGCCCATCACTCATTGTCCAGCCTGGATTACTTTCTTCTCCCAATGGGTGAGTTTGAGGGGTGGGGGGGGGGTAGAATTCAAAAAGTGCTCTTTGTTCCTAAGGGGTTCTTGAATAATTCACCTTTTTCTGTGGAGGGTTATAAGTACTTAAAAAAAGGTCTAGGTTTCCCTCTACTGAGACTGAACATGGCCAAATAACCTGTTCTATGGGAAGGCGCTCTCTCTCAGGAAGGTCTACAGCCATGTTTTAGCTCACTGTACTTATCACAGAGGAGCAATATCATTTGCATATCAGTTTTGTCCCACCCACCTGGGCACTCCAGCACCGAAATGCCAGGAACACCTCCGCTGAACAAGAGTACCAACAGCAACCACAGACATGTGTTTTAGCCTAATCAGGACTATCAGTGAGATGAAGCTGTGCCTCTCTAAGCACAGGGAGCAAGGGTTGTAAGTAGGCCTGTACATTGAAATGGCATGTGGGAACCCAAGGCATATCACTTTGGTTCTCAAGAGGTAGTTGAATCACCCAGAAAAGAAATATCTGGAGTAGTCTGAGCTTAACAACACTTTAGCAGAACACAGTAGAACACTCTTGGGGGCATATACGACAGTACTGAAGGGTTGTTCTAACTCCAATTCGAGAGAGAAATCCATAGACAGAATGGGAGTCTTGGGTAACCCGGAGTTCAAGATTGGGGAATTGGAGAAGCACATCCTAACAGATAATAAACCAAAGTACATAGACACGTGATGCGAGTGAAGGACAGCACTATAATATGTCCACGGGCACAGCAAGTCTCATACACTTGAAAGAGGGCCACAATCTAGCGAATCTAGAGATAAGGTAAGGTGAATGTTGGCCTGGTTGGAAAAGAGAACAAGGTTCCCGTCATATGCATGACTTCGAGTTGAAGGATGGATCTAGAGTGACAATAGATTTGAATATTGCAGAGGTCTTTGGACAATACTACCAAACATTATACTGTATCAGGGGTCGCCTCATAAAACTCACCAGAAAATTACAAAAGAAGTCATAACAGAAGTGTACGCCATTGCAAGAATAACGCAGTTTCATTCAGGGCCCCAGACGCAGCCGGGACAGCAAATTCATACAGATCTCGGAACAGAACTGCATGAAAAGACACTGTCAGAGAAACACCCCTAAAATAAGAACTTTTATACAAAACAAAGTAATTAGCATTTGCATTCATGCGACATGAAAAGATCTCCCAATGCAGAACTGATTGAACTTCGCACTTTGAACCCTTATAGAAAAACATACATTGCGATCAACCATTTTGTCCACTTACCTTCCAACACCACCTTTAATAACCCCCTGTGACATCACAATCCACCCTCAATTCTCACAACACAAAGTTAGTCATTAAACATTTGAGACAACCAGCAGAACTTTATTCAACTGGCGTGGTTGCCTCATCCTAATTTCCATGAGAATGGCACTTCACCATGACAACATCAGATCCTTGAACCACGGCCATACTACTATACAATTGGTGTATATCGGGAACACTCTAACCCGTTTCCCACTGAGGTTCTTTTCCTCTCAATTATAAAATATTTCATAAATTATTTTGAATAATAAATGGTCATGTGTTACTTATTCATTGGCAAAACATGTGAGCTCTAATCTGTGACCTCGAAAAATAACAACCATTGTGTTCTTGTGACAGCGCTGGCCTGGAATTGCAGACTCTTCACTAAATCGCCAGCTACAGAGGCCTTTACCGCACATAAAATGTTAACACACATATAAAATAAAAGCAAGCTTTTAAGGCCTATTTATTGCATTTTGTTCTACTGCTAAATTTGATTATACTTACCTCTGCTCCTGTATTTATGAATTAGTTTTATTAAGAATTTTATTTCACAGGTATGAGAAAGAGCCCCCTTCCCTTTTACAGTTCTACTCTCTGCAGCTGTTAAGTGTGTTCCATTATACCATGTTGAACTTGCATTTTCATTACAATCAGACATGGGAGCAGGGTTAGAAGAGTTTCTTAAATATATACTAGTAGAAAGGATCGCAGAGGAGCAGACAAGCATTTGCGAGGCTGAGAAGGCAATCTCTAAGCCTAGAAGATTCCCATTCCCAGTGGGATTCCAAGCAAACTATGGAAGAAGCTGGACGACAAAATGAGTGCACACATGTTAATTATGTTTTTGGCCAGTCGAGTTTGTGCCCGATTTGGCATATGATTTGATTTTGGTTGTTTTAAAGTGTGGTAAGCCCACAACCAATTGTGTCTCCTACATATCCATATCCTTGCTGAATGGAGAAATGAAAATCCTTGCTAACATACTAGCCAGCCAACTGTTGTCCGTGATTTTGGATGTGGTACATGCAGATCAATATGGGTTTATTCCAGGTAGGGCAAAAAGGATGAACATACAATGGTCGCATAATGCCCTGGACAGAGCAGCAACAACCCCCGGTCCATTGGTAATAACGGTGGTTGACACAGTGAGCCCTTTGATTCTTTCTACTAACCTTATCTCTGGGCTATTATGGGGAAAAAGGGTTTGAGGATGCTTTATGACCAGAGTCAGACTGCTCTGTCCGGGTCAGTGAAGAGACCTCAGGCTCATTTGCCTATTATGAGGGCACCATAAAGGGGTACCCATTATCCCTGCTGCTGTTCACTTTGGCACGAGAACCATTAGCAGAGCAGCACTGTTCTCATCCAACATGGAGTTTTATTTTCCTTTCTGGACTAATAGGAATAGGATCAAGTGGCTCTCGATGCAGACGACATGTTGGTAATGTTTGGTGATCCTCATTTTTTCAGTCCCAGAATGAATGTTGAATGATAGAGTAGTCTGAAGGTTATATCGGATTTTTCTTTTGCAAGGAAGGGATAGGAAATGCAAAGAAATTGCAAATTAATCATAGTTAAGGGTTTTAACAAAAACTTGGGGTTTCAATCTGTAGGAAAAATCGAACCTTCCTGTTAAGAAATCTGCATCCAGACACAAAGTGATTTCAGGCAGACACTATAAACTGGGCCAAATTCCTAATTAGTACCAGGCGGTGAATAGGGGGTTGAGGGGGTGACAGCCTCTCAGCCAATAAGGAGGCTTGGAACTGGGGGATTACCGGACGGTAATCCCGCCACCCTGAGCCTACTCAGGGCTGGAGGCCACCATCTTACCCCGCTAGGCAATCAGGTAAGAGCACCTGTCACTCCCCCTCATACACCATCCACAGATCCCTCCCCACTTACCTTCTTTTTGGTTCCTTTTTGGGAGCGGGCACGCTGTGAACACTTCTGTCCCCAGCGCGTCCACTCCCGATCTGCAACACGCCACCAGGAAAAGGAAGAAGGGACTACAGGTAGTTACTTCTCTCTGTTCCATTGTGGCCATGTTTGGGGGGGTTCCTATTTTTTTAATGACCGCCATGGAAAGGGCAGCTGTTTTCTTTGTTTACTTTTTTAAACTAGTTTCAATGGCCACCATGGAAAGGGAGAACAGACTTCCTGTTCTCATCATTGGCAGGTATTTTTTTTTTCAGTTGCGAAACCCTGGAGTGAAAAATGAAGTTCTTTTAGTTCCCCGGTCTTACGGACCAGGGTACTAATAGCAATAAGCCCCGAGCAAGGGGGGCGGAGGGGTCATCACCAGAAGGTTTCTGAATAGATTGGAAACACAAGTCAATTATAAACCTCTCTGTCCAATTTTGGTAACATGGACGGACCGGCAGGCTTATCTCCGCAAGGTCATAGATTGTTGGATAGTTTCAATACAATGAAAATACAATTATTACACAATGATAAAAAACGGGCTGGCCAGTCAAGGATGTATACAAATATCTACTTTATTATTTCACAATAGACAATTTTAGCACACTACAAAATACAACCCACCCTGTAAAGGAACACAGAGGACAAAGAAGGAAAAGGGATGGATTCTGGATACTGACAGGAGGGTAGTCAGTATAGTAATTCATTGCAATAGTCCAAGGATACTTGGTTTCAACACAAAGGGAGCAATGGGTCATAACATGTCACATGTCACCTTTGAAGAAGGACCAGGGGGACAGAACTACAATGTACCTCATGCTTGTGGGAGTTCTTGCTGCTCGACAGTGTAGAGTCAGTTTCACGGCACTTTGCAGGTTCAGCGACAGAGTTCAAGACAGGAGACAGCTGCGGGTATTAGGCGGCATGCAGTTTGGTGAGCAAGGCTAGACGGATGGCTGCAGGCTGGCCTACACAGTGGCTCATGGCCAGGAATCATTGTTTCAGTGCTTGTTGGTGGGTCTGAAGCACTGGTCGAGGCACCTCGACGAGGTTAGGAACTTGGGCATGACACCAGTCTGCGGTGCAGTAGGTTGCAGCTTGAGGGGCTCGACTGGTTCAAAAAAGGCCCGTAAAATGGACGCTGGTTGATGCTTCTCGATGAAATCCTCCTGGCTTCTTCACTGGGCTTGTGTTGTCCTTCAAGGTGGATGGCCCAAAGCTGAGACGTGTGTTGCAGGCAACAGCCTTGTCCTTGGTTTTGTTCATAGACTTTCTGGAGCTTTCCATCTAGGAAGCTTGCTTACAGAGCCTTGCAGGGCACGCTGTGTGCTCTCTAGGTACCAGTCCTGGAGCTGCTAGTGGGTCCTCTGTATTCAGTATCTCCTTCTGTTCCCTGGGAGATGTTTAGGGGAAGGATTCTGCTTTGCTCTTTGAAAATCTTGGCCTCTTTCACTTGTGGAAGCTGTAAGGCAAAATGCACATTCAGGCAGGGTCCAAATGAGTTCTTCTTGTTACTCCTTATAAAGTCTTCAGATGATATGCCAAAAGAGGGACTCAACCCTCTTTTAAATTCAATTGGGCCACAGTGATTGGGTAGGCTAAGCCTACATTCATGAAACAATCCTGGGTCCCCACCAACAATCTCCTCTATGCATGAGGTCATAACCAGAGTGATTTGCAACAGAAAAGGTAAAGGTGTGAAAACATGTAATACTAAGTCCCACACATCTTCCAGTCCATTGTGGATCGAAGGGTTTCTCTGATTAATTGAGCTCTCTGGTGTTCCTGAGTAAAGCAGCAGGTCCCCCTCGAAGCTGTGGCTAGACCAGACTTTTGGTCTTTGCTAAACCACATACTTGTGCCTTCTGAATGGGGTCCCCCTGCGGGGATGACTACTGCAAATACATAGTTTAAGACATGACAGGTTACGGCTCTTTATACTGAGAGGTGGGAACTGGCTTTAGGTTGACACAGGTTATTGGGGTTTCCTGTCTCCTTTGTTAAACCTTTGCAGCCAGCCCCCATGTGGGCCTGTTTGAAGTATATTCTACTAGTATGTTAATTATGTCAATTGCTACCACCATATGCAGAGGGTAAATAAACTGATAGGATGTATCCATGGAGCCGTTGATAGTTAATTCGGAGGGCCATGGCAGGGGGGAGGGTTGGCCCTCCCACTTCTGGAGATGCATTGTGTACTCCACCTGTCAGAACCAAACTAAATATGACAGGTTGACTGCACCTATAGGCTATGTCCACCCAGAGTACACAGGTCCATGTGTATGTCATGCAGTGAGCATAGGAAAATGTGTGCAGATTAGCCCCACATATTTTCCAGAGGTTGATCTACCATCATTCAATTTCATATAAAATTTCAAAACATGTCCAGGTGCGCGCACACCCACTGTGCAAATGGTCAAGTTCCTTAAACTAGGTATGTTGCTGGCCCTTTCACAAGCATTTCTCAACAATCATTTGGGATGACCTTACACTTCAGTTTATTGCTGAGTAGTGCAGCTTGTTTCTCAAAGTCGTTTCTCTCGGAGCAATTCTGGCGGAATATTAAAAACTGACCAAACTGTAAATTTTCCCTTAGGGTCCTTGGGTGAAAGCTGGTAAAGTCCCGAATCGAATTCCAGTCAGTGGTCTTCCTAAAGACAGACATTGATAATTTGCCACCTAAAGGACAGATTTCTAAATCTAGGAAATTAATCACTGACTTACTTGCAACTTGCAGTGTATGTAAAGTGAAGAAATCTATTCTGGGTGTTCAACCACGTCATGAATCCTGTGAGTGTTTCTTGATTCCCATTGAAGATCATAATAATGTTGTGAATGTATCGTGCTCACATGGTTATCTGGGCACCAAACGGGTTGTCTGCTGTATAAATCACATCTGCTTCGTATAGATTAGCCAGTGGTGGGTCAAATGTTGCACCCATAGCAGCACCTGATACTTGCACGTAGAATTAAGCAAGGCAAATGAAATAGTTCTTAGTGATGGCCGGTTGCGCCAGTTGCATGATGAAATGTACAGGTACCTCTATTTGTGGCACTTTTTCTTGTAAAGTCTTCTCTATTACTCTTAATGTTTCTGTTTGTGCTATATGAGTATAGAGTGACTCGAGTTTCATCAGTAGGTTCAGCACGCCGGTGGTATGTTTAAGATAGGAACTCATCTTCGGGACCTCAGATTGCAAAAATACATCAACAAATTAAGACAATGGTTCCAAGATATAACCGATCCCGACACGATTGGTCATCCAGGTACGGGGGGAAAACCCCTTATGGACCTTGGGAAAAGCATAAAATGCTGGAGTCTTTAGGCACAATGGGCAAAGAGATGTGGCTTCCTTTGCGCTGGTATGTCCTTCACACAAGCCTTCCTCTACAATAGGCAAAATAAGGTGATTCTGTAGGATTTCGGGCAAGCTATAGATAGTTTTCTCTTTCATCTAACAATCAGGACACCATGGCATCATATTCAACGCTATTCAACGATATCCATAATGATGATGGCACCGCCTTTATCGGCCAGCTTGATGGTAATACCTTTGTTGTTAATCAGTTGTTTCAGGACCTGCCCTTCCTTTTTTAAGAAATTATGGAATTGTCTGGTTTTCTTCAGTTCTAGTTCAGTTCTAGTTCTCCCAACATTTTCAATAATGCTTTCTCAAAAGTAATGAGGCTGGGGTGACATTAGCGAAGGGTGGATAGAATGTAGATTTTTGATGTAAGCCTGTGATGTCTTGTTGTGACTTATCAAGACTCTGATCACCCAAATATTGTTGTAATCTACCTTCCTCACAAGTTGAGCGATCTCTATTTGTGTTTGGAGTGGATTGTAGTGTAGGTTGGTACAAACGAAAGGCCTCTTTACACAGGCTCACAATTGGGCAATACTGTGTTCTCGTAAGTATGGAATAATGACACAAAGCATCTGATTCTTGCAGGGTTCCAGGAAATCTATTCCACCAAAATTAGATGTGGGTTTTGGCATTGACTACACACAGTCAGTACACCGCGTTGACATGAAAAAACATGGCTATAAGGAATGAAATGGTCAAAGTAAAGTTGAAGATTCACAGACACTGAATTGGATGTTTTATATTGTTTACCTAGTTGCAGGCTATGCATACAGCCCAGTCTGTGGTAAAGAAAACAACGCCTAGCAACTACCACATCTATTATGAATTATTGATGGCTGTACTTGTACTGTTCTTAGTGATAGTGCTATACTAAATGAATAGAAGACGGTCTTGAGGAAGATGGCCATAACTGGTGAAGGCCATTGAAACTGGTTGACATTGTAGTCTGGGAAATACGCTCCAATGCAGCGAATACCAGACTCATTGGGCCTCATTACGACCCAGGCGGTAAGTTACCGTCTGGGTCGTACCTTTACTACGTTTACGCCATGGTGGTTGGCGGACTTACCGCCCCATTCCGAGGTTGGCGGGGCGGTAAGTCCCCATTAACCCATTTACCCTTCCCCATTCCCATTTTTGCCCCATAGGGCATAATGGGAGTGGGGAAGGCGTTAATTACGCCACCGTCAATTACGGTGGCGTAATTAACAACAAGGTCCCTTAGCGCCATGGATTTTAACACCTGCTAAAAGCAGGTGTTAAATCCTCCATGGCGCTAAGGGACCTCGGAATCAGGCGGTAAGGGTCGGCGCTGTTTACGCCGCCGTAAACCCCTTACCGCCTGGGTCGTAATGAGGCCCATTGATATTTTAGAACTTGAACCTGTAGATCACAAAACACCTTTGTAGTAACAGTGCTTTCAACCCAATTTGATACTTGAGCACCCTTTAATGGAGTGCCATATGATCCAGAAGGAATAACTGTAGCATGCATCAGACATTGACACCTTTTTAACAAGTTTGAATGTTTATGGTCTTTGTTGTGTGATAAGATTGGCAATAAATACCCCGAAAACTAAATAGCTAGCTAACTCTTTGGCTTGCTTCTTGTGCTGAGACACTACATAAGATCTGTGGAACCCTAACAAAGTCCTAGAGGGCCTTTTCTTTCCTGTTCTGTCCCTTCATAGACAGGCATACCAACACCAACTCCTTGCACGTTCTGAATGCTCACAAGAACTAGTAGGACCGCCTCTCTCTCCCATTGTTATATTTTCTTTGCATTCCCATGTTTCCTCCCCGTTGCCCTGTGCGCACTTTGAAACACAATGTACTTGATGTATAAGAGCCTTACAAATGCACAATACATAAAATAACTAAATAAATAGTTCCAGTGGATGGTGTGAGTAGGGACAGCTAGAGTTATGTGCTATCTCTTTTTGTCTGGTCTCTATACCAGACTGCAGGGTCTCTTTACAGTTAGTAGCATAAGAGTAACCTTGTCTGTGCTGTTTGATAACTAAGTTTAGGTAGTTATGTCCTTTGCGTGGTACAAGACATTATTAGACAGACCCTACTGAATTTAGAAGTAGGTCCTTGTAAGTATCTATTGAATTCAGTATTTCACTGTCAGAATTCATATGTGTAGATACACGTGATGGTGTTTGTACAAAGACACCTTTGGGTCTTGTTAATTAATATTTGCATTATCTTTAGGAAAGGATCCAAACGTCAAACTGAAAGCCACCTTAACATCTACAAGTAGGCTGGTAAACGATAGTACAAATAACAATCCCGGCTTTAATTTTTGCAATAAGGCTGTGCAATTGCCTGCATCCTTGAGAACTGTCTGTATTGCATTGTAAAAGCTATGTATAAAATGGCACTACCCTGTAAGACAAAGAAAATTGTATGGGGCTAAAGGCTTGCATTTGTGCTAATGTTCATACCCACAGTGCTTTGCTCAGGTGGCTGTGAACTGGAGGTGAACTTCCAATGATGGCTACTGGGTGGCGCTGTGGCATGTGTCACTTGGTTGAAACGGCTTATTCTGGTTTCGAATTTCAGGTGCAAGTTGTTTTCTGAAGCCTTATAAACCAACCATAACTTTGCTGGTGGTTACTACACATTCCCCAATGCTCCACTGTATGGCTGATCCTTAATAAGGGTGACACTAGTATGTAGTTGTCTGTCTCCTTAAGAGCGGTCTTTTTTGGGTTTAAGAAACTATGCATTGAATATTACTGTCCTGTAAGACAATTGTTTGCAGCTAAAGCCTATGTGGCTCAGATCTGGAAGTACACGTCTAGTGATGGCTTCTAAGTGGTGATGTGGCATCTGTGATTTGGTTCAAATGGCTTCCTGCTCATACTTTCTCCCTAGTATGAATATGGGATGCATAAAATATATTAACTTTTTTAATATATTGTAATTGGCACATTTGCAGTCCTTGCAGACAAGAGTCTTAATAGCCTCTTCTTGTGAGAAACTAAAGAGTGTGCTGGTTTCACTGCAAAACTTGAATGTAGATACTGTTGGGAGTCTGTGAGGACCCCCAGAACCGATGCCCGTAAGCCCCCAGCACCACAGACTGGCATCGACACGTCTGCACTGCTCGGGCTTCCCGGTCGCACTGTCGCGGCCGGGATCGTCCCCTTTATTTATAATGCACGTGCGCGTCCCTTAAGGGGGCAACACCACACTCCTCCTTTTCCATGAGGACAAACAAAAATGCTTCACTAGTTTATAACAACAACAAAACAACTCCACAACATTAACATAAAATCCCCACACACCCCTTTATTCACAACCACCCTGGATCCCACTAACTAACACTGGAGGCCCACAGGCCAATTATAAAACATGTCCCAACACATAATCGCTGCGGTAAGCGGGTTTCCCTCGCCCAGCCCTCTGGGGGTACCTCCCGCTTACCTCCGGCACGGGCAGTCCATCCTGTGGTACTCCCCGGGCTGGCGACGCAGGCATGGAGGACTGGCCTCACCCTTGTCTGGCACTTCCATCAGGTCCGGTTTGAGGGGAGGCTCAGTTCTGGGGTCCCCTAGCTTCTTAAAGAAGCTCACATTCCGGGTGACGGCCGCCCTCCCGCCCGAAGCCGTCACCATGGACCCCTTGACGGCCACCACATCAAGTGGCTTGGGTTCGTAGGGAAGAGAGAGCTTTCAATTGGGATGCCTGTTCCTGATTAGCACCTCATCTCCCGGCTCCAGCCGTTGCAGTCAGAATCCTCTCCTGGCATTCTCCTGTTCTGCCGGAAGCCGGCGATCGATCTCCACCTGCTGATCATCAATCACACTGGGCTCCTTCTCCCCCACCTTGGGCAGAAGCCCCCGGGGGCACCATCTGAACAGGGCCTCGGCTGGTGCCACTCCCGTGGATGCATGGGGGATGGAGCGATACACTCGCCCTCTGCAGGCACTGCCCCTGGCCTTGGGCTATCCTGAAGGTTTTGCTCAATGTCCTCATCAGCCTCTCAGCCCCGCCGTTCGCCCATGGCCAGAGGGGGGTGATCTTCCTATGTCGGACCCCGTACCCCTCCATCAGCTCCGAGAAATGCTCGCTTTGAAACGGCGCCCTGTTGTCTGAGCACAGGGTGTGGGGGAACCCGTGGGCAGCAAACACTTTCTCGATGACCACCACCACGTGCTCAAACGCCACCGAGTCCACAAACTTGACCTCCGGGTAGCGAGAGTACTCGTCCACGATCACCAGGAAGTGGGTGCCTAGACCGGTGGAGCCAAAGTCTGCATGCACCACTTCCCAGGGCCGCGTCCCCCGGGGCATTGCTTCGATCACCGGCTCTCTTTGTAATGGGGACGCCACCTGGCACCAGACGCAGGCAGCAACAAAGTCATCAACCTTCCGCTCCAACTCCGGGAACCACACCTTGAGGCATAGCTGAGCCTTGGTCTTAGCGGCCATGGTGGGCCAGAGTGATCACTTCCTTGACCTTCGATTGGGGCACGACTATCCGGTCACCCCTTAGCAGAAGGCTGGATGCCGAGAATGACAACTCCTCCCTCACCTTACACAGCTGCTCCAGCCCCACCATGGCTTCTTGGGTGCCACGGCCAGGGACTCCAGCACCGTCTTCCACGAACCCTGTTGCATGACATGTTTCAGGATTTGGAAGTACTCATCTTCAGCCGCGGCTGCCTCCAGATCTTCAAGGGGCATGGCATTGGGGGTTGCCCACTACACCATCATGCGAACGTGATCGTCCGCTTCCTCGGCACACGTGCCCTTATCCTCCCCGCAGTCCACGCCAGGATGCCTGGACAGATAGTCCGCTGCGTTGTTCACGCCTGGCCGGTATACTAGGGTGACCCCATACTCCAGGAGGGCAAGCATCCATCATTCTATCCTCGCCGGTGGTTTAGACGAGGACCCCACCAATATGGGAAGCAGGGGTTTGTGGTCTGTCACGACAGTCACCGTGCGGCACAGGACGTAGAGTCTGAAGTGCCTGCAACCCCATAGCACTGCCAGGGCCTCATGTTCAATTTGTGAGTATCGCTGCTCGGTGTCAGACAGCGCCTTACTGGCGTAGGCCACTGGGCAAACAGAGCCATCCCAACCAACCTGTGTCAACATGGCCCCTAAACCAAAAAGGCTGGCGTCCACATTGATTTCGGACGGCAGGGTAGGATCGAAAGAACGCCATGGTATCTTCAGCCGTGAGGGCGCTCTTGATGTCTTTGAACGCCGCCTGCTCGAGAGGACCCCACTGCCAGGTCGTTTCCTTCTTTGTAAGGGCCCTCAGGGGCTCCGATCTGGATGCAAGGTTCGGAATGAATCGGCCACAGTATGTTACCATGCCACGGAAACTCCTCACATCCGACACCGACTCGGGCGGCTGGGCCTTCTTAATGTCCTGCACCCTCCTCGGATCTGGCGACACACCTCCTTCTTTGAAAATGAACCCAAAGAATTCAATGGTCAGGCGCAGAAACTCACACTTCTCCCTGTGGAGCATGACGCCCAGTGATTGCAGTCTTTCAAAAGTCCTGGCCAGCTTGCGCAGATGGTCCACCTCAGTCTTGGCAAACACTAGGATGTCATCACTAATGTTTAAGAGGCCATCCAGGTCAGCGAGGGCACCTCAAATGATGTTCTGAAACACCTCCGCTGCTGACGACACACCAAAACTGAGTCTCTTGTATCGGTAGAGGCCACGGTGGGTGGTGAATGTGGTTATGTATCTTGACTCGGGTGCAGGATGACTTGATGGTAGCCGGCCCAGAGGTCCAACTTTGAGAAGAAACGAGCACCTTGCACCTCCGCGATGATGTCGTCGATGGTTGGGGTTAGGTGTCTCTCCCTTTTGATGGCCTTATTGGGTAGCATCATATCGACGCATATGCGGACAGAGTGTGGTTGCTTAGGCTTTCTTGCTCGATGATGCTTAAGTTTACGAGATTGTCCAGTTCTTTGTCTACCTGCTCCTGAAGATGAAAAGGCACCCTCCGATATTTCAGGGATATGGGCTGCACAGATTCATAAATGTGCAGCCTCACCGGGTCTCCAGCCATTTGTCCAATTCCGTGGAACAGAGCAGAATACTTGTCCAGCAGATCATGAATGTCCTCGAGGTATACCGAGTAGGCAAAGCTGACAATGCCTAAGGCCTCTGCTGCAGCACAACTCAGGAGAGTGTTTGTGCTCATCGGTGTGACATAGAACTGGGCCGTGATCTGCGAGCCATCGTGCTCCACCTTTGCCACAAAAGCACCATCCAAAGGAATAGGTTCTGACTCCCCGAAAGCGAAAATCCGGGCCCTCGGGTGTGTCCAACCTGGGAGGCGTGTCCATTGCATCATAATTTCCATGGGGCATCACATTGACCGAGGCACCTGGGTCTACGAGCACAGGGACTGGTGACTTGTTGACTTCCACCACACACCTCAGTTGGCGTCTGTTCTTATACTTGAGGGCCCCCACACTCGACACGAAAAATATTTTCTCTTCCTCTTCTTCTTCCTCTTCTTCCACTGGGGCACCCTCCTCACCCTGGTCGACCTGGGCCACGTTCGGGGGGCGATTCTGACGGAGAAACCCCGACCAAACCGGGCCTCTGGGCACCATCACCAGTAGGGCCGCCTTGCACACATGGGAATAGTGGTCCACGAGACCGCACCTTCCACAGGTTCTTCCCGCTGCCGGGCATTCATCAGGGTGGGGTAGGTCGCTATCAGGCTCGGGCTGTAATGGTTCCAATTCCTGATCCCCTGCTCCCAATCCTCCTCCTCACCTGGTTTGGATTCCGGTTTTGCTCCGAACCTCTTCCTCCACAGTGTCTTTTCTTTGCTGTGCAGATAAGGCCTGCCGCGAGAGGAAGCCACCCTGAACCCGTTATTAGGAGGTCCAGGAGGGGCACTCCTTCCGCAGCAGGCCGGTCCGGGGAAAAAGCCTTACGGCATAAAAAACCCCTGTCTTGTTGGATGGTAGAGGAGAACTGCAGGAATCCGAGGGTTCCGGTGGAGTAGTTCCTTGGTCGTTCCAGCGGACGTGCACTGGGCGGTATAAGTACGTTGAAGTCATACAGCAAATAAATGCGGAGATAAGATGGGGGAGTAGACAGAAGAAGAGAGAGGAGCACTAGAGCAACATTAGCAAGGCGGAAAGCGGGAAGGGTGGAAGGGAAGCAAGAGCCAGAGGAAAAAACAGCGTGTTAACCCGAAAGCCTAAACGCGAAGGGTTTCAACGTGTCGGCTTCCGGGTTGAACGCAAAGAAATAGGCTTGCGACGGCGTACTCCGAAAAAACTAGACCGTCACAGTACGGTGGATGGGAACGTGGCGGCAATATCAATGGCGGCTCATGCGCCAAGGGGGCCACAACCGCCAGCTTCCTCGGTTCGTGACAGTATACCCCCTTCCCAAACCTATACCACCAGGTTTACCCGGATGGAGTCTATGGAAGCGTCGGGTGAGTATAGGAGCATGAATGTGGGAGACAGGCTCCCAGGAATCCTCCGAACGAGGATAACCTTTCCAAGACACCAGATACTCCAGTCTGCCCTTTCTGTATCTGGAATCTATTATGGCCGATACCTCATACTCTTCTGGGGAGGATGGCACTAAATCTGGTATCCCTTTCTGTGTAATAGAAGGGGTGTCCGGATCTACCGGACGAAGGAGGGAGGAATGAAATACTGGGTGTATGCGATGCATACTTTTGGGAAGCAGCAGTTTATATGACACGGGGTTAACCCTCTTAGCAATCTTGAAAGGTCCCAAATACCTAGGAGATAATTTGGATGGGTGGAGCCACCGAGGGAGGAACTTAGTAGATAGCCATACTCTATCCCCTTCCTTCCAATCGGGACAGGGGGTACGAGAACGATCCGCCTGTCCCTTGTATCTCCTTCGAGATAAAAGTAAGTTCTGCTGAGCCACCTGGTGGGCAAAGGTTATGTCAGCCAAAATGGATTCTATAGTTGGAATGGTGGAAGGGGGATTATGAACAGGAAGTATGCCACGAGGATGTAATCCATAAGTACAGAAAAAAGGGCTAAGGCCCGTGGCAGTATGTATGGCATTATTATAAGCGAATTCTGCTGTTGATAATAAGGCAACCCAGTTATCCTGCAAGCTATTAGTATAACACCTGAGATATTGTTCCAGAGAGGCATTGAGTCTTTCGGTTTGGCCATTCGTTTGAGGGTGGAAACCAGAGGAGAGGGCCCGCTCAATACCTAATCGCTGACATAAGGCCCCCCAGAAACGAGAAGTAAACTGGCTCCCCCGATCGGATATTATCTTGTCTGGCAGCCCGTGTAACCTAAATATCTCCTTGAGAAACACTTCTGCCATCACCGATGCAGATGGGACTCCTGGAAGCGGAGTGAAGTGAGCCAGTTTCGAGAAAGAATCCACCGTAACCATCAAACAAGAGAACCCCTGGGACGAAGGTAAGTCGACTATGAAGTCTGTTGAAACCTGAGACCATGGACGAACAGGCGCCTCTGATTGCACTAGCAAGCCGTAGGGTTTGTGAGTGGAATATTTACTCTTGGCACAAACCTGACAGGTACGGCAATATTTCTTAACGTCTTGAGTGAGAGAGGGCCAAAAGAAAGAACGGGATATCAGGTCAATGGTACCTCGTATGCCTCTGTGCCCAGAAATAGCATGGTCATGACCCCATTTCAGGATCTTTTGTTGGAAAGGCTTGGAAGGGATGCATAATCTTCGGTCAATGAATAAAAGACCCTCAGACCATCTAGCAAGTCTCCGCAGGTTGAGAGGCACCCTATTTTCCAGCTCCGGGGTAGTAATCGCTTTGACATCCTGGAGGAAGGAGGTAATGATTCCCACCAACCGGTTACGGGGAAACATGTTCTCTAACGGTGGAGCCAACTGAGTGGCAGGTGAGTCTCTCCTGGACAGGGCATCTGCTAGACTGTTTTGGGTGCCAGGAATATATGTGATGGAGAAGTCATATTGGCTAAAAAAATGGGCCCAGCGTGCCTGTCTGGAATTGACACATTCCATGTTCCTGAGTACCTGTAAGTTCTTATGGTCGGTGCGCAGTATAACCCGATGGGCACTTCCTTGTAACAGATGTCTCCATTCTTCACACGCTGTCTTAAGGGCCAACAATTCCTTTTCTATTACTGAGTAATTTCTTTGGCTTGCTGACAGGGTCTTTGAGAGATAGGCCACAGGGTGTTCTTCTCCATCCTTGGATTGTAAAAGTACGGCTCCCAAAGCATTTGCAGAGGCATCAGCTTCTACTATAAAAGGTTGGGTCTGGTCTGGCTGAAGCAAGACAGGGGCAGTACAGAACATCTTCTTCAAACTCTGGAAAGCTAGGTTGGCTTGGTCAGTCCATGCAAAGTTTCTGGCCTCTTTCTTGAGCAGAGCTGTGATTGGTAGAACAACTTGGGAAAATTTACCGATAAACTTCCTGTAAAAATTTGCCAGACCCAAAAACCTTTGTACATCCTTCTGGGAGGATGGAGCGGGCCATTCCAAGATGGCCGTCACCTTCCTGGGATCCATCGATATGCCTTCTTGGGAGAGGATGTAACCTAAGTAAGGGACAGAGGAGGTCTTGAATACACACTTCTCGGGTTTGACCAGGAGGTGTTGGGATTGAAGACGTAGAAGGACCATCTTCAAATGCTGGGCATGTTCTTGGGGAGACGGTGAAAATACCAAGATGTCATCGAGGTAAACTATAGTGTTCACATACAACAGATCGGAAAACAGGCGGTCCATAAACCGTTGAAAAATTGCCGGGGCATTGACCAACCCGAAAGGCATGACCTTGTACTCAAATAAACCATAGGGGGTTCTGAAAGCGGTCTTCCATTCATCCCCTGTTCTTATGCGTAGCAGATGGTAGGCACTCTGTAGATCTAATTTCGAAAAGATGGTGGCTCCTTGAACGGCCTCCAAAATGTCGGAAATTAAGGGCATGGGATAGCGGTCACGAACGGTGACCCTATTAAGGCCCCTATAATCTATACAAGGCCGTAGCTCAGCTGAATCCCGTTTCGGTATGAAAAAAAGAGGGGCTCCGGCTGGGGATTTCGAAGGCTGGATGAGCCCATTGGTAAGATGAGAATCCAGGTAGGTGCGTAGGACCTTCTTTTCTGTGATGGATAAAGAAAACATGCGGCCGAAGGGCACCAATGCATCTGGTACCAACTCTATGGCACAATCCTCCGGACGATGTGGGGGTAATTCCAAAACCGGATTGTTACTAAATACTTCCCGGAATTCAGCCAACTCAGTGGGTATACTACAAATGTCACATACTTCCTTGCGTTCGGAAATCAAAATCTGCACCGTCTCTTTTGGAATACGTGACAAACAACTCTGTCTACAGTATTCCGACTCAAAGGCCATGGTGTTTCGGGTCCAATCGATGGCTGGATTGTGTTTCCTAAGCCAGGGGATACCCAGGATGATGGGGAAATGGGCGGCCCGAATGAGATCGAACTGTAATTGTTCCATGTGTTGGAGTATAAGTACCTTGAGAAGTTCAGTAGAGTGGGTTATGGGACCTGAAGACAAGGGTGATCCGTCCACACTTTCCACTTTTTGTATGTCTTCACGTTTCTGTAGGGTGAGTCCTTGTTGGTGTGCCCACTGGGTGTCCATGAACACGCCTGCGGCACCGCTATCCAAAAGGGCCATGGTATGAAGTACTGAGGTGGGAGTTTCCAGTCGGATGGCCACTATCATGAGACGCGAGTCCATGGTGTCTGGGGGTGAAGAGATGGTTACCGTGACATAGGGACTTGGGGTTAGACCTCGGAGACTCGTCCCCATTAGTTCCGAGGTAGGTCGTTTCCCGTCTTCCTAGGGGGTACATCCGGACAGCTACGAAGCAGGTGTGTATTTGAACCACAATACATACAGAGGCCCGACTCTCTTCGTCTTCTTCTCTCATCTGAAGTTAAGGGCGCTCGAGCCGCCCCTATCTGCATTGGTTCTTCCCTTTGACTTCAGGATGGCAACATAGGCAGGGAGGAGGCACCAGGAGTGTGGGGCACGGGAGGCTTATGCTTTCTTCGTTCCACCCTTCGTTCATTCAGCCGGTAATCGATCTGGAGCACAAGAGACATCAGATCCGACAGGGTGGTAGGTCGGACTATGCGGGCTAGTTCGTCCTTGATCTCCTCCTTGAGACCACGACGAAATATGGTATATTGAGCCCGTTCTGGCCAACCTGCTTCAGTAGCAAGTCTCTTGAAAGTTGAAATGTACGTAAGTAGATCACTAGAGCCTTGTTGGACGTCTAGGAGTTCTTCTGCGGCTACATGCGTGATCTCGGTCTGCTCAAAGGTTTGTCTAAGCCGAATCAAGAAAGCCCCATAATCATGGGTGACGGGATCATTGTTTAAGACTTGCGGGGTTGCCCAGGCTAGGGCATTTCCAGTCATGTTGGATACCATAAATCCGACTTTGGTATGATCTGAAGAAAAGGTCTGGGGGCGGAATGCAAAATAAATGGAGCATGCTTCCATAAATTCTTTTAACTTCTTGGGGTTCCCGTCATATTTGCCTGAAGACAGGATCATAGGGGATAAGTCCATCTCACGCGTCTCTCGTGTAGCGATCATCTGTCTTAAGGCAGTGTTGTCCGCTTTAACATTCTGCAGTTCAACATTCATAGCCTGAACCGCATTAATGAGTTCTTGGATCTGTTCGGGAGTGGCCATTGCTACACTCGGGCGTTGCAAACTATCAGGCTCGGGCTGTAATGGTTCCAATTCCTGATCCCCCTGCTCCCAATCCTCCTCCTCACCTGGTTTGGATTCCGGTTTTGCTCCGAACCTCTTCCTCCACAGTGTCTTTTCTTTGCTGTGCAGATAAGGCCTGCCGCGAGAGGAAGCCACCCTGAACCCGTTATTAGGAGGTCCAGGAGGGGCACTCCTTCCGCAGCAGGCCGGTCCGGGGAAAAAGCCTTACGGCATAAAAAACCCCTGTCTTGTTGGATGGTAGAGGAGAACTGCAGGAATCCGAGGGTTCCGGTGGAGTAGTTCCTTGGTCGTTCCAGCGGACGTGCACTGGGCGGTATAAGTACGTTGAAGTCATACAGCAAATAAATGCGGAGATAAGATGGGGGAGTAGACAGAAGAAGAGAGAGGAGCACTAGAGCAACATTAGCAAGGCGGAAAGCGGGAAGGGTGGAAAGGAAGCAAGAGCCAGAGGAAAAAACAGCGTGTTAACCCGAAAGCCTAAACGCGAAGGGTTGCAACGCGTCGGCTTCCGGGTTGAACGCAAAGAAATAGGCTTGCGACGGCGTACTCCGAAAAAACTAGACCGTCACAGTACGGTGGATGGGAACGTGGCGGCAATATCAATGGCGGCTCATGCGCCAAGCGGGCCACAACCGCCAGCTTCCTCGGTTCGTGACAGTCGCATCCACACTTCTGGCATGATTCACCAGCTCTCCCGCCCCTGTCACGGAGGCCGGATCCCGGTCTTCTGACACCTCTGCCACCACGCCACATGGCACATACCTCCTCAGTCTTTACCGGGCGTGAGCCAGCTTCCATCCTGGACACCCGGGCCTCGGACACTTCATGGCAGCGCCCCAGCTCCAGGATGTGGGCAAGCATGGTACCGGGTTCCCTCAACACCTGGCGTCTCAGTTTACCTGATGAACACACCTGAATGAGCATGGTCCTGATCATGTCCTCCGCATCGCCCCATGCACATGCCAACGATAGGCATCTGAGATGGCCATAGAAGGTTTCCAATGTCTCAACCTTCTTCTGCCGTGCTGAGAGCATCACAAACCTCTCGTAGTCAGCATTTGCGAGGGGGAGAAAATGATCTTGAAGCGCAGTCGTAGCTGCCGCATAGGAGGTGTCAGCTGGTCGGAGGGACTCGAAGATTTCATGCACCACAGGTCCGGCCACATACAGCAGGGTGGCAAGTTTGCTGTCATCATCCGTCTCCATCGTGGTCCGGAAATACATGTCCAGACGGTCCACCCACCTTTTCCATCTGGGCCCCAGGGTGGATGGTGGGCCTGAGACATCGAACTCCATGATGGGCTGCACTGCCGCCGGGGCCCTCATCTGCGCCATGCCTGGAGGGGGCTGCTGCACAACCGGCTGTGCTACTGGTGGAGCCTGAGGCAGTTGCTGAGCCTGAGGCTGCGCTTGATGTTGTGGCTGGGCTTGAGGCTGCTGCAGGTCCGCGGGCTGTCCACCGTCCTGGTCATCAGGCACATTCATGGGTTAGAGTGCACAGGCACCCCCAGCGTGACTTTTGGGGGCCACAACTCACCCCCACCACCACAGTTCAATCACCTCCAGGGTCTTGATTCCCACCAGTCCAGACACACACAGGCAAACGAAGTCCAGACCTGGCGATGATGATTATGATAATGATGATAGGTGGCAGAACTCCGGACCAGCAGTGTGCCTCACACACATACAAAGCAGCTGGGTATGATGAAGAAGAGAACAATGAAGATGGGAGTCCTCAGCTGCCCAGTGCTGTGTCCCAGCATGGATTTCCCATATATTGAGCCAGGGAGGTCTAATGGCTAAGCAGGCCTAGGCATCCTACCCCTTCTCCTTGCCTTCACTCGACGTAGTAGGCCCAAAAATCAAAGAAAATTCCAAATCTGGACATGTATGTGCAGGTTTGCCTGCCTGCAATCAGTTTTCCCAAAAATTAGGCATGGATGCCCCTCACAGGTCCAACCGGAGCCCTGCGAGTATCCACTGCCTGAAATTCAAAATGGCCACCTGCCACGTGGTATCTGCACGGCCTATGGCGTGAAACGAAAAAACTTCAAAGATCTCCGTTTCGGGATAAAAAATTGAAGGAACTTTCACCGCCGGGCCCAGGCATTACACCGACCTCGTTCTCACTGTTGGGAGTCTGTAAGAACCCCCAGAAGCGATGCCTGTAAGCTCCCCAGCACCACAGACTGACACCGACATGTCTGCACAGCTCAGGCTTCCCGGTTGCACTGTCGCGGCCGGGAACGCCCCCTTTATTTATAATGCACGCGGCGGTGTGCACCGTCACGCCGCAGCGTGCGCGTCCCTTAAGGGGGCAACACCACAGATACCCCATATGGAATGGAAATAAATTACAAAGTAATACTATTTTGCGATTTAAATTAACATGTGTGGCATTAACTGCTGACCTGCACTGCACCCTCAAGGAGCATATCAGTGAAGAGAGTCCCCGCTGGTCACCCTGTGCATTCCTGTATACCCTGTGAATCCTGCTTATTGATGGCTGAAGTCAGAGCCAGCCTGATGCTGTTGGTTCCACTGCAGGGATTGCTGTCTCCAGATATCCCACAGTGCACCTTGCCAGTTTTCTAATGCAATGTGGCATCCTAAGATAGAGGACGGTCGAGCAAATGACCTCATTGGTCCGAAGATGACTGAACTGTAAGCAACATTTGGTTTGTACCCAGGTGAGCATGCATGGAATGTGTTTCCTGTCCATTTTCCACTGCACATTGCATCTGCGTCTGATGGTTTTACCTATCCCGCGTTATCTTAACAGAACACTGAAGAGTTCTCATTCTGTGCAAAATGCCCATACATTTCTCCCAATTCTATAGCACTGAACAGGGAACTGTTGTTATTGGACCTTTCCTGAGGTAGTGGGAGGGGGTGTGTTGGGGGTTTGGGTCCAGCGATGAGAGGGTTGTGTATATGTAGACTCTTTTGACAAACGCACATCAAGAGGTTATATGAAGGACGGAACAATACACATGCCAGCTTATCATGGGTAATTCTATTCCAGCATTCTCTTTGATCTCCCTGAGGATCTCGCTAAGCATACACGTTTAGAAAACAAGAAAGGTGTCCAAAACGTTTTAATCCATTGTATTATGTTGATCTGGTACTGTATTTATAGAAAATGTAGCTTTTTTCCTAAATAAAGTTTATTCTGATTCTGAATAAAGGGGTCATAGTTTCTTACATCAAACATCGACAGCGCTGATATGACCCATGCATCGCCCATGTGAGAGTTCATTAGCAAAGGACTCTGGATATGCAGATGCACTGTTCAGATATCTGCATACCCAGAGTCCATCATAAACGTACCATTACACACTGACTAGTGCAAGAATAGGACCTTCCTCTCAGTAAATCTACACGACTGAGGCCGTGCAGTGACCTGGGAATAATGTCATGTGGTCTCTCAAGTTTGCAGACATACGTGTTTGCTGGAAATATAACTTTCTGTTTAGTGCATTCCACCTAATGATGTTTCAGAAAACTGGAAAACACAGATTAACACTTTTTAAACCATCTTGGAGAAGGTGTTAAATCCTTCTACCCTCTGCTGAATGAGCTGCCTAGCATTTGGATTTCCAGATCCCTATTCACATTTCTACACACCCAAGGCATACATTTCTGAGACGTTCTGAATGGCTATTAAAGGTTTATTTCCCACCATAATCAAAGCCCAAGAGGGTGTCTTTTGAAATTTAAGGAAACGAGGAATGAGCTCGTGGTTTGGACTACAAATGTCGTGATTCTTCACTACTGACATGCTGGGTAGGGTTGATGGGAGTTGAAGTCTGAAACAGCTGGGGGATCACATAATGAGTAAACCATAAGCTAGTGGGTAAGGGGAAACTTGTTGAACAGAAATGTTTTATTTCTCATGTTACATGAATGTGGAAAGGTTGGAGATCTAGAGTAGTACGCAGTCTCACCCAATGATTTCAATCTTAATCCGAAATAAAATGACAAATTATTGATTGGCATCCATGTACGTGCAGCCAGACTGCCCTCTCTCAAAAGAACTCTCTATGCTGTTCAATAATTAAGTGCAAAGACAAATGTGGGGAGTAACTGGGTCTGTGTGCTTTCAGTGGGCGTGGATGCGGGCATACTACGTAAAGCTGGAGACTCTAAAGGGATGCTTTAAAGGACACATCCCAAATAAACATTCTTTTATGGCGTGTTAGTGATCACCACATTTTTCATCCCGCACAAGAGTTGGCTGAACATTGTAAAAAAAAATTAACAAAAACTTGTAACAAGTTTGAAAGGGCCATGTTTGCCAAATAAACACACCTATCGACTAAGGGCAACAGCAGCATCCCACAACACACTGAATGCTGTACCCCTGTGGGAGGAGTCAACACACAGGTGGGCTTTTCTGCTCCATTGCTACCCGAATAACCCTGCTGCTTTTCAGGTAAATCCCCCCGCACCTCCCTTTTTGGCCCCCACCCCCTTCTCCTCCGGGTACCCCTAGCTAGTATTGTCAATGGTGAAGGATCATTGAAGTCTTGGGGCAAAATATCTGAAAAGCCAAAGTATGCAGAGCAAGGCCAGGCTGCAGCTCCTGAACCTGTGGCCTGCAGGAATTACACATAAATGTGTGCTAAAATCGCATTGGTCCAGTGGTCTCCATTATCAGGCTGAGATCGGAGTCACCTGAGCAAAGCCCGCAATTGTTGAATGCACATATTCACCTCCGATGTGATGGTTATTCAGGAGTAAATGTGCATGCCCAAAAAAGAGACAGGAAAGAATCGATGCACACAGGACTGCGGCTTCAAAGGCTGACTGGCCTATCAGAAGAGCTGGATATTTACTGACAGGTCAGTGCCTCTGAAATGACAACAGGGCTGAGGCAAAATCAGTGAAATGTCGGGTCTGGCGGGATAGGTTCTACTCTGGCCCCACTGGAAATCTAGGTCATTGCAAGTGTGAAAACGACTTGAACTTTAACAACAATCAGCATAAGAAACGTTACCTCATATAGTTCCAAGGGAAAATTGCAAGCCTGAAAGAAAAGAAAAAAAGTTATTAAGTAAAAACCATGTGAAATAAAATGAATCACGCTGAATGCGCTGTGCCAATTAATCGCATACAGACTGGGAGAGATTGAGAGAAGGGAAAGCGGTGAGAGAGGCAATAGTTCCAAAGAAATGCTATAGGCAGAGAATCAAGCAAGTGAATAATAACGTAGACTGAGATTGAGGAAAAGAGAAAAGGCCAAGAGAGAGGATTAGTGTTTAATATAGGTGGAGAGAGTGAAAAAACGAGACAAGAAAGAGAACTAGGGTCTGTGTGTGTGTTTGCGCATGACTACTGAATAAAACTCACCTCGTAAACACACAGATAGGGAAAAGTGAGCTAGAGAGTGCGGCAAGAGAAAGAAAACCATCACTGAGCTACAGAAAATCAGAGAACGTCTCAGAGGCGGTAGAAAAAGAGAGCAAAGCAGCAGAAGAGTGGAAGTAAAGAACAGAAAGAGGAAGAGAAGGAAAGGAAATATAGAAATGGAGAGGGTGAAGAAGAGCAAGAGAAAGATAGGATGTTCACAAGAGGAACAGAAAGAGGAAAAGAGAGCTAAAGAAAGCATGAGCCATTATTGTGAGGCGAGTTGTCCACTCACTAACTGACATCTGTATGTCCACTGCTATCACTTGTCTATCCTATTCTTCCTATCATTTCCTGAAAACATTTTGTAACTTCTTTTTTTCAACTCCCACCTTTTCAAACTTTGAACCATGTAAGGTGCTCTGAGAACCTCTGGGTAGGCCCAGCGCTAAAGAAGAATTCCAATAAAAAAAAAAAAATCTCTGTTCCTCAATGCTAACACTGGAAGTACATGAAGAGACCGGCAGGTCCAGAATGGCAAAGACACATTTATGAGAGTGTGGCACCCTTTCTAACAGAGGCCCAGATTACCAGCTTTGACAGAACTGCACTCCCAGAATGATATACCGCTCATACAGGGGCATCTGGAGAGTGCCAGAAAATCTCTCTGCCGTTTTAAAGCCTAAAATGGCAAATGGCCTATATATTCAGGGTTCTCAGACCCTATCTTGTGCTAAGCATAAAACGAGCACGTGCCCCTGGCAGTGATCAGTAACGGTGGCCGCCATTATATGGAGACCCTGCTGGTGTGCCTACAAGGAGCGGTGAAATCCTGGAGTGGATTTTCGGCTCTGTTGTCGCTTCATCTGAGGAAACAAACCCAAAACAACCCATCGCCGGGAACTCTGTGTTAGTGCTTCCTCTGCATGTTTTACCACCACCAGGGTCATTGAAAAGAGTTTGTGTCACTTCTAAGCCCCCTCGGCTTACAGATTCTACCAGAATTCAGAACAGCAAGAGTTAGGGCCGTTCCGCTGCATATGAATGCGGCAGAAATGTTCACTTGAATTCCTAAGGCAGCATTTTACCCGTCCAATTGCAAATCCAACGAATGCTACATAAAAATCCCTCTGGAATGCAGAGAAAGTAACATTTTTGCTTTTTAAAATATGTCAGAAATAAGAGGAAAATATTCCCAATTGAAGTATTCCAGAACAATGAGTTTTGTAAGATTATAGCCATATTTTCTCTTAAATGTTAATTTCTATCAGTTATTGGTTTGGGGCATTCCATTAACAAGGACCTATCTGCTCAAAATGTCCATCTGTATCAGAATGTCCTATTCAGAAATTCTTCTTGGCATATTATTATTATTTATTTTTTTAAGCTTATGTTTAAGCTATGAAATTCAGAACAGAATTTAGAATTTCTAGGAAGATTATTCCACTGGAAAAACAAAATCCAAAAAATCCGACTTGTAAAACGGCCCTGCTAGCAATGAAACATCAACACACTTCTTAATCCCTCCACTTCAACCGAGTTTGGATTCTACACACTGGGAAAGCTGGCCGTATACCAGTCAAAGACAGGACATGAACAGTAGACCTGTATGCTCTAGGAGCGTCTTGCCTCCACAAATCCTCTTGAAAAATAACAGAAAAAGCCATTCAAAGTAATCTCAATAACAGTGCATTTGGGCTGCGGAATAAATTCTATGACCAAGTCTTCTCTGGGAACTTGCTCCCAATCAACTGAGTGTAGAGTAAGGTATACCTCAAACTTTTGGCGCAGTGCAAGATCCTCGTCGTCATCCGCTACTGGGACATTGTAATACTCTCCTTCTTCTTGATTCAGTAACTTGTACCTGAGAGGAACATGGTGGTGTGGGCCAACAGACGAAACAGTGCAGGGCGATTTGGTAGGGGAGAAACAGCGCATGAGGGTGATAAGGAAATGCACAACAGAGCATAAACAGACCAGATAAGAGAAATAAAGTGAATGGAAAGGACACACAACATAGGTGGTTAGGAGAAGGAAGGGGGCAAAGAGGGACAAGAAGCCGTAGAAGGATGAGAAAGAGGAATGATGCGAAATGGTAACAACCCAAAAGAGAAGTATTGGAGGAAAACGGGGAGCCAACCAGTTAAAGAACACGAGGCAGAGGGAAAGTGTAAGGAAGACACAAGGTACATGGCCAGAATTCACAACAGCAAAGAAACACACACACATTTTGAGGGAGAGAGAGGAACAGACACAGAACACACGCCGGGGAGGAACGGGCAAAGACACAAATACCCAAAGAGATGAACGTAGGAAAATAAAGAGAGAGAGTAAGAGATCTGCTGTGCAGGGTATTGCAGACAAACTGGTGCTTATACTCCTTGCCCTGTAAAATCATTGCAATACAATCAGAATGACAGCCATGTGGGTGCCGATGTGTGCCGTTCTGTGGTTAGCTCTGGTAATGAATTACATGTCAGAAATGTGTAACATGGCAAAGCACAGTTATCCTCACATATTACTTTCTCGAAGTGGGGCTCAGGTGGGACATCAGGAAATGTTGGGAACACGGTGAAATAACATTGTCAAGGTTTAGATCTGAGGAAATAATCTTAAACAAAGAAACACACGACACTAAAGGCCACTAGTTTCTCTGAGTCGCTCAACAGCCCCCAGTGACCATCCTAGGATTTAAGTGGCTAGTGTACTTTCAATGATCAGGAAGGAGAGAGTTGTTGTTTTGGGGTAACACATGGGCTCGTTTAATGGCCCAGCAGGCCTCAAGCTGGCTGAACAATGTGGGGGCTGTGATAGGGATGAGTGGGGTCTTCTGGGGATTGTGTCATACACGTTAAAAATGACAGATGTGCTGCGTAAATGTTAATAAAACTTAATATGGAGAAAAAAAATGACAGATGTGAATGACTGTCACATTTCACTTCCTAAAACGACATGAATTTGAGTAAAGTTAGAAAAGTTGTGAAAGTGATACTCCTTGACATTTCCCCAAAATATTGTACACAAATGACACTGCATGTTAACGTTTATTTTATTGCAGGTAACTATTCCATCTTGCTCACTCCATAGAAACTGTATAGCTCTTTAGTTAACGATTCCAAACTTTTTTCAAACTGTATTATATGTATTGTTTCCAAAAAGATTGAGCTTGTTTATCGAACACTTCTAAATTAACTGTTATACACGTTTTTCTTTTTTTCTAGTTATTCCAATATGTTTCCACCAATTTCCCTCTGAGTGAAACATTCCTGCCCATTCAATAGCACTAACTAACAGTTTCTGTGAAAGTGTATCTAGTCTGCCCAGAAACATTTCCCCGACAGCACAGATCACGCCTCGGCACTGCAGGAGCCAGAGGAGGCGGATACTCACCAGCAATTGACGTTGTTCTTCAAGAGCTCCGAGATTCCAAACGAGATGGACCCCATGAAGTCATTTCGAGTGGTACGGTCCCAGTCCCAAACCTCTATGGAAAGGCGCCGATCAATGTCACCCGGTCTCAGGGTGCTAAAAAAAAAAAGATGTCCCGCAAACAGGTAAAACATTATCCAGGCCACAGTTGACTTCATGTCCTTTTAACAAATTCAGATGTCTTTAGATTCATTTACAGCCTTCTGGAATGCAATTTGTGACCAGTGAAAAACGTATCTATAATGGTATAGTGAATTTTTGATAATTATAATTATAATTTGATTATAATGGTATAGTGAATGGTATAATGAATAGTGAAGGGTTAAGTGATTTGAAGATTTAAGATGGATACATTAATCCAGACTAACTAGTTTACAGTTAGCAAACTAAATCAAACTATGTTCCTCCCTGGTCGGATGGCTAGAAGGGCCAGGGTTCCGTGGCCACTGCATACTAAAGACATCCTATGCAGTGTCCTGATCTATATAATTTCAGGATTGAATTGAGAACCAGCTGCACCCAGCGTGTGGTGAAAGGGATGGTGTTGAGGGACACCAGATCTGTACATGGGAAACCCTCTTGTGGCACCCCATGCCATACAGTGGTGCACTGGGAACATGGCTGCCACTTATGAACTCTTGTCAAAGCAAGCAGTGACTGGAATGGGCCGTATTTCTTTGGGCACACTGGGGTGATGGTCTGAATTAGGCTTCAGGTGCATTTTTAGAACATGGGCAGGTAGGGAGCCAGCACATAAGAAAAACAGCTTTATTTCTACAGTGTATAGAAGGTTGGAGTTACTCTTTTTTAAATTGTGTTTTTAATGACGACTCCTCCTTCTTACAAATTCTGATATGAAACACCAAATTGGCAATACAGGCTACGCCTCCAACCGCACCCGAGCTTCAACGCTCACCCAAATACCTGTGCCCAAGACTAAATCCAGTGCTATAAACACTCCTAATCCTACACTTACCAAAGAGGAAACTAATGACCATTCCTATAAAGGAGCACTTCTCAATGCCAGGTCACTAGTTGCACATGCCCTTGAGATAGCTGATCTAATCACTGAGAATAACCTGGACTTCATTGCTATAACTGAAACCTGGCTACACCAGGCAGCAGGCCCATCACTTATGTTAGCCATACCTGACGGCTACACTATATGCAGACAAGACCGAGAGGGCACCCGCGGAGGCGGAATTGCCATTATCTCTAAATCAAGCCTCTCACTAAGACTAGCCCCTGCACTAACGCTACAATCCTGTGAAGCCCTCACTGCTAAACTCCTTATAAATAATAATCAATCCCTAACTATTCACCTAATCTATAGACCTCCAGGCCCGCTTGGGACCTTCGAAGAGGATCTACACAAGTTACTAACCCTCAATGCTAAAACCACCTCTCAATTGCTGGTATTAGGGGATTTTAACTTAGGATTTAACGACAAAACAGATGTGCATGCCGCGACCATCGCCCAAGCTATTAATTCCCTAGGCTTCTTCCAAAAAGTCAACAACCCTACCCATACAAAAGGTAGAATATTAGACTGGATCGCTGACTCTAACTGTACTACAGTCATCTCCTCTATCTCGGCTTTATCATGGTCTGACCACTCATTAGTGTCCTTTGACCTCCTAACCTCCCAACCATCCGCTACAGTCGTCCCCATGGCACCTTCATGCCCCACAAGAAACAAAAAGATTATGACAATAGATAATGTCATACCTGCTATTCTTCCAACCTTAAACGCCTTGCCTGACAATCTAGACCCCGGCACTTTAGTTCACGAGTATAACAAAATTATGACTGATACCTTGGACAAAATTGCCCCACTT
Organism: Ambystoma mexicanum; assembly: GCF_040938575.1. Lineage (NCBI taxonomy): Eukaryota > Metazoa > Chordata > Amphibia > Caudata > Ambystomatidae > Ambystoma > Ambystoma mexicanum. Next base: position 210,067,051 of record NC_090922.1, on the reverse strand, counting down.
AAAATGCGCACAAGTAAACCCAAAGCCCATCTAAATAAATGGTTCACACCCGAACTCAAGGCCTTACGCCTCACCAAAAGAAAATATGAATCCAACTGGAAAATATGTGCAACTGCTGAGAACAAGGCTAACCTAATATCTATCTCCCGTCAATACAAAAACGCAGTCTGTCTGGCTAAGAAAAACTCATACAACGATCGTATCGCCAATTCTAAATCAAGCATGAAGGAACTCTTCTCCATCCTAAAGGAACTTGAGTCACCTATTGCCATACCAGACACTTGCACTAAAGATCAGACCTGGTGTTCTGACATCCAATATGCTCTATCTAATAAAATCACTACCCTCCAAAACAAAATTCAACTGAAAAAAGACTCGCTTAAACTCCCTACACTGTCACCACCTAAGGCGATCCACATGCCTCAACATACCAAATTTTCCTTCACCAAAACTTCCACACTTGAGATTGAAAAAATTATCCTCACCCTCAAACCATCCAACTGCAAAGGTGACATCTGCCCAGCACAGCTAATAAAAGACGCTGCCAGAGACCTATCACCATTTATCTCCAAACTGGTCAATGCATCCTTCTCTACAGGCATCATCCCAGCTAATCTAAAACAATCCTGGGTGCTCCCGTTGCTTAAAAAGCAAACTCTAGATCCTCTTATCCCCACCAATTACCGCCCAATCACCACAGTTCCGTTTCTGCTAAAGATCCTGGACAAAGTGGCCTATATACAGATTCAAAACTACCTTGAACTGCACAAACTACTAGGAACTAGACAATCTGGCTTCCGCCCACTACACGGAACGGAAACAGCCCTGATTGACTTAAAGGCCCAAATAGACGAACTGAGAGATCAGGGCAAGACAGCCCTCCTCCTCCTACTAGATCTCTCAGCTGCGTTTGATCTTGTGGACCACAAAGTCCTCTGCAAACACCTGGACGTTGCCGCTCACTTCTCCACCCAAGCCATCAGTTGGATAGAATCCTTTCTAAGTGAGAGAACTATGAGAGTCTTTTCCCCTTCGGCAGCAGCTGACCCTATACCTATTACTTGTGGAGTCCCTCAGGGATCCTGCGTCTCTCCGACCCTCTACAATATATTCACCAAACCTCTGTTCGACGATCTGGACAATCTCGGTATCACCTACACTAACTATGCAGATGATACACAGATTCTCTTCCCACTTTCTGGGGATCACAGCAGGGATGGGGAGTTGGTGAATAGAGTGTATCTCATCATTCAGGCATGGATGGCCACTCACGGTCTTTGCCTGAATGATGATAAGACAGAGTTGATCATTCTGGGCACACAAGCTAATATTAACAAATTGGGCCCGGATTACTCAGCCTTCAGCATAGACGGAAATGCCATTAAAGTCTCGAGGGAAGTAAAGACACTTGGTTTCTATCTCGACTCTACCCTGTCCTTCACTAAACAGGTAAACTCCCTAGCCTCCACTACTGCCTACACTTGTAAATTGATCAGAGCAGGCAAGCCCTTCCTGTCCAATACCAGCTGCCTAATCCTGGCTAGAGCCTTAATTCTTTCCCGACTAGACTACTGTAATGCCCTATACAGTAGCGCCAATAAAGCCACTACCCTAAGACTTCAAATTCTACAAAATAATGCTCTCAGAGCTGCATTAGGAATAAAAAAGAGGGAGCATATCTCCTCGACTAGGCGGCAACATAAATGGCTCTCTACGGAGAATAAAATCCAGCTAAAAATGATATCATTAACCCATAAGGCCTTAAATAATGCAGCTCCCAGCTACTTAATGGACAAAATAAAAAGAAAAACTTCTAATAGACCCATGAGAATCGCCAATTCCAATTGTTTGGCAGTACCTAGATTCAGACTCGCCAAAATTGGTGGCGCCTGCTTCCCTGTGAAAGCTGCTAACCTGTGGAACGCCCTGCCACCTAACCTAAGAGCTGACCAACCCTTCCCCCATTTCAGAAGGAACCTTATCAAACACATTATCGCCAACAACGACTTAACACCCGAACACTCACAAGTGTAGTCCGACCCAATGCACCCTGACGTGACATCAACCTTTATGCTTATTACCGCAAATCCTGTATGTTGCTAACTGTACATTCATGTAAATACGGCAAATCTTTATCTGTACATTCTTGTAACTTGTGCAATATGGTGTAATATTGTAAATTCATTTATATAACATTGTAACATTGTAAGCTTCGCATATACTTGTTGCTGCGCCCGGTAACCTAAGGGTCTGGTGCGCAATATAAATAAATAAACAAACAAACAAACAAACAAAATGATTTTTGAAATAATATAAAACAACGCCAATTACATACTCGAAGAACAGAATGCAAAATATATCAGTCAAGATAATCAAAACGAACCGTGTGCGACTACATACTAAACAAAACATTGTCCATCTCCATACAATTTAAACAGATAGACATAATCCAACATAGACACATACAAGTCTCTACCATTGGAATCCCATTTGTCCCATATTTTCCTATATTTCTGGGGCAGCCCCAGTATCTATTTAACCGCTTGTCCATTAGCATACAGTTATCCATATCACATTCCCATGTAGACAATGTCGGAGGTGTACGCAGCCGCCATGTTATTGCAATGTTACTTTTCGTGAAAGCCATGCAGTCGACACGAGGAGTTGTTTGTATCGAGAGAAGGTAGAGAAGGAAGAGTCACCCCCAATATCTAACAAACAGAGTTTTGGATCAGTGGACAGTTTTTGGGCAAATACCATTGGTGAACGCATAAAGAAAGTTTGCCAACAAGTTTGTATCACCGATCATTGCCATATTAAATGGTAGAAGAAACCCCATGATACCTGACAGCACACGCAGTCCAGAGACACAGCATGGTCACACTTAAAAAGGAAATTGAGGGCATTGTAAACCAAATGGAACATTTTCAGTTGGACCAGTCTGGGTCATTCTGGGATTGCTATCTCAAGTGGGAGCATGAGGGCCTCCCGCCAGTCCTCCGTTTATAGTGGGCCAACATCGATTTCCCATTTTTTCTTAAGGTTTCAGAGGGAGTGAGGCTCAAAAGAGAGAGTAACCTAGTCAAATTTGAGAATAATCTGGTAGAGTGGAGAAATGGCTTACCTACGGATCAAGTCTGCCTTTATATGAGCTTCTAGGGGCGACAGGGCAGGGAAATCAAGCCCATCCCAGAACTGCATAGACATAGCAAGTTTGAACTACATATGCAAGAATCGATCATAAGTCACCAATGACAACCGTTGTAGCAGCTCGAAGGGCATCATGCGACTCTCAGTAATCACATTCTGCGACTTACAGATGTGCTTAATCGCCCATCGTCTGGTAAAACTCAATTTCTGGATCTCGGGGAGATCCTTATTATCCCAAAAGTGAGCCTTCAAAGAGACCACTCCCCGCTATCCCAAAACCTTGGTGACTGACCGGTACAAGCGAACAACCTGTTGCAATGCCAATGGCAAGCTACTGAGTGGATTGCCCCAGTACAATGTCTGCAGTGGATCCTCTTCTATAAGCCAAGATTGTTTGAGATCTATATGTGGGATGGAGTGATTGCTATGTAGCCACTCATTAGCAATAGTCAATTGGGAAGCCCAATAATAGTTTTGGATATTTGAGAGGTCAATCCCTCCCACCAAGACCAACATACTATTATTTGGGAAGGACCATCCTATTGAACACAGCTGCACGGCCCAGCAGTGAAAGTGGGACAGCCCCAGAATGTAATAACCGCAGCAAAGTTCCTTGTGATGAGAATCAATTTAAAGTTGAGGAAGGTTTGAGAGTTACAATATATTCGAATACAGAGATACAAAAAAAGATTTGGTGACTGGTGGGATTGATTCCGTCCCACCCTGCACCAGAAACAGAATAGATTTGTTTCAATTTACACAGAGACCCCTATTTTGATCAAAAATCCATAGTATTTATAACACTATGGGATAACAAAAGCGTGGTTTCTCACAAAAAAGGATAAGGTCATCCGTTTAAAGCGACACTTGATCTTCTCGACTGAATGGTCAGACAAATCCCTCCCACAAGGGGTCTCCTCTTAACCATATCACTAGCAGTTCTATAGCAAGAAGGAAAACCAGCCGCGAGAGAGGACACTCTTGGCGCATCCCCCGTTCGAACGGGGAAGAGCACCCCATTTACCCTAAATACTGCCTGCGGATGTTCATATAGCAACTTAACCCACCCACAGTAAGAAGAATTCTCTGAACCCCATCCTCATTGAGACAGCCCACAAGAATTCCCAACAGACCAAGTCAAATGCTTTCTCGAAGTCGATTGCTACCATGGCAAGTGGGTTGTCAAGGGAATCGGCTCTGTCCAGAGCAAGAGGTCTGGCAGAAATACACTTTCTTCCAGATGTACCAATGAGGGCAGCACAGTCATCAACCAGGATGCAAGCATTTTCACCACCACTTTTGCTTTGGCATTAATCAATAGGATCAGCATGTATGAGGAACAGCATTCCGGTGGTTTGCCTGTCTTGTGACCTGTTGTAGGTTTGGGGCTAATACCCCTCTATCCCTGCGAGCCTGGAACATCAAAAGCATCTCTTTCCCATTTGTTTCCACAGTTCAGCTTTAAATACAATGGGCCCCGAGAGTTACCAGTCTGGAAGGAGTCAGGGGCTGCCAGCAGTTCTTATTGCGTATTATTGGAGCCCAAGGCCTTCCTTTGAAGGGCCAAAATAGTGGGTGATGGGATTTCCTCCAATAGGTCAGACTGATTCAGTCCTGAGGATTCACTAATTTCCTCATCCCTCAATTTCGTGTCTTGTCCCTCAATGTTTATGGCATGCACAAAAGTTGAGGAAGAATCCTGATTCTCCAACCAAGCCAACATCTTCCCAGCCTTGTATCCGAGCTTGAGATGCCAGAGGGGATTGCCAAACAATATCTGTCACGCAGTTACGGTAAGAGTCCCTAGCTTGCAATAGCAATCTCTGTGTCTAAGGGGAATGGCCAACAACAAAGCGAGATTCCAAAGGCGACACCTCTAGCAATACAAGATTTGCCAGACTATCCCTTTCACATGCCGCAAGGACTGAGATAGCCTCCCCGAGATCACCGATTTGTAGCATCTCATACTGTAACGTGGTCATCCATTGACGTCCTATGCAGATCAAAATACCCACTAGTTTTATCTGTAATATGTTCCAAAATAGCAGGAAATCCCAAACAATATGCATTCACACACCACAGCGCACGGATATTGGTGACCGGCCCAAAGTTAGAAGGGGAATGGTCAGAGATGCCATGAGGAAGATAATGTGCATCCGAGACTCGATCGGTGTAAACATTTGGCTGAAAAAGGAGTCAATGTGCGAGAGGGATGAATGCCCTCCACAAAGGAAGGTATCACATTGACTTTAGGGGTGAAGTGCACACCATACATCAACCATACTCATGGTACATATAAAGTTGTAAAGGTTAGTTGGTGACCCCATAGCAGATACCTAATCTGTGCATGATCCATGACATCATTAAAATATTCTGCCACCATCCACCAATCAACCATGTGAGCAACAAGAAGGTCTTGTAATTCTAGAAGCAGAGCGGAACTAGGCGGTAGGGGAGCATAAACATTTATTAAATCCACCAATTCACCCTTGAGGAGGCCAGTGAGCAGAATGTACCTACCCGCTACTATCAGAAACCACAGTATTTTGCACAAAGGTGTGCGCTTGCATATCAGTATCATGACCCCCCTGGAGCAGGGGTGTAGGAGACATATAATATCTGGGGGTACAGGGGACACCTTGGGGACTTTGCTACAGACACAAACCAGAGTAAACTCTGCCAATTTGTCAATTTTTAACTAGATATTCCCTCATGTAATGCCCCCGTCCAGGAGTGCACCCTTTCCAGTGATGCAACCATTGCTGTTCGCCCCCCTACGGAAATGCCCCTTAACTCCATTTAATACCCTCTCTTCCCGAGGTGTGCCTTTGGCTGCTGGTCGCTAACCAAACTTTCATAGTCCAAGCACCTACCCATCAAGAAATTTCCTTACACAGAACTATTCCTATCGAGTATTGTCCCCGGCTGCAGTCCACAAGGACACCCTCCCCTCCTGCCCCCAGCACAAACGGGTCTTCAGGAAAATGATTCTATGATACATGAAATTATCTGAAAACTATGGAGTACTTCCTGCTCCCCCCAGGGGGCATTTACAGCACTTGTATTGTTTTCATTCACTCCCACACTAACATAGGAAGATAAGCAGGGTGAGTGTGAGTGTCTACCCCTACTGGGGTGTTTGGGAGGTGTGCACTGCAGATTTTTGAGTGCCCACTTGTTTATTTCTCACCTATAAACTGGGGATTATGCAGTAATAAAGGGACACAACCCGTAGTCTCATCCCACTCCCCCATACTACAACTAGGTTATGTTGGAATGGAGATACCCTGCCCCTGCTAGATCCCCAACCACATGTGATTTGCATGCTTTGGAATACCTGATCCTTCAGGTCAGGTGCTTGGATCGGTTGTACTTTCTCTGTAGTTGTCCAAGTCCTCCAGCTTAAACACATAACTGTGCAGTAGGTACAGCAAACCGATGAGTTGTCTTTCCTTTTGAAACCTGCTGCCTTCAGGTTAGCGGCAGATCCCTGAGGTTGTGTAACCTCTCTGGAGTCCGCAGCAGTCACTCTGCCTGCCTGAGCTATCTAAGTGGGTTTAAATTTATCAACTACAGAATATACACAACTATCTGAAGTCCGCCCATTTGTACTTCAAGGGATTTGAACCTGTAACTAACCCGTGGCACACATTTCTCCAGCAGGCATATTAGTGCTTGATACTGGGGGAGTAACCGATTTTAAACCCCCCGCCCCCTCGTTTTTGCAAACATGTAGGTACAGGCAAATGGAGACAGTGATTTTTTTCAATGATCACACATATATTTGGTCACGTTTGTTTGTGCAAGGTCACCCCACTGTGGTCAAGTGGTATGACAGAGATCATAGAAATGGGTAGGTGATTAGTCAAGGGTCAGAATGATGTTTTGGTCACTTTTTCTTTGTCCCAGTGCATGTATGGGAGAATTGGGTAGTTAGAACGAGCCCATAGCAGGGACTTTCTACCTTCCGGAAGACCATCTCTGAAAGGCTCCTGTGTTCCTTCCTGCTCCCCAGAGTGTATGTCACTGATGTGGTGCAGGATGCTTGCTAACAAGCTGAAAATCAATGTGTCAAAAACGAGGCGATCCTAGGTCAAAATAGTCTTTTTATCTGATTGCACTTGGATGGAATAAACCCAGAATTTGGGATTTTTGAGGCATGCAAAATCATGTTTGGCCCAGATTGGAATGGTTATGTTTCTTTGCCTCAAAACATTGCAGTAAATCCAACCTACCTTAGCCTACCACAGTGTGCCATCGACTGCCTGCTGAAGTTGAACCCTCTGAATAACGTTGCCCATCTTATTCTCAGATGGTCCCGCACCACTCTGTTTATTCTGTCAAGGGCACTGAGGGTGCTGGTGGGATAGTTTATTGTTTCGAAAGCATTGAGTCATGTGCACAAGACCACCCCCTTAGCACCAGGGAACCCAAAACTCTTATTAGGAAATGTGCATCCTACCTGCCTTGTCTCTCCCCTAGGCTGCGGTGGCCTGTGCATCCCCACCTTCGAGTGAGTGGCAGCAATGGCAGTTTCACTTCAACAGCAGCTAAACGCTACAACCATCTTCCACTTCAGTTCTGCACCCCGCAAATCATTTAAATTCCAATCGTTTGCAGTGGCGCCCGCTATGCACCCCTGTTGACCACCTCTAGCCAATATTGGCATGTCAGGTGCGATGTATAGCCGCATAACACATTAATAAAGTGGCCAGCCTGTACTTACTTTTTCATACAGGCAGGCAGCAATTTGTCATGACTTATGAGAGTTAAAAAGTTAGTGCCACAACAAAAATAACCCTCTCTTTTTTATTTCAAATACACAGTCGCTGTAGAACCGAACCAGCCATCTTTGTTAAATTTAAACAAACCAGGTGTGCACCCGTATCTTGAAAGAATGCAAAGGTTGAGTGGGCAACTGGGGCTCTGTAGGGAGTTTGAGAATTTAGAGGGAGACGAGACTAGGACAATGCATGCCAATGGCATAAAACAGTATCATATGCAGAGGAACAGGAACTTGTCAGAAAAGGGATTCTCTTAATCTACTTCTCACTCATTGCCATTTATTCTGCATCCCTGTAATTTATTCTGCAGCCCCAGTTATACAATTAATATTATGCAATTTATAAAGCGCAGACTATGGCACGAAGGTGTATGAAAGGTGCACATTACAAGTGCACTGCACAAAACAAAGACAGAGTGGAAATTGCCTTTGGCAGGTCAGAGTAATACCATGTTTTTTGTGTTTTTTAAGGGGTATTTTGCAAAATGACATTGCATCACACGCTTCTTACAGACCATGCACACATCTATACACTCCTCCCCCTTAGGTAGCAGAAAGCAATGCTGTGTTGTCTAAATGGGTGCAAATAAAATTGCAATTACATTGCTTTTATTTTCTTCATGCCATGAGCCTCAAGATTCTGTACTAAAAAATGTTTTCCAAATGTAGTAGTTCCCCATAATACTGGGCTTCACAAATGTCCTGAAAAACACTCAGGGAGACAATGGCCCTCATTCCGAGTTTGGAGGTAAGTACCGTCCCTTACCGGCATGGTGCAAATAGCGTGTCCGAGCTGGCAGCAGCCCGCTAATAGCGGACTATTCCGACTTTGCGGCATGAGCTTTGCGCCATGCCGGTAGGGTACCTAGCATCATTCTGCAAAAGGGCCCCCAAAAGCCCTTACCGGCATGAAGTGCACCGTAGATAGCACTACCGCCATAGTCCAAAGCGGCATTAGTGGTGGCTGTAAATAGCGGTGACCGTAATTAGCGGGCACTGCTATTTATGGTCACTGTTAAATAGCAGAACGGGAAAAGGCGTCATTGCAGAGGATCGGGAAGGAGCACAGAGGTCATCTTTAAAAACACAATCCATTGCCACCCTCACCACACAGGACCTCTGGGACTCTGGTGAACTTTCAAAAAGCACATCCTACTTTCCACCAATGCCCAAAGCACCCAAGAAGTGATCTGCCCACCTCCAAAAGGAGCGCTTCAGCCCGGATGAACTACAAATGCTCGTAGACACCCTGCATGAGCACGCAGGGATAGTGTTAAATAGCAACATGAGGAGGGAGGCAGTGTTGCGGAAAAAGGAAATATGGGCACTAGTCGGGCAGAAGGTCAGTGCAGTGGGCAACACCCCCGCATGGTCAAGGATTGCCGCAAAAGGTGGGATGGCCTGCGGCTGAGGGTGAGGAACATACTTTCGGCAAACTGTGCCCAGGCCTTGGAGACCGGAGGAGGACCAAGTTCTCCAATTAAGCTCACACCGTGGGAGGAAACATGTGCGAGCATGATAGGGCCAGAATCGATAGATGGAGTGTGGCGCCACTTCTTCTGCTGATGGAGGTGAGTTTCCAAGTAAAAACTACTAAGCCAAATGTGATGAAATTCAATGCCAATGTCTGCCCTAAGAGTGACGCCATGGTCGGCCACACACACACTCCCTGCAAAGTATGCCAAAGCAAGTGAGACACATGCCAATGCCTGGTGCAAGGCCGTAACGCACATTATACTTACCACACAAACTAGGAAATCCCATGAGGCACACATCGTGCATGACCTACATTGTGAGCATGTCACACAGCACAGTACCTGGCCAACATGAGTGACACTGACATATGGCTGCATTTACCACCCATGTATGGAATGACATGCCATTCCCAACCCAAATGCCTATTACCCACAATTGTGTGGATGTGCTATTGTACCAATGTATGTATGATGCCTATCCAAACATCACTCATGCCGTCCCTCTCTTTCACCCCCACAGGCAGTGAGCACGACAGTGAGGAGGAGGACACCACCCCTGCACAGGACAGCAATTGTCCCTCCACATCCAGGGGCCAAGCCATGGGGCACTGGGTCACAGCAAGGAAGCCAACACAGGGACACATGCACCAGCAACAACAAGGCCTGTGGAGGGCACACCACCCCCACCCCCACTACTCACTGCACTGCCTGCAGACACCTGTCCAACGCCACGGTCGGAGGAGTCCAGTGTGGCTGGGGAGGTGGCAGACACAGCCACCCTCGCAGTCGAAGACAGCCCCCATGACATCTGGGGCACCATTGAGGATGACTCAGTGGATGTTGTACACACCCCAGCTCAATTGGCATCTCCCCAGGTATCCATGAGTGACACTGTAGATACCAACACACCGGAGCAGTCTGGGCAAGAACAGACCAGGGGATATTTCAGTCCCGTAAACAGTCCCAGCGAGGTTGTGCAGGCTGGGCATGCCAGCCAGATCCCCAGCAGGCCCACTTGTGCAGCCGCAGGAGCACAGCGTGCTGACCAGCTCTCTGCCCTAATATCGGAATTTGTGCAGGAAAATCGGCAGGCCAGGGAGGAGTTGCGCGCGGATTTGAGGGCACTGGGCCAGTCCATCACTGAAAACACAAACTGCCTCTGTGAGGTGCTCGGCCGCATAGCAAATGCTTTGGAAGAAGCTCTTCCCAGCCAACAGTCTCAGCATGAGGACACACCGTCCACAAGCAACTCTACACAGACCAGCCCGCTCAGCCGGTTGCTCTGTGCACAGCGCCAACGGGACATGCCTCCCCCTGGCTCCGGGAGTGCTTAGTGACTCTACTGGCAGCCTCATGTGGGCTCCGTGGACTCTATGGGACTTGTGTGGGGTAGTTGTGGGGGTAGGGGGAGGGCGGTGAGGGTGTGTTGGGGAGTTGTGAGGGGAGGGGGGAGGGTGTGTTGGGGAGTTGTGGGGGTGTGGGAGAGGGTGAGGGTGTGTTTGGGAGTTGTGGGGGAAGGGGGAGTGGGTGGGGGTGTGTTGGGGAGTTGTGGGGAGAGGGAGAGGGGGTGGAGGGTTTGTTATTCACATTGATATTATTACTTTCAATACACTGGTTGTGTTACAAAAAAAGAACCAGAGTGGACATTCATCATTGCGCATGTGTCATTTAATCTTGCACAGTGTATAGTGTACATGTATCCCCAAACCCAGTGCCCTATGTCCTACCATCATGTCACCCTGTGCTGACTAGTGTGTCAGAAATAATGTGCTATCACTGACTGCTGCACAGCATGTGAATCGGCACCGTGATGATGTCCTGCCACATCTTCCTCCTCCCCTTCATCATCATCAGGTGGTAGCAGTTCCATGTCAGGGGGCAGGTGCACGTTCCGACGGATGCACATATTGTGCAGCATTACACATGCCATGGTGATCTTGGCCACCTACTCATGGATGTAGAGGAGTGCCCCACCCGACCGGCTGAGGCAGCAAAATCGTGCCTTCAACAGGCCAAAGGTCTGCTCAATTACCACACCTGTACGGGTATAGGAACGATTGTAATCCTCCTTGTGCCTGTTCTGTGGGTTTCGGACAGGGGTCAGGAGCCACGGCTTCAAGGGATAGCCACCATCACCTGCATGAGAGGGGAATGAAGGTAAATGTTCGCACATTCATGTTGGACAACTGCACTAGTCTCACATGGGTGCAGTCAATTTGTGCCCACATGCACATGTCCCTGGATGCATTGACCCCATTTCAGGTCCCGCTATGTGTCCTGTGTAATGGACTGATGGTGTGATTGATGATTCATGGTGTGCACTGACATCTTGTTGCACGTGCATCGTGTATGCATACAGCAGTGTTGGAGTAAAATTAGTGATGTGTTGTGTTCTGTGAGATTTAGTAGTAGGAAGCGTTGGCTGTAGTCTGTAAAATATTGGGCATTCTGCACTGATCATTTCCATGTTGACATGCAGCACTATGGGTGTGCCGAACCTGTGACACACTGTGGAATCCCTGGTTGGCTCAGTTCAATGCACTCCCAGGGATGATTGTCCTGTGTGGTGATATGCTGGAGACAGCAACATAGTACATATGCACTGCATGGTGCAGGATGGACTTATGGTGTGTGCGGGCCGCTGATGAGTGGTGCATGTGTTGTGAGATGTGGGCTGGTTACCTGTTATTCATTTAGTGATAGGTGTCGGCCTTACTTCATCACTATGGGATTTGGGTGTCATGTACCGTTTCTGATGCTTTGGGGCACAGTGTTCGGTGATGTGCACATTGTGCATTGACATCAACATTCCCACTGAGCTGGAGTATGCATCCCCCCCTTCCCACCCAGGTGGAGTATGCATCCCCCCCTTCCCACACAGGTGGAGTATGCATCCCCCTCTTCCCACCAGGAGGAGTATGCATCCCCCCTTCCCACCCAGGTGGAGTATGCATCCCCCCCTTCCCACCCAGGTGGAGTATGCATCCACCCAGCTCACAACCCCAATGCACTGCCATGGCCCAGTCAGGCAACTCACCAAGCAGCCAGGCAGATCGTCCAGCATGTTGCTCCATGAAGCGCAGTAGTGTGGAATTCCGCAGGACAAGAGAGTCATGAGTTGATCTGGGATATCGGGCACAGCAATGTGTGATGATCTTGCTGGCATTGCATACCATCTGCACATTGATGGAGTGGTATTGCTTGCGTGTGTGATACACCACCTCCATGGCATGCGGGACCACCAACTCCACGTGGGTGCAGTTGAGGGCACCTACACAATTTGGCATGCCTGCCAGTGCATGGAAGGCAACTTTTGTATCAAATATGTCATGGGGAGTCTGTGGTAGGGATATGTAGTCCCTTGTGTGCTTGAGGAGGGCATCCAGCACTTGGTTCAGAATCCGGGAAAATAAGGGTTGTGATATGCCATGCATGTGCCCCACTGTGTGCTGGTAGGTGCCTGTGACAAGGAAGTGGAGCACAGACACTACCTTCAGAGGGGGGATGGCAGTGCATATTTATATTAGGCTCACTATGTCGTTGTGTATCAGGTCCACTATGGTGGTGATGGTGTCCCGGTGAAGCCGTTACAGGGTGTGGATCTGCTCAGGGGTTAGATTGAATGGACTGGCTCTAATGCATGGGATTGTGGGCTGCCAGGGTGGTAACGATGGCTGCACCGGTGGGGCATGCTGGGTCTGTCTCACCCTCCTTCTCCTCCTGCATCTCCTCTGTGGTGGTGGCTGTTGTTGTTGTTGATGTTGAGGCATTGCAAGCAGGGCTTCCAGCTCCAGTAATGCTAATACTATTGGTATCATCTTGGTGTGGGAGGGGGTGTGGTGTGTGGATGTGCTCCTTTTGTACTGGCCCTGACTCCATTGCCTCCACCTGTTCTGATTGTGTGCACCTCTGGCACTTGTAAACACTGCTCAGGGCTCTTTACGCCTGGTCGGCGATGCCGGTATTTACGCCCTGCCGGTATGCACTTTTTCCACCTTCATGAGGCCGTTATTTGCATGTCCGCCTCACTTGTGATCTTATCGGTTTACGGCATGCCGCTAATGCCAGCATGGTGTGTCGCGTGTGCGCGCCCAGACCACTATTTATGGCATCGTACTTTACGATGCCGTTAATATCGGTCTGCTTGGTCAGAATAGCCCTTAGCGGTAGACGATGCCGGTAATCCTTTACCGGCATCGTTTTTACCTTACTTTCAAACTCGGAATGAGGGCCAATGAGTTTTATTTCATAGTTTACCCTGAAGTGTTATTTTAGAAATGTTTTTAACACACATGAACACTTTGTGGAGTCCACTTTTTTAGCGTAGAGACTGTTAGTTATTCAGGTACCATTTAATGTGTGGCATCGAAAGTCATTTCTTCTGAAGTAGCACTCATAACATATGTGGGCTTCTCTCCTTAGGAGTGGGGTGTGCGGATCTTCTGCCCATTTGAGAGTAAGGCTTGAAATCTGTGTCTCAGAGGAACTTGGGGCTGCATTTCAAAGAGGAACTGTTTCATAGGTCATTGGATCTTTAATCTTTTATTGACCTTCGTGAGAAGTGTGTGGTCCCCAAGTCATGCAACAAGAACTTAAATTTCGCTGCTGCTACAGCTTGAGGGCTGGCCGGCCAAGTCCCAGCCTGACTCTCTGTGAGCACAGAGCACACCTTGCTGCCTTGCTGCCTGCTTGCTGCCTTGCATATAGATGGTAATCGTTCCAGCCAGGATATATGCAGCACACCTCTCATACACCTCTCATACACACCTCTGGGTGAGCGGAGGACGTTTCTCGTCTCTGTAAAAGTTAAAGTAACGTTTGTAATTGTTCACGATGGGACGGCTTTATGCTGACACATAGAGCAATTTCTCTGGATGCAAGTGAATTGTGGGGGGGATAAAAGGCATTATATACCCCCAAATAAATTGGTGGGGGGATTTATCCTATGCCCATGTCCTGCAGCACTTCATAAACCCTGCATGGAACACTCACTCGTACTTGGTCTTATTAAAGAACCTGCAGTCATTCCCCACAGGTCCCCTCCAACCTTGGAATCTCTCCCTCTCTCACCAACTTCGTTAAAGACTATGGCTTAATTATTGATCAAAACCTACCCCTCACAGTCAACACTGTCATAAAACCCTGTTTCATCCAGCTATAATTCCTTCACCTCTTACTCTTCTTTCTATCATTTCCAACAGAGTTGACACTGTTCACACCTTAATCTCAGGCTCCTAGATTACAGAAAGAGTCTGCAACTTGGTTGCAAATTCAAACAGCTCACTCGCCTGCTCGGTGTAAAATGCTGCACCCTTACTTGTGATCCACTTCAATTACCAAGACCACATTTCTACAGCTCTAAAGTTACTCCAATCGGCTCGAAAAGAGAACAACACACCACCGGGATACTTCAAATAGACAAGGGTTACTAAATCCACATCTCCATGTTTATAATAGGAGCTAGTAAACCGGCGGGGAAAAAATTGGAATCTAGAAAGAGAGGCAAAAAAAACAAGATCTACTGTGAGTGTTGAAAGTAATCGAGTTGAAAAAAGAAACTTTAAAACTTGGCTGCGATCAAGGAAATATGCAATATATCAAGCTGATTCAGAAGCCATGTTGAAGATCTTAGTAAACAAGAACACAAAGAACTTTTGGGCTTTAATTAAATCAAGTAAAGCGCAACCAATTATGGAGATTCAAT
The DNA here is from genome assembly GCF_040938575.1 of Ambystoma mexicanum. Classification (NCBI taxonomy): domain Eukaryota; kingdom Metazoa; phylum Chordata; class Amphibia; order Caudata; family Ambystomatidae; genus Ambystoma; species Ambystoma mexicanum. The sequence continues at coordinate 210,051,939 of NC_090922.1, read as the reverse complement.
CAAATCCGATTGGTGAAGCTAGATGAATGTGGCACTTTGAGAAAGTACACACAGACCTCAATCCTGTATGGAAATGGACAGGTTGAATGAAGGTCTCGAGCAATGGGTTGTGCCAAGTAGCCAAGATGACATTTGCTATCAAATTAACCGATTAAACAACTCTCGAGCACCAGGGCCAGACAGCCTTACTAATCTCATGTTAAGAGAACATCCAAATGAGTGGACGGACTTTATATATACCTTGTTAATGCGAATATCGACAAGACATCAAATATTTCCATCATGGAAAAAAGGGATTATTGTCCCCATTTTTAAGAAGGGGGACAGGGACGATTTGAGAAACTATCGCCCCATTGCGCTTTTAGATGTCATAGGTAAACTCTACAGTGCGATCATCTTAAATCATTTCCGCACATGGTCCATGACAGAAGGAGCTAACGACCCTCTACAAACTGGTTTTGTAAGAGGTGTGGGATAATCACCCACATCTTAATCATCAATATGTTGAAAAGTCAATCTCAAAGTAAACAGACCAAAGCTTTCATGGCATTCATAGTTTTGGTGCAAGATTTCGATCGGCAAATGTTGTGGAAAAAAATGAAAGCAAAGAAATGTCCATCCCCCATTCTCACACCAATAATTGCCATGCATCAAGATACATCATTGTGCATCTGATTGAATAAGAAAGGGTCGCTATCTAAAGAAACAGCTACTGCACGAGGAGTAAAACAAGGATGCATTATGGCCTCAACCTTATTCAATTTCTTTCTCGCTGATCTGAAAAATATTGATTCTGACAAAATAACTTTTCTCCCAGTGCTTGGAGAGGTGCCAATACTTTGATTACTTTATGCAGATTATATCGTCTCAATAGATCAGATGACAGTACGTTTGCAAAGACAGCTAAACACCCTGCAAACATTCATCAGTGACAACAATCTTGAAATAAACAAGTCGGAGACAAAAATGTTCACGTTTGTCAATTCAAATAAAGGGAAAAATGCCCACTCTTGGAGTCTTGATGGAGAAAAAATCGAACAAGTAACAACATTCAAGTACCTAGGGGTGTGGCTGAGTGACACCATAATCAAAAGGACTATGGAAAGTCACTTAAAAACAGCCACCAAGGCCTTGTCTAGTCAGGCGATTGTGGTAAATCATATGTATGGACGCTTTTATATTCTCCCCATATTGACATTTTACTGCTCTAAAGTAGTTCCACCGTTAGCTTATGGATCTGATGCAATGCCACATATCCTGGGAAAAACGTGGATTTCACTACAGAGTCTATTTTTAAAAAAAAGTTTTTGGCTTTCCACAATCCGTGCCAATGCAAAAAATAAGACACTAGCTGGGTCTATCATCGCTGAAGTCAATTGTTGTATGGAAAAGTCTGAACTTATTCAGGAAATGCATTGTACCCTGACACCCTGAGATCTTAGAATTGCTGTGCAAGGAAGTCATAGCCTCCCAAACGGTGGTGCTACAACATTGGATAGGTAACTTATGTCAGGAACTGATTGAAATTGGAATTCCATAGAAGACTTTTTATTTCAAAAACAGATAGGCAACATAAAAAAAAAAACGATTGGCGTTTTTTTTTTCAAAATCCCTATGTAAAATTTTGAGCAATTCAAGCTCAGAAATTGAAAAAGCAAGCACATGGGCGCATCAATTTTGTGAAATGGCTGCCCGCCTGTGCTGGCTTTTGCGGCACTAATGAAGGAAAAGCCAGTCAGCTATAGTAAACAAAAGCTACCACTGGGTGGCTTTTCCTTCATTGCTGCCGGGACTCGGAGGACGCGGACCGGAGACTACAGACAGAAAAGCTGCAGCTGCATCTCGGCAAGTGCTATTTATTTATTTTTTTAAATAAGCACTAGCTGCAGATTTTTTTCTAAGTTTTCCAGGCTGGAGGAGCCCGGAAATCCTAGCAATAAAACCGCAGCTTTAAAAACATTGTATTTATGTTTGCGGTCACTTTTGAAGCGACCGCAAACATAAATACAACGTTATTGTGTTTGAAAACGCAGTGGTTTTTCTTTCTAGGTTTCTCAGGCTCCTCCGAGCCTGAGAAACTTAGAAAGAAAAACCACAGCGTTTTCAAACACAACCGCGTTGTGCTTCTGCCTAAATCTGCTTTCCCATTTGGGGTTTTAGGGCTCTCCGCAGGGAGCCCTAGAGCCCCAAATGGGAAAGCAGATTTAGGCAGAAACACAGTGGCATGTAAACACAACCGTGTTGTGTTTCTGCCTGCCTTTTCTTTCACTTTGGGTCTCCGGTGCTCACCTGGGGGAGCACCGGAGACCCAAAGTGATAGCCACGGCAGGGAGAAACACAATGGGGTTGTGTTTGAAAACGCTGCGGTTTTTCTTTCTGAGTTTCTCAGGCTCCTCTGAGCCTGAGAAACTTAGGAAGAAAAACCGCAGCATTTTCAAACACAACCGCGTTGTGTTTCTGCCTAAATCTCCTTTCCCATTTGGGGCTTTAGGGCTCCCCACGGGGAGCCCTAGAGCCCCAAATGGGAAAGCAGATTTAGGCAGAAACACAGCGGCATGTAAACACAACCGTGTTGTGTTTCTGCCTGCCTTTGCTTTCACTTTGGGTCTCCGGTGCTCTCATGGGGGAGCACCGGAGACCCAAAGTGATAGCCACGGCAGGCAGAAACACAATGCGGTTGTGTTTGAAAACAGGAGCCTGAGAAACTCAGAAAAACTGCAGCGTTTTCAAACACAACCGCATTGTGTTTCTGCCTAAATCTGCTTTCCCATTTGGGGCTCTAGGGCTCCCGGGGAGACCTAGAGCCCCAAATGGGAAAGCAGATTTAGGCAGAAACACTGCAGCATTTAGCATTTTCCATTTGGGGCTCTCGGGCCCCCCGTGGAGAGCCCTAGAGCCCCAAATGGGAAATCAGATTTAGGCAGAAACACTGCGGCATGTAAACACAACCGTGTTGTGTTTCTGCCTGCCTTGGCTTTCACTTTAGGTCTCCGGTGCTCCCATGGGGGAGCACCGGAGACTCAAAGTGATTGCCACGGCAGGCAGAAACACAACGCGGTTGTGTTTTTAAAGCTGCGGTTTTTCTTTCTGAGTTTCTCAGGCTCCTCCAGCCCGGAAAACCTAGAAAAAAAAAAAACGCAGCTAGTGTTTATTTTTATTTAAAAAATAGCACTTACCGAGATGCAGCTGCAGCTTTTCTGCCTGTAGTCTCCGGTCCCCGTCCTCCGCGTACAGCACCAATGAAGGAAAAGCCAACCAGTGGTAGCTTTTGTTTACTACAGCTGGCTGGCTTTTCCTTCATTAGTGCCGCAAAAGCCAAAGCGAGCACAGCGGCGGGCATCCATTTCACAAAATGGATGCCCCCATGTGCTATCTTTGAGCTTGAATTGCTCAAAATTTTACATAGGGACTTCGAAAAAAAAAATGGCAATCGTTTTTTTTTTATATTGCCTATCTATTTTTTAAATAAAAATTTTTGGGCGAACCATTCCTTTAATTGCTAATCCTATGCAATGCCAAAAGAAACTATGACATTCGACTGGATCCAAACTCTGAAGTTTTCCGCTGGACAATTTCAATCTGTTGCACACATTTCAGGAGAGTCCCGACATCTGGGCACTACCTGTGACAACCTAAAACAATTCCCTGACAAAAATGTAAGAGATCAAGACTTAACTTACTACCTACAAATGAAGTGAGATTTATCAGGAAGATGTGTGAGAGCAATTCCTGCCGCCACTATAAAAACATCTTGGAAATTGAAACCTTAAAGCAATGGATAATCTATTGTCCTGCTATAGTTGAGAGACGTACCACCTTTTTCCAACAGTTACCAACGGATTTTCAAAAATAAGACATGTAGTAATGCTGGACAGTATTGATTGCAGGAAAGAAAACAAATAATGTGATTGCAATGATAACATTTCTAGAACATCTAATCCTCGACCAGTAAAAAAAAATCATCACCGTATGTTAAAATGGAGCATCTGGATAGACAAAGTTGCAATTCGTGAGACAGAATGGAACAAGAAGTTCGGAAGTAACAACGGACGGACGTGCCGATATTAATGCGGTAGTTGACTGCGCATTATCGTTTGACAGGATTGGAGGACGTCTCGATGATTTAAGTAGCATTTATGTTTGCTTGTTTTGTTTGGTATTGTTGGTGTTTGTGTTGTCTGTCTTGTTTTGTTTGTTTTTTTATTTTTACTAAATAAATTGTCTTTTACTATTTAAATGCAAAAAAGAAATAAAAAAAAATAAAAGAGAACAATTCAAGGCTGCTTGCATAATCGGCAAAACCCTTCATGGCATTGTGTCGATTGTCATCTATTGCAAATTGACCGACCACTCACCAGGAATGACTCTAGGATTGATCATGCTGTAGTGCTTCACATTACATAAATCAACAAGATGATCAAGGGTGGGGAAGTCATCTCACGTCTTATTGACAAACTCTGAAACTCTCGACCCCATCTCCCTCCATATGCAAATCAACTTCCTTAGGTTCAGGAAGGACTTCAAAACCTTCAACTTGCCTCTATTCATTCTCCGATTACCTTCTTGCTGCTCACCTCTTACTCACAAATTCACTGGCCACAAGAGGCATGCAGTTCATTACAATAACAATAAAAACTTAATGAATACATACCCATTTGCAGGAGTTTTCTTAACCGTAGAGGTCTCACACACAAAGATGCATATTTCAGACAGTTAAATGACCAATGATATTTAAGTTGATGCAATCATTTTCATTAATAAAAATTCCTAATGGAGAAGGGAGCGTGCGACAGCATGCCAGACAACATTTTACTTACAATATGAAGGACTCATTCCAGATCGGGTTGAGTGTCGACTTAACAGTCCTGGTTTTCTGCTTTGTCAGATTCTTAGGGTCCGGGATCAACTTCAGCTTCACATATGGGTCAGAGAGTCCATTTGGGTCCATGGGGATGAGGTTGCGTGCTTCTCCCACTGTGGAAGGAAATTTAACAGTCAGTCAGCACAGCAGGTTTCTACAGATTTACAGAACATGTCCAACAACAAATAGGAGGAATCTGCCACCCGAAAAACAATTTCCTTCCAGGTGCAAGTCAGAGCAGAATAAACATTGGGCCGATCCGTAAAGATCTGTGGTGCATGTGTGCAAGATTCTGAATGATTAGTAGAACAACTGCGTTCAGTTGTCAGCCATATCCTGGTTGCACCTTTGCCTGATAAATGTTGCATTATTGAATTGAATTTTTTTTTAATGCGATATGGCAAATTAGAAATCATGACACCTCACCGTGGGTAAGTTTGTAAATGTGTGTAAACAGGGACCACTTTTGACCAGAAGTCCTAGTCTCTGAAGTCCTGTCACTGAAGTGCGTCCTAAATAGTGACTATCCAGCAGTGTTTCACCCTTTACTCAAAGTGCCTACCAGTTCACACCAACAAAATGTTTTAGTGTCTCTGGTAGGCTTGGTGCAGGGAGGGGTGGGGGCAATTTGCGTTGGAGCCTCAAATTTTATACGGGGCCTGAGGTGAGCATTTACCTTTTATTTTGTTTTAGTGTCTGTGTGGCAGTGCCAGACCTCTGTTCAGGGAACTAAATAAGAAAGGGTGCATGGAGCTGTTCATACCTTCTCCTCACTGACTGCCATTCATATGGGTCATTTTATTAGGTTTGTCATATTCTCAAATCTTATTTTACAACATGTGTCTTTACTTGCATTTGATATTAAGTTCTATTGTATGAATCCACCTATTTTACAGTATTATGTTTTCAAGGTATGCATTCCCAGTGGTCATATCTCATAAAAGTGAACCATACTTGTTTTGCACAAAATGTTTCTTTAACAGATGTGCCGTGATGGCTCTGGGCACCGGCACAGGTTCCTGCATTCCGCATTCGCTTCTTCTCTTGGCTGGCAGACTGGCTGAGTTCTGGCATGGACGCCGGGGCACTCCAGTGCCGTTCCGTGGAGCCCGTGATGTCCCCCTGTTGCAAGTACAGTCTCCTCTTGTGGCTTTGTTAACGCTGCTGTTCGGCCGCTGCAGCATTGCCCTGGTGTAGGCTTGGGGGCTGCTGTGCTTTAGTGAAGATGGTGAGCGGCGGGCTGATTGTAATGCTGGCTGAGCCGACAGTGTCTTTCATTACCATCCTGCATCGCAGAGTAATTTTTTCTTACATTCCTGCTGCTGCGGTGCTTTGGGGTGCATTTGACTATTTCAGCTGTCTGCCCAGTCTTAGCACTGGTCCTTTGATTTGGCCACCTGAAGTGACTTTTATTAGTCCACCAATTGGAGAGGTTGATATTAGGGACACCCCAGATCCCTTTGACGAAGGCACCTCCTGATCTAACCTTCAAGTATCCTTTTTAGACCAAACATCACGGGACGAGGGAAAAAGAAAAAATCCTCCAAAAAGGGAATACCAGCTCAGAAAACTTGTTATTCATATTTCAGACTATAGGTTATCTAAGTTTGAGAAATCAATATTTCAGAAAGGTCTCACATTTTTACTTAGATTCACTAGTACTTTACTGGAAGAAACAATCGATTTCTTTAAGTTAATATGCAAAATGCACCTTAAAATGTTCTTTGAAACAATCGAGGAACAGGATGATAGTGAAGTTCCTGAATTTTTAGAAATGAGAGTTAAAATTAATTTTATCCCAGCCATCCGAAACGCAACTCTAGATGTGTTTCAGAAAAAAGTTCTACAGGAATTTGGTAAAGTGAAATTTTAACCTAAGGGACCCAATCATTTCACTAATCAGCAACACTATGGGCCTCATTACAACTCAGGCGTTAAGGGTTAACGCCACCGTTAACCCTTAACGCCTGATTCTGATTTTAACGCCTGCTTTTAGCAGGCGTTAAAATCCATGGCGCTAACCTGCCATGGTGCTAATTACGCCGCCGTAATTTACGGCGGCGTAATTAGCGCCTTCCCCACTCCCATTATGCCCTATGGGGCAAAAATGGGAATGGGGAAGGGAAAATGGGAAATGGGGATTTACCGCCCCACTCACCTTGGAATGGGGCGGTAAATCCGCCATCCACCATGGTGTAAACAGAGTTTACACCATGGTGGTAAAGTTGGTGCACTTAGCACCAAGGTTGTAATGAGGCCCTATGTCCTGAAAAGATCATGGATTAATCCAGTTATTATACTAAAGCCAGCGGACAAAGGGGGAGCTTTGGTTATAATGAATAAAAAGGATTACTTCATGGAGAATGAGAGAATTTTAGTTGATAAGGACACCTACATGGAGATCACTTTTGATCCCATAGAATGTGTAAGAGTTCTATTCGATGAAGTTCTCAGAGAGGCAGAAAGGAATAAATATATCTCTCATCATACAATGGTCTTTTTAACAAATCTATATCCAACAATGCCAATTCTATATAGATTACTTAAATCTCATAGAGTACGAACAAGCTACCGGGGAATCCAATAATCAATGTGACAAACAGCCCATTGGAACCACTGGCACAGTATGTAGAGTACTTCAGCCCCTTATTCAAGAGGGAGCTACATATGTTCGTGGTAATTGATAATTTCTAGAGAGACTTTCCCCTGTGGACTTTTAACTGGAATCCATTGAATGGTTGCTGTTGAATGCAAGACACTGCATGGGAGATAAAGGGCCTCATTACGACCCTGGCGGATGGACCATGGTGCTAATAGCACCATGGTTCATGCCGGTAACTCTCCGACTCCGCCATGGCGGAATGGGGAATTACCACCCCATTCCGAGGTTGGCGGAGTGGTAATTCCCCCTTCCGCCATGGCCCTTCCCCATTCCCATTTTTGCCCCATAGGGCATAATGGGAATGGGGAAGGCGCTAAGTACGGTGCTGCAAATTGCGGCACCATACTTAGCACCAAGGTCCCTTTGCGGCATGGTTTTTAACGCCTGCAAAAAGCAGGTGTTAAAATCACCATCCCGCAAAGGGACCTTGTAATCAGGCGTTAAGGGTCGGCGCCGTTTACGGCGCCGTAAAACCCTTAACGCCTGACTCGTAATGAGGCCCAAAGTGTTTTTGATATCTTTATTGAAGATTATTTTACAAAATAATGTCCTTAGATTTGATTTGAGGACAGATACTTTGTAGAGATCTCTGGGACATCAATGGGAGCAGTGATGGCCACAAGCAATTCAAAATCATTTATGCAACATCTAGAGTTTGAGCATAATTGAAATAACTTGAATTGAACACAAAATAGAATATGTTTTTTTCGATACCTCGATGATATTTTTGGAATTTGGGAAGGAATATTTGAGGGACTTGAGCATTTTTTTTTAAATGTATGAACTATCTACACCCTAACATCATATTTCCTAACATGGCAGTTTGTACTAAAGAAGGAGTTTTCAGTAAAACAGTTTCTTTCAAAGTCGACTGATAGAAATAGTTTGTTAATCGCCAGGACGTTCCACTCCCGAAGAACGATCAAGAGCATTCCTCTGAGCCAATTTTTAAGGTTCAGAAGATTAATCTCCAATGATGCTTATTATCAGGATAAATCCAGAGAACTGAAACAACGATTTCTCATAAGAAACTATGATGTACAAGTGATTGAAAGAACTTCAAGTAAAGTTGAAAAAATGTCACTGGAATCTTTATAACAGCCTAAGCCAGTCAGAACTATTCCTAAACTGGCGAAAGTCACTACATACCCCTCGCAAAGCATTGTCACGACTCGCTCCCTTAGCTCCCGTTCCCACCACTTGGGGGCATGATTTGGGGTTTATTCCCTACTGGAATTTCCTTCTGAACCTTATGCTACCGTGCTGTAATAAAGTGCGAGTGCTAAATCCTTATTTTCCAAGCTACTTCCCTTCCAGATCCATTCCAGGTTTTTGGCAGCCAGCATACTGCTTTAATCAAATGACTATGCTTCCCAGAATGCCTGGCCCACTGCTTCATCTACACCCTTGCAGGACAAGGTTGGGGGGAGGATAGGCAACACCTGTGGATGCAGGTGCAGCAAGCAGCACACCTGAGACGTGAGCTTGTTCAGCAGCTTTAAAAGACTCAGTTTGCTTCAGTCCAGCGCTGGTCATTGATGCAGTTTTCCTGTTTGTGACTGGTCCCTTGTTCCTTGTTCCTGGTTCCTAGCTTTGTGCCTAGTTCGTAGTTTCTATTTCTTGTTGCTTACCCCTGGATTTGAATTTAATGTGCTTAATTGATTTCTGCTTCCTAGATTCCCTTTCTGTCTTCCTCTGTTTGCAGGCAGCATTTGTCAGTGCTTTCCTATTTGGTGCAGCCCATTTTTCCTGTGTTCTATATTTCTTTGACTATGCCCTTTGCTGCTGTAAACCTTGATGTTTTAGTCTTTCATCTTTATAGATTTAGCTTTGTGCCTGTTTCCTTGGATGGGTGTGGGAGGTTTGCCTTTGTAATTACGTTTTCTCTGCTCCTGTTCCTTTACTTTCTCTTGGAATCCATTCCAGGTTTTCACTTGCACTTCTGCATTTATTTTCCCATTTATGTTTAGGTGTGGTGTGGTGTTGTAGCTAGCTCCTGTGTGAATTCCTATGTTTTCCTCACTATTCTGTAATCACTATTCCTACTTGCCCCTTGTCTTGAGTCTTATGTATTTAGCTATCCTCCCATTGCTGTTATAGCCTTTCTGCATCCTTGTTTGATCAACAGGGTTTGTGGGCTTGCTGACAATCAAGTTGTATTTCCCGTCCTCGTGAGTACTCTTTTTGAGTTACCTTATTCAATAGCATCAAGAGTGTTTGCTCACAGATCCTGTCGTTGCTTGCCCTGTACGTGGGCGTAGCACTGTCAGTACCTGTAACAGCATTTGTGGGTAAGGAGCTTGCCGACTTTCCTTGTAACCATAAGGAACTTCTAAGTGCTTACCCCACATCCATTTCTATATATTTGCATTGTTGTCACACTCTATTTGCACTCCTGGGTTTTAGTATACATGTGTCTTGGTTCCTGTGTGCATGTTGTTTGACTCAAAGCTATTCACTGTGTGATCTTGTGCACATTTCCTTTGCCATATTCACTGCCTTTGTACTCACCTGACAAGTATACAAATCAAAGAGATAATGAAACAGCAATGGGATATATTGAATTTAGAGCCCACATTGTCACAATTATTTCCATCTTTTCTCACATTCGCATACAGAAAAGGTCGGTCATTGAGAAATAATCTTGTGAAAGCTGAATATGTGACTCAGGGACAAATACAGATTACACAAGTAGGTACAGTTCCATGTAAACATTGTGGAAATGTTATTCAGGGAAAGTCAATCAATCACCCCTACAGTGGAAAGAAAATCTTGCTCCATCATTCTGCAACATGTGACACAATGAATGTGATATATGGATTGCGATGCTCGTGTGGCTTCTACTATATTGGATTGACAACGAGAAAAGCCATTACAAGGAAGATAGAACATAAGTCAAACATACGCACACAAAATGTGAAATCTCTCATGACTGTGCACTTTGTAAAACATTAACATACGATTGACGAGATGCAAGTTGCCATTTTAGAGATAATGAAAACACCTAGGAGAGGAGGGGACCTTAACATCCTACTCCATCAGTAGGACATTTATTGGATTGAGAAATTGGACGCTAGGTCCCTGAAGGAAATTCATCTAGATTGAGACCTCATATGCTATCTATAAATTGAGGGTCTTCAAACTTGGCATACTATACCTCTGGGAGGTTTTGAGATTCCTATTGATGTAATGATAGGCGGTTTTTGAAAATACCTCATGTATCATAACATTTGCAAATGTCTACACTTGAACAGGTGTGGACATTATCATTGGCCATGTTACTTATGCACACTAATGGCTGTATATAAAAGTTACAGTTTTTATTAAAAAAAAGGTAAATGTATGATAAGGATCCTATCTCACCATATGATTTGATATTGAGTTTATGACGAAGGTGTATGGCTGTACACAAATGGGTTGTTTATTAAGTAACGATTAGTCATTTGCTAAGTACAGAGTAATATATAGATTATGATTTGTGTGGAAAATGACTAATGTAAGTGAAGGATGCTTCCTTTTGATTAAATATTCAATTTATGATGAGGCGATTACCTACCTTATTTACGGTACACCGTAGGGTTGTTCGTAAAGTTGTGATTAGTCATTTAGCTTTGTTTATACACCAGTGAGATAAATAACAAGGTATTCTCTATATAGACTGTTTAAAATGAGGATGCTCATAATATGCTGCAATTGGCCGTGGAAATATTGCTTGAGCACTCAATATATCAATATGACCATTGTATAGATTTGTAGGATTATCTAAATAATCTAAAAAATGTTGATGGGCCTATGGTATGATTCAAATCTGAAAATGGTCAGCAAAAAAAGGTGACTCTTACGGTTTGTTAAACATGATTGTAACAATATCAATATTTTACCCTTTACTATAGAAAATAATTTCTCTGGATATATGTGCGATTCACTGTGGACTATTTATAAATGGCATGATTACAGGTTGAAAATGTTTAGCATATGGTCGAGAAGCATATTCTTACTGTATTAAGTTGCTTAAGATCATGTGGACCATTTGTTTAAATTGTGGGAAGTTCCGTTTAAGACGGCCGCCATCCTGGTGTTACATCAGACATTGATGAAATAGGTTATCTTACTGTAAGTTTGGAGTACTAGATATGGTGTTCTATTCTGATACTAGTTTCGTCTTTAAGCACCTGCAGACGTTTTGTTATACAATACAGTGAAGATGGGTATTTTTGCATAGATTTCCTTATTACATAAATATTAGGTTACACATGGTACAAGCTGACTTTCAAAGATGCATAATTCACCTACTATTTACGAATATTCATTTTTTGTAATCTTTTCCCATACATAGCATATTAAATGTACTATAGCAGCTTTCTGTGCAGGCACCAGTACATGTGCCTATGTCCGGTATGGGTCATAGGACAGTTCCAGGCCCATTACATACAAGCGAGTACCAGAGGGAGAAGTTGCTGCTTCTTCTGCTCATCTGCTCGTTCCCAGTACATCACATGGTTACACATTTTGAATTTTATGGCTTAGTAGTGGTGAGATTTGAAGTAGTGTTTTTATATAAAGATGTTGTGCAAAACAGAACGTTTCAATGACTGCTAGTTTGTGTAATGTATTCCAGAGATTTGACGTGTGATTGTGGTGAATTAGACTGTAATGCTTCTTTGATCTTTGAGGAGCGTTGGCTACTTTGAATTCTGGTAAGCTTCCTTACAATTGATCTACTAGATGAGAAGGGTGTAAGAACACTTTAGGATTTTTTTTTTTTTTTACTGATTGTGAGTTGGTATAATGCAGATTTGGTGTATGATTGGGTGATTTAGACAACCTGGCTTTACTGACCTTTGAAGAGAAATGGCTACTTTGAATCATGGTAAGCTTTCTTACATTTCATGTATCGGATGATAAGGGGGAGCACCAGTAGGGTTAATAGATCTCTGACACCTGTTTTATTGGTTACAAAGTTTGGATACTTTTGGTACTTCTTGTGAGAAGAGCATGCACAAGATTGGTACTATTTAACTTAATGATTGTCAAATCTTTCGCCTACAATTATAGGAGAGAGGATTTTGATTCCCTGAAGAAGGATCATTAGATCCGAAACACATCAGGCAGAACGTTCGGACATGAATACCACCTAGTGAGAGCTATTCATCCACATACAAATAACTTTCTTTAAACTTCAAATTATGAAGAAACTTTTAGGGGGAACTAATGTATTTAAGTGAAAAACAATGTTGTGAAAAAAATATTTGTATTATATGTTGTTTAAACGTTTTTGGTATAATTTACAATACAGCCTAAATGGCTGTTTGAAACAATATTTCTATGTTGGTAAGAAATTATTTTTTATTTTAAGAGAAACATGGTTATGTTAGTAAAAACGATTCTGTTGAATTAAAATTGTATTGTGTTCATGAATGCTATTCATCATTTTCTTGGAATTATACAGCAGTTGCCAAAGAGAGTGCCTCTGGGCTTCCTACTTGGTTTTAGTGGGTCTATTTTTGTTTTGATTATCTATGAGTAGCCATCTTTATTTTGTGCAGGAGTATCTTCGTTTGGTGAAAGTTGGACCATCTGTTCTGCCTGAACATATATGTGTTTGAGTGGCTAATTTCTTGAGTGCTTCCCTTGTTTTGGATGCCTTCCTCTTTCTGTGCCATCTGAAGTTTAAAGTCTAATCTATTATCCTATTTTTTTTGTTTTTGGCTTTAATCTCATATTGTCTTGCATTTGCCATCTTGCTAGACTTCTGGTTCACCTTTACATTTCATTCTTTATAGTCCTTCTTTCATCTTTTTCTTTTCTATTCTGTTCTGTTGTTTAACTTTTATTTTTCCAATTCTTTAATCTTTGTAAATCTCTTAGGTGTAAGTATTTCAGGAGTAAAATAAACAAGTAAACAAAGCAAAAAAACAGCGAATATATTGTCAAGTTCCATTATAAGCCTTAGTTATTTCACAGAAAGGTCAAACAAATGATGGGCTACAACTTTTGGTGAGTGGGGAGATTGCTTGGGGATAGGGTCTGAGCAAGACAGTTTGCATCCTGTCCCGTGGTTAAACTATAAGAGTTATGATATTTATTTCTACCCCATGCACAATAAATATTTGCGTGGTAGGCTTGATAACTTTGCTTGATATGGCAATTCACAGTTGTGTCATACTGTTGCAGGCACAAGTGTCTAAAATGGAAAGAGACAAACTGGACTCCCCACATTACCCCCGATTGATCCTGGGCAAATCACCTTTCTCTTTTCTGCAAGTGTCAAAATTGAGTGTGCACAACCCAGTGATCACCTTAAGAAGTGCTATATGAGAATTAAACCAGCACTGGCAAAGCAACTAGTTATAGGCATTGCAAAGAGGGAATAAGAGGAGTGAGGCAACGATGGGTGCTGAGGAATGAGGAAAAGAGGGAGTGAGGGAAAGAAGAATGAAGAGGAGTGAGGGAAAGTGGTCTAGTGATTAGTATGAAAAAAGAGTGGAGCTTTGATGGTGTTGTCTGCAGATGTAAAGTCAGAGAGAAAGAGGGTGGTTTGGTGCACTGGGATGGACAAGAATCACCACTAAATCGTTCTCCAGAGCAGTTCAGGAGATGTGTGGTAACCCATATGTCAGCAACTGAAACTAAAAGAAACTATTTGGAAATAGTACATTGGAATTACCAACAGGTCACTCTGTCTTCAAGTAAAAAACCTAAGTCAGCAGTGGCTGGTTACAGAAGGGGTGTACTATTGTGAGTATTTCCATAACAGCTGTGAGTAAACTTACAATTGACATTCATGAAATTGTTTCTACTGTATCCAGTTGGTTGAAGCATATGGATTTCAGTAATGGAATTCACCTGATAAAATGAAATCATCTCAGACATTTCTTGATAGCAAATCAGGAGATGTAAAGATATGTGAGCAACTGGATCCACGTAGATACAATTTGGAAATTGTCAACTGGAAGTGAACGCAGGAGGCAGCAGAGTCTGTTTAACAGCAATGCTGGGATATGTTATTTGGATTCTACATGATACAGTTGCTGCTGTTACTTTATTTGACAATCAGGTATGCTGTACAAATGTCAGGAGATGCTTTTTTGCAATAATTAGCATCCACGCCCGGTTAATGAAACATGGAGGACACATATTGTCAATTATCAACAGTGCTTCCAAAATGAAAAGGCTTTGCTATTCATAGAACTCTTTCATTTTTTATGTAACTTCAAAATGCACTTTATGAAAGGCATAACATTTTGCCTATATGTACTTTGTGAGCATCTTTGTGGGCATCTTTGCAGTCGTGTTCCTGTTTTACTACAAGCTTCTTGCTTGTGGAGGTAAAGGCAGACAACTCATGCTTTGTCTTGCTGCTATGAAGTGTAGCATATAGATATATAAGCATGATATATATATATATATATATATATATATATATATATATATATATATATATATAATCATGTTTTAGTGTATAGTCTTTAATAAATAGATATACCGTTGTCCTTTTGACTGGTCCCATGTCAAAACCCCATATGCTGCAACAGGATTCTGTGGAAAACATATGCAACCGACCAAACGAAATGTCCACCAAGGTTGTATCAAATTTAGGCTAGTGTCTTAAAGCTACTGTATGGGGCCAAGGGACTGTAATTTGGCTACAAGACTAGAATCAGAGAAACTTTGGGGCAATCACAGAGAATACATTGCATTGTGGGGGACTTGAGCGACCGATATATAGTACGTTTTTCATTATATGGTATGCATACATTTTCAAAGCAAAAATATAATCTCATCTTCAATTTTCACCCTGCCTTCATACTAGTGCAACTGCCTCCATCCCCATTGGTGTGATTTCTCAGACTTCGTTCAAAATGTTCTATTTAAAGGACAAGCTGAATGATGTATTTCCACAAAGACGTTTTCCATGGCCCTTGTGTGGTATGAGATAATTATTTTAATTTAAAAATGTGCCCCTCCACACATTATCTGAGGATTGCAGCAGTCTAAGTGAGCTACTCGGGCAGGAAGAAGGATGCCAGGATCAGGAATCTGCCAATACCATTTTGCGACCAAATCTTGCATATGCCGAGGGAGCTTGTTTTGCATGGTCGGTATAGTCCATCATTGCAATTGTGGTTTTATATGGTACCAAAACTATCTGCCAGTACTATCTGAGTATCTTCAGAGCACTTAAGAGTCCAAATATTTCTTTTTTTTTAGTTTGCATTGTTGATATTTGGTTTCAAATGAGATGTAGGCCTCCTCTACAGCAAGCATTAGAGGATGCGGGCGATAACTGGGATGAACAAAGTGAAGGAGGATGCCTCAGAAATGGTTCCTTATTTGACAAAGAATCGTGTGTCCGCTCTCCCGGAAGGCACTTACTAGGCTTGGAAAGGGTGCATGGCACTGCTAATTGACCATGAGGGTAGGGTGCTGCTGATATACTCGGCACCAGAGAGTGACTTACTCATGGCTCTCAAGAGACCTTCAGATAGGGGGATTAGTCCTTAGTTTACATTGGTGAAGAGTCCAGACAACCGTGTTGACTTCTTTTTTTTTTTTATTGGCTCCATTTGGTGGCATATGCTGATTTTTTTCTTCTCTTCTGCACTGCCATCGAGAAACAGAGAGCTGATTCCGTATCCACCTAGGAACTGGTTATACTTGTTTGATGGTATCAGATAGTGTAAACTGATTAAATGCAACAAGAATACTCTCCCTTCATTATTGTCTTGAACATAGCTGTGTTTTCTTTTTGAATTCCTAAAAAAAAACAAATTAATTCTTTTTAATTTGATTTTTACTCATCTAAAACTGAGTCTTATCAAAGTTTCGAACACTGTTTTCATGCGTGAAGGATCACTTCTTGCAAATCCACCACCTTGTCGAGCTAGCATTCTGCCTTGGAGAACGGGTACGTGGAATTGCATCTTTGTCCAGTTCACTGGGGTGGCTCAACGATTGTCTGCAGATTACCAGTAGCCGCTTGCTGGTTTATCTTTTTCAAGGCTAATTCTATTAGTTTCGCTATAGCCACCGACCATCTAGTTGTTTCGCCTGAGATAAATCTGTTCCACAGATCCTCTGGTTGTAGCGTCCATGCGTTAGAAATCAACGGACGAAGATAAGTCATCCTGTTTTCTTTGGTTTTCGGACAGTCTATCACTAGGTGTTTTAGTGTTTCTGCCATTGATTCCTTTTCACATAGGCGACAAGTCTTGTCGCTCTTGGATCCTCCAATAGCTATAATCTCCTGCGTTAGTAACAGATATTGGGGCCGATTCATGGAACAAACGTGCGCCGAAAATCTATGCGCAAGCAGGCGCAAGCAGGTGCAAGCAGGCGCAAGCAAGCGCAAGCGCGAAAAAACAGGTGCACGCGCACACGTGCGATTCATGGAAGTCCCTGCGTGTGTTTTCCTCGGGATGTGCGCCAAACCCGTGCATGGTGCACACGTCACTGAAACATCCCGAACGGCGTGCGCGACGCGCACAGTGAAAGCGCACAACCACTGCGCACACACCAAAAAGGGGGCGGAACACGGGGCGTAACGCATGGAATGGGGAACAACGCGCAAAAATAAGGGCGTAACTGGGATGTACTGCTGGGAAGCAGACAGAACGCCCACACGCACGCGAACCACACATATTCATGGAATCGAATAGGGCAAAGCCGCGCACGGCCAAAGACACGCACAGGCCTAAACACATCTGCCACACGAAGGCAGGCGGTAGCGTCCCTGCGCATCACAAAAGCGCCAATATACAGCAATGATGAATGTCCCATACTGCTATTGTGCCTGGGGTTCGCGTGAAGTTTTTCACGCGATCGGGCCTGGGGGAGCGGGCTACGTGTATTACAGGGGTTCGCATGAAGTTTTCCATGCGATCGGGCCTGGGGGAACGGGCTACGTGTATTACAGGGGTTCGCGTGAAGTCTTTCACGCGATCGGGCCTGGGGGAGCGGGCTACGTGTATTACAGGGGTTCGCGTGAAGTCTTTCACGCGATCGGGCCTGGGGGAGCGGGATACGTGTATTACAGGGGTTCGCGTGAAGTTTTCCACGCGATCGGGCCTGGGGGAGCGGGCTACGTGTATTACAGGGGTTCACGTGAAGTCTTTCAAGGGATCGGGCCTGGGGGAGCGGGATACGTGTATTACAGGGGTTCGCGTGAAGTTTTCCACGCGATCGGGCCTGGGGGAGCGGGCTACGTGTATTACAGGGGTTCGCGTGAAGTCTTTCACGCGATCGGGCCTGGGGGAGCGGGCTACGTGTATTACAGGGGTTCGTGTGAAGTTTTCCACGCGATCGGGCCTGGGGGAGCGGGCTACGTGTATTACAGGGGTTCACGTGAAGTCTTTCACGCGATCAGGCCTGGGGGAGCGGGATACGTGTATTACAGGGGTTCGCGTGAAGTTTTCCACGCGATCGGGCCTGGGGGAGCGGGTTTCCACTCACCGTCTGCCTTGCGTGTAGAAGAACGCGTAGCCAACACCCGCTGCGAAGTAATAGCGTGTGAACCCCAACGGCTGGAAAACACACGCACCGCACCCCACGAAAAGCACGTACAGAGCAATGTAAAGGCACGTGGGATCTACAAGCCCTGCCAGGGAAATGCCCGTGTGCGAAAAGTCACAGACGCGCTTATGCGCTAAGGGCCTTTGGTCCAATGAAATCGCGTATGCGTGCTGACGCGCTTACGCGCTAAGGGCCTTTCCTCGATTTACACGCAGACGTACAAGATTTTCACGTGCCAAATCACTCCGTATCAAGCTGACCACGCGTAAGCACACGGAAGACCACGCTCCTGCCCAAAAGGCCGAATTACTGCCCCCCAGAGCCCCGAGCAGCCTCCCACGAGCCATCTGCTGCTGCCTGCCTGCCTGCCTGCTGCCACCGTGCCCTGCCATTTGGTGCCTGCACCTCAGCCATCTGCAGGGGTCCATTTGCTGTGTCCACCCCTGCTGGAACAGAAGACTCCCGACTGGGATACCATCGCTCCACAGCCCAGCCCCAGGACCCAGTTGCCCACCCACTCCTGCCTCTGGGGTTGCCATGTCGGGCACTGCAACATCTGGCACCACTGGCAACCCCTGGCCAGAGCGGCAGAGGGGCACCAGCTTCACTGCCACCGAAGTTGGTGTCCTGGTGGAGCAAGTCCTGGGGCAGTATGATGCCCTCTTCGGAAGTAAGCGCGCCAACAAGGAAGGACGACTCGGATCTGGACGGACATCGTGACTGCCATTAACGCGGAGGGGTGGCAGTCCGCGACTACCAACATGTCAAGAAGCGCTGGGATGACTGCAGGTCCAGGACCCTCTTGAAGGCCCGGCGCCTCGTGGAGGGGGGCCGGGGCCGCATGAGTACCATCCAGATGAGGGTCCTGGAACGCGTAGGCCCAGCGCTCCACGCCCAGATCCTTGAGAGGCAGACCCGTCTGGAGTTGAGCGGTAACTGGCCAAGCATTGCTGTGTGAGACAGGGCATGTCGCAGTGTGCTGGTTGTCTGATACTTGCCTGTATGTGTGACATAGGCCATGTATGCATGTGTGTGTGCAGGGACGTCATGCATGTGAGACCAGTAATGTGTGAACCACACGGTTGGTGCATGTGTTCAAATGCAATATGGGTTGCCCTATGCGGAATGGCAACATGAAAGCATGCCAGTCTCTGTTCCTGGACATGGGTGGGGGTGAGGGATGGGTGCTGATGCCATGTACATGTATGCTGTCCATGTCTGTGTGTCTGACCTGCGTGTCTGTGACTTGTGAATGCCAGGGATGCATGACACATGTCTGTCGCAATGTTCAGGTTCACTGATGCAGCCTAGTCATCCTTGTACCCACTGTGTCTGTGGTGTACGAGGCCAGATGGATGAAACTAGGGTGAAGTGTGTGCATGTGATAGGCATGGCCCATGATGCATGTGAGTTCCAAAACAACATTGTATGTTTCAAGAATCCCTTGGACATGTATGCTAATGTCCATAGCATGCGCCATGCCTGTTACCGCATGTGTTTTACCTGCAACACCATGTGTTGTGGATGGACATGATGGAAGTGATCTTTGACAGTGCCACTCATCTGCTATTGCTTCCTGTCTAGGGGACCATTGTACAGTACCCTGATGCTTGTGTTCTATGTCTCCCTCTACACAGTGCCACGTGAAGAAGAGGGTGGAGATGGCACTGTGGAGCAAAGCGGCGGGGATGCCCCCACGGCTGCAGCGGAAGGGGTGGGTGAGCCCCAACAGGGGCTTGCAACGGCGGAAGACGGGTTGGAGCCATCCAGGTTGGTGGTTTCCACAGAGGAGGAGGAGGCCGCTACTGAGGCGCACATGGGGCCTGGTGGGGGCATCCCTGCTGGTGCAAGTGTTGCAGTCCAGGGGCAGGGACAGGAGGCAGCACAGGTTGTCATGGAGGGGCCTGTGCATGTCACTGTCCCTGACACTGTGACTGCACCACCATGCACCAGCAGAGATGCCCCATTCCAGGCCCGTCCGCAGGTAGGGGGGATGTCCATGTCATCTGACTCCCCTCCACCTGGGGACGAGGGGACCCCTGGCCATATGGAGAAGGTCCTGATTGGTGTCGTGTTGTGCACAGGTGCAATTCGTGATGAGGTGCCTGTTTCCCGGGAGGAGCATGCACGTCATCACGGAGAGCACCGTGCCGACGTGGCCCAGTTGGGATCGGCCATGGTCGGGGGTTTCCTACATGTGTCGGCCAATCTGGTGACCCTCTCCTCCTCTGTGGAGACTATGCACCAGTCGTTCTCCATGCCGTCTTCCGGCCCAGATGCCACCAGGGCCCCCTGTGGACCTGCCCCGACCAATGCAGCCAGCTCGGTGGGGATCCCATCCCTGCCACAGTCGGGAGTCGGAGGTCCAGCAGGGGTGAACACAACAGCAACTGGACCCCAGCAGATGGAGGATGTGACGGCATCATCGGGCGGGGCACGTGCACGACGGCGTTGGTGGATTCCATCAGCCTGGATGCCGTCGTGCTGGCACAGGCAGCTGCATCGGAGGCAGCGGCAGGCTCGACGTGGGAGGCATCATGGCTCGGGGCCATCAACATCAGGGGTGCAGGCATCGGCCGGAGGGCAGGAGAACCCTGGAATGGGAGTGGCTTCCGTGTGGGAGCGGTTGGGCCAGCAGATAGGTGCGGAGCGGCAGCGGGCAGAGGAGGAACGGCTCACTATGGTCAGGGCGGAGAAAGCCATGCGGAGGGCGCTGAGGCGGGCTGAGTGCCTCGAGGGTCTTCGCAGGGAGTTGGAGCTGGACACTGCTTTATCCCTGCGAGACCTCGGGGCCAGGGAACATGCCCGCCTCCAAGCCATTGAACAGGAGTTTGATGATGCCCTGGCCCATGACAACATCCAGTAAGCCGTTGGACTAGCCCGCTGCCCTTGTAAATAGTTATGTAGTTAGTGTTAGGTTTCCTTTGTTTTTGCATTTTTTTTGGACCTTTTGGACAATGGGCCACATTTTTGAATATAGTTTTTTTTTTTTAGGTAGTGTTGTTAGATAGGTTTCATTTCTTTTGTTGGGATCATGGACCCTGGCTTGTTCATCTGTACATAGTTCACTGTTGGATTTTCTTTTCATTTTACAATTTACCCATGGAGCAATGGCTTTCAATTATAATTTCCCATTGGATTTTCTTTTGTGGACTGTGACTTTGGACACCATTCCTTTGGATTATGATTTTTGGTTTTGCATTTTTTCACAGACATGCTTCTTTTTATTTTTTTACATTCCCATTTCTGTTTGTTTATTTTTGATTCAATTCATGTTTCCTTTAATACATATTTTTTGATCAAACTTCAATGTGTAGTATCATCTCATTGGTTTCATGCATATCATGATATGGGTTTTGAGATTCACTGGCACCCATTGGGTGTATGTGAGGGACATGTGTCCGCTTCCAAACTTGCAATTGGTGTTCTATCATGTTATTGCCATTTCTAAGTGGGTGGATGCAATACTCGGGTGGGTGTTTTGCATTTGGAGGCTGACCATAGGGACCAGGGATCTAGATTGTGATGACATGTTGGCTGGGGAACATGAGTTGGGGCCTGCTGGCAGGTGCCCCACAGTGCTGGGGGGTGGGGGTGCAGGGGGACATGAGTGGGACATGAGTGGGTGCCTGCTGGCAGGTGCCCCACAGTGCTAGGGGGCGGGGGTGCAGGGGAACATGAGTGGGACATGAGTGGGGGCCTGCTGGCAGGTGCCTTGCAATGCTGGGGGGTGGGGGTGCAGGGGGACATGAGTGGGACATGAGTGGGGGCCTGCTGGCAGGTGCCCCACAGTGCTGGGGGGTGGGGGTGCAGGGGAACATGAGTGGGACATGAGTGGGGGCCTGCTGGCAGGTGCCTCGCAATGCTGGGGGGTGGGGGTGAGGGGAACATGAGTGGGACATGAGTGGGGGCCTGCTGGCAGGTGCCTCACAATGCTGGGGGGTGGGGGTGCAGGGGGACATGAGTGGGACATGAGTGGGGGCCTGCTGGCAGGTGCCCCACAGTGCTGGGGGGTGGGGGTGCAGGGGGACATGAGTGGGACATGAGTGGGTGCCTGCAGGCAGGTGCCCCACAGTGCTAGGGGGCGGGGGTGTAGGGGGACATGAGTGGGACATGAGTGGGGGCCTGCTGGCAGGTGCCCCACAGTGCGGGGGGTGGGGGTGCAGGGGAACATGAGTGGGACATGAGTGGGGGCCTGCTGGCAGGTGCCTCACAATGCTGGGGGGTGGGGGTGCAGGGGGACATGAGTGGGACATGAGTGGGGGCCTGCTGGCAGGTGCCCCACAGTGCTGGGGGGTGGGGGTGCAGGGGGACATGAGTGGGACATGAGTGGGTGCCTGCTGGCAGGTGCCCCACAGTGCTAGGGGGCGGGGGTGTAGGGGGACATGAGTGGGATATGAGTGGGGGCCTGCTGGCAGGTGCCCCACAGTGCGGGGGGTGGGGGTGCAGGGGGACATGAGTGGGACATGAGTGGGGGCCTCCTGGCAGGTGCCCCACAGTGCTGGGGGGTGGGGGTGCAGGGAAACATGAGTGGGACATGAGTGGGACATGAGTGGGGGCCTGCTGGCAGGTGCCTCGCAATGCTGGGGGGTGGGGGTGCAGGGGGACATGAGTGGGACATAAGTGGGGGCCTGCTGGCAGGTGCCCCACAGTGCTAGGGGTGGGGGTGCAGGGGAACATGAGTGGGACATCAGTGGGGGCCTGCTGGCAGGTGCCTTGCAATGCTGGGGGGTGGGGGTGCAGGGGGACATGAGTGGGACATGAGTGGGGGCCTGCTGGCAGGTGCCCCACAGTGCTGGGGGGTGGGGGTGCAGGGGAACATGAGTGGGACATGAGTGGGGGCCTGCTGGCAGGTGCCTCGCAATGCTGGGGGGTGGGGGTGCAGGGGGACATGAGTGGGACATGAGTGGGGGCCTGCTGGCAGGTGCCTCACAATGCTGGGGGGTGGGGGTGCAGGGGGACATGAGTGGGACATGAGTGGGGGCCTGCTGGCAGGTGCCTCGCAATGCTGGGGGGTGGGGGTGCAGGGGGACATGAGTGGGACATGAGTGGGGGCCTGCTGGCAGGTGCCTCACAATGCTGGGGGGTGGGGGTGCAGGGGGACATGAGTGGGACATGAGTGGGGGCCTGCTGGCAGGTGCTCCGCAGTGCTGGGGGGTGGGGGTGCAGGGGAACATGAGTGGGACATGAGTGGGACATGAGTGGGGGCCTGCTGGCAGGTGCCTCGCAATGCTGGGGGGTGGGGGTGCAGGGGGACATGAGTGGGACATGAGTGGGGGCCTGCTGGCAGGTGCCCCACAGTGCTAGGGGTGGGGGTGCAGGGGAACATGAGTGGGACATCAGTGGGGGCCTGCTGGCAGGTGCCTTGCAATGCTGGGGGGTGGGGGTGCAGGGGGACATGAGTGGGACATGAGTGGGGGCCTGCTGGCAGGTGCCCCACAGTGCTGGGGGGTGGGGGTGCAGGGGAACATGAGTGGGACATGAGTGGGGGCCTGCTGGCAGGTGCCTCGCAATGCTGGGGGGTGGGGGTGCAGGGGGACATGAGTGGGGGCCTGCTGGCAGGTGCCTAGCAATGCTGGGGGGTGGGGGTGCTGGGAGACATGTGTGGGGGCCTGGTGGAGGGTGCCCCTGACTGGTGGGGGTGGGGGTGCAGGGAGACAGGAGTGGGGGCCTGGTGGAGGGTGCCCCTGACTGGTGGGGGGTGGGGGCCTGGTGGAGGGAGCCCTGCACTGCTGGGGGGTGGGGGTGCTGGGAGACATGCATTGTTGATCAGTAGTGCAAGGTGACATGTGGCTTGGCTGGGGGGCATGCCCATGGTGGATGGGCTGCCTGCGGGACATGAGCAGGGGTGCAGGGTAGTCCCCCGTGGTGTGGGCTGCCTGCAGGGGCCGTGGAGGTTGTAGAGCGAACACCTGGGAGGACCCACACGGCCAATTCATGTGTAGTACTCCCCAGAACCCCTGAAATACACGTACCCTGCTGAAATCGCGTGTGGAACTTCCCGCGCACCCCTGAAATACACGTACCCTGCTGAAATTGCGTGTGAAACTTCCCGCGCACCCCTGAAATACACATACCCTGATGGAATCGCGTGTGGAACTTCCTGCGCACCCCTGAAATACACATACCCTGATGGATTCGCATGTGAAACTTCCCGCGCACCCCTGAAATACACGTACCCTGATGGAATTGCGTGTGAAACTTCCCGCGCACCCCTGAAATACACGTACCCTGCTGAATTTGCATGTGAAACTTCCCGTGCACCCCTGAAATACACATACCCTGATGGAATCGCGTGTGAAACTTCCCGCGCACCCCTGAAATACACATACCCTGCTGAATTTGCGTGTGAAACTTCCCGCGCACCCCTGAAATACACGTACCCTGCTGAATTCGCGTGTGGAACTTCCCGCGCACCCCTGAAATACACGTACCCTGATGGAATCGTGTGTGAAACTTCCCACGCACCCCTGAAATACACGTACCCTGCTGAAATCGCGTGTGAAACTTCCCGCGCACCCCTGAAATACATGTACCCTGCTGAATTCACGTGTGAAACTTCCCGCACACCCCAGTAATACACGTACCCCGCTCGCACAGGGCCAATCGCGTGTGAAACTTCCCGCGCACCCCAGTAAACACGTACCCAGCTGAAATCACGTGAGAAACTTCCCGCGCACCCCAGTGATACACGTAGCCCGCTTGCCGTGCTGGTACAGGGTTAGCGCAGCCCTTTGCGCCGGATTGGGGATTTTGATGGCTTTTCCCTGCGCAAGGGGCGTTCTTGGGGGCGTAACTGGCGCTGCTGCAGGGTCGCTGCGCCACTGTGCGCCACGGCTGGTTTTGGTGGCTGGAATCCATGAATACGCTGTGCGCGGAAATGTATTTTAGCGCACGCGGCTTGCGCAGGGATTCGCACGCGCACACTGTGCGCCAGCCGCGTGCGCCACTTGTGCGCTGAATTCTATGAATTACCCCCTTAATCTGGCTTTCATAAACACGGTTATCAATTTTTTGTCTGAGAATTTTAGGCAGTAGTTTTGCGGGTTTTTCAACTTATTGAAAGTTGGTGGTAAATGGGTTAAGAGTTTGTTTCCTACTGCCTTTTCAATTGTGGTGATCCAGTCCCACTCTTCCATTTTTGGTTTAATTCGATCAGGATTTTCCTTTAGATCTTTTTCTGTACAGGCTATTTGTGTTAAGTCGTCTTTTCTGGCCTTCACCCATTTATTTAGGGCTTCGCATTTTCCTGATTCAATTTCTTCCTTCATGTTCTCATATGTGCATAGGGTGTCGGACATGATTATTTTCCTGTACAATCTCATAGCGCTTTGATCAACCATAGACGCTAGTGACACAAGGTCCAATTCTCTCGTGATGGCAGGCATGGATGTCGATTTTGGTAGGCCTAACACAGATTTCCAGACGTGGCCTTCCAGTTTTGTCCAAAGCTGGCGTGAAATGTACAAGAGATGGAATTCATGTTCCTCCATCCATAAACCCAACAGAGAGTTCTCAAATCTCTTATTGGTGTGGCGCTGCTGCCACCGGGCAAGTGCAAAAATTGCAAGGGTGACCTGGGCCATTGCTTAGCCCAAAGCCTCATTAAAACCTGTGGAAGCCCTGGCTTGGTGCCTTGATTCTAACACCACTCTAGGTGAAAAAGGTATAGGGGTCTTGGCACCCGAGACATGCTATCAATAAGCCTGTTCACTGTGTTGAAGATGTTTGGAAATGATTCAACAAAACGCTAGACAAAAGCCACGTTCCATAAAGGTGTGCAAAGATGGCCTTAAAGCGACCTGTTCAAACTATTTATTCTGTAATAGGGAAATGGAAGTAGGCTTGCATGATATGATATGATAGGTTATTTATAACGTGCTTAAAACCCAGAGGTTTCTAAGCACAGACCCAGGGATCGAACCTGTCGTGCTCCTTGTCAACTTGCTTCCAAGGCGAGCATGTAGCCCCTGAGCTATCTTCCTAAGACATGATTAAAGATGTCTTACAACAGCAAAGGCAAGGCACTGTTTAAGGCAGCCTAATCTTTGTCTTGAAGACTCAAAATAACTTATCCGCCACGATACACCTCTTTTGAGAGATGGTGATGCTGTCTCGCTTTTCACAACACCTGGACATTTTACAAAGCTTCTGCAAATGAGAAAAGCTATCTGTGTGGAACTGCTATCTGCCGATATTATGACATCACAGGCAACCACCTGAAAACAAAATCAATGAAATCGTAAGATGGGTGGCTGGATGTAACTTACACCCCAAGTATGAACCTGGTCCTCCTCAATGTTCTTCTGACGCTCTTGCCCCTACTTCCTCACAAAGGCATCTGGGGCAATACGCATCCTCCACGTCTAATCCCTCACTGAATGACTCACCCACTGAAGGCTCACATACATCAACACTCTTTATCAGCAGGTTCCACTGTTTCTGAATTTTATTTTAATATCAACAGCCTTCTGGAACTAGAGCAATCCACTTTGTTGGTGCTTTGTCCTCAAGCAAGCCTAGGCTGTTCCTGTGCGTCTTACATGAACAGTATAATATGCAATGCAAAAGACAAATCCCTGTATATACCAGCATGCAGGCACTTCATTCTTTGAATCAAGTCACTATAACAAATGTAAAGATTAACATGCAGGTTATGCAACCAATTCAACAGGATCGGGGCCGTAGCATTAACTGTAACCCAAAAGAAGCACCAATAATGGGACCTCACTTGGTGTATGTGCCCCAAAGGGAGATCCAGTGTTCAAGATGCCCAGCACCTGCAGCAGTGAGTGAGTTCAAGACCAAAGGATTTTTTTTTGGTTTTTATTTTGTTTTTAACTAATTGGTTCATGCACATCCTAGGCCACGACATTTAAGCTCTGAACCACTCAGTGCATGCTCAAACAATCCACAGAACACAGCGCATCTATCAATAAACAAAGAAGCAGCAAATGTAGCCAGAAGGAGCAACATATGTTTTTTCTGGAGTAAAGAAATCCACAACCATCCCACTATGCTACAGGAAAAAAGTATTAAGCTAAGACAGGGATTAATTACACATGCCTATGTACCCTTCTAGCAAAAGTAACGCAACTCAAATACAGTTCAAAGAAGTGAAACCTAAGATGACTTTTATAAAATGTAGATAATCTGACATTTTTATAATAACACTCAGCAATGGGTTCCATGCTGTTAAGGATTTCAATCAGGCGATACACTCTGCTCTCGGCCTAGTGTACAGCGCAATGGAAAAACTTATTTGATATATACATTCAATTATTTGAAAGATGTACCACTCGTAACACACCCCTTACTTAAAAATTCCCCGGGTCACGCTGGACCAGGAATCAGGCTGGTTTTTAAAAGGTATTATTTATATATTTATTTAAGATCAAAATCACAATAAATATTTTAATAGGTAAACAACAATCACCAATGGGGTGACAGAACACTGAATAATATCTTTAATACACTAGTACTAAGTAATGAGCAAAACAAATGCAGCACAGATAATAATACCTTTGTGTTGGTTTCAGATCAGATTGCACTATGGTTAGAAATTCCCCCTGCAACACACCTCCACCCACCAATAAGCAAATTTAAATAAATGTGAGGAGATAGCAGGTATTCAGAAATAGTACAGATCAAACAGTGCCTTGCTTCACCCTTCCCCCTTACACATAAAGATAAAAACGAAGTGGGCTTTTCAACTGTCACAATAACTTTTAAAGTGGCTGAGCAAGAACTCTAAATGTGTGGAAAAATGCTTAAATAATTATAAATTCCTACGGGAGCCACTTTGAACAGTTGCACACAATCACGAGCAATGATTTAGTCCAAAGAAAACATTTAAAATTTTAAAGTCGAGGTCAGAAACAAATGGAAGTTCTTTCACACGTGTAAAAATTTCTCAAAATGGGAATTCGCTGCAAGCTTTCCTGTGCACGATATTCCCAATAACGGGAGAATTGCACTGTTTTGGGTTCTATGGATAGCTATGGATCTTAGGTACAAGTAGGAGTTGAAATTTAGTTTCTATCACGAAACTAAGGGAGTTATAGAGGTTTTAGTAAAGGTTGTTTTTGCGAGATAGGCTCAAAAATGGAAAGAGGCTTCAGTTTTAAAATCCGAAAAATATTGACTATGGACTAGAGCATCCAAGCTAAGCCACCAGGATGGCACAACGTAAGAGTCAGAAGTGATTTGCGACTCAATCCTGGTTCCTCCATGTCCACCTTGGAGCACTAGGCTGATCACTCGAATGAAATTAATAGATCAAAGTTGACAAAATGACTAGGAAAAGGATGCTTTTACAGATAGACAGAATAAGATTTCACTACAGATTTATACAATGTTACTGATCATGGAAGTAAGGATAAGTCAGAGATTAGGAGGGCCAAGATAATGCACAGCAATCAACAGTTTCTAGCTTCCTGTTAAGACTCACAAAACAAATGGATTTAAGATTTGGGACCGTCAGGATTCTGGACCATTGAATCGGATCTATCAGGGACGGACAGCTGGGCACATCAGACTGGAAAGGGTCAGCAAGACTCTCTGGTCACTGCACGGCACAGGACTGCACGGGATCTGCCCTTCTTGGGACTGAGGATATTTCAATTCAACAGGCAAGCATTAACAGCACGCCCGGCTGTATTATGATGCTTCCCCTAGGCTTTTGGGATTCTTTTCTAGAATTTGAGGCCTAGCTGAGAATGGTTCAGCTATGCATAGACCTTTGCTTTGCCAAGTTTCTGGAGTCTGGAACAAGGAAGATGTAGATTTCAGCAGCAGAACGCTCCGCCAGCAGTCAGGAGATTGAAAAGTTGCAGAAGTAGTCCTATGTGTTGTCAGCTGTCCCTATATATTATATAAAATGACATCACAAAGGGGGTGTATGGGCCGGCTTAGCTAATCTTGCCCCTGTGAAAGGTGATTGGGTCAGAGTCTACTCTCAGCCTTGATAGGAGGAGAGAAACAGAGTGTCATCTTTATGGTGTAATTTTATGATGCTGAGAATCCACCCTTTGCCACGGGAACACAAAGTATAATTTTGGCAAAATTCCTATTTCCACATGTGCAACCTCTATAGAAATCACATACACAGATTGCATATTTTATGGAGTATCTGCTCCTCAAGATTCCCCAGCTCTGCGACTTTGTTTTGCCTTTCTGCAGAATATTGTCCATTTTTTAATGAGAACAAGTTCCAATATTTCTGTAAATTTCCACAAACATCACATTTACCATGGTAATCTGGGTATAAAGTGTCACAATTCTAGCTGAAATACAGTCCCCATAAACCCACATGTATTGCCATTCCTGTTCAGAATAAGCTACACGGTTGTACTAAGTTTTCAAAGGTAGTGCTAAAAATTAGGTTAATTAATCTGCCATTTTCAGATTTTGCACCCCTTCTGATAATAAGCTATACACCTTCTAAAAATGTCCATTACATATCCTGTTAACACCAAATGGTCAGTATTTGTCACTCCTTGAAGCATGTGGTCGCCCCCTCCTTTGCGATTTTCTTCTGTCAGCCAGGAGTTTCCTGGGCTGCAGCAGTTTTACGACCCTTCACACCTTCAATATCCTGGGTTGGAGCATGTCCATTGTTTAGCCCTGGGCTAACCAGCAATTAGCAACTCCCTGTGAGTTTCAGCTGAGAGGAATGGCCTCCTTCTGGGAGAAACCTGCTTTTCCAGATCTTGCAGCTCAACCAGGTTTAATTTAATTGTTAAATTCTTTTGGCTTTACTTTAGCACAAAACAAACTTGTTGCATCAAATAACAGATAGAATTTTCATTCAAGATTTTAAACCTTTGGGATGAAAAACAACTACAATATGGGTTACTATCAGTAACAGGCCTCTTATATTGCAAACATTTGACTTTCAGTTTATAACATATTAAAGTTTAATCAGGAAGGCCCCTGACAGCTGTCATTACAGGTAGCCCTCTGCTGCACAGAGATTTGTTTACAGATCCACAGGCAGGCCACTTTGCTGTAGAGATCTCTTTATGCTCTTAGCCATTCAGGACCTTGTAAATTCACAGTGATTCCTTAAACCAAGTGAATTGTGGCACCCAGTGGGAATTTTGAATATTTGGAAGGTGTTCTGTACCAGCATTCAGAAGTTTCAGCAGCAAAGAAAAGGTGCTTTAAAGCAATATTTTGAGTTTCATTTAGCAAAGCACTGCATTCTACTTTCAATTGTTGTGGAGCCCAGTGACACATTTCAGTAGTGAGAGCTCTGTTCCATCACTGACAACATGCGTGGCAGATTGGGCAGCCATCTTTTTGCTCATTGAAAAGTGTGATTTTCAGGGTTTTTGGCAGGCACAAGGGTTTTAAGGCCATTTTGCTGTTTCTGGTACTGCCATAACAGAGTGATGCAGCATAGCAGAGCAAAAGTGGGTCAATACATCCCACAATGCTGAGGGCAACATGCTAGTGAAAGGTTGGAACAAGGGTATTTGTTAGTTCTGAAATTTTGCATTGTCTATCCCTAGGATGGCTTGAGTCCAAAAGACTCTGGTGTCTGCGGAGGGCTGAATCTTCGAGGTTAAGAATGCCGCCTGTTCCACATAGAATGCCTTCATCAGGCTGGCATCAGACCCTAAAGGGGAGCGAGCCTGCCTTGGAAGCTGATGGAGAGACCAAAGTATGTAACCCAACTTCCTGATACCCGGCCGCAACCTGTGGGATAGCTACATGCATGCCTGCCTTTCCAGGGGCCACAAAGACTTAGGCACCAACATCCAGACTTGCCACCATACAGAACAGAGGTGACCAGAGCTTGAGTCTTGCTTCTGGAAGATGGATGGGGAAACATGTTAAGTAGGACTCTGCATCCCAACCTGCCTGGAGATCAAACCTTAAGAGTCGGACTGCAGGACAAACAGAGGAAACTCACATTCTTAACCATCTTCATCAAACATTGCTGCGTGGGAAGATGCTGAGCGACATCAGAAAATAATAATTCTGTCTACTGAGGTTTTTGCAAAAGAAAGTGGCCCAGAATCCACGTGTATCCTCAGCCACTTTGACTTTCTGCACTTCATGGCAGCCTTAAATGAAGCTGGCGACAACTGCGTACTAGTGGCCATTTACAATTATCCATGTCCCCTAGCAGAATTCAGACACTACCTGCATATTATAACATTTGCAGGACTACAATGATATTTGGGAGAATTCCAACTGTAAAGGATTGATTGATTGATTGATTGATTTATTTATTTATTTATATAGCGCTTTACACCAAGGTGCTGTACAGTGGAACAACAAAATACAAAATAACAACATTTAACAATGAGAGGAAAGTTTACATCTTGAATCATTCAACAAAACAGTGCAAAGAGCAATTAACTTAGGTGGGGGGGTGGAAAGGGTGAGGGAAGAGGTGGGGGGAGT
This sequence comes from Ambystoma mexicanum, assembly GCF_040938575.1. NCBI lineage: Eukaryota > Metazoa > Chordata > Amphibia > Caudata > Ambystomatidae > Ambystoma > Ambystoma mexicanum. The sequence goes on along the minus strand of NC_090922.1, from coordinate 210,020,488 downwards.
AGGAGATGGACAGGGCGAGGGAGAATGGAAGGGGACAAGAGAGGAGCAGGAGAGGGGAGAGAGGAATCAGATGAGGGTAAAAAGAGGGGGGTGGGGGAAGTGAAGAGGGCAGAGGAGAAGTTTTCAAGGAGGAGAATGGAGGAGAAGGGATTTAAGGGAAGTGCGAAATGAGGTGAACGTTGTGGTAGAGCGGATTGTAAGAGGGAGCAAGTTCCAATGCAGGGTTGCAAGGAGTTGGAATGAGCGGAAACGGGAGGAAGCGCAAGGGGAAGGAGGAACAGTGAGAAGGAAATGGTCAGCGGAGCGAAGGGAGCGGGAGGGGGAGTAGAAGGAGAGGAGGGAGGAGAGATAAGGAGGAGCAAGACCATGGAGGGATTTGAAGACAAGGTAGAGAAAGTAGAACTTTAGTTGTGAGTGGAAAGGTAGCCAGCCAAGGTGAGAGAGCGAGGAAGAGATGGAGTCACGGAAGGTAAGGAGACAAAGGATACAGACAGCAGAGTGGTATATGGATTTTAGAGGGGCAAGCTGAGATGCCGGAAGTCCAAAGATTACAGAGGAGCAGTAAAAGAGGTGGGAAAAGATGAGAGAGGAAATTAGGAGTTTGGTGGCGTGGAATGTGAGGGATGGACGGATTTTGCGTATATTGTAGAGGTGGTATCGGCAGGAGCCGATACCACCGATTTTGCGTATATTGTAGAGGTGGTATCGGCAGGAGGATGGAGGTGCCATCCTAATCCCTCCCCGTGTCGCAATGTGTGATCTTAGGTCCAAACGTGCAAAAAAACCCTTGCAAAAAGAACTCCTGCACCATGACTAAATCATGTGTGTGTGTGCCAAATCCGTGCATGATCACAGCAACATTCTCTCAGAAGTCTAGGAGTGCTAATAGACAGGATGTTGAAAATGTCAAAGGGCTGGGGGGTCACGCGAACAGCCTCCAAATGATCACAATTCAAGGGAAAGCTCAGGGAGAGCAGCACAGAAAGAGAGAGAGAGGCAGTGAGAGGCAGTGAGAGACAGAGAGCGACATACAGGCAGTCAGGCTGACTACTTTTTGTGTCTAAACCCGAGGAAAGATTTAAAATTGGAACATAAAGACTGATGCAGAGTGGGAATCTAAAAATAGCTTCTGGTAGTCGTAGTGAATACAATCCAGGGGTCAGTAAGTTCGGTGCCATCGCATTTGCGTTGTAGCAGAAGGTCTGTGCGTGGCACATGTATTTCTCTGCAGAATTATGCTGTTGATTGGTAACAATTCACTGAAGCATCCTAGCACGTGGGATATAAGCCACACTGTGATCATTGTGTTGATGCTGCAATGGTATATCAAGGTTGGAGGTTTGATAGAGTTATGCAAAGTGATGGAACAGGGGCATATCTCCAATACTAAAAGGAGATGGCTGAAGCATGCCAGCAAGATGCTTCTAGGTATATCCTCCTATATGCTGCTGGCTTTCACATCCTGGCATTATGTTGGGTAACCATGTGTAGAGTGTCCTTTTTAATGTATGTATATGCACTGGCATATGCTATGTAAAATCTGAAGAAAAAATGAAGTTAAACGCCAACTGCAATAAAGGCTTACTGTAATCCTTATAAAACATGCTTTTAAAGAAAATGGTTCAAGCTTCAGGAACAGACTGTCTCCATCTTTACCCCTTTAACCTAATGTAACAGATGAACAAGAAGAGATTACACTCACGTCTGTAATATGGGCAACAACACTGAACATATTTACTTTGCACACACAGTAACCAGTGGCAATACCGAATTGTTTTACAGCCACAGAATGATAATTGTTCACTCTGTGACACCAATCTAGCATTGGGCCAGATATATGAATACCAATACAACTTGATATGGTTGGAATTCAACTCAAAAACGTATATTTAAAAAAACAGTGTATTAAAATAACCAGGAAACTCATCACCATAGCAAGAAAAAACCTTAAGATTGCCTTACTGCACACTTTCCAAAATGTGAAGATCATTAATGTGACTTGTCTCTCTTAAGGCCTTGGGGAAGCTCTTTGAGAGAATCACGTGTAGGCTTGACATGAACCTTTTAAAAAGCACCAATTAAAAGTGCACACTACAACACAATCTGAAATCTTCAGGTCTTTACTGAGGCTCTCATAGAGCAAGCACATTTGGATTGAAGACTTTTTGTTTCCTAAATTGTTCTGATAGGATACTTAGGGCAGGAGCCTGCTCTTGAATCCATTGCAGCTGGCAGTCCCTAGCAGAACATGTTCTTTGATCAGCGCTGAGCCTGTCCTCTTTCCATACCCTCCCATACAAGCAACTGATTTATTCTTAGCTGCATTATTAGCCTTATGTGGGCATGACTGGTCACCAGATTCAAAGGTTCTATAATGATTTGCATATATTTGGTTGCCGTATGGCAACTTTACCGAATTTGTTTTCACTGTTTTACCACTTATTTTTACCACAGAAAGTGAGGCAGACCTCCCGCAACTCTCCTTTTCCCCCAAATAAATAAAATAAATAAATCAAGGACATTCTGGGTGTAATTTTTCCTAAAGTCTTTGGTCTGAAGGCACCTGACTAGTCTCGGCCCAACATCCTTCCTATTTCTCATGCATGGGTGCGGTTTGTCATTGTTTTGCTCAGGCAAGAATACTCATTGAATTCAAAAACTGCTTTTCCTTCCCCATTACAACACAAAGTCAATCTTATACAACGTCATGGCTTGATTCCATCATGGCCTGGAGAGAATTCAGTTCTTCTTCAATTTCCATTACACCCTTTCTGGGCAAACCGCTGGAAAAGCTGGCCATCTCCCAGCTTAACCTTCCTTCCGATTCCGTTGGCTATCTCCATGACCACCAGTCTGGCTTCAGAGCTGCCAGAAGCACAAAAACTGCTCTCCTGAACATCCATGAAGATCCGCTCTCCAACCTTCACTCTAACATTCTCTCTGTCCTCATCCTACTCGATCTCTCTTCTGTCTTTGACATGGTCAACCACACCACCCTGCTCAACCGTCTCCTTGATAACCTGGGTATCACTGAACAGGCTCTGGCCTGGCTGACCTCTTTCCATTCTGATAGGCCCTCCCAGTTCATACTGGGGTCCTTCCTATCATCTATCTCCCTCGCTACCTGTGGTTTTTCCCAGGGGTCTAACCTCTTGCCCTGACTTTTCAACCAATACCTGGCAAACCTCTCGCCCGCTGCATTGCCATTTTCTGCTCAAATTTCCAGTGCTACGCTGATGACACTCAACTCATTTTCAGGCTGCCCTCGGCCACCTCCTCTCCCTCTCTCATCACTGATTGCCTTACTGCCATTCAAGATTGGTGTTCCACCAATGATCTTTGTCTGAATACAAGCAAGACTGAGATTCTCCTCATCGTCATACCTTCTCCATCCTTTCCCCTCACTCTCTGGCCGGCCTCCCTTGGCCCTCCTCCTACCCCCACCTGTGAGGCTGAGAACCTCTGGGTCATCTTTGATTCCACACTTTCCTTCTCCGCCCCCATCTCTGTTATCTCTAAAAAGTCGCACATCCTATTGCACCTCCTCAGAGGTACTCTGCCTTTCCTCTCCTTACCCCAGAAGCTCATGGTATCCCAAGATCTGGTTCTCTCTAGCTTGGACTATTGTAACAGCCTCTTTCTAAATCTACCTGCCTCTACTCTCCACTCTCTGTAACTAATCCAGAACACGACTGCAAGACTTGTCCTTGGCCTCAAGCCCTGGGATCGTATCTCTCCAGCTCTGAAATCTCACCTTTGGCTCCCAGTGGATGCAAGGATTAAATTCAAAAACCTCTGCATTGTCCAAAGGCTTTATGGGGCCTGGGTCCAAAATATCTTCAGCTATCCCTCCGCAAATACCTCTTCTCACAAGCTCTTCCTCTATGCTTCTGCCTTTGCCCCCTCCTCTCGCCTACTGATCTGTTCTCTCTTTGCACTGTGCACCTGGCCACACTCTGTCCTCCAGGCCCAGGTTCCTGCTCACCCTGCCACCCTCCCGCATTGCCTCCGGGCCACCCCTTGCACTGGGGTCTGTTTCTGTACCGATACAGTCCCTGTTTTTTTTTCTTCCTCCACTTATCTGACCTAACCTGTCTGCTGCCTTAAACTCAGCACTTGCCACTTGCTGGCTGCACTATCACTTTAATTTATTTTATTATTTATTTATGTATTATTATTTATTTATTCTGTTCTCCTTTTGCGCCACACTTTCCACTTCTCCCCCTTCATTGCACTTTTCCCCTCCCCCTCTCCCATACACTTGCACGTTCTCAATGTCACTGAGCCTAGTAAAATCGCAGTTTTGTTCTCCCCTGTTCCCCTCGCTTGTCTTGTCGCGCTATGAAACACTTGTGTATGAGCGCGATATAAATAAAATATCAATTCAATTCAATTCTACAATGTGGTTGACTAGCCATCATCACCTCTCCTGCCAAATTTCCACTGAAGCTAATGCCCCCATGAGTTGAGATTGTATCTGTGATCCAATCTATGTGGGCCTCATTGTGAACTAAATATGTTTGTTTGCAGCAGAGCTTGAAACTCCCACAAGCCTGTTTAAAAAACTAATTCTGTATAGCCTCTAGGCACTTTCCCCTGAACCATAGAAATCCTTTGCCACTGATTTTCCTTTAAATACCTTTTTGGCCGCTTATGGGGAAATATTGACCATCCTCCTTTACATATACATAATTACTCCAGCTGATTGATTTTGATCCACGCATTTGCCATGTTATGTTAATCAGATTTATAGAGCGCACTTCCTCCCAAGAGCAACATGGTGCTAACAGAATAATTTACAGAAAAAAGAAAGGCAGGACAAAACAGAAATAGGATAGATGTGTTTTAAGATAATGATGAAAAAGTCAATGATTATCAATGGCACGAATGGAGTGGGGGAGCTTGTTCCAGAGTGCCGCGGCTGCAACAGAAAAGGCACACCCTCCAGTCCTGGTCTGATGGAACCTGGGGACCTGAATCAGTAGATCAGAGCGGAGCGCTCCTGATGGTTTATAGAGACAACATTTCCTCTGACGGTTCTCAGCGCCAAGGCCATTAAAGGCCGGTGAACAATGCACAAGTACTTAACGGCGATGCAAGATGAAACAGGAAGTCAACGAAGATTAAGTACAACATGAGAAATGTGATCCCAGGAAGAGAGACCAGAAATGGCTTCCTATGCAGTGTTCTGTAATACTTGAAGACGATGGAAAATGTAGGCTGGTTGAGAACAAAAGAGGGTGTTACAATAGTCTAAGGTTTCAAAAATAGAGGCCACCACCACTAGGGCTCGAAGGTGAGAAGGCAGGAGGGTGAGAATCTTTCACAAGATTTTAAGCTTAAAACCTCCTCCCGGACAGACCAAACTAACCTGCACGTACATAGATAAAGTGGCAGAGATCTTAAAGCTAAGATCCTTCACTACTGCAACTGGTTTAGGAAAAGAGCCTGAAAGCAGACAAATTTCCGGTGTCCAGAAAGAGCCAGCCGCAGGAGAACAAACCACCACGACCTCTGTATTGTCAGCATTCAGTTAAACCCAATTGTGACTCAACCACTCACTAACAGCTATCAGACAATTACTAAGATTGAATGATGCTTCAATGTGGGCAAGATTTAGAGGCACCACAATCTGTGTCATCTGCAGAGATATAACAACGGAGACCAAAGGAGGGAATGAGTTTTGCTAATCGCTGAACATAGACATTAAAGAGGATCGGGGGCAGAGCCATGAGGAACCCTGCAGACAATGGGTTGTGGGTCAGACCTGAATGGGGGAAGAGACAGAGTCTGGGAATGGTCGGCTAAAATAGATTGAATCTAAGCCAACACCGAACCAGAAATGGCTGCTGCTGTTAAACTAGATAACAAGATGGTATGATCAATGGTATCGAAAGCCGCTGAGAGATCACCGGCACACCGATAGCTCCTTGATCAGTGCGCAGAACAAGGTCATCCATTACCGAAACCAGAACTGTCTCTTTACCCCGACCAGCTCGAAACCCGGATTGGAAAGGATCAAGAAAAAGAGATTCTTTTAGAAAGGAAGAAAGCACAGGAGTGACAAGAGATGCAAGTATCATCAGATGGACCCAAGAAATATTATTCTCTAAGAAGATCACCAGATCAATGAAACGCTGTAAACCAACTCCAAGGCATTAATATTGACCATCTATCTAAGCCTATGCCGCTTCCTTGTTCAACCACTTAACTTAGATGTCTAGAATTCATAATTAGGCCATTGTCATCACAAAACCTAGAGACAACACATAGGCCCTCATTACGACCCTGGCGGAAATTGAAAAACGATGGCGGAAATGCAATACCGCCATCGAATAGCGCTCGGTGCGACTATGACCCGTCACCGCAAAGTACGAAGCCATTAGCGACACCGTAGTGAACGCCAACGCTAACTGCACCAAGCATGCGCGCGCGCGCCATGCCAAACCGCAAACACCACCATGGTGCAACGGTACGCCAATTCCGACCCTAGCGGACATGCACCTAACGCCATCAGGCATGGCGTAATGTACCATTCCGCCATGGCGAGAAGTACGGCATCGCGAATCAACCGTAAACGGCCCCACTGAGTGCCTGTACACCGCTCCCTGCCCACAAAGTACAACTCCCCGTAGGTGCAATGAAGCCACAATGCAACCATTGAAATGTACAAGTCACCCATGCATGCCAACGAACAAAAGAAACACAACAGGGGCCAATGGGAGCTGCAGGGCACAGATGGCACGAATACAGAAGCCATCCCAATGGACATGACCACAGTCCCCCACCAAGAAACGCACGCAAACACAGGCACCTGTGACCAGCAATATTCCGAAAATCACATCATTCCACCAGTCCACCTGGCTGACCGGCATCTGTCACACAAAACCCAATCCCCCGCCCCTGAGCATGACAACATTCAAACTGTCATATTGGCAGCCCCCATCCCTGACCTCACTGGGCTTCGTAGGCAAACGCGGCCAGTACAGTACCACGCAACTAAACCCCGAAGCCGGAACCCGATGCAGATTTCCTCACAATACATCGCCCCCCAAATTGGCATATGCCACATCACTTGCAAAGAAAAACGCTACACGGGCCAAATCCGAATAGAAATTTAATGCACATCAAAATCACCAAGCCCATACAGCCATCAGGCCATGAACTCCAAAACACCAATCACCATTGTGGGCTGCTTCCGCAAGAAATGACCAGCCACTACCTGTGTGTCGCCCTGTTCCCCCATGGTACAAGAGCCACAATCACGTACGAAAAGGCAACATGGAAGCGCACAGAACCGCAGGCCCGTCCCAATGGGGAGGCACTAGTCCAGCTGAAAGGCCGAAATGTTGCTCCGAGCCACCAGTACTGCGTAAGGGCATGTGGCCCATTGGCGATCGTCCCATAAGATCATAATGCTGCTCCACTGATTAACACGAAGCAGCAGGTGTCGGGAGTAAAATCCATCTGCAGGAGTGGCATACAGATGGCAGTGGCAAAAGGGGAGGAGATACCTGTCAACCAAAAGAAAAGAAAAAGAACAGAATGGCCATCAGAACTACATTCCAACTACTCACTTCAATGATCACACGAAATCCACAGCCATATGCATGCTAGCCCAACCAAAAGGATCATCACCACCCCAAAACCACTTGCGACTCATAACCATCTATATCGAGGTGCAAACACCATCACAAACGAGTGTACCTGTGCATGCGTCTGTCAAAACAGATTCCATCAGATGGGAATGTTAACGTGCATGGACACAAGTGTCTGAGGGCGCCTCGAGACAGGGAGGGCTCAACAAGGCCAGATGGACGATGGTCCCACAATGGCAGCCCTGCATCACATAGCGTAGGGGAGGAGGATAGATCCCAAGAAGCCCTGTACATGGCAAACTCTGTATCAAATCACCTGCCCATGCATCCATCCATCATTCCCTCATCCCGGGATCAAAATGCCTGAATAATTACTCACATAACATTAGAAACATCCATTGAGTCCGTGCGTTATGCAGCCTGCTAAATCCACAGTGCCCCAGCCCGTAATTCCAGTGTTGTGAAGTAACATGTTTTTGGGAACGGACGGCCTCATCGCCCACGTAGCTATTGCGCATCCCAAACTATTCATATCAATCATTGCTCCCTCGCCATGGGCCCTGTCTCAAGGACATAGAACAATAGAACGTTACATTTGCAGTCAGACCTGTGGGCATCTCCTCGCCGCTAGCTGGAAACCGAAAGCGCCGCCCCTCGAATTCCTCATTTGCAACATCACGTCGAAAAGGCATCTGTGGCCGTTTGAAATCACTAATTATTCCATCGAGTGCGGCTGTGTGTGAAAATGGCAACTGCCTTCACCCACGAATGGGACGCCCCGCCCCTCGAACCTCGGTGCAGTGATGCATGAGGGTCCACCGTTACTCGAGTACTACGTTCCACTGACCCCTCACAAGTCAGTTCGCGACTGCACAGATAGTATGTGAAACAATGGGACCACAGCAGAATGAACATATCAACCAATCTTACACGGCCATCGGGTACAAATACATGATTGCAATAGCAAGATACAATTACCCGAATTGCAGCGTTGTGCGCGGGACGTGCTCGGCCAAAGGGGAGAGCAGTTTGCACAGGTGGAATCAATCACCACAGGTGGAGGCCATACAGCCTGAAAACACATAAATTGCACATCCAGTCTCCTCCCACAACCACACCGAAATGCTACCGGCTGGACTCGCGATGTTGGCCCTGGGGGACCTGATAGCACTGCAAGCGCTCCGACTCCAAGAAGAAGACGAACACCAAATACAACCAGCAGCACGGAGGAGACGCAGGAGGAGGAGGAGGCCAAGGCAGGGCCAGCAAGGGCTGCCAGCACAGCCACTACCACCACGCAGGCAGCCCGCAATCCCACGCCTCCGAGCACATCCGTTCAACCTCACTGATGAGCAGATCCACACCCTCTACCGTCTGGACCGGGACACCATAACCGCCATTGTGGACATGACACAGGCTGACCTTGTCAGCATGATAGATAGCCCAACCGCCATCCCACCCCTACTGAAGGTGGTGTCTGTACTCCACTTCCTGGCCACAGGCACCTACCAGCACACAGTCGGACAGTTGCATGGCATTTCTCAGCCACTGTTCTCACGGACACTATTGCAAGTGCTCGATGCCCTCCTGAAGCACGCAGACGACTACATCTCTCTACCACGCTCGGAGCAGGAAATAACCAACACAAAAGTGGGATTCCATGCACTTGCCGGCATACCGGGTTGCATTGGTGCCATCGACTGCACCCATGTTGAATTGGTCGTCCCACATGCCATGGAGGCCCAGTACCGCAACCGAAAACAATTTCATTCCCTGAATGTACAGATGGTGTGTGACTCCAACAGGATCATTACACATTGTTGTGCCCGATTCCCTGGATCAACCCATGATTCGATGGTCTTGAGGAACTCTACAATACCACGCTACATGGAGCGACACGCAGGGAACAGATCCTGGCTACTCGGTGAGTCTCATTACATGCATGATGATGTGGGGTATGTGAATTGGCATTGACCTGCCAGGAAGGGGGGGGGGGGGGGGTGTGCGTACGTATCAATGGCATTCCACATCATACGTTTCTCGTCCACATACAGGTGATGCTGGATATCCACTGAAGAGATGGCTCCTCACACCAGTCCGGAACCCACGGGACCAGCATGAGGAGGACTACAACCATGCCCACTCACGTACCCGTGTAGTCATTGAACAGGCATTCGGCCTACTGAAGACCCGTTTCCGCTGCCTCAGCAGGTCTGGCGGGGCACTCCTGTACCGCCATGAGAAGGTTGCAAAGATGGTGATGGCATGTGTCATGCTACACAACATGTGCGTACGTAGAAATGTGCCCATGCCCCCTGACGCAGAACTGCAAGCACCTGATGATGGTCATGATGAGGGTGGGGATGTGGCAGCACCTCATGGAGTCTGCGAGGCACCGGAGGCCCGTGACATTCGTCAGCATCTCATTGATGTATGCTTCTAGCACTCACGCCTGGTGGCTGATACATGGACACGGGACTCGTGGCACTGCGTGTGTCTGGGACATGCACAATATGGACTGTACGCCTATGATGGCCTAGTACACAAAGATCAATGTCCACACTTCTCATTGGTTGATCGTGCACTTTTTATGGCATATGTGATATCATGTTGAACACCCTATCGACCCGCCACCCAAGTGAGCCCAACACACCCCCTCCACCCTCCTACCTCCCCCCCGAACACCAGTGTCCAAAGATGCTCATTGTAAGTGGGCTGTCGCTATTGCATGCCCCCTCTGCGGGTATCAGGGGCACCCCTGCCTGTGGAGCGCAGGTTCCTCCCAGATCTACGTTGGGGGCTGCCCTGGACGGAACTTGCAACGGATGATGTGTCTGCCTGCTCACGTCCATGCATGTCCCTAAGTGTTTGCGAGAGCTCAGTGAGCACACGGCGCACTGCGGCAAGTTCGGCACATACGTCTTTGGACGTCGCATGCAGTTCCCCCCTCAGGCTCTCGGTGCTTCTCTCAATTTGTGCCCTTAGCGTCTCTGTACCTCTCTCCATTTCTGCCCTAAGTGTCTCAGTTGATGTTTCTATGTCTGCCTTAGTGCCCCCACATTCATCGGCATGGTCCTTGAGGAGTGTGGCCAGTTGCTGCTGTTGTTCGATCAACTGGTCGAGGGACTGTTGCCTCTGCTGGGCCATGGCCATTTGCGGGGGTGTCACAGAGGGGCTGTTGTCCTCATGTTGCCTTGCCACAGGGCTTGTGGGGGATGGCCAGTCGTCGTCTGGTGGGTGCCCCTGCGTGGTATCCTCATGTTGTACGGGATGGAACAGACAGGGGGATTGGGACAGGTCATGGATGGATCTGACTTCGGCATCCCCGTTTTCTGTGTCCGAGCATGCTGCCATCAATGGGGTGTCACCTATGGTGCTGCTGCCACCAGAGGCAGTGCCTTCTGTGGCATCCATTTGGGGGACCTGTGGTGGTGGTGTTGTGGGCATGCTGGCTGCTGGGGTGCCTGTTGATGTTCCCTCCTCTGTGCTGCCACCTGATTTGTGCTGCTGCCGTGTCTTGATGCGTGCAGCTGAGGTGGAGGGTCTCTGGCCGTTGGTCTTGGCCCTCTTTGCAGGTGTGCTGGTAGGGGTGTCCTGTAGCTCGTCGTTTGGATCGGACCCTGTGGTGGAGTAAAGGAGGGCGAGGGTTATTGATGGGTCTGTGGGAATTGGAATGGCATTGTATCACATGCATTGGGGTGGTACCTGAGGGTGATTTGGGTCGGGGCCTTGGAGGTGCTTTGATTTGTGTGTGGAGTGAGGGTGCAGTTGTCTGGCAGCCTGCAGTTAGGGTGTGCCTGCTGCACGTGTAGTGCGTGTATTAGGGGTTTTTAATTATTTATGTATTTATTGTGGGTTTTAACGTGCGCTTGCAGGCCGATGTGTGTGGACGTTCTCCTGGACATGTGTTTCTGTTGCACTATGTGGACGCATGGTACTTCACATGGATGGACTGTGTGGATTTGGCATTGTTTTATCTGGCCCACCTACCTGAATCTTCGGATGTCTGCACTCCTTTCTCCATCCCTCCGACTCCCTCTATACTCTCCATTCCGATGGTGGAGGCACAGATTTCTTCGCAGGGGGTCAACTTGATGGGTGATTCAGGACCTCCCCCGGTGGCTGTGGCAATGTTGCGGTTGGCAGAGAGTATGCTGCGGACGCGTATCCGCAGGTCGTCCCATCGCTTGCGGCATTGCTGTGGGGTGCGGGGTGCGGTCTCCACCGCACTTACCCGCTGTGCCACCAGAGCCCATATGGCCTTCTTGTTTGCAAGTGCCGTTCTGGTCATTTGCGTGGAGAAGACGACGGCAGCATTCTCCTGGAGGGTCTCTGTTAGCACGGTGAGTTCCTCACGGGAGAAGTGGACCTGCCGCTTGCGGTCGCATGCTTTCTTCGCTACTTTTCCCATTTTTCTTGGTTTCGCTAGGGTGGTTGACGGGTTGGGGTGTGTTTCAGGGTAGTGATTTTAGTGGTTGTGTGGTTTTAGTGTATTTATAGGTGTACGCCGGGATGTTTCCCGTTCCGGGCCCATGTTTTAACTTCCGTTTCCGTATATTTCCGGCCACCGTACTTTCCGGTAGGCGCACACTGCGGTGACCGCTAAGAGGGGTGGCGGTATTGCACCTAGGGCGCCGTACGGCGGCGGTGTGGGCCGTTTTGGGGTCATTTCCGCCATCGCGGACTTTGCACTTCCGCCATGCCGTGGTGCTCGTGCCCGATGGGTCGGAATGGTCCGCACTTTGCTCCTTCGTGCAATGGCGGAAACGCTATTTACGCTGTGGCGCTCCGGTCAGTCGCTTTCCGCCAGGGTCGTAATGAGGGCCATAGTAATGTTGTGTGGGTTAATTCTGTTTTGCACAAAACTGCAGATTGATGGCTTTAAAGTTTTAAATGCATCAAAATCCCTGTCAAATCTCAGGGCAACCCTCCAGACCAATGTTTTTCAGCTTGTCATACCATTGCAGACGGTGAAAGAACATTTGAAAATCAGTTTTGATCCCACCCATAATGGGCCTGTCCACTCTGAAACACTAAGTCACATCACTTCTGCACAAGACCACATGCAACCCGAGGACATGCTCTGGCCTCATTGGGTGTCACCCTGGGTGTCATCAGTGAGGCGTCGCTCAGGTCTCTATGCATGACCATCATGGGACCAATGCCTGGACACATCTGTCCCATGTGGGATGACTGATTAAGCATTTCAGAAAGAGAGTTAGGTTTTTATTGTGTCAAAAACCACCAGCAAAGCAGTGTGAAAAACTTCAGACCACCGTTTTTCATGTTGCCACACCATCACAAAAAGGGAAAAGATTGGATACTAATTGGACTTGGGCCCAATCCAAAAGTAGAAGTGCAGCATGACCTGTTAGGTCACATCCCTCCTGCACAAAAACCACATGCAACTCCAGACATGTTTCAGGATCATTGGCCATCGTCAATGAGGTGCAGTTTGAGGTGCTAGACACAGCAGGTTCAAGACCCACATTTGGGCACAACCGTTCCACTGCGCATGCAAATGCAACACTAAAGATTGACGGCTGGAAGATTTTTAATTAATCAAAAACCACTCGCAAAGCTTTGAGCAACTCTTCAGACCATTCATTTTTAGCCTGCCATGCCACTATAAAAGGAGGAAACGATATGCAAATCAGGCATGACCCAACCCACAAAAGGGGCAGTCCTGACCTAACTGCTTGGCTTATTCTTTCTTCAGGAAACCACAAACCCTGGACATGTTTTGGTCTCATTGGCCATCATCAGTGACGTTGCGCTTCTGTCTCTAGGTACAGCAAGCTTGGGACCCAGGTTGGGCATACCCTTCCCACTCGGAGTGACTAAGGCAAAACTGAAGAATGATGGCTAGAAGATTTTCAATTAATCAAAAAACACCAGCAATGCTCTGGGCAGCCCTGCAGACAAACGCTTTCATCCTGCCATGCCATAACAGAACAGTAATGACGGTATGCAAATCAGCTTTGTCCCACCCCAAAAGCGGAAGTCTAGCCAACCTTTGAGGTCCAATCCCTTCTGCACAAGACAAATAATCCCAGCCACGATTTAGCCTCATTGGGCATCTTTAGTGAGGTTTAGGTTGGGTCTCTACGGACAGTAGTATTTTTACACAGTGTCTGACTGCCCCCTCCCCCCATGTGAATGAATAATGTGTATTTCAGGCGATATTGAAGACATGTCTGAGCATTTTCCAAACTATCTGGGAACGTGCTTGGCCTTAAATGTGTGTGCATTCAGACACCTCTTGTGATGGGTGGCGTGTATATGTGAGAAGCGGTGGTGTCTACCAGGGACGTCATTTAGGGGTTGTCAGGGGATGCGGTTGCGATCCCTGAGGTCTCCCATGCTACCCCTGTAGGCTCCCTTGCTACCCCTAAAATGACATGTGGCTATTTGGGCTATTTGTCCTTCTGGAATTCTATACAATAATTGCTAGACTCATTAAAAGTTCTTTTCAGGCACACTTCAGGGGGTGAGTCACTGATTTATTCTGTTCTTAAACACCTCAAATTCACAACGCAGACAAAATACTCCAAAAAACATTTAGGGCCTCATTACGACCCAGGCGCTAATGGGTTAACGGCGCCGTAAAAGGCTGCGGCGCCGTTAACCTATTAGCACCTAATTACGAGGTCCCTTTGCGGGACCCGACCTTAACGGCTGGTGCAGACCAGCCGTTAAAGTAGGGACCCGCAAAGGGACCTTGGTGCTAATTATGGTGCTGCAATTTGCGGCACCGTACTTAGCGCCTTCCCCATTCCCATTGAGCCCTATGGGGCAAAAATGGGAATGGGGAAGGGCCATGGAGGAAGGGGGAATTACCGCCCCGCCAACCTTGTAATGGGGTGGTAATTCCCCCTTTCTCCATGGCGGAGTTGGTAACTTACCGGCATGGACCATGGTGCTAATAGCACCATGGTCTTCCGCCAGGGTCGTAATGAGGCCCTTAGAGTAGAATAAGCATCCATTAGGGGGTCATTATGAGGTAGGAGGTAACTAATAGCGGCATGGCTACCCCCTTACCGAGTCTGGGTTCCTAGAATGAGGAATTACCGGGCCATTTCGACCTTGGAGGGCCCGGTAATTCCTCATTCAAGGAACCCATCCCCAATCTCATTCGAGCCCCCATAGGGCTCAATGGGAATGGGAGGGTGCTAACAAACTTTGTTAGCACCCTGGGTTGCTCACGGGACCCGCTAGGGACACCTTTACCGGCACCCTTAACCCTTACCGCCTACCTCATAATGGCCCCCTATGTATTTTGCTTTTCACAAATTGCAGTAATAGCATTTTTTTTCTGCCGATACATATGGTGATCCATACTTGTATGAAATGTATATCACGTTACAGTGATATGGCAACTATATTTTTCATAGTGTACTTAGAAACAATGCTATGTGATGCCACTTCCTGTTTTGTCAAGGAATAAACGTTCGTTTTCCATCACTACTTGTGACGTCACTTCGGGGTGGGGTCAAATGATGTCACTTACGCAACCCCTGGCATTTTTGGGTGAAATGACGTCCCTGGTGTCTACCTTCCGGCCAGACTTCAAGTTTTGCGATTGTTTTATTGAAAGCTTCTGGCAGAAAGATGTACCCTACATTATGTGTGGATCTATGTAGGTTTCTCATATGGCGGAATAGTGAGAGCAGAAAGGAAGACGGAGGAGACAGAGCAGATGAGAGAGAACGAGGGAGAAGAGGGTCAGACACGTCTTTGTTTGTCATTTCCAAGCACAGCCTCTCTTTCCTGTACACAGCTTTACGCGTGACACTAGGCCGCCAGCTAAATGTATTGAAGGAGCAGCATTGCACTGCCTTCTTTTGAAAGTTAGGTGCTACATGTTTTAGTGAGTGGAACATTTGCCTAATTTCTAATTGTATTTTTTTGACAAGCATACATGCATTCACACATGTATGACAGAAAAATGATGGTATTTTAGTTGTAATATGTACGTTTTTTTAAACTACCACAATTTACAAAAAATGCATTTTGGATTTTCACATACCGGACCTTCCTCAATTAGGGACCAACTCAAGTCAAGGTCTTTATCGTGGCACTGTGCTACTGGGGACGCTCACTGGAAGATATCGGAAAAGGAGCTTTTAAGTCGTCGCCCCATATTTGTGTATTGTTGCGCAATTTAGCTTAGTGTGTCCTGCCACACTTCTTTTAATATTGGTTCCAGGGAGTAATTGGGGCTGCTGCACCCTCTATGAGAGGCTCTGGCAATGACTTTTCAGGGTCCTCTAGAAATATGACGACTCAAAATCAAACATTGATTTTCATAAGAAACATGTGCGTACAAAGTGCCTTTGGAAGATTTGTAGCCAACCGTCCATTTTAATATTGCCCCGACCTCAATTTATGCAAAAGAACGTCTTGCACGCTTTTCTTTTTTGTTTCTTAAGACCCTCTGTTGCCTTCTTACCCCTCTTACCATATCATTCCTTACATTCCCGTACTCACTGATTTCGATATGTCTTACATGGTACAAACAAAAGGTCTAGATGCCTGCGATGAGAAATAGTTTGCTGAAAAACGAAGGAATGCAGATATTTTTACTAAATTGATGGCACTGTTTCCATGTAAATCAAGCTTTGCCAAATGCAGTAGTTTGGCATGTGCACAGTGACAGGGTTTCTGTGTTACATGCATCCATAAATAGCAGCAGGGAGGGTCACGCGAGATGAGGGCAGGCCTGTGTGCTGCAGGGGATACATGCATGTGGGCACGACGCGGCGTTGCCTTGTCAGCCGCCAGAGAGGTCATTTCACCAAAATGCCAGGGGTAGAGGAAGTGACATCACACGACCCTAACTCCCTGATGACGTCACCGCAAGTGATGGAACACGACCTTTCACCCGTTGACAAAACAGGAAGTGGCATCACATAGCATTGTACACTACGAAAAATATGGTTACAATATCACTATAATGTGATGTACATTTCAAACAAGAATGGATCGCCATATGTATCGTTAAGATCAGTGTGTATAGGCCCATATTATCAAATTACTGTGAATGCAAGCAGACGTCCACGACCAAATGATAATGATGTGTTATTATATAGCACTTACGTTTAAGCGCTTTATATAGAAAAAATATACACCCAATATCATCCAACCTGCGTTGGTACTCATTTATCGACCTCAGAAGGATAAAAGGCTAGGTTGAGGTGTTTAAGAACAGACTAAATCGGTGACTCATCCCCTGGAGTGTGCCTGAAATAAACCTTTAATGAGTCTAGCAATTATTCTATAGAATTCCAGAAAGACACATTATTTGGTATTCTTATTCTTTCTTATTTAGGGTCACTGCTGAAAGTGTTAGACTTGTGGCACTCCTGTTCTTATTTTTCTTATTTTTTTTTTTAAGGGGGCTGAACAAGAAAGCCAGCCACCCCAGAAGTAAAGAGCCAAATGGTGCTGGCCACAGCCCAGGAGCTTGCATTACAAAAAAAAACGTTATTATTTTCTTTTCTTTTTTTTAGAGGTTGCAAGGGAGACCAGTAAGGTCACTATGGAGACCTCAGAGGTAACATTTGTGACCTCTGGTGACCTCTAAATGACGTCCCTGTCAGCCGCCAAACAAGAGCCATAGCTTGCACATTGTATTGAGAAAATCTCTTAGGTGAGGCATACGTTCAAACATAGACGACACCAGGCAGGTATGTATGCACATGCCAACCAGGACTGTTACCATTCCATGCCAGTCAATAAAATTCAGGTAGCCAAATTCACCTTTCGCTGTAAGGAACTTGCTTCTAAAGCTCTTCAACAGTCAATGGGAATCGTTCAGAGGGTGATTACTCCTGACCGGTATATAAGTACTGAAGCATTTTACCGGGGGCTGGCTTTTAGGACTTGATTTTAGTGGTGATTTTAGGCATTGATGTACAGAATATAATTTGTTCATTTTTTATTTTTTCAACTATCATTGAACGATTATCAATGTGTCTTGGAAAAAGGCAGCCTAGGCAAGCCTTGTTAGCAAAACATGCCTGCATATTTATGCTGGAGTGGCTTGAGTAAACGTGTGCTCTCAAATGACTTGGTTGAGCACAATAACTGACACCAGCACTTGCATTTGGTTGATAATGTGTTAGCACACTTCGAACAACTCACAAGAGGTGATGGCTGGAAGGTTTAGAATTAATCTGAACCTTTGGCATTGCTGTGGGCAACCCTCCAGACCATCGTTCTTTGCCTGCCAAGCCATTACAGAAGGGGAAAGACCTTATGCAAATCAGACTTGGTCCCACCCCAAAAGGGGTAGGCCCGCCCAAACTGCTAGGGCGCATCCCTTCTGCGCGAGACCACAAGCAACGCCAGACCTGTTTCGGCCTTTTGGGCCTCATTAGTGGGGATTAGCATAGGCCTCTAGGCCCAGCAGGCATGGGACCCACGTCTGGGCATACCCGTCCCACTTTGGGTCACTTACGCAAAACAAAAGAGGACATGGCTGGAAGGTTTGGAATGAATCCAAACTTCTGGCATTGCTCTGGGCAACCCTCCAGACCATCGTTCTTCACTTGTCAGGCTATTACAAAAGGGGAAAGACTATATGCAAATCAGACTTGGTACCACCCTAAAAGGGGCAGGTCAGCCCAATCTGCTAGGGCCCATTCCTTCTGTGCGAGACCACAAGCATCGCCAGACATGTTTCATCCTTGTTGGGCCTCATCAGTGGGGAGTATCATAGGTCTCTAGGCCCAGCAGGCAGGCACACTTTGAAGGCAGAGAAACATTCTTGGGAGATTGCTGGTAAAACAATTGTCTATAGGGTCTTGCTGATCACTCAGGCAGATGCCTTAATGGCATGGTGGTTGGTTGTGTGACTCAACACATCACCAGACTGTAAGGAAGAGGGTGTTTTGCTGGGGTAGCTTGATCAAACACATGTTTACACACTAGTTGGGTGAGCACAAAAATTGACAGGACTACTTGAATTTGCTGACACATTTATTAGCACACTTTATAGGAAGTTTACAATTTTTGGGGCAACACTGGTTGATTGACAATGCACTCACACTCAACTTCAAAGAGCACAATAGCTAACACAAGCATTGAATTTCCTTTCAAATATATTACTACACTTTGGGGGAAGAGCAAAGGTCTTCGGGCATGCTTGTTGATTAAATGCACACTCACACACAACTTGGTTGAGCTTAGTAGCTGAAACACATGAACATTTGAAGTGCTTGTAAAATGTACCAGCACACTGTGAGGAGAGGGGTACAATTGGTAGTAAGACATTGTTTGCAGGGCCTTACATTTGAGATCAGGTGCAAGATCACACATCATTGCTTCACCTTGGTTTGGAGAAAAAAACACTGAGGGATACCAGTGTCTGAGTTGTGTGTCGCAGTAATTAACAAATATGTTTTGCCTAAGGCCAGAAGCCAAACATGGAGACTGAGAAGTAGGCATAGAAATGTTGCAAGGTTTGCAGTAGAAACAGCTGCTGCTGCAATTGTTGTGGACGAAATAACCACTGTGGCACTATAGTACATCATAAGTACAACATCAACCATGCAAGTACTCAGAGTGTTGAAACACTGGTTGCTGTGTCTACGAGTGCTTCTAATGTAAACACTAGCTTGGGTCTGTCTGATCCTTCGTAATTGCCAGCCCTATCATTGGAGTCTGGCACAAGTGCAAATCTGTCCCAACTTCCACTGTTATAATAGACCAGGGTGCATATAAACATTTCGCAGATCTCTGTTGAGGCGTCAGCATAGGAGCCACCTACTGGATTCTATTGGAAGGGTATGTTCTTAATGAGGAGGGTTTGGAATTGAAGCTCTCAGCAATAGGTCAGGGGACATGGGACGATGGTCACTTATCAATTTTAGATGTGCATCATGTTTCTCAGCCTGGTATTCCCATTATATCTCCTCCACCCCTTATTATTTTGACCTATGAATCTGATAATGCCAAAGGAGGTGGTTTTAAATATGGTGGTGGTTATGGCGACAATCAAGATGTTGACTGGAGTCCACCATGTCACAAGAACAAGCATGGAGATGTATTTGAGTCCAACCTCCCTCAGCCCTAGCACTGAGCCAGAGGTACTGTTGGACAAACACGCCTTCTCATAAACAGTGGTTGCCAGCACAGCCTCATAATGCGTTCAGAGTGTGGGCATTCCACAAAATGCACATCCTGTCTTCCGTCTCTTTACAACACTTAGTCAGAGACCCCCAAAATGCTAGAGGGGGACAAGTTGTAAACAATGGAAGTGACCAAAGAGCAGCAACACAGACAAAATTGCCTGGCAGCTCAGGACTTGCTGTCTAGCATGTTGGTAAATTCCAAGCCAGGAGAAATTGTTAGAGCAGGCGTGGTTAGTTAGTTAGTTTGTTTATTGAATTTATATAGCGCAGCCAGACCCTGGGGTAACTGGGCGCCTTTAAAGCATAGGAGGTTACGGGCAAAGGAATACATTCAAAGTGATACAGTAATGGTACAGTCATGTATACAGGATGATATGCAAAGAATATCTGGCATATACAGGAGAAGAATACAGATACAATAAGTTTGCAGAATGTATGGGTGCCTTATAGACGCGATACAGAGATATATTCATGAGGGCTGCACATAAGGTTAGTGTTCTTCAGCACTTAATGAAGCACCACTCAACCTCATTTGGAAATGCTGGCAGTGCTTTTGTTGTGGCACTTGTAGTAAAAGGTACTACCAATATGTTTAATTTTGTTTGGGTAGTGAAGTTCTTTATATTGCTTTCATTTTCTCTGCCCCATCATTTTTATAAACAATTCAAAAAGTCAAAACAAAAACAACCCAAACACATATTACATTTTGTTAACATATTTTGATTTGGTTTCATGTTTGGATGTTGAAGAATAGAGATCCAGGTGAGGGTAGATATAGATTCAGGTGAGGGTAGACATTTGAATTGGTCTTGTCCTACTTCTGGAATAACAAAGCTTTTTGTTTTGGATTAGAAATGATCACTCATCGGGGCTTTGCATATTCACACTATGCGCTTTTAGATAGGCAGCACACCATCTGCACGTCTAGCATCAGACCCTATAAATAGGGACATTATCTTTTGAAACAATTCACTGGGGATATACAGAACTTTGCAAGACACCATCGGGGCCTTATTTTTTAAGACGTCTGTGTAGATACGGTACGGCCTCTGTGTCCAACGCTCAAGCAAAATACCAACTTCAGGAGGTGTTAAACAGGGTTGTCTGATAGCATTTAATATTTTCTCTCTATCCATCAATGACTTGTCAAAAAATATTGAAGAACCATCTAAAGGTACACCTGCCTTTCATGGGAAGCCAGTGCTGATGCTTTTATATGCAGATGATTCCTTGCCAGGACACCAAATGCCCTGAGATCTCAACTACAGGCAGTGGTGACCTATTGCAATCCAAACTATCTTAATTTGAATAGAAGCAAATCAAAAGTTATGGTCATCTATAATAAATCATGGAATGAATTGAAATGAAAAGCATGCTTCAGAATGGAGGGTGATCCCATAGAGGTTATCGATTCCTTCATGCAACCTTACATTTCCTCAAATGTATTCTGGAAAACACAAGTAGAGAATGTAACCAGCAAAGTGGTAGTGGCAGAGAAAGCCATCATCAATCTTGTGTGTGAATACAGGGACAACATTGGGGCGGAATTGAAACAGTCTTCTGCAGGACATTTGGTGGCACGGCCACCTAATGCACAGAGCTATGTGGTTTAGATCGAATTGTGAACACATTAGGAATATGTGAACGTCAATTCTGGAAACAGCCTCTATATCTCTCCCAAGGTTTCCTGAATGCTGCCCTTCAAGCTGATGAGGGTTTCCATAGCCAACAGAGGAGGGTGGTGGTCTCAGTAGCCAGATATGCTGTGAAAAGAGCGACTGCTCATTCCAGAGACCTGGTGGATATGACCACGAACACTTTTCTCAGCCCTTCATATTTACCTACAGAAAGCAGCTGTCCTGGGACCTTACAACAATGGGGGTAGAATGTGTCTTGGACCTAGCGTTTTACCCCATAGTCTCTCACAGCTCGTTCTTGAATGAGCTGAAAAGTAAGCAATTTGCAAAAGCAAGACTGAAAGGGAAGGGCACCCTGGCTCATCGGACCCATTTAGCGTGGGCAGATATTTATAGAGCCCACAGTGGCCATCACACATATTCAGAAAACCTTGCTAATCCTTAAATCAGATGCCTCTTTGCCCTTGCCAAAGCAGACATTCAACCACTGGCGAGTAATATGAAAAGATGGAATAGCAAAGCAAGCACAATGTGTAAAATATGGATTGGGGCTGAAAGCCTGAGATAGAAATGTTCGAGGGAGAAAAGTCTGAAGATCATTTTTCAGAAATAACCTCTGGACCTTTTCTCACCTGAACATTTCCGACAATTACATCCCTGTTCTCAAGTCCAGTGCTATCCATCCCCTGAGCCCTGGCAATTGTGCCCCATCTCCTGTGACAGGGAGGATGAGGAGGACATTTGCCGCAAGGACCTGAAGTGATAACATGAAACAACATCACAGTTATAAGCTGGGTTCCACCTGCTACCCACGCTGAGGAAAACGTTTGGCAGCTTTACTCCTTCTCTAAAGCCCATCTCAGTCCAGGGGCTGTTGATCTCAGTGATGACCTTGAGCATAACCAGCCTACGAGAGATTGCCTAGAGGTGGGAGGAAACAAGAGCAGTTGTTTAAGTGTTATTGAAATAATTTGCCATGCAAAGAACTCCAACATCCGTCAGCAGTGCAATGACTTTATAGGATGTGTTAATATTTTGAAACAAGTACCACAATATGATGGTACTCAGCCCAGACTTGAGGTTGTCGTCACCAAGAAAATGCTCTCTTTATTTGGGGTCATGTCTCTCATGAGAGAAACATACACATTCTGTGTGAGTGCACTACCTTCCCTGTAATGTGTTGCAAAAAATAGGAGTATGTCCCTTTCCCTTCAGGAATATGCAAGAAATTGTGTGTGTGTGCCCCCTTCCCTACTGAAATGTAGCAAAATGTGTGTTTTCACCCCTTCTCTGAAGGGTGCAGCAAATGCTGCCATGCACCACTTCCCTGGAGAAGAACATTGGAAACAGGGTGTGCATCCTCTTCCCTCTGGGAGTGCTACACAAATTAGGTGTGCCTCCCCTTCCTTGAGGGAGCTTGTTAGAAAATGTGTGTGCGTGTGTATATTTGTCACCTTCCCAGAGAGATTGTCACACAATGTGTGTGTCCCCTTCCCTTTGAGAATGCAGCAACATGTGTGTGTGTGCCGCATTAGCTTTGGGAATGCAACAAAAATGAGGTGCGTGTCCCCTTTTCAGCAAGAGGGTATTAGAAATTGTGTGTGCACCCCCTTCCATTGGTACAATGTTTTAGTGTGAGTTCCCTTCTCTGTGGGAGTTTGGCACACATTAGGTGTGTGTTGATGCTTGGTCTCCAATGACATTGCCATCTATGGTGGGTAGAAGACATCGAATTCCAGGAGCTTCCCTCATGCAGCTCAAACACCCATCATGTACATGCCAACACAAGTCTGTGGGAACATGTGCTTCTGGGATGCAGTTATTGTGGAATGCAGGCGACCAGTCATGAATCCATGTAGTCTACAAGGCTGCCATTGACCACACGAGCCCAAAAGGAATCGCCGCATTTTCGAATTGGAGAATGAAGATTTGGTGGACATGGGTCATCACTTGCTTTTCTACAAATGCCCAGATGCTTGTCAGTGTCAGAGCAACCCATGTGTCTGCTAAGTGGGTTTTGGGGTGTACAAAAGGGCCTGTTTCACCATTCCATAATGCAACACATGCCATTTGGTTTACACAGGATTTCTTAACAATGCTGCTGTGTAGGGACCTTCACATTGCCGTTTAACTGCACATCCAGAGGCATGCACACAGATCTTTTTGATATTGGGTTACTTACCTCATTGTTGTGCTGCTGTACCAGGGCCTATGATGGCAATAATGGCCAGCCAGACTGTAGCAGCCTGCTCAGCTGGTGTCAGGGTGTTCTGTGCAGCTGGGTCTCCCCCCATGGAACTGGTATGGGCCTGCTTGTGATCTCTTTTTTTCTATGTTTAGCCTATTGTTTTTTTATCTTTTTTATCTCATTGGGAGTGCATTGACATTTTCAGTCAGTTCAATCCAAAGGGAAATTTTGACCAGTGTACTGACCATGCAGGTTGTGGAGTATGGACTAATGGTCTTCCATATAATTCATTAAGACATCACACTCTGCTTCAGTGATATTTTACACTCTGCAGCCTTTCTCTGCATCATGGCCATCCTTATTTCCATTGGATGCTATACTGGCGTGCTGGATGCTTGCAGATAGAGCCCTGTGGCTTTCCAGTACTGTGGAATGTTGTAATATGGTTATTCCTTGTTTGTGTTTATTTTTTATGGTGAATTCATATGTTTCGTGTGCATTTGACATGATGCACATATTTTTTACTTATTGATGTGTCTTGTGTCATTTCTGCATCGTGTGCATTGGGGGATGCGGATGAAACATGAACAGCAAGCTTCTTGGTGAAGGTGCATTTTTGTTGGGAATTTCTGTGGGTTCACCCATCATAATGAGATTCGCAATGGCGTGCATGCATCTCTGTGCAATTGTGAATTGTTTTCATTTTGACAATCTGCCTCTGTGTGTGCACACACTCTTCTGTGGGAGTGATGTAAAACGTGTGCCTGCCCATTTCCTTTGGGAGACCATTAGAAATTGTGTGTGCAAGACCTTCTCTATGAGAGTGCGGCAAAAATTAGGGGTGCACCACCTTTCCTCTTGGAGTGCTTTATAAATGTGTGTATTCCCCCATTCCCTCTTTGAGTGGGTCAACTATTGGGTGTTTACCCTTTTCCCTACAGGAGTCCATCGACAAGCGAGCATGTGCCCTCTACCTTACGGAGGTGCTTCAAAATATGTGTGTGCATCTCCTTTCCTGAGGGAGGTGAAGCGAAAAGTAGGTGTGTGCCTCTTCACTGAGGGAGTGCATTAGACATTGGGCGTGCATCCCCCTTGCTTCAGGAGTGTGGCAACAATTAGGTGTGGTTCCTCTTCCATGCAGCAGTGAATTAGACATTGTGTATGTCTTCTCTTTCCTGCTGAAATGAGGTAATATGTGTGTGTCCACTGTGAGGGGTCAGAAATGAGAGGTGGAAACAAAGTGGTAATATTCTCAACTTTAGCCATTTTATTAACACAAAGGGGTTTGGATAAAGGCCTAACTTTCCCTATCCTAAAGCAAACGTCCCTTCCTATGAAACTAAAATTAAAGCAGACTGACCGTGTGTCCAAATCAAATCTGCCACTCACACTAACATACACAATCAAAAGGCGCAAGGCAACTGTTCAGAATTTCAATTTAACAAAAATGTGCAAAAACCTAAAAGTATAACTTCAATAAAACAGTCCTTGTGTCCAGGGTTTGGTTCAATTCCCCTGGATTATTTCAGGAAAATTGTTTAAAACATATTGTTTCAACAATAGTCTCTTAAAGGTAATAGAAATGCCTCTGTTACCAGATGCTTTCCTCAGCATAACAAAGCAAATGTCTCTTCCACAAGCCTTGTTGGTATATATCAAAGGAAAGTATTTCCTACCTTTAAGGATGGTTAAACAAATGTCTTTTCTCAAATATGGGTTAAAGTATAGCAAAAGGCAAGTCTCTTCACAACTCTGATTGACAAAATGTACAGTCGAAAGAACAACTTAAAATGTCAAAGTTGTCTTTAACACACCAGTTAAAAATGGGTTTCCTGCCATACTCTCCTGCCAGGAAGATTCTCAAATGAAACTCCTGATAACCTTGTTTACTCTCCTGCCAGGAAGATCTCACTTTTGGCTCATGCAGGTCCCCTTGTGTTCTATCCTGCCAGGTATCTCTTTCCAAAAAGGCTCACTACTTGATGCTTTTTTCAGATCGCTCTACAACATTCACATTCCTTTTAGGTATTAAAAAATTGTACTTCTTCACTAGCACAACTTTGTTGACTTCAGTTTTTACTTGTGCCAATTCCCACCCTACTGACATTACATATATGAGGATCTGTTCAAGCTCTGTCTGCCAACCTGTCTTCTAACGCCTCTTTGCTCTTGGCAATGCTTGTTCCAGGTTTCACCCAACTGACATCTTGAATCAGGAGAATTGTACAACCTTTGCCTTTTTGTTTCTTTTGCAATGTCTTTTGGCTTATGGCAATACTGGTTCCAGGTTTCTCCCAACTGACAGCTCATATCAGAAGAATTATACCATGTTTGCATTTGCTGTTTAATTCTATTTGGTCGGTATTCAAAAATGTTTCCCAAATGTTTGTTAACAGATTCGCTCATCCTGTGGCCCCTTACTGATTTAGATTGACCCACCATTGGTTCACTGTATAGATGTTACGAGGATTCATCGTCGGGCAAGCTTTCTCTTCTTGGCAGAGTCTCTTTTGGTTCCCGCCTTGGTGTGTCAGCCCTTCGCCGATGGAACCACAGCTGCTCTGCAGGACCGTGTCTCTCTTGGTCTTGCTGCGCACAGCTCACCTTCTCTTTACCAGAGTTCCTCCACTTAGGTCCTGAACACCTCCAGCTCGTTACTGGCAGATGTGCACCCCTCCTCCCATGGCTCTTCTGCATCAGGTTGCTTCTGCCTCTGGGCTCGCTTCCCGCACTGTGCAAACTGCAACCTGTCTCCTCTCTCCTTCTCCATTCTGTCAGCTGCAGGTGATTTCCAGGTTTAAACGTCCCACGCAGCTCACTTGGATCTGGACAACTAGACTGCGCATTGCACTTGGTGTCATATTTCTTCCACATGAACTCCTTACTCCTCTTCCTCATCTCAGTACCTGAGGCTTTCTGGGACTTGGAGTCCAAGGATGTTTCAACTGATTCTAAGTTACATTGTTGAACAGTAGCATTTAAATTACAGTTACCGTAAACATCAGATGTTAGATATTTTCTAAATTTACCATGCACACATGAAGACTGAATAGGATTTTGTTCGAACAAAGTAGTTGTCAGAGTTTGATAATTCAATTGTAGAAAAGCAGTTATTGACTAGAGAGCATGTTGAAGCTCCACCACCGACTTGCCTAAAAAGAAATGGAAATTTAAGGTTGTTAGGAAAGATTTCATAATTGTATGTAATTTTCCCTCCATGTGGCAACCCCCAAACTTTTTGCTGTTGTTTTACACCCTGATCTAGACTTTGCCAGGGAAGGGCAGCCTTCCGCCGCACTTCTCTGGGCTTTCGCTCAATTCTTATGGGGAAACTGACATGCCCTTAAGACAGTCAGTACTGGGAGGCTTTGTTTCCTTTAGTCCTTTCCTCATGTTTCAGCTTTTGTGCAACATGAAACAAGAGTGCACCGTAACTTACATTACCGCGTTACATTACCGCGCTCTTGGGTCTCTAGTCATTCCAAAGGCCCTAAAAACTCTCGCTGGACTTATCATGAACTGTGCAAGTGTGTCACGGACGGGACTGGTGGCAGCTATCGTTTCTCTTGTGTTTTGAACCCTTTTTTGCCATGTATCCGCACTTACCGTGTTTGGCACAAATAGGTGGCCTGGCTCCCAAAACGGCCATGCCACGAGGTTCTTTGTCCTGTCCGCTGACCGTCTTGTCCCTTCACCTTCTGCCAGGTCGAGCCGACCCGGGGCAGTCCTTATTTGGTCCTGCACTTTCCCACGAAACACAATGCTTTCGCGGGCTTCTGCATGCCTTGTGTGTGCCTCCAGGATGTGGAATGGGATGTCTGTTCCCAATACACATCCTAGGTGCCAGAGAGTCTAGAGTGTCCTGAATGCCTGGGACCACCGTGGTCCGTGATAGGTCCATGTATGGTGTGAGTGTTTGTGAGCAGATCTCCCATTGGGCCCTCTCCGTTTTGGCGTGAAGGGAACTTTGGATAAGAGGAGGCTGAAATCACCACTACCATGTCGATCTCCTGAGTTCACACCGAACAAGGGATAAGGAGCCAAGTATCCTGCAACAAGAAGCTGAGTCGAGGAACCGCTGGCGACCCGCTGAAGGTTAGGCACCCTTAGCCGCTGTCATCATGCGAGACCCCTCTGCACCTGATCATCCTAGAAGGTCTGCAAAGGTGCTTCGACCCATTGGAATAGTGGGATCAACTATTCCCGGCACCTTCATCAAACCCTGCAAGTAAGCCTCTTCGGAAGTGTCCCTGGGCCAACCAGTGGGCTGACCAGCTTACGCAGGAAGCTTTGCTCTGTCACCGCCACCGTTTCGGGGAAGCCCTCGAAACTTGGTCTACTGCTTGCTCTGCGTCCACGGCACCCTCACACCGAATTCGTACACTTGGCATTCCCGGGTCTGAATTGAGACGAGTTGCGCCCGGACCAGAGTAAACGCGGTTGCCGTGTTGCCCTGCTGTGGTAACAACCTGTGCACGTCCGCTGCATTTGGGACACCCTCTAACCTGCATCCTGCTACGCAGAATCTACACAGTGTCGAGACATCCTGATCATCGCAGCTGAACCTGCCAGCAACATGAACTGAACTGGAGAAGTCTGGGTCTGCCTGCGTCAGGGACCAGGGAGTAGTCCATACCCCAACCGGTGGCCCCTCACGCAGGAGCCCGTTTCTTTTCTACCGCTGTTACGAAATAGCGACTCTATCCCACACTCTCACCCTGTCTCTGCCCACAAGTGGAGGCCTTGCTTGAGTAGTGGGGACTTGTTCTGCATCGCTTCATTCAACTTCCTGAACTGCCTGATATCCTTGAAGAGGCCCTCTTTTGTCCATTGGCACCAGCGCGTGCAGGTACTTTTGAGCATAAGGCTCCTCTCTTCGTAGGGCTCGGACTTCCTCCTAGTTAGGTGAATTTCAGATGTCAAACTGGGTCTAATGATTACTTGCACTGCCTGTTTTCCTCCCCATCTAGGTGGTCTACATATTACGTGCTCCTAACTCCTTAGACCCCTCGGTCTTGTATGTATTTTGTATTGATTGTGATGTGTTGGTTTACTTTAGTATTTTTGTGATTCTTTGCTATGGTCGATGTTACAAAGGCCTTGTAATAAATGTGTCTATATTTTTAATATAACACCTCTCTGGAGTAATTTGTAAGTGTCCTTGCTTTGTGTCTTTCCGTCACCCTCACCCCTCTGAGACTTAGTCTTCACCTCCGCCATCGTTACCCTGATTGGTCTGGCTTGACCAGAGGTTACCCTGTTCCAAGAAACTAGGCTGGCCTTCTGAACCTCTGCCCCTCCAGGTCAGAGTTCAGAAATCCATCTTAACAAATTGGTGGCAGCGGTGGGATACGACTGAAGGTATCCAGTGTTGCGCACTAGCAAAGGCACTTCAAGTTATTCCTAACAGGACACGTAGTGAATTGTCGTAGTATAACTTTTTAAAGGCCATAGTCCTATCTAACAGTATGGAAACAAGTACCTTGTTAACTTTAAATGCTTCTAAATCCGAAACATTGAAAAAGATGTGTGCTGAAAGAGGTGTCTCCTCTCAAGGCACAAAAATGGAAATGATCCAAAGAATCATGGCGTGGCAAGAAGCTCAGCTTAGCGCTTTAGCTTCAGAGGACAGTGCAGAAGGAGGTGGGGCTGCTCTCACTGGTAGAACTGACAGTTCTGCTAATGCACTGGTCCACCGCGACCATGAGGACAGGGAGGATGAAAAGTCCAATGTTTCCTCTGCCTATTTTTCCTAATATATTCCTATTTTTGCATCTTCTTCCCTGGAGCCTAAGCAGCATTTGGCAGATTCAAAGGAGATAGATCCTAAGAAACTTGCCATTGCAGCAGATCTATGGGTGTCACATCGAGTGTCCCATAAGGACAAGACTCATCCTGGTAAGCAGGAGGAAGGGAAAACGTCCAAAGATAAGGAGGGTGGGGAAACTGATAAATCTTCTTCCCAAAAGGGCCACAAAAAGAAAAATAAGGGTAAGATACAAGAAAACTCACAGGGTAGTGGAGGTCAGCCTCCAAAACAGAACTCTGGTTATAATAAGCCTCCCTATGTAAACAGACCCAATGGATCTTGTTTTGCTTGTGGTGCAACTGACCAATTGAAGGCGGGATCCCCGATATAAGGTCAAATCTTTGGGGGTCCACTCTGCTAATCTGGCCTTCTCCTCCTACGAGGAAGAAGAAATTACCGGAGCATCCTTCTCCTCAGACTCCTTCCCCAGAAGCTGAGGTAGTTTTAGTTTCCCTGGGTTCCTGGGAGCCTAAAGTCGCAGAGGCTTGTGCTAGGATTCCAGATAACACCAAGCACTACTTTAAAGACACTGTGCTGATCAATGGAGTAGATACTCCAGCTCTTAGGGATAGTGGGTGCAGTCGAACTGTAGTGGATTCTACCTTGGTAGACTCAGAGGAAGTTGCCAGAGCTACTCTGATGCCCACTAAATTGGCTGATGGCCCACCTCTCATGTTCCCAGTAATACCTGTAAATCATACTATCAATGGTACAGCAGTCAGGATTCCAGTGAGCATTCAGAGGAGTGTCCCAGGAAAGGTCTTGTTGGGCAACGATCTCAGAGCTTTAGGGCTTGTGGGAGATACTGCTGACAGACCCTGTACAAGGTCTCAAACGAGGGCAGCACTGGCCAAGACCAATGCCCTGCCCCAGCCAAAGGGGAAACCCAAGGCTAACGGAGTCAAGAAACCAAAAAGAGGGAAAGAAAATATTCTCCCTAACTCGCCTACCACTGCGGTGGAGGTAGTTGGTCAATCGCCCGGACCTGACGAGGAGGTGGTGATGCCTGAAGTGTTTGACCCCAATGACCATCCTGAACTAAATGGTTTGTTAGTAGAAGGTGGTCCTGACAGGGAAGAATTCAGTAAAGACCAATATGAGTGCCCATCTCTGGAAGGCCTAAGGAGACAGGCCTGCTCCCAGCTTGAGGGTGAACCTCCTGGGAAGCATTGGATTTATTGGGAAGGTGGACTCCTGGATAGTGAGCCCACAGATTCTACAGAAGGAGACCATAGGAGGTCGGTGGTTCCCCTTGCTGTAAGACCCTTCCTCCTGCAGCTGGCGCATGAAGTGCCCCTTGCTGGTCACCTTGGTATTAAGAGCACCAAGCAAAGGTTATCCATGCACTTCTACTGGCCCAAGATGGGGGTGCAAGTAGAAAGTCACTGCAGGAGTTGTGCCTCCTGCCAGTTATCTGGTAAGAGTGGTTCAACAATCCAAGCTCCATTGGTACCATCCCAGTTGTGGGAGTACCATTCGAGAGGGTAGGGATCGACATTGTTGGTCCCCTTTACCCCCAAACATCCTCAGGCAATAGGTTTATCCTGGTATTGTTCGACCATGCCACAAGATATCCTGAGGCCATCCCATTGAAAACTGTGACTGCCAAGTCAGTCGCAAAAGCTTTACTCGGCATCTTTACTAGGGTTGGCTTCCCTAAAGAAGTTGTGTCTGACAGAGGCAGCAACTTTATGTCAAAGTATATGCAGGCTATGTGGAAAGAATGTGGGGTCACCTACAAGTTCTCTTCCGCATACCACCCCCAGACCAATGGTCTGGTGGAACGTTTTAACAGAATGGTACAAAGTATGATTGGGGCTCTGGAAGAACCTCAGAGAAGAAAATGGGATCTTCTTTTACCATGCATACTGTTTGCCTACCGAGAGGTACCACAGGAGGGTGTTGGCTTCAGCCCCTTCGAACTTCTGTTTGGTCACCCTGTGCGCGGACCCTTAGCCATAGTCAAGGAGGGATGTGAGATGCCCACTCCCCCTATTACTACCAACGTAGTAGACTATGTGTTAGGGCTCAGAAAAAGGATGGTACTCCTGATGGGTCTGGCTAGTGACACGTTGAAGGCAGGACAAACCCTGGTGAAGCATTGGTATGACCAGAAAGCTTCCCTCATCAACTTCACACCTGGTCAGCAAGTCCTGATCATGAATCCCATAAGGCCGAGAGCTTTACAGGATAAATTGTCAGGCCCTTACACAGTGGTGGAGCCCCTGGGTGAGGTCAACTATTTAGTGGACCTTGGAAGGCCTGGACAGGCTCCAAAAAGTTCCACGTAAATAGGCTGAAGGCTTTCATCCCAAGAGTTGAAATCGCAGCACTGCTATTGGCTTCGGATGTTGAGGAAGAGGAGTCTGAACCTCTCCCTGACCTGTTTCAAAGCAGTCCTTCAGATAGCTCCTTTAAGGGTGTCCGTGTGGCCCCTCACCTGACTTCTGATCAGCAGGCTGAGGTGAAAAGTTTGCTTAGGCAATTTTCTCCCCTGTTTTCACA
The DNA here is from genome assembly GCF_040938575.1 of Ambystoma mexicanum. NCBI lineage: Eukaryota > Metazoa > Chordata > Amphibia > Caudata > Ambystomatidae > Ambystoma > Ambystoma mexicanum. The sequence continues at coordinate 209,988,614 of NC_090922.1, read as the reverse complement.
GTCCCCTGGTTTGACACCTTGGTGCAAACATAACATAGACAAAGGAGACAGTGTACCTACCAAGAGTAGGGGATACAGAATGTCAGACAAAGTATGGTCTTACATTAAGACGGAGGTCAACAAAATGTTAGATCTTGGGGTGATTGAACCCTCTAGTAGTCTCTTGGTCCAGCCCTGTGGTTTTGGTTCCAAAAGCAGGTACTTCTGAATTGAGGTTCTGCGTGGATTACAGGGCTTTGAATGCTGTCACCAAGACAGATGCACACCCCTTGCCTCGAACAGATGAGCTGGTGGATACCTTGGGTGCCTCCAAGTACCTCAGCACGTTTGACCTCACTGCAGGCTATTGGCAAATAGCCCTCGCAGAACATGCCAAGGAGAAGACAGCATTCTCAACTCCGGAAGGTCTTTACCAATTCAGGGTAATGCTTTTTGGGTTGAAGAATGCACCTGCCACTTTCCAGAGGCTTGTGAATCATGTGTTGAATGGGTTGGATGAATTCTGTCTTGCATATCTGGATGATATAGCAGTTTTCAGTGCCACCTGGGAAGACTATGTGAAACACCTTGGGTTTGTGTTACAGGCTCTACAGAAAGCCCACTTGACCATAAAGGCCAGTAAATGCCAGATTGGACAAGGCTCAATGGTTTACTTTGGACATTGAGTAGGTGGAGGGAGGATACAGCCTCTACCCAGTAAAGTATAAGCAGTACAAGACTGGCCTACCCCCACTAGACAGACCCAAGTGAGAGCCTTCTTAGGACTCACGGGGTATTACCGAAATTTCAAGGCATACCATGGCACCATAACTGCCCCTCTGACTGCTCTCACCACTCCGAAGAAACCCAAGAAGGTAACTTGTACTGAAGAGTGTGAGAAGGCCTTCAATTGCTTAAAAGACTCCTTGTGCCAGGCCCCTGATTACCAAAGACCTTTTATTGTGCAGACAGATGCCTCTGACACTGAGATAGGAGCTGCACTATCACAAGAAGATGAAAAGGGTACCCTATTGGTTTCATTAGTCACCAGTTTAAAGACAGAGAGCTCAGATGGTCCACAGTATAGAAAGAATGTTTCTCTGTTGTGTGGCCCTACAGAAGCTGAGGCCCTACCTCTAAGGGACCCACTTCACTGTGCAAACCGACCATAAGCCCTTGAAGTGGCTAATGATCATGAAGGGAGAGAATCCAAAGTTGCTTAGGTGGTCCATAAGTCTGCAAGGCTTTGACTTCACTATTGAGCATAGGCCAGGTGTCCAACATAGCAATGCTGATGGGTTGTCCAGAATGTTTAACCGACCTGAACAAGAAACTCATCCAGGGGTGGATTAGTTCCCCCTGTCCTTAGTCTGGGAGGGGCGAGTGTTAGGAAAGATTTCATAATTGTATGTAATTTTCCCTCCATGTGGCAACCCTTTTGCTGTTGTTTTACACCCTGATCTAGACTTTGCCAGAGAAGCGCAGCCTTCCGCCGCACTCCTCTGGGCTTTCGCTCAATTCTTATGGGGAAACTGACATGCCCTTAAGACAGTCAGTACTGGGAGACTTTGTTTCCCTTAGTCCTTTCCTCATGTTGCAGCTTTTGTGCAACATGAAACAAGAGTTCACTGTGACTTACATTACCGCGCTCTTGGGTCTCTAGTCATTCCAAAGGCCCTAAAAAATCTCTCTGGACTTATCATGAACTGTGCAAGTATGTCACGGACGGGACTGGTGGCAGCTATCGTTTCTCTTTTTTGCCATGTATCCGCGCTTACCGCGTTTGGCACAAATAGGTGGCCTGGCTCCCAAAATGGCCATGCCACGAGGTTCTTTATACTGTCTGCTGGCCATCTTGTCCCTTCACCTTCCCCTAGGTCGAGCCGACCCGGGGCAGTCCTTATTTGTTCATGTACTTTCCCACAAAACACAATTCGTTCGCGGGCTTCTGCATGCCTTGTGTTGCACCTCCAGGATGTGGGCAGGGATGTCTGTTCCCAATACACATCCTGGGTGCCAAAGAGTCTAGAGTGTCCTTAATGCCTGGGACCACCGTGGTCCGTGATAGGTCCACGTATGGTGTGAGTGTTTGTGAGCAGATCTCCCATTGGGCCCTCTCCGTTTTGGCGCGAAGGGAATTTTGGATAAGAGGAGGCTGAAAACACCACTACCATGTCGATCTCCTGAGTTCACACCGAACAAGGGATAAGGAGCCTGGAGTGTGAGTGTTTGTGAGCAGATCTCCCATTGGGCCCTCTCCGTTTTGGCACGAAGGGAATTTTGGATAAGAGGAGGCTGAAAACACCACTACCATGTCGATCTCCTGAGTTCACACCGAACAAGGGATAAGGAGCCAAGTATCCTGCAACAAGAAGCTGAGTCGAGGAACCGCTGGGGACCCGCTGAAGGTTAGGCACCCTGACACGCTGTCGTCCTGCGAGACCCCTCTGTATCTGATCTTCCTAGAAGGTCTGCAAAGGTGCTTCGATCCATTGGAATAGTGGGATCAACTATTCCCGGCACCTTCAACAAACACTGCAAGTAAGCCTCTTCGGAAGTGTCCCTGGGCCAACCAGTGGGCTGACCAGTTTATGCAGGAGGCTTTGCTCTGTCACCGCCACCGTTTCGGAGAAGACCTCAAAACTTGGTCTACTGCTTGCTCTGCGTCCACGGCACCCTCACACCGAATTCATACACTTGGCATTCCCAGGTCTGAAGTGAGATGAGTGCGCCCGGACCAGAGTAAACGCGGTTGCCGTGTTGCCCTGCTGTGGTAACAACCTGTGCACGTCTGCTGCATTTGGGACACCCTCTACCCTGCATCCTGCTACGCAGAATCTACATGGTGTCGAGACGTCCTGATCATCGCAACTGAACTGGAGAAGTCTGGGTCTGCCTGTGTCGGGGACCGGGGAGTAGTCCATACCCCAACCGGTGGCCCCTCGCGCAGGAGCCCGTTTCTTTTCTACCACTGTTACGAAATAGCGACTCTGTCCCACACTCTCACCCTGCCTCTGCCCACAAGTGGAGGCCTTGCTTGAGTAGTGGGGACTTGTTCTGCATCGCTTCATTCACCTTCCTGAACTGCCTGATATCCTTGAAGAGGCCCTCTTTTGTCCAATGACACCAGCGCGTGCAGGTAGTTTTGAGCATAAGACTCCTCTGTTCATAGGGCTCGGACTTCCTCCTAGTTAGGTGAATTTCAGATGTCGAACTGGGTCTAATGATTACTTGCACTGCCTGTTTTCCTCCCCATCTAGGTGGTCTACATATTACGTGCTCCTAACTCCTTAGACCCCTCGGTCTTGCATATATATTGTATTGATTGTGATGTGTTGGTTTACTTTAGTATTATTGTGATTCTTTGCTATGGTTGATGTTACAAAGGCCTTGTAACATCGACCATAGCATGTGTCTATATTTTTAATATAACACCTGTCTGGAGTAATTTGTAAGTGTCCTTGCTTTGTGTGCTCATTGAGATCTTTCCGTCACCCTCACCCCTCTTGAGACTTAGTCTTGACTGCCGCCATCGCTACCCTGATTGGTCTGGCTTGTCCAGAGGTTACCCTGTTCCAAGAAACTAGGCTGGCCTTCTGAACCTCTGCCCCTCCAGGTCAGAGTTCAGAAATCCATCTTAACAAAGGTGCAAAAGGACACATTTGAAATTGCACTCTAAACTCTCCTGGAAATGCAGATGCCATAAAGAATAGTGAGTTGCGCTACACAAGTGGGAGTCAGATAGTGCCTAGCATGAAGGCATCATTTGCCCAAATAGTGTGCTTTTAAAAATGGACAGATTAGGTGACAGGAAACAGTGCACACAGTGAGGGATTTCTTCCAAGTCTAGGGCAGAAGATTGCAGGTAGACAAAGGATGCTGCGTACCCATAGGGGGGAAGTCGCATGACAGGTATGCACTTGGAATCGGTAGACAGAAGAGTAAATGTGTCTCGCAGAGAATAAAACATGACAAGCAGTTGCCATTTTTAAACTACATAAGCACCGATGGGAATAAGGTTTTGTATCTTTAAGAAGATTTCACAGCAGAGCTACTTGTTCAAACAAATACAGTTAATTCAGGAAAACTGCAGTGGCTAGTGAAAAGGAATTTGAAGGAAGAGGGAACCGAAAGGGAGTTTTTTTATGAAGGAACAGTATCTGATACGGCGGGCGGTCAACGATTTTAATAAATTAAGTTACAGTAACATGGCAAACAGTAGTTTGAAGTCCCTGAAATATCATAGTAGCTGAGATATTTGTGTTCCAGCAAATGGCTATGCAGAACAAACAAAGCACAGATGCAGCTAAAATAAAAATGATGCAGGAACGGACATTTTAAATACGGTCAAAATAAAATAACACATAGCAATAGTTATTCATAATGTGCCAAGGCAAGATGATGCGACTACTGTGCAAGACCGGGAGGGCCGAAATGTGGCCTCCCTATGCCACATGGGAGGAGACTTTAGGCTGGGGATCAGTGATGACCCTGCAGGATTCATCACCGCACCCACTTCAATACAGGAGCACAGCAATAATTGGGTGTGAGCCCCCTTTCCTGTGGGAGAGCATTAGAAATTGTGTTTGTGCTTCCTTTTCTGCAGTGTATTGTACTAAATCTATGTCTGTGACCCCCTCGCCTGCAGGAATGTGGTAAAGATTGGGCATGTGGTCCCTTCCCTGCGCAAGTGTATTAGTGAGCATGTGTGCTCCCCTTCCCTGCGGGAATGTCTCACAATATGTGTGTCTCATCCTTATAAGAGTGGAGAGTATACTAGATGTGCACCATTTTCTCTGCATAATTGAACTAAAAATTGTAAATGTTCTCACTTCCCTGCAGTAGTGTGATGAAATGTGTGAATCCACCTTTGCTCTGGGAGTGTATCAACATTTATCAACATTTAGATGTAGGGCCCTTCCCAATGGGATTGCATTTGAAATGATGTGTGCACCAGCGTCCTTGTTGGAGAGCAGCAACATTGAAGTGTGTACCCCCTTCTTTGAGGTGTTGCAGCAAACCTGTGTGTGTACACCCCCTTTCCTCTGGGAGTGTGTTAAACATTAGACCAGCCCCAGATTCCTTTCTTGCCTGCGTTAGAAATTGTCTGTCCATCCCTTTCATAGAGGAGTGTTCCAAACATTCCACGTTCACCCTATTCCCTGTAGGAAAACATTCAGTATTGTGTGTGCCCGCTTTCCTTTGGGAGTGTGCAATATTTGTGTGGGCACGTCGTTCCTTGTGGGAATGTCGCAATAATACAGTTGTGCAACATTTCCCTCCAGGAGTACATTAGAAATGATCTCAGGCCACCCTTCCCCACAGTATGAGTCACAAATTAAGCATGAGCCCAGTTACCTGTTGGTGTTCATTGGAAATTGTATCTGCACCCGCTTTCCTGTCGCAGTGGGCCCACATTGTGCATGTGCCATCTTCCCTGCAGGAGTGCATCCAAATGCGTGTGTGCACCCCATTCCGTTGAAGTTCAGACAACATTATTTGTGAGCACTATCACCTGCAGTAATACATTAGAACCTGTGTGTGCACCCCACCTCCTGCAGAAATGTGGCAAACATTAGATGTGTGCCCTCTTCACTGCAGTAGTGCACCAACCATTAGGTGTGTGGCCTCTTCCCTGTTGGAGTGCATGATTATTTATATGTGTGCCCCTTCACTGCTTGAGTGCGGCAAAAATGACCCCTTATTTTGCATGAGAGTGTTAGAAATGGTATGTGCATCCCCTTCTCTGCGTGAGTGTGGCAGATATTAGGTATGTATCCATTCAACATTGTGTTAGCAGCCTTTCCTCACAGGGGTGTGGCAAATGTGTGCATGCAATGTTTCACTGTGGGACTGTAAAACAAATAGATTAGTGGCCACTTTGCTCCATAAATACATTAGAAACTGTGTGAGTGCCCATCGGCAAAATATGTGCACACCCCCTTCACAACAGGAGTGTTCTCAAAATGAGCTGTGTGTCCACATCCTTGGCAGAGTGCATTCAAATGTGTGTGTGGGGCCTTCCCGGTGGAAGTGCAGAACAATGCCCCCTTTCCTGCAGGCATATTGCAAAATGTGGGTAGGTGCCCTCCCTGAAGAAGTACAGCAAGCATCACACGAGCACCCTATTTCCTGTGGGAGAGCATGAGAAACGGTGTGTGCTCACCCATCCCTGCAGGAGAGCTTCAAAATGTACGAGTAGACTACTTTTTATGCAGGAGTGAAGCAAAGATGTGATGGGTGATTCCACCGTGGGAATGCATTAAACATTGTCTGTGTGCCCTTTCTCTATTGAAGTGCCACAATCGGGGTGTGAGACCCCATCCCTGTGGAGTGCAGCACACATTTGATGTACACCCTCTTCCTTTTGGCATTGCTTTAGAAACTGTGGGTGAATGTGTGTGCTGCTTTTGTTGTGGAATTGTGACAAGGTTTGTGTGTGGTCCTCTTTCTTTGCCCGGTTGTGCAAATGCAGGGTGATGCCTGCTTCTCCTGCATGAGAGTGGCAAGAATTGTGTATAGGACCCTTCTCTGCATGGGTGGAGCAATCATTAGGAATGCGACTCATTCCCTGCATGAGTGTGGCAAACAAAGGCTGTGCAACACCTCGTCTGCAAGAGTGTGCGAGAAACTGTGTGTATGATCCCTTTCTTGAAGGAGTGCAGCAAATATTGTGTGTACAGCCCATTATCTGCAGAAATGTGGCGAACATTAGGTGGGTGTCCTATTCGGTGCAGAAGTATGTTAGGAATTGGAATGTAGCAATTCTTGTACATACACAAGCCCTACAGGTTTGAAGCAAAATTATGTGTGTCCTTTCCTGCAGCAGTTAATTTCAAATTGCGCGTGCATCCACGTCTATGTAGTAGGGCAGCACATGTTGTGTGTGTGCCCCCATCACTGCAGCAGGAGAGTGCTTGAAATTGTGTGCCTGACCGCTTCCCTGCAGATGCGCTGCAAAACATGTGTGTGTCCCCAGTTCCTGGGAGAGTGCATTATAAATGATCAGTGGCAACATGTGTGTGTGCATTGCCTTCTCTGTGAGAGTGCAGCAGAATGTCGGTGGGCAACTGCTTGCCTGTAGGAGCAAGTTACAATTGTGTTTGTGCCTCTTTCCTGCTAGAAAGTAGCATGGAAAATGTGTGTGTGCACACCCTTCTTCATAGGACCCTAGCGAAAATTAGCAGTGTGCCTCCTTTATAGGAGGAGTACTTTGGCAATAATGTGAACACACCGTTTCTTGTGCGAGGGCTGCAATAATTGTGTGTATGCCTCATTCCCCTTGGGAGTGCATTAAAAATTGTGTCTGTGCCCCTTACCTGCTGGAGTTCAGTAAAAGGTGTGGTCAGCCCCTTTCCTGCGGGAGTACAGCAGCAATTAGGTGTGCACCCCATTCCATGTAGGAGTGTCTTAAAAGTTGCGTTTCTACCCATCGCTAAAAGAGTGTTGCAGTATGTGTGGGCTTGGCTCCTCACCAATGGGATTGAATCAAAAATGATGTGTGCACCCTCTTCATTGCTGAAAAGATTCTCTGTGTGTGCAGCTTCCATCTGGCAAAATGCAAGTGTGCGTGCCCTTCTTGGCAAGAGTTTGGAAACATTGTATACACACCCTCTTCCATACGGTAGTGCAAAAACATTTGTTTTTATGACCCCTTTCTTTTGGGAGTGCATTAGAAATTGCGTGCATGCCACTTTCTCTGCCGGATTGTGGCAAAATGTGTATGTGCATCCGTTTCCCTGTGGGAGTGCTGCAACAATGAGATCTGCCCATTCCTTCCCTGTGGGAGTGCTGCAACAATGAGATCTGCCCATTGCAACAATGAGGTGTGGTGTGCCCATTCCTTCCCTGTGGGAGTGCTGCAACAATGAGGTCTGCCCATTCCTTCCCTGTGGGAGTGCTGCAACAATGAGGTCTGCCCATTCCTTCCCTGTGGGAGTGCTGCAACAATGAGGTCTGCAGCAACAATGAGATCTGCCCATTCCTTCCCTGTGGGAGTGCTGCAACAATGAGGTCTGCCCATTCCTTCCCTGTGGGAGTGCTGCAACAATGAGGTCTGCCCATTCCTTCCCTGTGGGAGTGCTGCAACAATGAGGTCTGCCCATTCCTTCCCTGTGGGAGTGCTGCAACAATGAGGTCTGCCCATTCCTTCCCTGTGGGAGTGCTGCAACAATGAGGTGTGCCCATTCCATTCCTTCCCTCTGGGAGTGCAGCAAAATGTCCACACTTGTGCAGCCATGCTGAAGACTGCAGAATAGAGTAGTTTATCCCACAAGGGTCTGTTTGTGACAGCGGCACGCCCCACACTGAGGCTTCCCTGCATGTGACACAGTTGCACTTGGTAAGAGGGGGCTACCAGATGCCAGGCCTTTGAGAGCTATTGAGGATAGTCAATTGTCATCTGCCCTTCAAACCTCTGCTCTGTAAGTGAATGTTCTCTTAAGTGCAGTCTTCCCCATTCCACCTGTGTCTTGTTGCTGTGTCATCCTAGTCTCCACAGTCTGGAAGGCAGACACTTTCACATAAAGGTGCAGGTCAAAGAAAGACGCCAAAACATATTTGTTTTTATTTTCCTTTGTTTCATACGTGGATCATCATGAACAAGTTAACAGCTATTGCCTTAACGCTGCTCAAGGTATGACTTTCCTTTGCTTTGATGTTGCATTGCTTTTGGGACCGTTCATTTCCAACAAGTATATCATGGACCTGTCTCACTATGTGACACATTGCTATGACTTTCACATTGTGATCCTTCCACAAATGGCCAGAGAACAGAGCAGAGATTGCCTATGGGCTAGCACTGAGTTGCTATGAAAAAGCCCCTTCAAATGCTCAACTGTGACTATTGTTGTGGTCACCTCATTACTTTGCTACAGAGGTGGTTGAGCATATGCCAGGTTGCACTCTATCAGGTTATCACAGACATTTCCAGCTGGTGATGTTCAGTTTGTGTTGCACTTGCAACACCACAAAGCATTTCTGGCACTGTATGACAAGATGAGATCAGATCTGTTGTTGCCTCTTATGGCCAAGCATCAAAGTACTCAGATGTTTGGGCACTTTGTGCAGGTGGCAGGGTGCAGCCCTTAACCTGGAGCAAAACAATTTCTCACAGAAGATATGTGTGGTGGGCAGATGCAGGAGGAGCAGAAACATGGTATTCCAGAAGGCAAAAGGGATTACTGGTTGATGTGATTGCTTAGATACATTTACAGTTTCTTAACAACAATAATAATAATAATAATAATAATAATAATAATAAACATTACACAATTAACCAGTAATTCCTCAATGCATTTGTCTCCACATAAAGTGCTCCATGCAAAAAGTGCAATAGTGCATAATACTTTGAGATAAATTCCGGCCACGTCAAATAAAACAATGTCGGTGTGATGTAACTTAGCACTCATTAAGTTAGATAATTCTGTGTGTTAAGGGAAAACCTAGCACGGTGCATTGCGGTATCTAGTCAAAAGTGCAGAAGCGACAAACGCATAGCCCATAACAGAAATTACATTGAAACAAATGAATTGCAATCTACTTATTGAAACCTTCTGAGTTAGTTGTGGGGACCATGATAAGACTACAGACCTATCGTAAAATATATTATGCCTAGTGCTTTATTTGACGGTTTCAGGCGTCTGCAACCTTTGGCTCTGCATATGTTTTGTACTACAACTCCCTTTTCACCCTAGCCAGCGCAATCAATGGTGAGTGGTCATGGGAGTCATAGTCCAAAACATCTGGAGAGCCACAGGTTGCAGACCCCGGGATCATGAAGTCAAGTCGCTACTGGTCCCATAGTCGGCTAATAATTCATGTTTTGTTTTTGGAAAGCAGTTCCCCAGTAAGAACCTTTAGCTCCTTGCAGCAATTAAGTACAAAAACGGAATCAAGTTCTTTAATGAAGCATTTGACTCCTGCCATCACGGAAGTCATTTCACTTTGCCAAATACGTGATAGTTTCATTTGGGATAAAATAGCCTGGGAGTAGATCCAGATTTCAGAAGAGAAGGGGCAGGTTTACCTTCAGGGAAATCTTCTTCACACTCAATGTTCAGCTCTCTGTGGGATGCACATGATGGGGCAAAGGTTGGGAACTCCAAAAGCCTCTTAAGGAATCGTTTTCTTTTTTTTTTGCAAGATTTCTCCTTTACCAAATCCCCACACTACCCAGCCAGAAAGAGGCCCAGATTCCACGTTCATCTCAGAGGCCCACCACATCAATGCCACTGGCTGCGCATAAGCGTTATCGACAGATTTATGCATCCCTCCAGTGGCTTGCTGTGTGATGGACAATTGCTCCTCAACATGTCTAACACCATTCAATTTAGGGGAAAACGTACTGCGAGATAATTGTTAGACATAACTCTGCCTACAGCTTAAATTTTGGATCTAAAATGTTGAACGTTGTCTGCTGCTTTCAAAGGCCATTGTAACCAATTTGATTGTCAAAAAGAGTACAGGCTGTTATAAGAGCCTGCGCTCGTGACAAAGTATTGAGAGTATATGCTGATCTAAGTTATGCAATAGCCTTGAGGAAGTACAAAGCACGCGTTTGCAATGTAGCCTTTGCTATCAAAACTGTCTTGCACAAGCACTAAGGCGCAGAGCCCTCTCTTTGTCAATATGTTCATTCCATGCCTAAGGCCTGGGAGCTTACACTTGTTTCTTTATAGTGGAATAATACGCCCAGGGATGCACATCGTGTGCACATTATATGCAGAGTTGCCGATACCATTTGTTGGTTTCAGCATCCTATGCCAGACATGCTCAACATTTGCTTAATTACTCCCGCCACTTGTTTGATATTGACCCAAATACCCTTATTTGCCAAAGCATCATAGCCCTGTTGTAGGTTGATAGGAGGCGGGTACTTGTTCAGCAATGTGACCCCGGCTATTCACCTCGCTGACTCTCTATCGTTGCACAGCAATGGGATGCAGTGCCATCTGTGGCTCTCCAGGACAGACATGGATGTAATACTCCTTTCCCATGTGCGGCTGATGGTAAAAGTGGCATAGGAGCAAGCCCAGGGGAAGAGTGGCATATAGCAACTCTGGAGAATTCCTGGTAGGCCTCTAGACCCTGAGCCTCTTTTGTGTGGTAGCCTATTTCATTTCCAAATGTTCTCATAGGAAAAGGGTTGGGCTTGATGAAAATATGTAAAACAGGGCCACTTTGAACATTATTTCCAAGGCCTTTTTTGGTTCCCAGTCCACCCCTAAGTATGGCACTCTTGTTCCCTCTCACTGTGAGCTACCAGGGCCCTTTGCAAAGGCAGAGGGTACAGGGAGACAAGTGGGGCAAAATGAGCGCAGGCATGCTGTGCCCCTCTCTTATTGGTACCAGTGAGAGCCAGCGAGAGACAGAGAGAGAGAAAGCATAGCTGCAGAGCACTGTTTGCATTGGCAGTGTAGGGCCTCTCAGAGATGGAAGAAGGTAAATAACAGTACGCCCTAGGAGCATGCTGGGCGGTCATGTTGTGGGGTGCGCGTGGAGGGCTTTGGGCAGTGGAGAGTCACGATGTTTTGGCACTAGGTGGCGTGATTACGCCATCATTAGGCATCGCTGTCCATCTCAGAAGTCGATGTGAATAAGGTGGGATTCTTGGCACATCGGGACTAGGGGATCAAAAAAAGGAAGATAAAGCGGTGCGTCTATGTTGCTGTGCAGGGATCTGCTCCCTGGAGTCGTGTACCCACCTGCAGCTGCCGTGTTGCTGTTTCACCGAGACACAGAGTTGGATACAGGAGCCCCAACATACATCTACTGTTTCCGGCTTACTCCATGATGCCTTTCTTATTCCAATGTTAAAGTTCAATTGTGATGTGTGGCATTGAGAGAAACGTTTGCTCTGATTGGGTAGCCTTCTAGAGGCATGGCCAATCAAAATAATCTATTAAAGATGTTCCTTAATTATCATGGCTTCCCAATGACTGGCTAGTCAGAATAACAACTAAAACAAGAAATGGCAAAACCAACAGTTTTGACTTTGTATAGACATGGGGTAAGTATTTGCCAGGCACTGCCATAATGGTATTACCTGGCCATAAAATGGTAACCGTGGTGAAAGTATGCAAGTACCTAGACCCATGGTATCAGTACATGGCAAATGCCTATCTAATACCTCTACACGGGCCAAAACCGGTGGCTTTGCCAGTGCTTGCTTTTGAGAGAACTTCAGTTCAAGGACACACAAACATCTTATAAATCAAGTGGCTGAAATCACAATTTCTAGATGCATTCACATTACACCAGTAGAGCATTTGCGGCTGCAATTAGGCCATTGACTCACAGAAGACTGCTTTGAAATTACAATGGCTCGCATTTATAGCACACATATTGATGTTTCTGGTTGATAAGGTTAGCTCAGATAGATCCAAGGGGGAAGTGTTTTGGGAGGTAGAGGCAGGTAGTTAGTAGAAATGGCCATGGGGATTACCATGGCGGTGAACAGTGAAAGAGTGGGTAAATAACCGAATAACACCCACAAGCTGTGTCCCCCTCCTTAGATCCCATCTCCCTCCTAGCTGTACTCTAATAAAGCCAACACCTAAAATTATCTTGCAAGTGGCCACTTTGCGATGCTGAGTAATCCTAGCTCCCCGGCCATGCAGCTCTCTCTTATCAGGATTGTTCAATTGGTTGATAACTCCTTTCCCCATTGTGCTAAAAGGTTCAAACTAATGACTGCTATAATTACAACCCAAAGTAACAACGCCATGTAACAAAGCTATGGGTTGGGGCTCACAGAGTACATCCCTAATGCCAAGCTGCAAGCATTCCCATCACATGGCGCAGGTGCCCTTCAAAGAATAACACGGGGGAGGATTTGCTATGCGCAATGTCCAAGACACTGAAGGGGTGGAGGGCTGCATAGAAGGCAATTATGCATCCTTAGCTCAGCAGCACTGCAATTTAATCAATTATGCAACAGCCTTTTAATTATGCAGTAATCACCATGGCCACAGAACGGCGAAATACCTGCCTTGTGCTCGATGTCTGGCCCTGCAGGCACGACCCCACGCCTGTGCTGAGTGACTTAAATGGCTTAGCGGGAAAATTGATTAAATGTTCATTATAAGCAGAGAGCTAAAAATAGAGATGCTGCTCCTTGTTTGCGTTTCTGTGTCTTGGAAGAAGATGGGAGGTTATGGCAGGAAGCACCTTCTAGCTTCGAATAAAAGGCCCTTTTGCTGGGGGTGCACATTTCTTTGGCTTAGATTATTAAAGAGATGACGATGAATTAATTGATGGAGGAATTTGACCACAATGGCAATACAGATCCATCGCTCTATATTGTGTAAAGTCAGTGAAGAGTCTCGAGTAAACACTTTACAGATTAGCATCAGTTGTTTATAACCTTTGCCGAACTTGCTTAACAAGGATGTACATAGAGGTGTGATAGGAATGCAAACATCCAAGGCGTGAGTGTGATATACTGAGGTGAAAGGCCCCAACAGCATTAGTTCACGATCTCTCTCGAGTGAAGTCACTGGAAGCAGAAGAAATGTCTAAACTCAGAAACATGTCTCTCCAGCGCCACGTCTTGAAAGGAGGCGGAAGAGAGAAATGTGTGGGGGGGTAGGGGTGGGGGGTTCATGGAATAATTTAACATTCATAAATATATGAAGAACACACTGAAATGCATACATTACGGGAGATGTTATATATCACATATTGTGATTGATAAATTTGTGAATTTGTGTTTCGGATTTTTTCTATTTTAACGTCAATTGTAATTGTATTTATTGATATGCAGTGTTAGAATTATTTTAACTATATACACAATTATACAATTATATATATTTATGCATATATATACATATATATATATATATATATATATATATATATATATATATATATAGGTATATATTACACGGCCCGTGGTAGTGGGAGTGTAGTTATGGTTAAGTTGCTAAACGCATAGGAAGACCACTTTTTGGGCGGCTTATAACTTCCCTCCCCCTGGAGGAATCCTTACCAAACTTTGCAAAAAAAAGTATATGGCCCGCTCTGAATTTTTTAGGCAAGTTTGGTGAGGTTTCATGCAGGGGGGCAAAGTTATATGGGGGGCCCAATTCTTTTTTTTCCCGTAGACTGAATGGGCAAAAACATTGCGCACAGCTGCAGCCCAAACGGCTGGATGGATTTTAACCAAATTTGCGGCAGGAGCGGGGGCTTGGGTCCGAAAGCGTGCTTTTGGGTGTTTGGTGGAAATCTGACCAGTACTTCTGTGGCAAAGAAATGAAATGTACATATCAAAAAATGTGTGATATCTGGCTCCGCTCCGCTGACCCATTTCCCTGTTCGCTCCGTGGACAAAAGTCTCATTGGCTTGCAGTACGGCGTAATGTCGGCGAACATTGGACGCGGCCAGTGGTTGGCTGGAGGGAACCCTGCTGTGCGTCAAAATCTTTGGGAAATACTGCCATGGTGTATCAGAGGATAGTGCCGCGGCGCAAGGGCTGGCACGTCTGGCCGGACCAGACGGGCAGAGCGGGACTCGCTAGCAGTGCAGGATGCTAACAACGGGCACGTCATTAATGGGCCCCTTGTTAGCATCCTCCCCATTCCCATTGAGCCCTATGGGGGCTCAAATGGGAATGCGGATATACCGGGTCGCGCGAAAGGGAATTATCGGGCCCGCTAAAGTCGGCATGGCACAGTAATTCCCTATTTTTGGGACCCAGTACCCGGTTTCGGGGTAGCCATGCCGGTAAGAATGGCATGGCTACCTCCAAGCTACTAATGAGGCCCAATGTGTTGTGCTGTTGGCTAGGGGTGTTGGTGCTTATGTTGTCTTTGTGGGTTTCCATTGTGTTGTGGCAGTCGGTAGGGGTGTCGGTGGCAGTCGTACGTTTGGCAAGTATGGTACGTGGCCAAATGTTCCCATGCATATCTCCATTGCCTTGTAGTGGTTGTTGCAAGGTCTAGGCTTTTGGGTGCAGCACCCAAAAGCCTAGGGCTTGGGCACCACCCCCACAATGCAATGCCTCCATGCATGAAAGAGCAGTGAGGCAATTTACGGGTAGCTCACCCAGCGACTACTTTCTGTGGTGATTGCATTAACGCTCCATTGAGAAGGGGAACTGCATTGCAGATGATGCATAGAAATTGAGAATGTGTTGTGCTGTCGGCTAGGGGTGCCGGTGGTTATGTAGACTTTGTGGGTTCCCATTGTGTTGTGGCGGTGGGTGGGCGTGTCGGTGGCTGTAGTACGTTTGTCAAGTATGGTATGTGGCCACATGTTCCCATGCATGCCTCCATTGCCTTGTATTGGTTGTGGGCAAGGCATTGGCTTTTGGGTGCAAGGGCTGAGGCCATAGGCCTCCACATGTACGCAAGAGGCTAGGGCTTGGGCACAGCTTTGCTTCAGGGAGGGCAGTAAGAAATTTCCACATAAAAGGATTTTTTTTCCATTACACGTTTGCGATATGGACCGTTAGCGCAGCTACTCACATATAATTCATTGTTGGGTAGCTGCAAAGGTGACTACTTTCAGAGCCCACTGGGGATGGGGAGAGTATTGCAGATGATATTGCGATATTTCCATTCAGTGTACTATGTTGTGTTGGGAGTGGCAAGCCTCTACTGCCCTGTGTGCATGCCTAGGGCCCTTGGAACTAACAGTCTGGCCACTGGTTGGAAGTAGGTTTCAGAATGTTGCCTTTTTTGGGTCCGTTCCTATACTGAAATATCACTCCAGCGTACACTCTTGGAAGTATGTATCGCTCCTGTGGGTGGTCACCATTACAGAATGGTTGTGGAGGACATTTTGCAGATGGTACACCACCAGAGGTGGCGGGCAGTGCCTGCACTTACATATGGTGTATGTCATTGAACTTGTTGCCATTCACGGACTGACATGCCAGCATTTCTGTTTGGTATGGTGTGCCCCTGATAATAACCTGTGCTTTGAGAGTGAAGAAAGATATTGCAACATGACACGCGTTACTAAGCAGCACACATTTAAAGTATGGATAATGTACAGACCGACCCACATATATTTGCACCGGACAAAACTATCTACGCCTTTAAATCCCGCTATATACAGGATGGCAGGCCATCTGACTGTTATCTTTCTTTTGCATACTTGTTGAGATAGCCAATGAAAGCAGTTGTTGTTCCTATTGTGTGCAATTCTAATGTGTGCATCACTTCCTTTACCTATATGTGTGGGCACGATATACAATCACAACAGTCACCAGCATAGCTGACTTTAGTTGTGGAGAGTCGTTGCTCATGGTGTTCACTCAAGGTACTTTCGTAACGTGGGTGCCCAAGTGTAGTGCACTCCTGTCATGTGAGTGCCTAGCTCCGGAAAGGAACAACATAAACAAAAGCAAAAGCAGACATGTGCACACAGAGCATACAGTTCCACAACATTCCCATACTTTACGAACAACAGTGTGAATGGTTGGAAGAGCTTTATTTTGCTACAGAATGATCACGCAAACGTGTAAGGTGGCTGCAATCAACGCTATTTTATTTCACAAACAAAATCCAGTGTGCAATGCTGTCTGTGCACATCTGTACTTATTTTGTCATCTGGCAAAGTAGAAAAATTATTAATTTATGGTCCTTGGCAGGCCCCGTGGAAGAAGGCTGTTGCTTCTGTGATGCTATACATCATAGATGTTTGCAGGTTGGTTCGTATTGTTGGAACTGCAAATGGAAATACAGGCCCATATTGGTCGGCCCAAATAACAACGACGGAAAACACATTGCTTATGGTAATCTTGCTTTGCTTGGTCCACCACCCGTCTGTTTGAAAGTGGAAGGGGTGGCGTGTGCATTAAGGTGCAAGGTATCTGAGAAGAAACAGGAATAAGAATAGATATAAGTAGCTGCTATTAGTGGCAGCGTACAGGACAAGCGTTTGCGGGAGGATGTCGTAATAGGTGTCTACCTCATGGACCCTCTTCTGTGTGTTATTGAGTAGCATCATATGTTGACCCACTTTTCATGCTCTCTGCTTTTTAGGTGCTACTGTCCTTGTACAGCTCCACACAAGCGAAATGTCTTTGAAACGTTGCCACCAGACGCTCCTTTCATGTGTTTCATTTTTTACAAAAAATGACAGTGCTAGCGAGTGTTGTTAGACCCACTGCACTATGCATGTGTGTGTGTCGAAAGCAAAAAAGTATAAAAAGAACCCTCATGGGATCCCCTCAGATTGCAGGAGAATACAGGATCTGTTTTGCTAAAAAAATGCAACATTGAAATGTAACCTGTCAATGTTTGTGTGCCGGTTGACTGCTGCGTGCACCTCTGCCCGTTATTACTTTCAATACAATGACGGTGCATAGAACTGGCAATTATTTGAAAGGGCTTAGTCGGGGCAAAACAGGGAATGTAGCATTGCACGAGTGAGTATAAGGTGTGCTGTTTCACTGCACGGATTTCGTTCCCTTTTCGTCTTGTCCTTTATGTCTAGATTTCAAGGGCTGGGGAAGAATGGCAAGAAAACAAAGTACAATCGCAGTTGCAATGTACAGGGAATGGTGGAGACATGGCACAGTAACGGCACATGATTACTGCCGTCACAAACCTCCGCACAATGCACAAAGAGAAAGTGTGCAGTAAAGTAAATTCATAATTATGCATACAGAATTGCAGCCTAATAAATTTTAATCCTAATACACATGCGATGTAAAGTTGTACTTACATAACTTTGCCAAATTCAATGCTTGTATTGGGTGGACAACAAATTTCAGTGTACGGCGTATTGAATTGTTGCAGACTACCTTTGGGGCACATGGGCAGAGCAACTGCACTGTAAGTCATCTTTCCTTTTTTTCTACAGTTCCATACAATGTCTGCCCTTGGAGCTAATCATGCTTGCCACTCAAGGCTGTTTTACAATGCATTGTTGCTGTTGAAGGAGAGGTATGTTATATTTCACTTTCTGGAGATGGTGCTGGAAAAAAAAAGGATCCAGGCGGCAACGTGTTTCGATTGTACTATGCATTTCCGAATGTTGGTAGTGTCATTATAGTGAAGTTAGTACGACGTATAATAAGAGATGATGGTGCCGTACACATGCTGCACTAAATGCACAGATGGCAACATACATAAAATGTGTATTTAAAGTCCCTAAGAAACATTTATATGTGCAGTGTTTTACGAAGCAACGGTGGACTATGGCAGACTGTGTGTGCCCTGGATCAGCATACGTGGGTGGCTGAGGCATCGTATGCAATGGCCCAGCATGAACATGTTTGTGGCTATCGTTGATCAAAGAAAAGGAATTACTTCATACCTCCTTCAAATATTTTAAGGGGGTATCGTGTTCAAATGGTGTTTCCATTGCAAAATACAAAAAGGAATCAGAAGTTTGAAAGTTTAAGGAGTAACGCAGTGTTTGAAATATGGCTGCTGAGCGATGTACCATGTGCTCCAGTGAAATCTGTGTTGTATACCTTTTTTGAAATGAAGATGACCTAATGCCCTAAAATGTGCTAGTGGAATGTGAGGAGGCAAATGTTGCAGCAGTTAGGACAGTTATATAAGACATATGGATGCATTGTTAAGTTTTCATTGTTGTGATTGTGCAGATTATTTAGTAGGTTACTGTACTGTTGTGTGTTCAGTGTGTTCACTTGTTATAGACTTAGGTGAAGAGTGTACATAGGAAACAGGTTATCTATTGTGTGGAAGAAATGCCAGGCAATGTCAACTGCAGAGACTAAAGGGTTAGGTGGCTGTGTTGTGTGCAGGGTTTCTGGTACGTGGATAGATATTTGTATGCATAGTTGTACAGTGCAGCGGTAGTTGAGGGCAGAGTCTACAACATTGAGTGCATGCCTGAAGCCCATACACTGTACTGGGTGTAGTGAAGAGTGTAGGGCGTAGGCACAAGCTGCACAGTGCAATATAGGTGTACACTGCAAATTGTGCCATTATTATGTGCATTGCAGAAATAAGTGCACACGTTGCACTGTGGACATTGTAGAGAAGTATCATACCAATAATTGCATACTTACTGTTTCGATTGTGAAGGCCCTGTTCTGTTATTTTGTGTATGGTATGTGAAATGCAGTAATAGTTGCTGCATTATCTGTGGGAAAAGAGAACAGAACATGTTAGAGCAGGTACTTCATTACTTCGCAGTCCACAATATTGCATATCTTTATTTACTTTGTGGACCCTCATAACTAGTACATCATAAGTACTATGCTTTGAACCAGTGTACTGTGCAATGTGTGCAGTTTCTGTGTTTCTTTGCATAATAATTGGGTCTGTGGGGAAAGAAAATCCATGCTGGATTTAAAAAAAAACCTTCAAAACGTCTTTGCTGCTATGGTGCACAATGAATTACAGTAATGTTTGCAGTGTTTATAGCAATTTTTGATGTGTGCTCTTGAAGTAGGAGGGTTTTGTAAATGTTTACCTGCTTCCTTTTTGTAGCACTGTTTCTTTATGTGTTTGGTTGCTGCTGGTGTTTTCCCAGTATTGTGGCTTTGTACTGTGCTGCAGAATTGTGACGGTAGTTATGTACCTATTGGCATACTGTAACTGCTCATACTTTGGAAGTGTTTGAGGATATGTTTGTAGCACAGTGGTTGTTGAAGGTTGAGTTGGGTTTTGCAATGCTGCAAATAACATTGTAATATTCTGGTTGTAGTTGATGCCAGGTGGTGTTTTCTAACTGGTTATAGTGTCCCCTTCCTATAGGGTACATTTTCAAGCTTGTGCATTCCTGTTGCTACTTTCACATCTGTGTACATTCTGAAGTGGTGGTGTACCACTATGGGTTTACATAGTGATAGTTCCATATGTATAGCATTTGTATGCATATTCTTAGAGGGGCGGTGACTCATTTGCGTACTTGCTTGTTTCAAAGGTTACTGAGGATAGTTTCATACGTAGAACTTTCTCTTTTACGTATCATGTGGAAAATACTGCTATTGTCATTTGTGTACACGTATTGGTATTGGTTGGCTGAGTGTACTCAATGGGTTCATTGGGGATAAAATTGTCCAACACACACTGTAATGCATTTCTTGAATACTTGTTGTATGCTAAATTGCTTTAGGTCCACAGTGTGGAAGGTAATTATTTTTTTTGTGCAATTACAAAAGTACTAGTGGGTGCTGCGGAGAAGGGTATAGCAGGTTTGTACATCAATGACTAAATTTTGGCCTCGACAAGATTAAGTATGCATTGGTTGTGTCGCCTGCGTGGTAGATTATGGCTACTTTTGTGAAACTTTTCTTGCCAAGTGATACCTGCCCATGTGTAAAGGCAGTCAGTTTGTAGTTGTTTTTGACTCCATCGGCATTGTATCTTAAAAGCATTACAATTACATATTGACTATGTGAGTGTATGTGTAGCATTGAACGTTTATCAGAATTGCACAACGTACACAATATGCTATGGTTAGCATTTTGCACAAGTTGCTGAAATGGAATGGAGTCACAGTTAGGTATTAATACATACACAAAGCATTTTTGTTAGGGACTTGTTCCTGAATGGCACGGTTGCAGAGACTGCATGTATGTTTCCACATGTAGGAAATATGGAAGATTTCATTTATGAGGATGTTTTTCCTTTCCAGTGTTTGTAGTAAGTACATTAGAAATTCCTGTGGATCTTCTTGTCTGTTTAACATGAATTTCACAATTCCAGCACAGTAGTCCAATTATTGCCTTTCTGCTTAGACACTGGGCCTCATTACGACGTTGGCGTTATCTGTGGCGGTATTTACCGGCATGGTTGCCAACAGAGTCGCTTTTTTACCGGCACCCAGCAATGGGTATGTACCCGGTCATTCCAGCCCCGGTGGACCCGGAACATCCCCATTGCCGGGTGCCGGTAATATTTACTCCCCATTCCCATTTTAGCCCCATAGGGCTCAATGGGATTGGAGAGGTCCGATGCACAGCACCATTATTGAATGGTGCTGGTGCATCTGACATGCTCT
The DNA here is from genome assembly GCF_040938575.1 of Ambystoma mexicanum. Classification (NCBI taxonomy): domain Eukaryota; kingdom Metazoa; phylum Chordata; class Amphibia; order Caudata; family Ambystomatidae; genus Ambystoma; species Ambystoma mexicanum. The sequence continues at coordinate 209,967,700 of NC_090922.1, read as the reverse complement.
GCTCATGGGTGGTGGTATGCCTGTAAGTCAGACCTGGCAGGCGGAAAGGCACCCGCAAGCAGAACTCGTAGTTTGCCAGTCCTGTATTAACAGCACCGGTAGCTTACTGGTGCCGTTACTACCGGACTGGCAAACTTATAATGAGGCCCACTGTAAATGTTGTCAGGATTACTTACTGCATTTCTGTGAAGGATGAGCGTGTGTAAACACAACTGTTCTGCCAAATTTAAATAAATGTTTTCCACAATTGCTGGCATTTGGAATAGAACATTCATTTTTAGATTTGCACAGCAATTAATACATGTTGAATTAGAACATTTGAATGGACCAAGTACTTCTGTGTCTGAGTACTTTGATGGAATGTCACGTGGTTTGTTTGAAGAGGCACTTTTTTGTGTGTGGAGTTGGGTATGTCTTGTCTTTTTTAGTCCTTTTGTCTATGCTTTTGGTAGTTGATGGAGTATGAGCTAATGTATATTTCTTTAGTGGTACTGTTGGCAAATCATTTAGAACTTCTGATTGAATGAGCTTTCTTTTGAAACCTTCGGGTTTCTGAGGAACAGGGTACATGTTCAGATGGGGTGTGTAGAGTGCACGAAGTCTATTGTACTCCATGATGCAAGGAATGTCTGCGCTGACTGCAGTTGCATCAAAATTCACTAGATATTGTCCTACCAGTGTACGTAGCCGTGACAGTGCTACGTAACTCATGCCTTCTTTAAAGACTGTGCTGCCAATATCAACCAATGCTTGATCCAAGGATAGACCTTGCAATTTATGAATAGTTACTGCATAAGCTACCGACAGAGAAAACTGTTCTCTGCGTACATACATGCCTTTGAAAAGAAGGACTCGTGCCGTTGTGCGTCCTATTTTTTCTAACTTCTAAAAGTTTGTCAAAGTGAATGTTGACAAACTGAATGCTGTTGTCCCGTGGGTATGTCCGGAAGTCGACAACTGTACCAAGTGCTCCATTAACTAAAATTTGCTTTACGTCAAGGTTACGCTTTAGCATTACTCTACAAATCACACATAATGTTAACATTTTCACCAAACCAGCTGTGTTAGAGATAGAGTTTTCTAAGTAATTTAGTCATGCTATGGCTTGTTGAAACATAGGTATTGTCATACCGTGTATGTCCAGTTTGTCTGGTGGGTGAATTTCCACGAGTGGTTATTTTTCTTTTTTCTCATTGTTGCATTGAATTGTGCACGGGTTTTTAAGAGTTGGCATGAAGGATATACAGGTGACAATTTTGTGAGATAATTGTTCCACGACATCAGCAGCACATGTGTTACGCCCATACAGCTCATGGATGCATCTAGTATAGAGGGTAGACTGCGACTCCTTTGATAGTACACCAATCTGTATGTTTTTAAAAATGTTAGTGTTGGTGCGGTCTGCAGACTGATGCATGTTTTGAGTTAATTCTCTGTATTGGAAATGTTTCCAGAGATTTACATTCCCGATGCTTCCTAGACTTTTACAGCACACTTTGTGTCCTAAGGTTTTGAAGATAGGTTCACCTTTCACTGGTGTTAATTGAAGGAGATCTCCTAAAACAATGACGTGTTGTTCTCCAAACAGTTATTCGTAGTCTGTTTTGAGGACCTCTTGCCATATGAAGTGAATAAAAGCTAACATTAGGTTAGAAACCTTGCTCACCTCATCTATTAGGAGCATGTTCATTTGTTTCAATACACTGCGTAGCTCAATAGCAGCTTCTGCTGAAAGTGTACAGTACTCTAATTTGTTTGGTGTTCTACTGGAAGGAGTAGCAATCAGTGTAGAGTGACTCCACTTATGTTGTAGGCAGCTAAACCTGTGAGGGCGGTTACAACAGCTGAAAGGTTGTTGTTTGTTAATTGTTGGAGGTATTTACTGATCATTTTTATTAAGAATGTTTTCCCTGACCCAGCTTCACCACTTACATACAGCAGAATAGGTTTGTAGTTGTCACAGGTACAAGTTTTAATTTTGTGCTGTATATCATATTAAATTTTTTCACTTACTTCTAGAAAAATGTGTTTAGTTGGGATTTCAGTACAGCCAACTCTTCTGCAGATTGCTCATATTGAAACATGGTGGTGGTTAATTCTGTCATGGCTAATTCTGCCTCATTTGCTTTGAGTGGCTGTCCAAGTGGTTCTTGGCTGCCTGCTAGAGACGGTTCACTGCTCTCAGAAGTGTCTACATTTAGTTGTGCTTGAAGTTCTTCTTGTTGTTAGTGTTTATTGTCCAATATGGTTTTATACCGTATAAAGTTTCCATCTGTAATTGTACTTTCACTTGCATTGAAAGCATCTTCATAGGAGGTGTGGGTGCCTAATAAATCCTCTACTTTTTTCCATGGTTTGAAAAGTTGCAGTAGGGCCATGTAGTACAGTTCTTTGTGCTGAGGAGTTTTTAATGACAATTTCATATGATTAATTAGGCTGCGTTTGGTAAGTTTCGCCAGGCTGCCTACACAACTTTCCACTCTGTATATACCTTTTTTTTCATCTGGTTCAATGTTATTTTTGTATGAGAGGTTTTGGGCTATCTGTTACAGGCACATGTCTTCTAAAGTAGTACTCCTGTTCGGGTAGTATGTGTCCAATAAGTTGTTCTTCCAAATGTCCTGTCTGTTGGGATTGTTTTTGGCTATTGTTTGTATGTCTTTGTACGATTTCAGTACTCTTTTTCTGGATGCAGCACGACCAAGGCTTAGCCATACTATGTTTTCAGATTTTCCATAAAAGCCAGTGCTGGTTAAACAGTCTGCGGCTTTGTAGCAGCCACATTCTCTATGGGACAGCATTTTTATGCCATAGCTGTACAATTTTTGTGCCAGTGTTTTGTCAGATGATCTGTCATCCCAGAGGTCTTCGAGCTCTGTCTTTTCTGCTTTGGTTAAGTAGGCTGTGACATATCATGCAACTGCAGTGGAATTGTCTGCAATGTACTGTGCATCAACATTAGCATTCCATAGGAGGGCAATTATTGCATTGTAATCATTGATGTACTTTGATGCTTTGCTCCTTTTTATGCAGTATGTGTTCTTAGGAGATTTCCCTTTCACGCTCTGTCAAACCAAAGACATGAAGCTAATTACGTGCCCTGTTGCTGAAACTGGTCTAGGGAAACCAAAGTGGCACTTGGTTTAGTATTTTCCTCAGTTCTTAAATTTGCGCCGACAATACTTGCCACACTTAAGTCCTTGGAATTGCAAAATGTGTGCGTATAGGTCACTATCTATACTTTCTGAAGGGATTTCGCAAGTGACCTATTTGTGAATGAACTGCAAAACAGTTTTATCACTCTCCTCACCAAATGTAGGAGCATTTTTAATCCACAAAAGCATGTGGATGTGTGGTGCTCCTCTTGCTTGATATCCTTTTCTCCAAAAGAAGTGTTCCACTTCTCCGAGGGGAGGAAGTGCTTTATTGCAAATGAAGTGCAGCATGGCAAGGAAGCGTTGATGGAAGTACTGTGAAACATTTACAGGATCAAGAGAGCAAAGTTCTCCTGGTGTTCTCATGTCTACACCTGTTTTGTTTTTGTTTGCTATGCGTAAGAAAGTGTGCAAGTCTTCCCATGCATACTCTGCACAACTTAAAATGCCAAACCATGTGGGTTGAACCAAGGTTGCATAACATACACCGTACATCTGCATGCCGTCAGAACAAGTACTCTTTTGTACCACGCATGTTTGCCAAGAGATTTGTAATACTTGACTGTAAAACTTCATCTTTGTCTTGCACCTTTTGAAGTAGCTGTGTACCAGACATGTTTTGAAAATGGGAACCTGTTTTCAATGTGTGTGCAACTCCATAACATAGTGTTGTCAGTTCGCTTTCAAATAGGAGGTGGAATATGTACTCCACGTTCTGTCTAAATCTAGGGTCTTCAGAATACATTTGTGTGCATCTTTCATCATATCTTCCATCTTTTCCTGTAGGGAAGAGTAGAGGAAAGGCTCATGCTTCTACACTTTTTTACCATATACCGATTGGCGCTCCTTTGGCTTGCTGCATTTAATATGTTTCTAGTGCATTGTCTATAGTGTACACCATTTACCAGGATAATCAAAAATTCTTGTATTGGCCTTTTCACTCGTAGAGTGTCTACATTTTCTTTCAGATCTAATGGTAAACAGACTACTTTCCCACGAATGCCTGCCAGAGATTCGGTGGGAGGCAATTTAGCAGTTTTTGGCTGAAGTCGTATTATTGCTTGAAATGGGTGCACTGTTTGAATTATTATGTTATTATGTTCTCATTGAAGTTAAGCTGCTGCAGTGCGTTTGGCAGTGGAAATACTTCCAAATCATTACTGATCGCCCGTTCAGGCATTTGGTTATTGTCAAGTTTTGCAGTGCAGTATTTGCACAGTATGGAGGAGTTAGTAATTTCGTCTGTATTTTCAGCTAGAAGGTACAGAGCTAATTGAAACCATTGGGATTCCTCAATGTCTTCTATTTTCTACATTATATCTATAGTTTTTGTGCTCTTTCTATACAAAGTTCTACGACAACACACACATACTTGGTATGGCATTTCAGCAAATGTGCTTTTGAACTTTTGTTTTTCTTTCTTGTGTCTGTGACATAAAAACTTGGCATCTGCAATGTTTCAGTAATGTCTGAAAATGCTGGAGTTTGTAAGTGCTCTTCAGTTCCACAATATTTCCTTTGGATGTGCTGTATTTCTTCACGCACTTGTTTGGCTGTACGGTGTAGAAGAATATAATTTAAATGTTGCAGTGCTAAAGATGGACGTTTTGCATAGTACAGTTTGTAAACTACATTTCTGACAGTGGAATGGTGGGTTACTAACATTTTGATACGGTGGAAGGTGCTTTTGTAAGCAAGTCCAGAAATAAGTAATGCCCTCGTATTCCTGTGTAGTTGCGCACTGGACAGAAGTAGACATTTTGTAGTATTTTCATTTTTTTTCTCATTGTCTTTTTACATAGTGATTGAGGAACTGCTGCAAAGATTTGATTAAGCATTGGCGAATGTTACACAGTGATGTGCAAGGCCATTTGTAGGTGAGGCGTGTTGGTTTGGTTTAATGGAGAGTGATATCTAAGTTTAATGGGGATATTTCCGAAAGCAGTGTTTCTTCTTCCATTATGGTATTGTGTATCTTTTCATACCCTCGTCCACTCCGATGTAAGGCAATATGGTTTGTTTGCTCTTGTTTGTATGATTCTTCATTGAAGTATGGCTCTGTGTTTGTGGTGTGACTCCACTCACCTGTACAGATGTGGCCAAAGGTATCCATGCTGATATTGCATTTGTTTTGAAGTACTGCTTGTAGTTTAGCAATTAATGATGTTAGCGGTTTTATTCTGTTTAAAATTACTATAAACAATTTCCATTTCACAATAATTGCACTGTCTACAAGAGGTTCCAGGATTTCTTTTCTGCAGCAACTTTTGAGGGTTGAGCGTGATTTCTCCCTCTATTTATAAGGTTCTGAAGGACTCTATGGTGGAACATTTTTTGAAAAGTAATTTTTTGGAATGCTTGCTTGTGGTTACATTAGCATTTGTACATGGTCTGTTAGTAGTAGTGGGAGTTGCACCCTGTTTAGTCTTTTGCATTTCATTGTCACATTTTGACAGATGAATTACACTTTCTTTATTGGTAGGTGCATCTATTTTGGTTAATGACTGCATTATTTCAACTTTATTTTGAAGTTCTGCTTGCAGTGGATGGCTACTTTCTATGCTTTTAGGTTGTGCAGCTCTATTTCTGCATTGCTTTCTACAGAGTTGCAGTTTGGTAGGCATTGTGTAGTAGCTGTTGGAGAAGAAATGGAAGTGCGGGTGTGCAGATTTTCACATGTATACGTGTGCAATGTGTATGAGTGGTTCAATATAAAGGTAGGCATATAAATGGCAGTGTGTCACTGTGTATTGGCCTCTAACCTTTGGTTGGGGACAGTAGTATCTTACTGTTGAGGTGGCATGAGTAACAAGGAAGTACATACTGGTGGATTGCCACAAATCTTTATTCTACAATAAAGCAATACTGCAGTCTCCCAGTAAGACATAAAACACTATGAAGGAATTGTACTTACTTTGTTGCTTGGTGAGAGTAGGGTTATTGCAGGTTGTATTTTGAAGTGCACACGCCAGCGGCTTTTAGGAGAGAGGTGGGTACTGTACATGTATAAGAAGATGGTAAGAAAATATGTTGGCTAATGGCATAGTCATTGCATTTGTACAATACATTCTAAAAGTGTAGGGGGATGTCTTGGCAGGAAGAGAAAATGTGTGTGTATAAATGGATAGCTTACTATATGCATGCAGACTTGAGAGCATAAGCATGTTTGTTGAAGGGGTATGCGGGTTATTTGCAAGTATATTTTATGACATCCTATTTAGCAAGTGTGTATTTTAGTGTAATACTAATCACTTTGAGAATGGAGTACTTCTCATTGTGGAAGTATGACAAAAAGGTTCGGAAAGATGTATAGACTACAAAGCAGAATATGTTTGTGTGTGCATTTGCATGTACTTTTTTACATAAATATGCTTGCAACATGAATGGAGCCATTGTTTCCGTTCTATATTTTCATTATGCACATTTATAAATGGTACTGTTGTCAAAGCACACACAAACATTTTTTTTTGTTCAAGAAATGTTGCAAACTATAAAGTGTGAAAGGTAAGTGGCAGGAATCTGTTGGCATGCATGCAATGTATGTGCTTGGCTTAGTTTGGTGGGATACGCTGACTGATCCTTTTCTGTGCGATTTTTACAAATTTCATAGGAGCTGCATTAACGGGGGAAAGCATGATAAAATTGACAGAACGAAAGAACAGAGTAACCATTTCCATATAACAATGGCTGTTATGGGCAAAATGCCAACTTTGCCAGTACCTTCCAATGTAGGAGCCATTTCATGGTAGGTGATGGGAGAAATAACAGCATGCATTTTCAGTACGTTATGGAGATTCAGTGCTAGTTACCGTGTTGCGACAGACATATAACACAGTTGCAAATGTACTATACAAAAAGTAGTGATACCTGCAGCGTGTGCTGCTGGGTGACGATGCCGATAAATGTGGATGTACAACTCATAGGTCGTTTTACAATACTTTCCAGTGCAGGTGCTTTTGATTCACCGGACACTTAAACTCTGCGTGTTTAACAGTTAGTATAGACTGTTCAACAGAGATGATAGCACTAGATGCAGAATTCTGGGATGTAATTGGTGGATGCGTCTGTGACCGTTTAACAGTAGCCAATGAGGGTGCACTGGAAACACAGTACTGGAAAGGGAAAAGGGAAGAAGGACAGCCTCTGCTTTAATGGGGCACGGCCCTCATAATAGTTGGGAAAGCGCATGTGCCACATGCTGTGCTTCTTAATATGCTTGCCATGGAAATGGCACTACAGATTTTCCAATCAGGTGTATGTCTGCTTCTCTGTTCCATGCGCGGATGTTCTTCTGTGCCAATAACAACCTTAGTGCTTCTAATGTGACATTTGTCAATGGAGGTGATCATTTTTTCTCCCCCGTATTGAATATAATCTTGTGTTCCACAATGTAAAATGTAGTTTGAAGAAGCTCGGGTGATAATGTAAGGAGGTAAGGCAGAGAGCAATCCCCAACAAATACCAAACAACAATGTGTTTCTTTAGAAGTCGCTTTACAAAAAAACCCCACTTTTCACAACTACCAACAAAGAGGTGATTTTATATCCTGTTTCAAATGTGCTTGCACAACCCCCACCCCACACAGGACAGTATGTTCACAAAAGCCTCCGAATTTGGAGGTGCGCACATGCTATAGCTGGGTCTTTTCAGGATGGCTGCCATGGAAATGGGACTGTGTAGGAGTTGGGATTGGTCAATTAGATATTCTGGGCGTAGTGTGTAACAACAGATTGTGCCAGAAGGTGTGTTTACAAGTAGGAGTGCACATGGCTATGGTTATGGGTGTGCTGTTTTGTAGGCTGACTCTATGGCTTTTGGGCGACTCCTAAATACAATTGTTAAAGGTTTACACCGAACGCTGTGCACTGGCTCCACACCTTGGGTTCCATAATGTTGATGTCCACTGGTACGGAACACGTTGGATGAAGTGACTGCATGGGGGTCCTCGTTGTTCCAGTTTGGTGATGCTCAATTAACCAGACATTATTATTGTTCATTGTGGAGGGAACAGTTTAGGACATGATAGCGTCATCTCACTGCAGTTTGCGACGAAGGAGACATTTCGGCAACTGATGGCAATGTTTCCAAAGTCACACATATTTTTTTCTCATATTGCCCAGAGACAGATATGCTGCATTCTTCCTCGCGTGGCCCACAAATGGAGGAAGCGCGATGCAATGTGAACAAGGCTGTTTGCGTCTTTTTGAAACACGTTGGAATGTTCTCCTTCCACAATGACAACATTACGTTTCATCGTAGCAACATTTTTTGGTCAGATGGAGTTCATCTGACTGATGCTGTCAATGAGATGTTTCTGCGTAATATCCGAAATGCAGTGCAGTGCTTCCTGCAAGTTTAGCAAGCATTTCCCTAGTGAGTGTTCACCACCTCCAACCTTACACACACAAACAGCACAAAAAGGCTCTTTTCAGAGCCACCACTTTGTTTTGGGAATGCGTACAATGTTTTTGACTGAATTGCACTGGCCATTGCTCGCCAGCATGTACGTGGTGCTTATAGGCGTAGGCACCGCCTGCATGGTTTCATTGAAAATCTATTTTTGAACAGTGCAAGGTGGCTCTGAAAAGAGCCTTTTTGCCCCCCCACCCTTTTCTGGTTCTTTTGCATTTTTCTTGTTCTTCTAACACACGCCACAGAAGGAAAGGAAAAGAAGGGAGGTTTGGCAAAGGGTACCAACCACAGGGATAAAAAATGCAAGTGGAGAACATAAGATGATGGGTGCACCTTACTTGGGTAGGGGGCACTCTTTGTCATGCTCCTGGAATGAAGCCTCGAAAGCACTTCGAAGTTGTCTACCCCTGCACAGTATATGCACAATACAGTGACCTTAGAAAGGTATGGGTCCGCTGCAGTGAGTATGGCCTCCAAGGCTGAATGTGGGATGTGCTCTCCCACTGGATTGTCCCGAGTGGTGGCAGGAGCAGATGCAGAGGATGCTGCAGAGGACATTAACCTACTCCCTTGTTCGAAGGGGACCACCCTTGTGGTTCGATTTCAGGTGCTGCCGCATGGAGGTGGTTCTGTAGCTGTACAAGCCAGGTTTTCTGCGACTGAGCACTCAGTGCATTTCACCTGGTTAGCACAAGACTTGGGCACATCTCCAACATTAGTAAATAGTTTCCACACCCACAACTAATGCTGGCTGCAGGCAATGGGCATCACTCTACTCTATCCTCATTTCATTCTCTGTCTCCATCTACATTTTCACGCCTGTTCCCTTGTTTATGCCCCTCAGAAGGAGGTGATGGTGGTGAGGGTGTGGGTTCTGCTGAGTCAGAAGTAGTAGCAGCAGCCCTGATCACCATTACTTGGAAAGGTACTTTCCTTGGCACAGAATTGGTCACAAAGTAAATTCTGTATGAAGCAATGTGCATCGCTGCTCTGTTCTGGAAAGTCAAACAGGGATTGCAGCGCAGCTGGGGGTGTGGCCTTTTATAGGACTGTTGTGGAGCAAGTGCAACCAGAAAGTTGCCCTAAATCTTTTACCAAAAACAAGTAGATGCAGAAGGGAGAGTGTAGGACTTCTGCAAGGGTTCACTTTTAGTGCAACACTCCATACATTGTAGAAAATAGTATTTTTTAAGTGGGCGCAGGCCCGTATTGTGTCTTCCCAATAAGGGACCACACGCAGCATAGTTTTGTTCCCATGGTGACGTCGCCATTGTTCTCCATTGGGACAGTTGTCTGCGGGATGCATATTGGCTGGAATACTTTGTGCCCATATGCATAGGTGTCCTACGGATACCCTTGGTATCCCCGTACTAGTTAAAAGTATGGCACACGTGCCTCCAACACATTGAAACAAACTGGGTGTGTGAATGGTATAGTAGGTGGGATGTTCACGTGCAAAGGTATCCGCAGGACGTGGGTGAGCGCTTCCACCTACTAAAAGTACATCACATGTTTCTTCGCATATCTTAGCCAGGGGCGGTGTTACCAGGCAGCAGAGGAAGAGATACGCATGTGCGAAGTTGTGCGACCGACAAATGTTTGCTCCTACAACTACTTACAGGCGGTTGTGTGGATGCGGACATACGGTTCGTAGTGGCGTCCTATGGATGCTTACATTGTGACTGCGCATAAGCCAGCCATGTGCGGTGGTCGTATGACTCCTCTATTGACCTCACTTGCGATCATACCCACCAGTACTGTGTCCCTCAGAGTTATAACAGGCTTGTTAAAACAAAGCAAATGGCTCATATAAATTCAGGAACAATTTACATATCAATCTTTATTTCCACACATTCATAGCCACTTTTAGGAAAGGGAAGGGAGACCAGAAATGGATACATATACCAGCGATTTCGGCATTTCTACAAGTTGGTTGTGAAGGGAGGAAGGATTTGAGGTCTCATCAAAGCATCTCTCATGACAGGGAATTTGTGGGGATGGGGAGCTGGAAAATGGGGAAGGGGGCATGTGCAGGTAGGGTAGTGGTATTTTATTTTGTCCATAATATGTCCTTGTACAAAATCTTTCAAGGCACCAAAATTGTTCAGCAATTCATCCATTTCGGCGTCCAGGAGGTCTAGTTTGGTATTTACAGCATTTCCTGTAGTTCCTGTGGCCGTATGTTGTTGTGGAAGAGGTGCCACTTGTGGTGTACTATTTTCTATTCCCGTATGTTCTGTTAAAGAAAAACAAATGTGTTTGGTATACATGAAGCAATATACTGTAATTGTGTTACTTTTCACACTGCGTTCCCTACCTACTGGGTTACTATGGTCGCTCATTTCGCCATGCGGAAAATTCTCTTACAGCCATTCTAGCGTGCTTGCGATTGCAGTAATGCTTTTACTTTTCACACTGCAGTGCCTACCAATGGGGTTGTCATCCTCACTCATTTCGTCATGCGGGAAATTCTCATCCAGCCATTATAGGGTGGTTGCCATAGCTGCGCACAAAAATAAAACATCATGCTTTCCTACCATTGTACACTGCAGGACTTGTGCAATTCTAAAGTAAACTTTGGGGTACTTACTACATTGCAGTGACGTTCTGCTCTCACTACTTTGCGGCCCTAACTCTGCCTCTTCGTTCTTTCTTTGTATGCGCAGAAGCTGTGCGGTAAGATTTTTGAAGGCAGACGTTACTTCTCTTGTTGGTGCATTCCATCATGCTGCATACCCTATGCCTTTTCACTGTTTGTTTCAAAAGTACAGAGTTTGTACACCTACTGCATTTACCCTTCCAATTCACGTACTTGCTGCTGTTTGTTTATCTTTCAGTTGGATGCTGCCTGGTACCACTATGTACGACCACCCCATTCTTGACAGGTAGGATGCTACCCGATGTCCGTGAACAGATGCACTGTTCGCAACCACTGTGGCTATTAGTATGGAGCCACCGGTTTCAGTATGCTGTACAGTATATCTATACAAACTAACAGTATCCTGGTAAAAAGCGATAACATTCAGTGAAAAAAACATTGTTAAAAGGGATGCTATGGTTAAGTTGTGCTACTAAAACACTATCACCTTTACTGGAAAAACTATGCTAAAGGAACGTTATGCTTAAAGTGCCTACTAAAAACCTATGCAATTGACTGACAAAAAACGTTGTTAAAGGGACGTTATGGTTAAGTTGCACTAGTAAAAACATATGCAATTCAATGGACAAATGTTGTTACAGGGACGTTATAGTTACAGGTAAAACTGAAAAACCCCAGAAATTCACCAGTTATGGTAAGCTAAGCAACCATAACTCGCGCTACCACTGTGCACTGCAAGGACTAACAAACATGACATCAAAATGACATTACAAATGTCATAATACATACGCCCCACTTTTGCATGTATACTTACCTAATTTTCCATTTTGAAACAACTGTAATGTTAACATGTAACCAACTTCTTCAGTCGCAAATGATGTGAGCAAATAATTACAAACTATGAATATGTAATGTATATGAACCAATCAACATAAAGAAACACCCCGCCAAACATATGTTACTACAAATGAGCATGCCATTTGTGCTTTAGCCCATGCCCAAATGCGCAACTTACTCAACAATACCTATTAACAATATTGAACAATTAAAAATGAAGACAGTGACCAGTGTGGATGTGAAGTAAGTATCCTTAACAGACCTATGTACATTTATATAATAATGCTAAACTTCCCATTTTAAACTTTTATACTTTGAAATAAATATACAACTATTCCATTGCAGTGAATTTGAAAATGTCAACAACTGCTCCTTTAGAGCGTCAACGGAGCAATGTCAGTGGTATATTTTTTATAAAATTGTTGTTGACTATTACATTCAACTATTGTTTAAATGTGATCATTGTAAAGAATAAAACCTACCCTTTTAGTAACTAATTTTATAATGCAATAAAACAAAATATATAAACTATAAATACATCTTCAAACTGTAGCGTACTACTAATTTTTATATTATTGAATATGCTTTATATGCTGCATGGCTTCATCAAAATTCTGTTCAAATTCGACATCTACAGGCATCAATTTGTAGCACTATATGTCAAATGGTAAAATGACTGTAGATACTAGTGTACTAAACATATCACTATATATAAAATGTTCAAAAGGAAAGTAAGGAGTACAAACAAATGCTCTTATAATTATAACATATAGGTGTATTCACCTTTGTGTGCCATGCTAATTAATAATGAATAACAATGTACACACTAGTATACTGTTCATAGCAGCACATACAAAATATGTATACAAATGTAGGCACTAGCGTATAATTAGTATCACTATATACAAAAGGTTAATACAGATGTAGACAACAGCATACAATAAATAGTACTAAATAGAAAATGTGAAGGCAGATGTAAGCATTAGCATCTAATATCCTTACTATTATACTGCAGAGGTGTAAACAGTAAACAATTTGAAAACTCAATATGTTTTCTATGCTGCATAGCTTCAACAAATGTGTATGCAACATTCAGATATCTTTGTAATGCTAAATAAATATGAATATGCCAAAACCTGCCAGTGTACTGTTAATAGCACAATATATAAAAAGTTAATATGAGTGTACGCACTAGTGTACATACATACCACTATATAGCAAAATGTTACTACAAAAGTAAGCAATTATAACATACATATGTATTTAGTAAACAGAATACAACTATTTATTTTAACAACATGTTTTCTTTTGTATAGGTGCAAAAACAAAATTAAGAGAAGATGAGAATAGAACAAAAAACAAAAGAAACATCATACATCTTGTAAGTATAATTGATTATAACACATACAAGAATTTGCCAAAGTTATGTTTTTACAAACAAAAAACACAATTGTATGTTAAACCTAAAAATGTGTAAATACATAACCATATATTATTTTGAAAAACAATGTATCATTTGTTTTTTCATTGCAGCAGGAAAGCACATGCATGAAAATAAAGTGGTAAAAGAAAAAAGACAACAAAGAAAAACACCACAGAAATTCCTCAGAAACGGAACACAAAAAAGAACATAGCCACAGAACTAGCCAAAAAGATGTTCAAATAAACATTTCCATTGATGACATTACAGCTATAACAGCTATTGGTAATATCACAGACAAACTAGTTGAAAATGTATTTTTAAAAGAACAACCACAACGCACACAACATTTATTGCACTGTTTGAAATCTCGCCATCACTAACCAAAAGTCATTAAATAAATGTAAAAGAAACCACAGAAAATCGTAATACACTTTTAAATACTCATATTCTTATCACTAAGGTTACCTGTACCACATCTAATGAATTAAATTCACCATGCGAAACACCTACAGTTAACAAATTAAAATGACTAAAAACTACTCCAAATAAATATAAATGTATTTGTAGAGTAAAAACGTAGAATATAAAAATACAAATATCCCCTTCAGTACCTATTAATAGTTCCAGCATTGCTAAAATAACTGAAAGTGAAGTTCGAACACAAAAAACAAAACATACCTCAATAATAAACAAAGTACTATTCCAACAGTTGAAAGTCCACAGATCCAAAAAAGCACATAAATGCATTCCCCATTACTATTACTAGTAGTGAATTAAAAAGAAATACATTGCAGCACTTTGACTACTTCTATTTCAAAAACATATAACTTTTGATACAACTTCCACAACCTCAGAAAAAAGCAACTTAAAACTCCCTCACTTTTAAGTAGTAGTATTTTAAAAATGAAAACTACCATGGTCCACAAAAGAAAAACAGGTAATTTATCTCTTATTAATACTCCTTTAACTTCTACATCACAAGGTAAAACAACATAACACATATCACAAGTACATGTGTGCAGTATTGACAGTAGTCAAAGCATTTCAAGAGCTGGTATTACCAAACACACAAAGCAACATCCCAAAAATACTAATACCTCTGGAACAATTCCATTTGGCAAATTAAGATCTTGGATTTGTAACTACTTTGAAAATCCTGAACCAGATCATTTGCAAAATGTAACAGAAGTAATTTGCACCATCTGCAAATCAAAATTAAAAAGGTGCAACCCACACAAATATCATTTATGAAATTCAGCAATGTTAGCACATATGCAAAATAAACATGAGCATATATATTTTAGAAATGTTTATAAAAAAATCAAACTACTGTAGAAACTTCAATAAAAAAGACCCTGTTCTTCTGTATTAGTGCATCTGAAAAACAAAACACTAGACTAAACATATAGAAACTGTAACTGTAGAAGAAATAAATCAACCAGTACCTTCTAAAGTTTCTGAAAACATATGAAGTTGGTGAATGAGTATCACTTCCAAATTTAACAAGTATTGACTCAGAATATGCTTATTCTTTTGTTAGGATGCTTAAAATGTGGAACAATAATTGCATTAGGAGAAATAAATGCATCTTCAAAAATGTAAATATCATCAATTAAAACAATCTTTTAGAGAGAACATTTTCATTAAAACAAAAACATTTTCTAAATAGTACAATATTAAAATTGTGAATTTAAAAATTGAATGTGGATTTTACAGTATATTTATAAATATGGACAGTTGCTATTTTATAATAATCAATGTATTACACTAAAATATGAGTATATTGATAATAAATATAGTACAATAAAATATTTGTATATTTTCAAAGTAAACTAAATTGTATTTTTAAAAAATATTCATAAATCCCACCAAAAAACAATGAATCCATTAATATTAAAATTGAACACAATAAATAATATAATTTCACACTTTGCTTCATGCTGTAGAAAACATAGTAGAAAACATAGTAAGGGTTATTACTAAATAAACACATTGAAATTTAGCAAAATAAATAAAACAAAATAAAAGTTAAACAAATACTTTTTTGAATATTGATAACATGTTAGTATACTTTAACATACTGCCTCTATTTCTGGTGATTTGTTTAATGCTACCCAGACAAAAGTGAACACATACAATAATTGAAGAACCTTTCATTGGTATTTTTCTAAAAGCTGTTATACATAAATAATGTGTAGTTGGAATTTTAAACATTTCAAATTTGGTATTTTCAATTGGACACTTTTTCAAAGGCTTTTATTAAATGGAGGTAAGGAACAGCAATAAAAGGTGTTGTGGAGGCCATTACAAAACATATATTTCTATTTCAATTTTAAACAACTACATAAAAATCACAATTACAAAAAAAATCACATATTTTAATTAAATATATTTTTACACATAATAAGTTCAACAATAAAATAGTTCACAACATATATTATTTATTTTAATAACATGTAAGTAGCCTACTTTTACATACTTCATGATTAAAAGAAAAAATTGAATGAGTGCATAAAAGTATTCTTATTATAACTTCAAGAACCTTTCATTGGTATTTTTCTAAAAGCTATTCTATATGAATAAAGTGTAAATTAAATGTTTTAAATTTTATATTTTCAATTGTACTCTTTTTGAAGCTTCTTATTAAAATTTAAGGTACCGGACATGTTTAGGTCATGATATAGAGGCCATCATAAAAATTATATTTACATGTGTCCAAATATATAACATGATTAACACATGATTTTATACATGATTTTACACATGATTTTACACAAATATTTCAAAATAACACAATCACAACAAACATTCACATTTAAATATTCCAATTCAATATATAATATGTAATAAAATTAAATAATGCTCACAAATATTTAACAATTACATAACCTAATAAAACACAGGAAAGTACTTGAAAAAAACCTTTATCTAAAAAGTTAAGTTTAAAAAAAGAAAAAAGGTGAAGCCTACATACAAAATAAATCGGTAACAACATATAAATATATCAAATATATCAAATATATCAACAATGCATTTAAAACAATGTTATATTTAAATCAAATATCATGGTATTCATTTGTCCAAGATCACTCAAGGTGATAGTTTGACTGAGCCAGGATTGAAACTCAAGGTTTCTGGTTCTACAATAGACAACCAACACACTAGAGCAGATCTGATTTCTCATAAATGTTATGATCTGAATCATGGAAAATGACTGGCCAAAGGGGCAGAATATCTGCACTCTGCTTTTTCAATATGATTGTGAGTCTTCCCTCTATGGCCAGCTGCTCAAATATTGTATCCGTTCACCCACCAAATAACAATTCCCTCCCTCCTTCCATCCATTTTGAAATTTCTGTAGCACACAATCAATGCAGGCTCTGCTCCTATGCACTTGGTATACATAAGCAGCATAGCAGGACTCAAGATCTTGGGTTTGGATCAATAACATTTCTATGGGGTGCTCAGTGTCCATAATGTCCTTCCAAGTCACTTGTATTATTTCAGTCTCTTGGCTACAGAAAATCTATTCATGATATGATATGATATGATGTTGCATATATAACGCGCCTGTACACAAGTGTTTCTAAGGTGATCTATGGCTTCTCTAATCTATAAGCCTGAAACACGTTTTCCCATTTTTGCACCTAATCACAGAATCTGCAATGCGCACATAAATAATTGTATTACATTTTTAAATAGTACTACATGAGACAGACTTCTGTTTTCTGTGCAATGTAATAATAGATGTTACATATTACACAGCACCAACAACAAGTCACTTGAATAATCATTACAGTGCTTCAAAGTGGACAGCAATCCAACATGAAGCAGTATATCAAAATATGATATCATTATTAGATAAATAGCCAGTATCACTGTGCAGCACAATACTACTTTTGGAAGGATGAAAGCAGGTTTACCATGTGTTGATTCAAATCTGTAACTTGCAGATTGCATAAAGAAATCTAGAGCAGGTTGTAAGAAAAATCATAATAAATTGAGCTTTTACATCACACTTCATGCAGGAAACCAGCCGCTATGCGTGGGACCAAGTTTCAAACCCTTGGTGCTCTGCATTGTCTTGCTTCCAAGAC
Source organism: Ambystoma mexicanum (assembly GCF_040938575.1). Taxonomy (NCBI): domain Eukaryota; kingdom Metazoa; phylum Chordata; class Amphibia; order Caudata; family Ambystomatidae; genus Ambystoma; species Ambystoma mexicanum. Next base: position 209,950,177 of record NC_090922.1, on the reverse strand, counting down.
AAGGATGTAGCTCGGGAGCTATCCTCCCAGCCCGTTTAATGTAGCGTGTCAGCACACAAGTTATATTAGTATGGCAAGAGCATTGATCACATCTGATAACGTTGCAGGACTATGTCTGAGCATACAACTATGCCGCCCTTTGAAAGTACCACTTTACCAGTCATCTGGGTGTTTGTTTGAAAGTGCGGACTACTTAGGCCCTCAGCAGTACCAGTAAAAACAGTCAGTGTTTACACATATTGCCTGTTCTTACCATATGATTTGCTACTGTGCACATTTCATGTTCATCTTCAAGTACATAGATAAGTATAGCATTGTCTGTTAAATACAGAGCACCCCAAATCCCTGTGCTAGATTTATCCATATGCTGAATTGAGCTCAGTTGTTCAACAGCACATAACTCTAAACTCTGTGCAAAGTGCTCCCAGATGTAAAATTACATGGATTCTGTTAACGTGGACAGGACACTAGACCTTTGTAAGAGGTACTCCATAATTTGGACCAACAGAGAAGCTGTTAATTACACAAAACTGTAATCCCAGTATCCATAGCTCAAGAGTTTAACGTGGTTGAAAACGTAGCACTTCACTGCGAAAACATGAGGTAGTCACAGTGCAAAGTTGCAATTTGCTTGTCGAGAGTCACAATCAACATATTCCAAAAATGTGCAAATGTCCATCCCTTGCTAAATAATGAAAGACAATGGCCCTCATTCCGAGTTTGGTGGTAGTCATTGCGCCATGACTGCCACCAATAACGGGACCGTGTCCGGTTTGGTGCAATGGGGACTTACCGGTCTAGTCCGACCTTGGCGGGACCGGTAAATCCCTATTGCACCAACCATTCCCCATTCCCATTGAGCCCCCATAGGGCTCAATGGGAATGGGGTGGGCGCAAATAACGGGCTCGCAAATGTCAAGCCTGTTATTTGCACCTTGAACAGGTCCCAGCCATTAATGGAGGGACCCGCTAAGGGACCTCGTAGTAGGGCAGTAAGGGATTACCGGCACCGGTCTCCTTACCGGTGCCCGGTATCCCTTATCGCCCACCTTGCGATGAGGGCCAATGTAAAAGCTGCAACCACCCTACACTTGGGGGTCATTAGGAGCAAAGTATATAAAGACTCCAAGACTGCTTCAAGAACACTCGCAGTGGAAGGCAACTATGCTGTGGTGCAACATATGCGACATCTGGACGAAGAAAATGCTAATAGGCATAAGAGGAGAGGGAGAGAGTTCATATTGAAGGAAAGGGTCATATTTAAGCAATTTGAGGATGATGTCCATTAGCGATACAAAAAATTGGATCCTGTAGTAGGCAAGAGAACATATAGAGGTGAGCCACTCCCAAAGCATGTGCATGTGAAAGAGTTGTGTAGCATACACCTGATTGTCTCTTGAGTTTTCAGTACACAGTGTCCATGGCACATGGAATTCCACAGACTGCCTTGTTGTGCTGCTTTCATCAATCCATGAATGCCATACTCACTCCCATAAGTATATATATATGTTTCCCAGACCCACAGCAACTGCAGCATCTGGAGCTAGACCTATGCATTTGGCAGTTCCCCTCGTGAGATAGTTACCACACATGTGACCCATGTCCTGCTCTGTCAACTAGAAGACAGTGAACGTTTATATAGGAATGGGAAGGCAGAGAACTCCCTGAATATGCAAATTGTTGCCAATGGCAAGCACATGAACAGGGACATTGTTGCATGGTATTATGGGAGCAGCTGTGATTAATACATGTTCAGGAACAGTGACACCCATAGATGTCTAACAAGAGTAGCCCTTGAAGATGGATGGCTGCTAGGAGAGCGAGGCCATCATATTGCCATGCATCACACGCATAAAATCACCCTACACACGTCGACTATCATCCCTCCCTTCTGTCTGTGAACAGGTGACAATGAATATGCTATACATTTCTGGATCCACTGTCTGAGACTGAACCCCACACCTGAAAAACAGCTTAAACACAACACAGGAAATAATAGGAAATGGTGTGCTGCAGAACAGATGTTTGGAATTCTCATCTCCCAATTCCAATGTCTAAACATTAGTGTAGATATATTCCTGTGCTCACGTGTGCCATGTTGCACAGCATTACCATTCATAAGTGACAACATGTGGAGGTGGAAGATGAAAATGATAAAGGGCAACAAGCACTCCCTTCAACCAGGATGCAAACTGAACAAGTGGGGGAAAAGCCAGGAGGGATATCATAGACCAGTGAACCCCAACTTGCAGCTTGGCACCCTAAAATGTTGCTCGCCGGTTGCTCCGCGCCATGCTGTGGAGCTCTAGAAGAAGGTGCTGAAAGGATGAGACCTCAGCAGTAGCAGCATAGCCAGGACAGAGTCCTGGATTGTGCAGGAATGCTGGCCAGTGAGCCTGCTGTAGTTCCAGTTGGGTTGTTTTTGTAGATGCAAGAGTTGAGTCTGTTGCCACAATGCAAATTATTTTTCAGAAAATGTCCTCATTTATTATTGCAGTGTCATTGTTAGAAACTTGTCATCTTCAGATACTTTGCCCAGCAGCAAAACGTATTAATGAGCAAAATAATTGAACCATGTGCCCATGTTTGTATCTTGGAGAAATTAGTCCTTTTTTTTCTTTGTACAGCTACTAGGTGCATAATGGACAGATAGGTGGCCTGCATACTGAACTTTCCGTTATTAAATAATTTGCATGCAGTGCTTTTTGTACAAGTGGGGTTTGTGTTTAATGCCACAATGCATTATATTTATCTGAAATATGAGTGTCACCTATATTTATTGTTGCATAGAGCCCTAGGGGAAACATTGCCATCATGTGATACTCTGCCCATCTGGCACGTGGATAATGGGCAGATAAGGCAAATGCATGGCACATTGCCAATAATTAATTTGCCCTATATTCAAATTCGATTAAGTTACTAATAATTTGTTTAAATTAGCAAGCCAATTAATTGATCTAAATACCGTTTGCATTTTTTGGACATTTCTCTCTCTCCACATGAGACAAGCTCTTAATTTAAGAGGTATTTTGAGTTAATTTAATGTGCCAAATGTAGTTTTAGCCCACTCTCTTATACAAATGGACAGTGTCTTACAACGCCGCGTACCACAAGTATTTTTCTTTACCGGGGGAGGCTGCAATCACACTTGCACTGAAATTCATTTTATGATTAGCAGAAATGACCTGGTGTGCTTTTAAAAAATAAGTTACAAATCTTAACTGGGCTGGCACCTTCAAACTCAACACCCACAATTCAGCTCATAAGGCGCTACCAAGTGTACCTGGCAGGAGACCTAGTATTTGGCTCAGGAATTTATTTTGCAGCCCCCCAAGACATAACAGTTTGAAAACACCTAGATTTTGCTGCCACAAAAAATCATGGAACAGACCATTTCCTTATATACTTCCAGGCACTTGTCCAATCTGAATATCACAAACGTGTAATCAAATATTGAAAAGCCCTTTACTCCTTAATGATGCCCTTTCACCTGTTTTCCTAAAATGGTTGACCTAAGCCCCGCTCTTTGAGAAGACTAGACTCAAATAAAAATGAGTCTACCTCATCTCGACATTCATCAAAAATTCAGCTACAAGGTTTCACCGTTTTCCCAAACACCATAATTTGTGATTTTATCATATTTAATTTCAAACTATTGTTCCCAAAATAGTAATTTGTGTATAGTAGGCCATGTTGGAGACCTGCCGGGTTATGTTTAAAATAACCTTGTCATCAGCATAAAGAAGTGTGCTATAAAATGTACTCTTCAGGGTGGGTTGATTCATTTTCATAAGAGAAGTACTAGGGTCAAAGTCTGAAAGGAATACATTTGTGCCAAGGGACATTCCTGCTTTTCACCTTTATTGATGGTGAAAAACAATGTATAGTTCCTCGATCTTATATATCGGACAGATGCTGAGACGTATGCGTATCACAGGTGGATAAGATTGAATAAACCATTAGGAAGCTCAATGAAAGGTAACTTATGCACAAGATGTTTAAATCAATCAAATCAAATGCTTTCTCCAAATCTGAAAAAAAGCAACAAATAATCTCCCTCCCATAACCTTACCGTATTTTTCCATGATGGTGCTCAAAATGAAGCAGTGGTCCACTGTACTAAACCCTCCGCTGAAACCTGCTTGGGAGGGTGTCAAGATATTGTTATAACCACGGGGGAAGGGGCTGGTGAATCCAGGACTACTTTTTCAAGGAGATAGCATAATACCTGTCTCGACAATTGCATTAACATAAAACAATGTGGTGTCTTTTGAAAACACAGCCCTCTCTGAAAGCTCCCATTGTTTCACAATACAGATTTTTTTGTCTTTTATCGATTTTTCTATGCCCTTATTTTATTTAAATTTGATCCTGGTGTTTCGGCTTGGAATGCTCCCACAATTTTCCAATTTTGCAAATCTCTGAAAACCTGGCTTTTCCAACAACACCTGACCAAGGACTAATTCCATTGGATGTACATACTAACACACAAACCTCAATTTACAGTACTGCATTAATGTTAAATGATGCCAGGCCAAATGCTGGCTACCCACACTCTGTACAGTGCTCTGCTGCTCTCGAGCTAGGTCTGTGCTTTAAATAATAAATACAAAATAAGATCTTTTAATCTCTTGTGAATTAGTCATTCTTTCCAATGCCTCCATGTAAAGCTGAGGCATCGCCAACCAGCCCCTCTAGTCGTCAGACATCATTTTTGGGGTGACTACCACATACCAAGAGGATAGTGATCGCCCTCTGTTCAATCAGATATGCAACAATTCATAGCATTCCTGCAGTAGAAATAGTCCACAATGCAGCAATAATAATAATGTATTTGTTATATAGCACTACACACCCATAGGTCTCAGAGCGCTCAAATAACAGAAGACATTATTAACCCACGGAGTGGTACTCATTTTATCAACCTCAGAAGGATGAAAGACTGAGTTGACCCTGCTGGGATTCGAACCTGCCACAGCAGGCTGCACACAGATGTCAGGGGCGAGCGCTTAGCTGTGCTATCTGACCCATCAATGATTGAGGAACAGGAATACTGGTCATGTATACTTAGGAATAAATCGTTTGCTGCTAAAATTCCCAGAAATTCCTCCGGTAGCACTCCAAGGTACATCTAAAAAGAGTGCTCCATTTGTCACAAATTTTACTGTCTAAACATTTGCACTCATTTTCTTTAAAATATTTTGTTTTGTAGTAATGTTTCCACCAACTGATCACCAATATGTTCGGCCGAAGAAGGGATGTTCTTCACCATTTCATTTTGTATGCACTCTTTGCTCATTGTACACAAAAGGAAGGGGGACCCTTTCACAGACAATAAAAAACTTTTGATGTGGGGGACATATCATGTAAAGCAGATAGGTAGCCATTGGCACCAAGAATGGCCATTCCAGGACGAAGGTGACTGTGGAAGATTAACAATCCTCCCATGGCCCTCTACCCAAGCTTTCTCCCACCAAAGCAGGCTCAAGAGGTTGAAGATCTGAGTCAGCGCTTCCTGTGCAACAGCAAAGGCTGCTCCCAAAACTTCACAGCCCCCTGCTCTTTCTGCTCCAGCCTGGAGTGTACTGCCAGGACCACGAGCTCCAGTATCCGCCTGACTAGACCCAAGGAGTGGCCATTGCAAGGCCAGGTCATTGTCTGATTGGACTGGAAAGATAACATGAAGACTAATAAGTACACCTACACAAAAATCCTACCACCTGGCGTTGCTCAAAGAGGCAGCACTAAGAAGGGCCTGCTCTGTCCGATGCTGCTCAGGCCTGGAAAATCATTGCCCCCTCTTTTGATCAACTAACCACCACAGTGTGCAATTTCTTGACCGCTGACTTGACAACTCTGCTGAACTCTGAGTCCCTTGAAAAAGGGCAAGTGACATTAGTTATTTGTTTTCCTTGTATATTTAGTTTCCATATGTTCCTACCTACTACTAAATTGCGATTACCTAGAGCCCTGCCATCCTTACTTATATTGTAAAACTGAATGTTTGATGCCCATGACCTGGGATTCCCAATGGCATCGTCACGACTGCTCCCTTGTTACTCAAGGTCCAGTGCTGCACTGGACCCTTTACTATCACTGTACTCACTGAACTCTCGCCACACTGTTGCTATGGCCACCACTCATTTAGGCCAAGGTTCATACAAGGTCATTTAGGCCGTAGTACATGTCTCCCATGAGGATGGACAGGGTGTTTTTTTTTAGGTTGTCAGCAAGGGCATGAAGGAGGGCATCTTGGAACTCGGTGACCGGCCCAGGAGGGCGGGTTGCGATATGGAGGGTGATTGTGCAGTTAGGTGACGGGTTAATAATAACGAGCATGTAGTTGCAGTTATGACACAGGTCACCTTGAATTTCCCTGATTGGGATGGACTCCTTAGCGATCAGTGCCATGCCTCCTCCTTTCTGTGCACCACAATCTTGTCTGAAGATTGTGTACCCTCCAGCTAAGGCAAGGGCAAGAGCAGGCCCTGAGGTTTCATGGAGCCATGTCTCGCTGATAATTATCAGGTCCAGCTTGGAGTTGCAGATAAGGTCAGGGATGTCCAACGCATGGCCAGGGAGTGACCATGCATTAATGAGAGTACATCTAAGCGTGGTTAGGGGGGGCAGGAGTAGACTTAATGAGTGTATTTTCAGGGTGACAGAGGTCATGGCACTAATAGTATGAGTTGTGGCACTTTGAGGTGTGCCAGTAGTTCTAGGGATACATCCAGCAACAGTGGAGGCACATATGGGGGCACCAGCGACAGTAATGAGGGCACCAGCAACAGCCAGGGGGGCGCTAGCAACATCCATGGGAGAACCAGCACCAGTAATGGGGGAACCAGCAACAGTAATGGGGGCTCCAGCAACAATCATGGGGGCACCAGCAACAATCATGGGGGCACCAGCAGTAATCATGGGGGCACCAGCAACAATCATAGGGGCATCAGCAGTAATCAGAGGGGCATCAGCAACAATCATAGGGACATCAACAGTAATCAAAGGGGCATCAGCAGTAATCATGGGGCATCAAAAGTAATCAAAGGGGCATCAGCAGTAATCATGGGGGCACCAGCAACAATCATGGGGGCAACAGCAGCAATCATGAGGGCACCAGCAACAATTATGGGGGCACCAACAGTAATCATGGGGGCACCAGCAACAATCATAGGGAAAACAGCAGTAATCTAAGGGACATCAGCAGCAATCATGGGGGCATCAGCAGTAATCAAAGGGGCATCAGCAGTCATCAGAGGGGCATCAGCAATAATCATAGGGGCATCAGCAGTAATCATGGGGGCACCAGCAGTAGACTAGGGTGCATCAGCAGCAGTAATGAGGGCACATTTAGGTGACACCATGGGCACAGGTGCAATGCATTCTTTTTCTAAGGCAGCACCCACGTATGGGCTGGAGGCTGCTGAAATGTGCATGGGTGCGAAAGCAGGAGTCCTGGGGGTATTCCCATTGTCTTCTGCGGGGGGTGACTAGTACCCCTATGGGTGAGGCCCCATGGTTTGTGCGTTCTTTGCAGGTAAAGACCAGGCGACTTGAGGTGGAGGCAAGGCCAGAAGTGAGATGATGAACGGTTATTACGAGGCGCGGCTGGAGCAGCAATTGTAGGCAAATGTGTGGAGCGGTCGCTGTATGGCCTGCAAGAAGACAAGTAACAATGTACTTGTTGGTGAGGACGCAGCCTTGGCTGTGGAATGGCTCAGGGCTTGTTAGGCGTGAAGATCTCGATATGCGGGGCACTAGATGGGAGGAGTAGCCTTGAGGCCAGGCGCTCGTTCCTGGTGTGCCGGGAGGTGGATCTGGAGATAGGGGGGGGGAGGCTTTGGTGCGGGAGCAGAGACGGGTCGTTCTTTCCCTAATATGGATGGGGTGGCGCTCCTGCAGGGAGCTCTTACCTTGCAGGCGGTGCATCCTTGAGCAGAAGAGACGGGACGAAAGCAGGGGCCTTGATCCTGGGCATTTGCCCTGCGGCTTTGCTTGGCGGTCACCTACATCTACCTTTAAAGTGGGAGCGGAGGGACCGCAAGGCGCAGCAAGCCTATTGGAACTCAGGGCCACGGCGGTGATGCTCTGGCCGGGGCCGGTGTGGATTCTGGTCATCATGGAAATGGAGTCGGCCATTTTGTCATGGCCAGGCTCTGCATGTGGCTCAGCAAATGCCCGCAGTATTGGAAAACACTCTAGTGTCTTCTTGGTCGGTGGGAGTTTGGTCCTTCTCCTGTTGTGCTCTCGCAGCAGAGTGGACAAGAGCAGGGGCCTTGATCCCGGGCCTTTGCCCTGTGGCTTTAAATGATTAATTAATGTAAAGAATTAACCTCATCTGTCCTACCATTCTTCTCCTGCCACTCTTACATTTAGACTCTGGAATTGTCAATCAGTCTGCAGTCACTGATCACTTTGACTCTCATGTAGTCTTTTCTCACTCATCTAGCTCTTTCAAAACAGGTGGATTAGTGGCCTGATGATCTATAAGGACCACATCCGTGATCCCTTCCACCCACTGACTCTTCTGCCTCCCATATGTTCCAACTACCCATTCCCCTGGACCTTTCAACTCCTTCCCCTCAATGACTGAATTCCCGCAGAAGCCCACTTTGCACTTATCGAACACTTCAACCTCCCCAAGATCTTTTCCACCCACCAGCGTGAACTTGACCGTCTCCTCTCTTACCACTCCCTTAACTCACACCACAATCTACCCATTCACCATCAAGGAAACTCTCCTGAGCCTGCCACCCTCTACTCTGTACTCCCCACATCTAGCCTCACTGTTTAGCCCTGCCTTGTGACCACTCTATAAGCATCCTTTCTCACCCCACTTTCTCGCCTTTCCTATCTCAACTATATATGTTGCACCGCTCCGCATAAGACATGTCCACATGATCTTAGCTAATTCCAGGGTACCTGCCTTACTCTGCCGTGCCTTTCAACTTGACATTTACCTGATCTGCCAATACTTGCTGCCAACACTAGAATGTCTTCTCTGCCTGAATTGTTGCACCGTTACAATTAGATTACGCCTCATGCATTCTGCATTGTTCCCTGCCTAACATGCTAATGTATATGCAAGCTTTGGTATTTGCTTTGCCTGTGTACCCTGATCTGATGCACCCCCATTGCTTGACTCTGAATAAGTAGACTTAACCTTTTTTAAACTCATTAGCCTGCATTGCTCATACAGAGCACGCACTGCCTAGCCAAATAGTGCCTGTAACGCTTACCTATAACTGTCTCACAGACCCAGCGGCCCTTCCTCTCTAATCTCGGTAACATGCTACCACGCTGGTCCTCCCTAAGGTCACTGCTCTCCTCATTACAAGTACTACTCTCAGTGTGGTCAATTACCAGGTCGTCACACCTACCACCTCCCGATTTAGCTGCACCTAGCTCCTTGCACACCTCATCCATGGCCACCTCTCACAGATCTCCTGATACCTACCAAAGTACTGCACCTCAATACCACAACATCTACATCAACGATCCAGCCCTATGGCTCGACCATTTCGCCAAAAAACCTTCACCTAACCAACCATGTCCTATCACTCTTAGAAACCTAAGATTAGGATCTAGACTTATGGGTAAGAAGGAACACCCCATGTACCTGAGCCCATACCTCAAAACTCATACGCACAGCCCGCCTCCACAAACGGCCACCCACGCCCCATCACCCTCAAACCATCACAGCTTCATCAAGCAACGCTGGTTTAATTAAAGCTGCCCTGATTAACGCAAGATCCCTAGCTGCGCACGCTGTGGACATTGCTGATCTTATCAAAACTCAGGAACTTGACTTCATCGCGATCACCGAGACCTGGCTGCACGCGGCTTCCGGCCCGGCACTCTCATTGGCCATCCCCACTGATTACTCCATCATCAGATGTGATCGCACCTCGAGAGGTGGAGGAATTGCTTTCATCGCTAGAAACTCATTAGGACTTAGAACCATCCCAAGCACTAAGGTGGAAACTGCAGAGTTACTCTCTGTCAAGCTCGGACTCTCAGCTAACGAAACGGCTACCATCCACCTAATATACAGACCCCCTGGTCCACCCACATCCTTTGTGGATGATATCTCTACGTTAGTACTCAACAATGCTAAATCCAACTCCCAAACCATCATTCTTGGCGACCTCAATCTAGGACACCAAGACCCTAATGATCCTGCGGCCCTCGACCTAGCTAATACCTTAACAGATTTAGGTTTCACTCACCACATACAGGAACCCACCCACATTAAAGGGCGATCCCTTGACTGGCTTAGTGACACCAATTGCAATATTAGCGTAATCTCCAACGCCCCTTGCTTGTGGTCTGACCACCATGTCATCACTTTCAGCATCGAAGCAGCCCCACCACCAAGGCCTTTGGTCGCCCCAGCCACCCTCACTAGAAATAAAAAGAACATTACTACAGAAAAAATACTCCCCCTTATCCTTCCCACACTAAATAACGCTCCTGACACTTGCTCAGACCCCACCAACCTAGCCGACATTTATAACCAGTCACTGCTTGCAGCCATCAACTCTATCACCCGCTCAAACTGAGGAAACCCAAACAACGAGCACACCTTAACTCATGGTTTACTCCCCAGCTTAGAGTGCTACGCAAAGAGAAACGCACAGCAGAGTCACGCTGGAGAAGTCACCAATCCGACACCCACAAGGACAGTCTTCTGATAGCCACCCTTAACTATAAAGAAGCTGTACTCCAGGCAAAAAAAGATTCTTATAATAACCGCATTATGTCAGCCCAGTCCAATACCAAGGAACTCTTTAATATCCTTAAGGAACTCGAAACACCTGCAGCCCCCCCTGACTCTTGCTCCAAAGACAACACTTGGTGCACCAATATTCAGTCAGCACTCCTGGGTAAAATTGCTACCCTCCAATCTAAAATCAGGGACAAACAGAAATCCCTACAGCTTGACCAACCACCGACCACACCTACACTTAATACACATTTAACCTATCCGCATAAACCTTTCTCCTTCTCCCCACTCACTACTCTCGAAGTAGAAAACATCATAAACAATTTAAAACCTTCCAATTGCCAAGGCGACCCCTGCCCAGCACCTATTATCAAGGAAGCATCTAATGAGCTAGCCCCGTTCATTACAGCATTCCTAAATGCTTCTTTCAAGACGGGTATTGTCCCCGACAACCTAAAGGATGCATGGGTTATCCCACTCCTCAAAAACCCCTCCCTTGACCCTAATATCCCAACTAACTTCAGACCTATCACTACAGTCCCATTCCTGCTCAAGATCCTGGACCGCACAGCCTACCTGCAGATTCAGGATTACCTCGAACTAAACAATCTCCTGGGCTTAAGACAATCAGGGTTCCGCCCTAAACATGGCACGGAGTCAGCTCTGATCGACTTGAAAACTCAGATGGAGTCACTGAAGGACAATGGGAAGCTAGCTCTTCTCCTTCTCCTCGATCTCTCCACGGCTTTTGATCTGGTCAACTCTGCCAGCATCTCAAATCCGCAGCCCACTTCTCCGACTCTGCCAATGCCTGGATCCACTCATTCCTGAGCAATTGATTCATGAGGGTCTTCTCACCGCTGGCATCAGCGGATCCCTCCCCTATTCACTGTGGCGTTCCTCAAGGCTCGTGTGTATCCCCTACGTTGTATAAGGTATTCACCAAGCCCCTCTTCGATGTGCTTGACTATCTGGGTGTCTCCTACACTAACTACGCGGACGACACCCAGATACTCATCCCTATCACAGGAGACTACACAGCTGACACCAAAGCCCTTAACAATGTTTACTCGGTCATCCAGGCCTGGATGGCACAGCACGAACTTTGCCTTAATGATGATAAGACTGAGCTCTTACATTTAGGATCAAATCATCGGCTCAACAAACTAGACCAAACCTACAAATCCTTCATTATTGACGGCAATGACATTAAAGTCTCCAAAGATACTAAGACGCTAGGGGTCTATCTTGACTCATCGCTTTCTCTGAACAGACAAATAAATGCAGTTAGGTCAGCTTCGGCCTATACCTGCAAACTTATCACTGCCTGTAGACCCTTCCTAAACTCCACCAACTGTATCACACTCGCCAGAACTCTTGTTATGGCCAAAATCGACTACTGTAGTGCTCTCTACCTAGGGACCAGTCAGTCTAACCTTAATAAATTGCAAACTGTACAAAATAATGCCTTAAGGGCAGCCTTAAACATCCCAAGACGCTCTCAAATCTCCTCCTTCAGATCGGACTTGCGCTGGCTCCCGGTAAAACAGAGAATTGCCCTGAAAACCCTAGCTTTGACTCACAAATGTCTGAACAACAACGCCCCACCTTACCTGTCCGCTTGCTTCTCACGCCACACCTCCACTCGACCTACCAGAGCATCCCAAACTCACAGCATCATCGTGCCTAGATGCAAACTCCAAAAAGCTGGTGGGGTGAGCTTCCCCGTCCTGGCCACCAAACTCTGGAACACCTTGCCCACACCTATCAGAATTGAACCATCATTCCACTCCTTCAAGAACAATGCTAAAACATAGCTGCTCTCCCAAGACTCATGAGACCTTGACACAGTCCAGACTCCATGTGGGGTACAGGACTGAATATACATTTTCTCTCTGCTCTGTCCCTGTATTATACGCTGTTTTTGGTACCCTTCGGTACATGTATATATGCTGTATATTTTTGTAACTCACTGTAACTACTGTTTTTTGTAACATGTTTAAGAGTATGTACATGTATATATGCTGTATAGTTTTGTAACTTCTGTAACTACTGCTTTTTGTAACAAGTTTAAGAGTATGCGCCCGGTTGCCCCTGGGCCTGGTTTTTTGCGCTTTATAAATAAAATAAAATCAAATCAAATATCTAAATCTGAATGTAAACCTGGTTGTCTGGTCAGCTGAAATCGAGTCCTCGCTTCACTCTATTGCTCTTCCCTAGGGTTCCTCCTTGAACAGGCCTTTTCTGACTTCAACCTAGTGCTCTGCTTCCCCTTTGATCATCATCATCCCTACCCTTTTCCCCCTGCCCTCAGCCCTGGATCACACCTCAGATCTCCCTCCTTAAAACTGATATGCAATGCCACCTTTGCGAATGACATATGGATTGGGACCCTGTCTCTTCTTCTGACCTATAAGAATGGCCTCCTGCCCTTTCATGAATCTAATCGCAACCCTTCATTCTCAGCATGCACACTTTCCTTCACACTATATGCCATGTTGGTTCCACCTCACCCTCATGCTATCTCTTCTTCCATTTCTGCCAACAACTTTGCTCCCTGCTTCACATCAAAAATTGAAAAAAGTATAGACACTAACCATCCACCTATCCTTAATATTCCTTCCCTTTGCTCCTTCCTCACTTCTTCTCCCTATGAACTGACACCCATTCTTTGGACATACAACTCCCCTGTGCCGATGTGGACCCATTTTCCCTACAAATGATCAAGGACCTTGCACCCGTACATTGCTCCTATCTCGCATCTCTCTTCAACATCTTTCTTTCCGTTGGAATCTTTCCAGTCTGCTTCAAGATGGCAACTTCTACCAGTCCTCAAGAAGTCCTCGACTGACTCCCACAATCCTGGTAACTGTCAGCCGTTGCTTTCCTTTCCCACTGTTCTAAAATCCTCAAATAGCTCAGCTTTACTAGGATCTCCCCCGATCTTCAACTCCTTGACATTCAACAATCTGGACTTTGAATCTCTCACTCTACCAAGTCTGCCCTCATTATCATTAACATCTGTAACTTTCTGAATTCTACTCATGACTTCAAACTTACCTCTTTCCTTATTCTACTCAACCTAGGCCCCTTTTGACACAGTGGACTACCCCTCTCTTTTGCCGAGCACATCCCACCTTAGAACTTAGAACACTGTTCTTACATAGTTGCCAACATGATATTTTCCAATCCGTGGGTGCTCATCCAGTCGTGGTCTTTTTCTGTGCATTCTGGGACTAGTAATTCTGCTTTTCACATGATAAAACTCAGAGGGCAAGTCTCAGAATACAGCACAAAAAATAGGATAGGATAAGCACAGCCACCTCTCAATCAAACTCTGCCCCTGTCGATGTCCTCCACAGCACCATTCTTGGCCCCTTGATCTGAGTCCTTTATGCCTCCTCCCATGGACAATTGGTCTCCTCCGTGTGATTCCCCTTCTGGTTTTCTGCAGATAGCCTGCACATCTTCTTCTCCTTCTCTGCTTTTCTTCAGCACTTCATTGCAGTTTGTTATCTTATGCACATCTAGCTCAAGACTGAAGTAATCTACTTTCCTCCATCCACCTTCTTACACCCATTCCCATCTAATTCCCACCACACTCTTACCCTCCCCAAGACACACTGCCCTTGGGTCCTTTTCGACAGGGCGTTAAACATTCACCACCATATTGCATTATTCTGAACAGCTGCATGGATAAACCTGCAAAAGACAAGGACAATGTGTCCCCTCGTCACAACCAACTCCACCAAATCCCTCATACCAACCTTAGTACTCAGTCACCTTGGCTGACTGATGGCTTTCCATGAAAATCTGGCATCTCAATTCCTACTGCTAACCTAGAGGTCCATGCATGAGTTTGCTACTCACTTCCATGCACCATTGACTCTAGTTTATTCCCTAATCTCCCTGCCTTGTACCTCCTCCCACTTCTGCTCCTTCTCCTGTCTGGGTTACATCACTGGAATTCCCTTCCGTCCCAATTCCAAAATGATGCTACTGTTCACTGATTCAAATCTTCATTAAAGCTACACATTCTGAATCAAAAAGGAATGCCCTCACCTACTCTCACATGAATTGACATCCCTAACCAATGCAAGCTTAACCTCACAGTTCAGTTCACCCCGTATTTAGCCACGCCACTCAGACCACTGGCTTCAATGTTTCATTTGTCCTTGGTATATATAACATTTTGCCCCTTATCTACCAGTTAGTGGCTCAGTATACCCACTACTAATGTGCATCCCCTAACTCAGGATTGCTGCATGGACTGTCGTTTTATGTGTAAGTGTTCCTCCTTGAAACATCACTTACCCTCAATAAATATAAACACAAATATAGGTCATGGGATCCAACTGGACCAGTATTCAACAATGACTATACCTACATGCAGTGACAATCATTAACTGTGCCTTCATGCCTGCATGTGACTCATGCAAGGCTTTATCGATACCTTCAATTATCTTCAATCATGCCTTCCTACTGGCCCACCTGCACCTTAAAATCTATGATGGTCTCATCCGCCCATTATATTGACCTGAAAGGACGCTGAGGATTTCAGTACTCATTGTGCTCCTACTCTTTCCTGTACTTACCCTCTGAATAAACCTCTTCTCAGAACCCAACAGTGGCCAACTTTAACCGAGGAGTCTCGGAGACATTGGATACTCCCCACCAGATCAAAAAAAGTCCTTCCCACTAAAATGACGACTTCATCCACATGTATTTGTTTGTCTCTATGCAGGAAACCCCTGGGGCCTCAAACGCTGGGCCTGTGTGAAATGAGATGCTTCCCTTCAACACTATCCTGTTTGTTCCCTTCCTTCTCCTTTCCTAGTGCTCAGAAATCTATCTACTGTTTTTAACCCTCTCTCTGACAATGTGGTCCAAACACTGGAGGAGAGGGTATATCCAATGTCTTTCAACAAGAGCAGGAACAATTGCATGTAGAGGCAATTTCATGTATGTAAAAAGTGCGAACATCAATCAACCCTGGGGCATTGAAGACGCCTGCTGACAGCCAGAAAGAGGAATTGAATAGTGTATTTTACCACTGCATGGGGATAAATGATGTTTCATAACATTGATTGGCTCCCTGACTGCTGAATTCTGCGGAGTGTAGTCCTGTAACACGCAAGCATGAAAGGGAAGCATCATTCTCTTCATAAATACTACATTTGTGGGGATGCAGTGATAAAGTGGCCAGGAAAAATGTTGCTGCCAGAGGGGCAATATTTACCCAAATGTGCACCCCAAATAGAAATAGAGCACTTTCCTCATATATTCTGGGACTGGAGTTAGTCCTAGAATATGCTAGCGAAGGCTTGTAGGGTTTCAGGAAAATAACATGTCCTCACTAGTGGTGTTTTCCCAACAACAATTTCACATAGAAGGCATCTTAGGAATTCAGTCACGCATTGAGACCTTGAATTAGTAGCAGAACGACCTCCCTGAATATAGAATTCTAGAAATGGTGGTCCCACAGTGCAGAGAGCCTGAAAGAAATGCAGACCCCTGTGCCTGAGGCTGCATTCTGTGAAGGATAGCCTCAAAGTGAGGAGGAGGGAGAAGCTATTAATTCCCTGAAGAGGGTGTTTGGCTGACATTGCCAGTGAGAAACCCTGTGAGTGCTTGTGAAGAGGTGCAACAACACAGGAAGGAAGCAGAACTAAGGGACAAAGTTATGAGAAACCAAAGAGACCATGCAAAGAGGAGGAACAGCTCAGGAAGCAGCAAGAAACCTGCAGAAGAGGGACCACCTTGAATGTGAAAGGCTTATCACTCTAAGGGAAAACTTGAGGTAGGTAGCAGGTGAGAGGCATAGGCCCTCATTACAAGTTTGGCAGTCCGGTAATAGAGTGCCGGTAGAACTGTGTACCGGCATTATTACTGGACTGGACCATTCTGAACCATGTCGCCATAAACACCAGCACCAGTGTAGAGGAGCAGATGTATACATCCGCAGGAGATCCCGCCCTCTACCTCCTTTGTATTGGATACATGAGACAGTGCCTGACCTGACACCAGCTATCGTGCCAATACTGCAGCAAGTATTTGGAAGGAGATATCCATTGAGATAACCCTATCCAATGTACCCTTGAAGTGATGACAACCTACAGGAGGAACTCCCTGAAGGAATATGAGAAAGAGCAAAGAAAATGAACTGATGACATCATAAGAAAGTGTACACGACGTCCCGAGATTCTGACTGAAGACAGTGGGCCTCATTACGACCCTGCCAGTCCAGTAACAACGGTAGAGTAAAAGTTTGCAGGCCGGATGCACTCACGCTCGCCAGGTCTTAACTGGAGCACCCGCTTGCAGAATTTGACGGTAGCACCGGCACCATTATGAATGGGGCCGGTGCTACCATCCTCCCCATTCCCATTGAGCCCTATGGGACTCGAATGGGAATGGGGAGTTACTTTTTTCCCAAAGCCAGGCGCCGGAAAAATACACAACTCCGGTGGCAGCCGTGCCGTGTTTACTGGCACGGCTACCGCCGGGGTCATAAGGAGGCCCAATATATGGATCCTAGAGTACAAATGATGAAGTAACAAATTGAGTGAAGTATTAACGTGGAAAAGAAGAAGATTACACGTTAACAAAGTGCTGCAGAAAACAGAAGTTCAATAAATGTACAGATGCTGAAAACTCCAGGTATAGTGAGACATTGTATAGGCTAACTATGAGTAGTGGATATAATGAAGGTGAAGCCGCTATTGTACAGAAACTGGACATTGGTATCATGAAATAAATAAGCCAGAAACCAAGAAGGGTAATGAAAATCTGTATCGCAGAAGAATAGCAGGCTAGTGGAGCTGTGTGATGTGGCTGTCTGGCCTGAAGTCAAGATCCTAGAAATCGAGGTCAGCTATCTACTCTGAAGAAGAACGAGTGTGCAGAGGATGAATCTTCTCACGTTAGCATGCAAGAAAGAACACAAAGTATGCCAAGTTTGAATTCATTTAGAGCATTTAAAAGTGCAAAATGGACCAGATCATGGTCTCTTCTCACTTGAGCCAAGGATAGAAATAGATTTTGAACTTGGAGTTCCAGACACAATAGTGAGTGCCCTCACTCAAATGCATTCCCAAGGCGAGAATACAAAGCAAGGCCACATACAAAGACAATTTCACGGCAGAAGGCACGCGAGCGATGCTGGGTTAATTGGGTAGTGAGGTAGCTTCATGTCCTATCTCCCTACACCTGGATCTTGGTTTACGTGCTGCTAAATTAACCGAATGTTCCAGACATGCCACAAGCATGCTAACCAATTCTATTAGTCCATATAACGAAGGACCTTAGAGTTTAGAAGACCAATGAAATACGATGTAACAATTCTTTCTTAAATTACATGTTTGGAGAGATAGGCATAAGTTGTCCACCTGATAAAAGACAGCCAATAACAATCCTAGCTCCTATATGATTGTATATCTGAATGTTTCTCTTAACCATTCCCGACAGTTGATAGGTTTTTCGCTATTACCACGTAGTATGACGTCACTCTGATGCATAATGAAGTATAAGAATTATATTTTTTGTTGAAATCATTGAGAGACTGAGCGTACATCCGTTGATGTTCGTTGTAGCCTCCCTGTTTTAAATAATTGTCAATAAAACAGGAGTTTTTCTTTTAGCAGGGGGCATACCCAGGCTTTCTTTCGAGTCCTGAAGTGAAGGAGGCATTTATGAAGGCAGTAAGAAATGGTGCAGGTGTGCTTGCACAGTCTTTATTGAGTGAAGTAAGGCATATGCCATCTTTACAGTTAGAGGGTTTGATGCTCTTCATAAGGGCGAAGACTTCCGGCTCAGTGACATCTTTGAATGTGAAGAGTGGGGTGTTGTTTGTGCTGTGAATGGAGGTGGTTGTGAGCGGCTCGTTGAGCAGGTTTAGAGTGTGCTTGTTAGTCTGGATTCCATTATCCAACGAGTCTAGTTTGCTGAGCATGGCTGATTGTATGTCAGAACACTAGGCTTCATCTTTGGTCAAGGTCTGTAGAGGAGGAGTGGGAGTTTCAAATTCTCTGAAAATGGCAAAGATTTGTTTGGAGTCTGACTTGGCGTTTGCGATCCTAGTGTTGAAAGAAGCGGCTTTAACTTGGATGATTGCTTTTTTGTAGTCCTTGGCAAGTTGGCGAAAATCAGGTTTAGCTGAGTGTAGGTGTTTTGTCTGCCAGATGGAGAGGGCTGTTCATTTTTTCAAGCAGAGATCTTGTAGCTCAGGAGTGAACCATGCGTTCATGTGTTTTGTGGGCTTGGCTTTCCATACAGTTAGTGGGGCAATGGCCTCTGCTGCCTGTTTCATTGTGGCGTTGTAGGTTTGTGCCAATATTTCTGGGTTGTTGGAGAAAGGAGACCTGAGGGCCAGGACTTGTAGGTGGCGTAAGAGGCTTTCTTTGGTGAGCTTGTGGGAGCTCCTAGCCAGTGTGGGTGGAAGAGGTGTGGTGAGGGGTTTCTCTTTCTTGGAGGGAGAATTGGAGGATATTATGATGTGGTGGTCTGTCCATGGGGTGGGGGAGTTTGCGCTGACGGAGGGTGAGCAGATGTGGTAAACTAGCCAGTCTATGGTGTGGCCTTTAATGTGTGTAGAGTCACTGATAGAATGTTTGAAGCCTAAGGTTTCTAGTGCTTGAGTGTGGGATTTAGCTTGTGGATCTCCTGGGTCATTGAGTTCTAGGTTAAGGTCGCCTACAAGGATGGCCTTGGAAGAGGTCTTCAGATTGTCTGAGAGGAAGTGGGTGAGGACATCTTGGAAGGCTGCCATGATGCCAGAGGGCCGGTAGACAATGAAGAGTGTGATGGTGCAGTTGTGGAAAGTGTTTAGTTTGTTGACTAGGAAGTCGGTGTTGCCTTCAATAGACGTTTCAATCTTTCTGATGGTGATGGACTCTTTTTCTATGACGGCAACCCCTCCCTCTTTGGAATGCTGTCGATCTTGCCTGAATATGGTATACCCTGGGCGGGGAGTTAGTGCGACAGCGGGGCCTGACGCTTCATGGAGCCAAGTTTCTGAGATGGCTAGAAGGTCAAGGTTGTGGACAGTGAGCAAGTCATGTATGTCTAGGGTGTGGGCTGGGAGGGAGCATACATTGATAAGGGTGCAGTTTAGTGTGGTGTGTGGGAGATAGGGAGCTGGAGCATCCGTATGTGTAGCATCAGATAGGGTGGTGTCTTGGGAGGAGGCTCTGTTGGAGGCTTGGGCTGTACTACGGCTAGCATAATTGGTGGCCCTAGGGGAAGTGCCCTGGGTGGCATGGGGGATGAACGAGGCATGTGTGGCTTTCAAAATGGCACAGTAATCAACGTTTGGCATGGAAATGTCATTGGTACGAGCACAGTTATTTACATCTGGCATGGACATGGCATTGGTACTGGTACATTTGGCATGGAAATGGTACATTTATTTATATTTGGCATGGAACTGGCACAGTTATGAACATTTGCCATGGAAATGGAATTGGTGCTGGTACAGGTAGCAACATTTGGCATAGAACTGGTACAGTTATCAACATTTGGCTGGGTGATGCGCACACCATATGTAGTATCAGAGTTTGTTGCAGTTGGGGCAGCCACAGGGGTACGTGCGCGCGTGCATGCCTTAGTGCAGTGGGTTACTGCAGTAGTGGTTGGTATGGGAGTCTTGTTGCTGCTTTGGGCAGTCTGGACGGCGAGGATGATCTGCTCCGGTACGGAATAGTCAGGATGGGGATTCTTGGCTTGGTGAAAAGGTTCCTGGTTGAGCAGTAGCAGAATGTGGGAATGGTACGCCTGAATATGGATGTGGTTGGTGTGGAGGTTTACGTGTGCTTCGTAGAGATATTGTGATGTTGAGTGCGGATGCCAAGCCGGCAGTTGTGGGATGCAGCGGGTCTGGGTAGGGAATTGTAGGATTGTGGAATTGTGCATGTGCAGAGGTAGCCAAGTCTGCAGATGAGTGCTATCGGGGTGGATAAGAGCCTTGCGCGGGCCAGGTGGGATCGCATAGCAGGGTGGCATGCAGGTAACTGCCGCGATGGCAGTGGTTGAGCCAGGATCTTGCGGAGGAGCAAGTGGCTTTCCTTCAGTTGGTGACTGATGGTGTTGGAGAGTACCAGGTGGGCAGGGTGGCAACAGCGACCAGCTGAGAGTGCCGTAGAGGCTTTTGAACCTTATCAGTGCACCCTTGCTGACTGGTTTCACCTGCCAGTTGGTGTGTGGTCTCCCTATTGGCTCAGGTGAATGCAGTAAATCCAGTGCCGCGATGGTGTTGGGGTGGGTGGCGAGATGTTGGTGGCTTTGATGGTAGCCATGTTAGCAGGGCCAGGGGCAGCTTCTTCAATGGATATGCACTGCCACTGGGGGGGACACTCCAGTGTCCCTCGAGGGGAGATCTTCAGTGGAGCTTGCAGCAGGGCTGATTCCTGAGGATGAAAACAGGCAACACACTAACAGTACCAGAATGCAATAATGCCACTCCACCAAATTAAGCCCTGCAGTCCACTGTCCCACCCAGGCCAATGAGGGCATGTTCTTGTGTGTTGCATGCATGCACTGACTGTGTAGAACCCTCAGTCACAAGGAAACACCACTGCTGTGCATCACCTGCCATGCATGTCAATAGTCAGTGCAATCCAGGTTTAAGCGAGGGCTACTAAAAGCCCTGTTCTCTTAAAACCTGTGCCATCTGACCTCTGCCTCTACCTAATTGCTATGTGTGCATGTTGATTGTCGTTGTATCTTGTCTAAGCGATACTATGCTTCCAGACTTTTTGTCATTGCGATATACAAATAAAATATATATATATATATATGTATATATATTTTTTATGCAAATGACAAAGTGCCCTGTGTAGTACACTATTGCCACTTTTGTGGATGCCTGGTACATAATTGTGACTGCAATCTGACAAGCACAAGGGTGTTAGGTCAGTGGGATTGAATGGGAGATGGACAAAACTTCCATGGAGTGGAAGTAAGTCATCATGCTGCGTTGTTGCATATGAGCGAATTTCCAGACCCCAGTGCGGGCGTCATGCAGTGTGTGAATACACTGTTGGGGTGGTGGCATGGTGATTACCACACAACACCATGGCGGTATGCATGCAGGGCCTGCTGGTGGTTAGTGTAAACCCACCCACAGCAATCCATCCCATGGAGTACGACACAGCATTATATGGATGACACACATTGGCCGTCAAAGGGTGCAGCACAGAGCATGACACGCATACATACCATGGTCAAAGATGAATGATGTATCAGTAAAAACACAAACGTGCCATTTGAACATCAATTCTGCAGCATGCATGCCATGGCTCACTTTGTGTTCCCCCCCTTGCAGGTGATTCCAGAAATCCACTACTGCCCTGGCTAATTACCCCACTGAGGGATACACAGTTCCCGAGGGATATGGCATACAATCTTGCTCATGTACAAACCAGAGCAATCACTGAGTAGACGTTTGGACAACTGAAGCCATGTTTTAGATGCCTACACCGGTCAGGTGGTGCACTTATGTACAGGCCATAGAGGGTAGGGCAGTAGTCATGGCCTTGCAATGCTGCATAACCTCTGCATCAGACGAAACATATCCCTGCCCCCAGACCTGAAAATGCCACCACCAGAGGGTGGAAATGATGATGATGATGACGATGATGATGAGGATTGTGAGGCAGCACCAGTCAGGCACAGGCACATGCACATGGAGGCCAGGAACAGGAGTATTGTTGGACAAAACTCATAGTCAACTTCTTCTGAGGCCCCCACATTGTACACTACCCATGCTACATGACGTATTTGATGTGCTCACTCACTAAAATGCATACACATGAATAAGGACTGTCCACTCATTGTTGCAAGTGACAAATGAAATGCATTCAAATGAACAACAGACTACAGATTAAATCCTGTGCCCACTTCCCTCCCCACACACCCACCACCTCCACCCCACACACCCACGACCCCCTCCCCACACACTTCAATAACAAAGTGTCACATGTGATAGTCCACAGTCTCACTCCCTGTGCCTTTTCATGGCACGACCCTTTGTCTCGGGAGGATAGCTCAGCGGCAACATGCTCGCCTTGGAAGCAAGACGACACGGAGCAACACAGGTTCAATCCCCGGGTGTGCGCTTAGAAACCTCTGGGTATTAAGCGCGTTATAAATAACCTATAATATTATATCATATCATGGCGTGTGTGCCCATTAGCCATTATAAGCAGCACCTAGGACTGCTCTGCACCAAGATTGCACGGGTTGTTGGTAATGGAGGGAGGGCCTGATCCCTGAACCCCCCCCATGCACTCCTGGGTAACCTGCAGGGAGAGTGGACTCTCGCAGCAAGAGAAGACTTCCCCTCGTTGCCCTCACTGGCCCTCTGTGTCAGGAGAATAAGGGCTGATGTTGTGCGGCCCAGGGCACAGGAACAATGCCCGCCAGTTGCCTGCACACATACTCGCACCATGCGAGATTCTGTCAGGTGCTGGCATAGTATTTCTGCCATTTCATTGTTCCGGGCCTCCATTGAACTGAGCCGTTTGTCCATCTGACGGATGTTGGGCATTGGCATTGGCAGTGGCGGAGGGTTGTGGAGGGTTGAGGGACTGAAGGTGGGGGAGGGAATATGTGGACCGGTCTTGTGAGACTTTGGCATCTTGCCCTCCATCCACTGCCTCTGCCTCATCGGAGGTGGTGCTGTGACAGATGTGGGCTGATGAATGATGGGCGCTTTGTATGTGCACCTAGGGTGTCCCACTGCCTCGGCCTGTGGTCTTTCCTGTTTGGCTTGGCCAGCTGCCCGTGCCTGTGGTGTTGCCTGTTCAGCCTGGCCTGCTGCCTGGGTCTGTGGTGTTGCCTGTTCAGCCTGGCGTGTTGCCTGGGCCTGTGGTGTTGCATGTTCTGGTTGACCTGCTGCCTGGTTCTGTGGTGTTACGTGTGCGACCTGGCCTGCTGCCTGGGCCTGTGGTATTGCCTGTTTAGACTGGCCTGCTGCCTGGGTCGGTGGATGCAGGCATTTCCACAGATGTGGTAGGGGTGGGCTGTTGGCCAGTCCGACCGGATCTTGCATGAGGATCGTCCAGCCTTGTCATTCTCAGTGGATGTGACTGTTAGGGTGAGATGAGGAAGCAGTTAGATGCCTGTGTGTGACTTCGATGCACTTGCATTACACAGATACCACATTGCATGTTCCCTGGCTTGGGTAGGAAGTCTGGTATTGGATTGTGCACTGATGCATGCGTGTGTGGTGTGAGTCCATTTTGGTGGAACTCATGGCATGGTGGCTTGTGGTTGTGTGTGCATTGGGGAAGTGCTATTTCTCAAGCCATGCCATTATGCACATGGCCAGTGCTCATGTTCATGGATGCTTCTGGTGTACAATGCTATTGCATGGCTTACTTTGACCCTGACACCTGTCATATATGTGTGCACAGGGACCTTTGATGTTGACATCACACTAATACCCCGCTCCTTGGATACATTTCCCTGATCTGTTGTGTGTGCATGAATTGTGTGATGCTGGGCATTCAGGTGTGGCTTGTTGTACTCACCACCGTCCCCTTGGGTCCCTACTCCGGCATCGGCACCTCCAAGGCCCTCGATCCCCTCAAGATGCATTATAAAGCTGCATCAGTCTTCCCAAGGCATCAACATTATGGGAGAGAACATACCATGTCCTGTGGCCATGGAAGCCATGGAATGACGACAATGGGCTGCCGGTAGGTTGTGGACCAACGGCTGCATGTCATGCCACCTTTTGCAGCAGTTCTGTGGGGTTCAGGAATGGGCACCACCTCAGTAACTTTACTAGCCACCTCCTCCCATATGGCCAACTTGCGGCATTGGCTGGTGCACCCATTGTCCCGGCCAAACAGTGTTTCTACATTCACCTTTATGTGGTCTGTTAGTGTGGTCAGTTCTGCCTCAGAGAAGCGAGGCTTGCAGAGCTGGACTTCATGCAGCCTAGATTAGAATCCTCCTTGGCGGTGTTACCATAGATGGATGCCTACAGAAAATACCCAATTTTAAATGGATTGAGTTTTGCAAAATGGCCACCAGTGAACTTTCAGTTCTTGGGATGCCGCTGTTTTGGTGGCATTGTTAAGCTGCTGGTGTTTCCGTCACATTGGGGATAGAATCGCTGGTACCGGCATGTTTTCTTATGGTAGCACCATCATTTCTCCCTTTTTTTGCTTGTTTTACCATCATGCCAGTGCTAGCGTTTCTTGAATTGCGGGGTGCATCCAACCGCAATTTGCCAGTGATTCCGTGACTCTGGTACCCGGTTATGGTACTACCAGATTGACGGAATCACCAGCATCATTCTGGGAAACTTGCAATGAGAGCCATAGTGTCCAGAACAGAAGAAATGTAGTGGGCTATTGTGGAAACCGAGAAGCCTATCACCTATCACCTGGAGTAGAAGGTTGTGCAATAAAGTTAGAGAATGGAGGGAAAGAGTATAAAAGGCAGTGATGGATGGAGGCAGCAGCTGGTGATTAGGTGGATGGCATGGCAGATCGAGAAAAAGAACACAATCAGAGAAGTGCATTGTTTTTGAACCCCAGGTCACAGGATCTTGACAAACAATATGGAAGTCCTGCGAGAAATGAGGGGAGTGAAGAAGAAAGTAGAAACTAATATAGAAAGTATTCTAAATGTAGGCAACCTGAATAATTAAAAGAAGCACTGGATCCAGAAACTATCCACCAGTAAAGAGTAGAGGAGAACTGAAGCTAGACTAGGTCATTATAGGAATAGAGAAAAGTGTAGATTTTAAAAGCAGAAGGACATTCTTCATAATACTGTTTGAACCTATTACCAGTCTTAACCAATGGCTAGAGAAGAAATATGTAGATGTGGCCCTTGTTTCCCAGCCCTGGTCTGTGCAAGGGTGTACTCTTCCCTTTCCCGGAGCAGGGCCAGGTCCTATGTAACCACCATCCCCGCCCCACGGCCCTCTGGGTATGGAGGGGCACTGCACCTTCTAAATAAAATTGCTAAAACAGAAGATGGGCCATGCCCTAAGTTCCTTGATCACTAACAGACACCAGAGTGCATTTTCTAGGGATCCCAACAGAGACCCCTCTTTATTTATGTTCAATACTTTTTTTAAATACTCATCCTTTTCCAATTCCCTAGAATTCCCCTGGCGTGAGCACCAAATAAAAGAGGTCCTGCTACGTCAGCTCACTCTTCCTTAGATGGGTCTCAGGGACCGTTAGGGTGAGTCTGGCAGAACAGACATCCTTAACTACACTCAGGTACCACCCACATAGAATGTGAGGCCAGAGGATGGCCTCTGTGGCTGGACCCATTTTGGTAGGTGGCCTCAGGCAGGGCACCACACTATCCCGTTACCACACACCTTGGTACCTCCCATCTACCATCTTTTTCTTCTTAATATCTATGTATATATTTAAGATGTACCCCTGATTAACTTTTAAGTCTACATAACATTCCCTATTTATATAACCCCATTCCACTTTTCACGACTTAACATTCTACTTAACAATAGTTAAATATATACATATAAATATACATGTATATGTACATTGACATACACCATATATTCCACTTTATAAACAGTATGTCACAATGGGGGTGACTACTGCAGTCAGTCACCCCTTTAACAGTACCTTCAAGGGCTATCTCTGGTGACCTTGGCACCCTGTGGGTTTGTGACCAGGCTGGATGAAGGTCTGGCTGGGGGCCTGTCAACTGATGATAGATGGGGGCCTGGACCCTCTTCCTTCTTTATGGTGGCCCCATTCACCACATGGGGCCACCCGTGCTCTGCTGGTCTTCTGGGTGACCCCCTGCACAAGTGGGGGCCACTCCCCATAGGCATCTTTCATTCTTCTGGGTGCCTCGTGTTAAACCGTATTCGCATATTACCCCTTTGTTATGAATATTGGCCTAAGCCCTTTCGCGTTACACAGAAAACCGCATCTGAAATGTTCTGCGTTTTGATCGATGTCGCCGCCATTTTAAGAATCGTCCGCCATTCTGATTTCAACTTTTGTTTTTATGTTCTAAAATGGTGGACTGTGTTTTCAACTTGCAGCCAAGCTAAACGACCTTTGAGTTCTGTTAATGTTTAGGCTGACCAAGAGCAGACTGTTTGAACAAAGTAAAGAAACCTTGTAATTCGGCAGAACTGCCATCCAAGTGTTGTCTGTGCTCACAAGCCTCATCCTTATATAAACAAACAGACAATGGAAAACAAACTCAGACCGTGTGGTCTGGCTGAACTGTCTTGTAGCGATTCTTGGAACAAGGCTTACCGTGGATTAGAGAACCAACAGCACCATTGTAACTTCAAGGACATGCAAACTTGTTTAATCCCTTGTACAATGTTGTAATATTTGTCATATGACTGGGCACGAATTCTAGCCAGTGAATGATTAGTTTGAAGAGGGGCTGGACAATGTTTCAAAAATGGTATAAATATGTCTGTGTTTAGATGTCCAGCACCCTCACCCCTCACTGTGTCTGCTGATACACACTGCGAGGTGTTGGGAGCCAGATAGCTATCTGTTTTGCTTTGACTGTACAGAAATAAAAGATACTTGTATCTTTTTCAACCCGTGATTGGTGTATTTCCTTTGTGCTACTAAGCCTCGATATTTCTTTGGTCTTTCACTCAGTTGGAGTGGGGGCCACCAATGATAACTGACATGTCTGCAGCCCTTTTCTAATCTTCTGGGTGGGCCCCATTGGCTGATATCCACCAGGTCCATGTGGCAGTCGACCTGTCCCTGGCATAATCAGTTCGGTGGCACCACACATGCTACCATTCATAGATGCCTGGGGGAGCACGAGGCCCCCTCCCGCCCACCCAGAAGTCATTTTCTCCTTCTCTGCTGTCTTTTTCTTCTCTCTTCCTTCATGTCCTTTTCTAAATGTCTTTTTCTAAATCTCACTTTACTTCAATCCTCCCAGAATTCTTTTCTCCCGTGCCCAGCCCATTCTTGGGCAGGGGAGTTCTATTCCTTTCTTTTATTTTATTTTATTTATTAACATTCCACCATGGGGCTGGATGGTTTGATCCAAAGCCAAATACATTGTAAAACATACCCTAAACATTTAATAAAGTGTTTTTATCACCCTGGTGTCTGTGTCTTTATTTCTAGGTGTTATCTTGGGGACAAGCACATAGCCCCTACTAGCCGGGCCCCATAGCACCACAGGCTACACAGAGCTGAACCTCTGGACAACTATACGTTTTAACAATGAAACATTTTGTTGTGATTTACTTTGCATACATCTGGTGCACATGACTAGAATCTTGAGATGGAATGCAAGGCTTAGAATGTTTATCTATGAGTGTGTTGCAGGCTTGTCATTTGCCAGGATGCAAGCCCTGAGAGAGGATGCTGGCGGGTGTCCTATGTCCCCTTTTACTTTCCTGACTCTAAGAACTGTATTTGATGTACCTGAACCTAAGTAAATAAGTTAACAGTTCAATGGAGTGTCAGAGCCATTTGTGGCCGGACCTTGGATCTAACACATTTTCTTACACAATACGTTGTTTATGCAGTTAAGCACTAAATACATGCTGACTAAAACAAACACATTTTATGTGTCACGCCATCTGTTCAATGAGCTATATGCACACTATATATGGGCATATGTTGAGAGGCTCTCGTAATCTGAATTATCACAGGCCCTACAGGGAGCAGGACAAGAGCTGATTGGCTGGAGTATCCTCTACTTGCTTCACCGTTGTTGTCAACCATATGCAGTCTAATTAATGTGAATCCCAAGTCTCAGATGGAAGGCACAGAGGTTTAAACATGTATTGCTTTAACTTCAACCATTCACAAAAGGCACACTGCCAAATGACTGGTGTTCAGGTCCTATGTGCACTTGTTACGCCACTCCTTTAATGACCTATCATCCTAAGGAGGCCAAAGTACCAGCCCAAAATAACCTGACTGCTTCCATGTGTCCGTGCGTCGGCCCTTTTCAAGAGATTTTCCTGGTACACTGAGGGAAGCAGTAATAGGCACACGAATCAGAGTGGACCTCTGGTTACAGCACCTTCTGCAGTGAGCCCTACATGCAGCGCAGAGAGTAGAATGGCACCCAGCATAAAAACGACAAGACAGCCACCATTACAGTTGATCTTGCTTGACTGCGCCTATTTCTGAGCAGATGCAAAAAAAAGCTCTGCTGTCCATAGGGATCAGGGCTATTGATTTGGATCATAAATCAGATTGCCACACATAGACTAGTGATTTGGTGCATGCAATGAAGTTCGATCTTTCCAAGGTAAGCCCTGCTGGACTTTTATTTACACATACTGCACCTCTATTTTGCCCACTGCTGCTTTCCGACGCGAGGACAACAAAACTTGACTTGTGTATGGTATCAACATATCCATTGAATTTGCTGGAGCAAAAATGGCAGGGCCTCACCTGATGTCCTGTACCCTGACTGCCTGACCCAACCGAGGTCTACGTTAGATGCTGGTTGGCCGCTTCCTTCAATGAATAGCCCAATCCTGGAGAGCCGTCAGCCAAGGCCGGCCCCCTTCTAAGGCCCCATCACAATGCCTTACATACCTGTCTGGCCACATACAGAATTTATCCATGTCCAAGTGCAGACCAGCCCAGGCCCTCCTGCCTCCCCATTTTGCCTATCGATGCAGCCAGACGCAGGGACAACGAAGTTGAACTTTTCCAAGGTAAGCCCTAATAGACTTTTATCTACATATCCGGCACCTCTATTTTGCCTATTGCTGCTGTCCTGTGTGAGGGCAATAAAATTTGACTTTTGTATAGCATGCCCGGATGGGCTTTTATCAACATATCCATTGAATCTGCTAAAGTGGCCACCGCTGCCTTGCCTGTTGTCCTGTACCCTGACTGCCTGACCCTACCACGGCCTATGCTAGATGCGGATTGACCACTTCCTTCAATGAATGGCCCAATCCAAATGAGCCGGCAGGGCCCATCACAAGGCCTTACATCCCTGTCTGGCCCTGTCCGGCCATAGCTGACAAGCCGCCCGCATGCTTGTACCATACGATCTCTACTGGGGCTTCCCTCGTTCCATTACTACCCACACCTTTTCAGCATACAAGCCTCAGCCTCAATGAAAGTATCCCAAGTTGAAACATCCCCTTCACACGAGGTAAGGCATTTCCGACTCTTGTCTCTGTGCCTAGCTGCTCCTTCGCTACTGCATTTGACACCACTGTGCACTGTCCTATTCCCATGCATTCACGATCGCAGTCCCCCGCCAATTTGACTGAGCAACTCCTGCTGCCCCACAAGCCGCATACATTGGCGGCTGTTGCTGCAACCATCACTGCATCTGCCTCCCATCTGCCTTGCCCAGGGCCCGCCCTCAGGCTGCCCGGCTCTTCATTGATATGGCAGGGACCTGTCACATCCCAAACACTCTTCTGGCAAGACTTAGGCCCCCGACGTCGGCCCTGCGTCCATACCTGGGCCCCTAAAACAACCTCTGGCCTGCTTGCAATCATTACGTGCACCAGCCACTTTCAAACAGACAACAGCTCCTGACCCAATTACAAACTCTGCACCATCCCTCATGCCTAGGCAGACTCTAGCCCCACTGTCACACCTTTGGACCTCCACGCTCCCACCTGCACTTTCCACCACTTACCATCTGGCATTGCTAGTTACCTCCTTGACATCAGAAGGCAAGATCGTCTGGCTAAAGTCAGGAACAGTTCCTTGCAGGCTGCGGAAGGCCTAAGACTCTGTTCTGCAATCCCCTCTCAACCCACAACATTTCTCCCATCCCTATCACCAGTTGACACACAACCAGGCTTTCTGCTCCTTCCTGCATAGGCTAAGATAACCCCCTGTGGAGAACCATCGCATTTCAGGCCACATACTTTTTCCACAACCAACACATTACCACAACACCACCCATCAACTACCTCTTCTGTCTCCTTCCCTTGCACAGGCAGGACCAGAACCTCAATGCCTTCTTCTCGCACCTTTGCACCTCCTTTGCCTCTTGACCTTCCCACCGAGCATAATACACCACCTAACACACCTCCAAAAACGTACCCCTGTTTCTCACCCACCACTTGTAGCACCACCATCTATGTCAAGCCCTACACCTGACCCCACCACACCCTCCGACCAATCTCTTTCCTGTGCTCTAATCAATGCTCGATCCATCATCGCCCATACCACCAATGTAAGAGACCTCATCACTAACGACAACTTGGAATATTAGCCATAACTGAAACCTAGCTAAACCCTGCAGTGGGTCCTGCTCTCACCATACCATTCCCACAGGTCACACCATCCTCGGCTGTGATCGCCCTTTACCTAAAGATGGGTGAGTCGCTCTCATCCACAAAGATATCTTATCCTTTAAAACCCTCCACTTCACTGTTCCTCCCACATGTGACTTACTCAGCACTAGTCTCTTTATATCACCCACCTCCACCTTAACCATCCACGTCCTCTTTTGTCCTCCTGGTTCGGCCAAATCATTTCAGGAAGATCCCTCCTCACTTCTCAACACTAGTATTAGACCCACATCCAAATTCCAACACCTTGGTGACCTAAATGTGGGACTGATGGACCTGACAGACAAGGCTGCCCTCTTGCTAGCTAACACCCTAATCCTACTTGGGTTTATACAACCCACAAACCTGTCAGACCCCAAGATTGGATCGCTGATTCGAATAGCAATGGAGAGAATATAGTAATCTCCCCTAATCTCCGGTCAGATCACTATAAAATCTCCTTTGGAGTGCCCACTACCCCCGTAAACCCCTCCAACATCCCCCTTACCACCTGCACTCACTAGATCAGTGGTCTTCAAACTTTTTTGGCCAGGGCCCCCCTGAGCAAAATTTGGGCAGGTCGGAACCCCCAAGAAATGCCAAATGGACAGTATATATTGCGCGCCGTCACCTGCTCCCATCAAAGTCGCTGGGCTCCCTCATCCCACTCCTACCCAGTCGCTGGTCTCTCCCCACCCCATCACACACCCAGGGCTCTCCCCACTCTGCTCCCATCACTATCCCATGGTTCCCGCCCATTGTGCTCCCACCATAGTCCCTTGGTTCCCCCATCCCGTTCCCAACACAGTCTGAGGGCCAGTGGCGGCTGGTGAATCTTTTTTAAGTGGAGGGGCATTAAGGGGAGGTTCGGGGGGGTTTCCCCCTGTGATTTTTTTTTTAAATAATAGGTTAAAATGTTGCATTGTAGAGCATACTTTTAACAAAAAATGGGTAAATAGCCAAACAGTTTGCAATTGTTGCTGGGAGTCCAGGGGGCAGGCATTGATATTTTATTTCTATCGCGCTCGTACACAAGTGTTTCAGAGCGTGACAAGGCAAGGGAGGGGAACAGAGGAGAATAAAACAGCGATCTTACTAGGCCCAGTGACATTGAGAACGCGCAAGTGTGAGGGGAAAAGTGCATGGAAGGGGGGAGAAGTGGAAAGTGCGAAGCAGAGGAGAAACAGATAAATAACAATAAATAAATAATAAAGGCAACAAACAGTGGTAGTGCAGCCAGCAATTTGCAAGTGCTACGTTTAAGGCAGCAGACAGGGTAGGTCTGATAAGTGCAGGAAGAAAGATGGTTCTCCTCAAGTTTTAGAGTGGCAGGGCGCTGTTCCAGAGGGAGGCCCCAGCCGAAGACGGAGATCTACCCCCAGCTCGTTTCTTTGATAAACGACTGACCCTGAGGGAGTTGGAGGTAGAGGAGTGAAGAGCTCGAGAGGGGAGGTATTTGCGGAGGAATAGCTGAAGGTATTTTGGACCGAGGCCCCAGAAAGCCTTGTGGACAAGGCAGAGGGTTTTGAATGATAGATGTCCGGTAAAAAGATACCATCCCTGTCCCCTGGGCCCCACTGGTCCTAACACAATGAACATGATTATGTGTATATGCAAGGCGCTGCACATTCATACAGCAATCACTCTATCATTCACATGAGCATCCATCACCATACACTCACTCATAATGCATCCATACACATGTTTAAATAAAAACAATGAACATAAACGTACCTTCTGCATTGGCCTGTGTGTGGGTGCTGCTCCAGCTGCTCTGTCCGTATGTGCGAGGAGGCGCAGGAGCTCCCCCTCGGACATACAGACATGCAGTGCCCCAGCCTGCATTTCCAATGAGCTATGCAATGCTGGCGAAGCAAAACGCCCCAGCACTTGCATGGCTCAGTGAGCATGTGCGGCTGGGGAACTAAACTGAACTGTCAAAGGGAAACAGTGTTTCCCTTTGACAGTTCAGCCAGCCCAGGAGCACTCCATTAGCTGGATAAAGAAGCTGAGGGAGTGCTCACTGTTTCACTGGGCTGGCTCCTTAGCTCCTCCATAATGGGTGAGGGGCCACTATGCAGTTAGTAATGTTGACCATTGTTGCTGAATATATCACAATTTACTTATATTTTAACACAAAGCACCCCTTTGGGTACTATTGAAACAGTGGGCTTCATAACTACTCTGGCGGTAGCTGTGCCGGTAAAACCGGCACGGCTGCCACTGGAGTTGCATCCGGGTCTGGCACCCGCGAATGGGCAATTACTAGGTCATGCCGAGTTAGGCGGACATGATAATTGCCCTTTCGAAGGTGCCGGTAGATCCCCATTCCCATTTGAGCCCCATATGGCTCAAATGGGAAGGGGGAGCTCGGATGCACCGGCACCGTTAATAACGGTGCTGGTGCATCCGACGAGCTGAGGTCAGACCTGGCGGGGGCTGTCGAGCACCCACGAGCACAACTCTTACTATGGCGGAACGGTAGCAACGGTGCCGGTAGCTTACCAGCACCGTTGTTACTGGTCCGCCATAGTAGTAATGAGGCCCAGTCTGTGACTAAAAGAATGAATATCCATTTACAACTGTGGGCCACTTTTTCATTGTTGCCTGAGACAGTTTCATGCTTCAGCCCGCCCATGTGGGCCACCCCTGCCCATTTCTTCCAATCTAAAAAAAAAAAAAAAAAAAAAAAAAAATCTTTTTTCATGCTGAGCTCTCAGGGCCCCCCTGGGATGCACCCGCGGACCCCTAGGGGGTCGCGACCCACAGTTTGAATACCACTGCACTAGATGCTCCTGCAACCTTACAAAAGAATGCCTTCTCCTCATCCTCACTGCTGACCATACGCTCGTCCGAGCCTCCCTATCAGCTGACCCAACTAACCTTGTCAACACCTACAATACCCCCATTCTATCAGCTATTGATGCCATTGCCCCACTTATAGCTTGTAAAGCTAAACCTATCACACACATAACTCATGGTTTATTCTGTATCTCCTGGACATGAGAGCCAAAAAACGTGCCCTCGAAAATAGTTGGTGCAAATCGCCATCCGTAACCAACAAATCCAACTTCCTTACCCTTTGTAAGGCATATAAAAAAGCCATCCTCAATTCTAAAGCATCAGCACTCTCGAACAGAATCCTCGAAGCGTGGTCACTTTCTTGCAAACTATTTTTCATTTTATGGGATCTCACTGAGTGCCCCTACCTCGAATTCCACCAAAGATGATACCTGGTTCCAAAACATCCAGGACACCCTTACCAGCAAAATTGTCTCCCTTCAGGAAAATATCAAGATGAAGCAATCAACCATCCTCACCAAAGACAAAAAGATCCCCCCCCCATTCCCTCACCCCTACTCCTGCCTCATCCACCATCCCTCCCCTCAACTTCCACTCTGTCACAGAATTGAAAACTTCAAATATTATTGCTAGCCTGAAACCTTCACACCACCAAGGGGACACTTGCCATGCCCCTCTCATTAAGGATTGTGCAGAGGCCCTTGTTCCGACCATTGCTGCTTTCATCAACTCTCCCTTCACCAACAGCTATGTCCCTTCAGCCCTCAAGGAAGCCTGGATCTCCCCTCTCCTCAAAAAAGCTTCCCTAGACCCCACTTCTCCTACTAACTGCTGACTTTTCACCACTGTACCATTCCTTTTTAGAATTCTGGGCCATGCTGTCTATTCTCAAATGCAATCTTACCTTGAACGCTACAACATCCACAGCCTAAGACAATCTGGCTTTTGCCCTGGTTATGGCATCAAGTCAGCCCTACTAGACCTTACAAACCAAATATATATCTGTGATGCAGGAAACCTGGCGCTCCTTCTCCTGCTGGACCTCTCAAACGCCTTCCACTTGGTCGATCACCAGACTCTCTACCATCACCTCGCCACCACTGATAACCTCGCCCCGCTGGCTGTTGAGTGGATCTCATCCTTCCTCCCAGACAGAACTGCCCATGTCTATGCAGGAAATGCAGCAGCCCACCCAACTCCCATCCACAAGGATTTTGTGTCTCCTCAACTTATACAACGTCTACACAAAACCTCTTTTCAAAGAACCTAGACTCCCTGGGTATATCAATCATGAACTACACCGATGATACCCAAATCGTCATCCTCCTCTGGGGCAACAATGAACAAGACTACAGCAATATTAACATAATCTATGACATCATCCAAGCCTGGATGGCTTCTCACCAACTTTGTCTAGATTATTACAAGACAGAAATCCTAATTGTCGTCCCACCATCCCATCTGGCCAAACTGCACCCAAACTACCACTCCTTTACCATTGATACCTGCACCATCCCTGTCTCCTCTAGCATTAAAACGCTTGGTGTCTAACTGGATTAAAGCCTTAAAATGACCCGGCACGTCAATGCCACTGCATCATCAGCAGCGCACACCACCAAACTCTTGAATGCTGCCAAACACCTACTCTTCTCACACGAGCGCTTGACCATAGCAAGAGCCACAATTGGCTCCCAGCTCGACCATTGCAACTCCCTCCTACTGGCACCATGGAACGGAACCTTCGCAAGATCCAGAATATCCAGAACAATGCCATTCGGGCAAGTGCTGCTCAGTGGCATCCAGTCAAAGAACACATAAACTAAAAAATCCTTTTGATCACTCACCGCTGTCTCTCTAACATGGCGCCTTCCTACCTTTTGCAAAGATTCAACAAGCTCACTTCCTCCATCCAGACCTACAAGATCCATTTACACCACATACTAACTACACCGCGCTTCAAACCCACTACCACTTAGGGGTTCTAGTTTCCCATTCATCGCCTCCCGCATCTGCAACAAACTCCCTCCCCAAATACGATCTGAACCCTCATACTGGCCTTTCAGAAAGCAATTAAAGACCAGCCTTTTTCAATGACAGTGAAGCTATGAAACTATAATGTTATGAACCCTTCTGTAATTTACTTTACCTTGCTCCCCCCTTCCCATTTCTCCCACCCCCTGCCCTCCCCTGCAACCAGCACCTTAATGCCTGTGGGTTTGTGTGCACTTTGCAGATGAAAACATAAATAAATATATAAAAATATATGGAGTATGAAGCCCTTTAATAAAAATACGGCTGAGAATGTGTTGTAGAGTGAACCTCCTCTCAAGAGTCTGGTGGCAGAAGAATAGGTTAATAGGTGTATTCACCTTTAGCCAAGACACAGCTTGCCTCCTGGATCCCTTCTGGCAAGCTGACACCAGAGAACCGTCATGAACTAGGGTCCTCCCTAACGGAACCGTGACGTCAGAGATTGCCTGCCGCGACACTGCATGGAAACAGAGGATGCCACATAATTTCATCAGGGGGTTTGCACTCTGTGCAAGTGTTTTCAGAAAGTGGCGTATGTGGGGGAAATCCATACTAGTGTTTTCCCCAGGGTTTTTCTGCATTCCGCCCAACCATCGAGAACGAGTCGTTTGTCGGGATAATTTCAATAAAAGAACAAGCATTCAAAGAGAGAATTCATTAATCCACTAGAGGGAGCTATAACCCCAGGAAATAGCACAAGTGTATGATCCTGATGAGGTATACCAGAATCAAATGAACAGTGATTTCAGGAGAAAGAGAATGATGGCGTAGAAGACAAACAGGAATCCCCATTCTAGCAAGATGGGGAGCTCACACCTGCCACTGGACCCCCGGCAAGATAGAAGTTCCTTCACCTTCATTGTTGTCAACACACGTATCATTTTGTTACCTCTGTAACAAAACATCCGTTTTGCAAGTCTCTCCAGATATCACAGTAACAACACGCTAGGCTTTCTACACAAACTAAAACAATAAATCACCATTCTATTCATATGTCTGCCTCCAAATCCTTACCGACTCCGCCCTGGTGAATGGAGCTATTACCGCCCCATTCCAAGGTTGGCGGGGGTGGTAATTGCCCATTCACCAGGGCTCTTCCCCATTCCCATTTGAGCCCCCATAGGGCTCAATTGGGAATGGGGAAGGCGCTCATAACGGTACCGCAAATTGCAGAACCGTTATTAGCACCAAAGTCCCTTTGTGGGTCCCGTCCTTAACGACTGGTAAAACCAGGTGTTAAGGGAGGACCCGCAAAGGGAACTTGTAATAGGGCGGTAAGGGATTACCGGTACCGGTGCCCTTACCGGTACCGGTAATCCCTTACCGCCCACCTCGTAATGAGGTCCAGGGTCTTCTCTAGTGATGGTTGGCAACGCTTAGCAGGTCTTCAGACAGCACCACCCAGAGGTAGAGATGCAGAGACATGACAAAGGAGGCAAGAGTTTACAGAAGGAGGAGGAGCTAACAAAGGAGGTGACAACATCGGGAATTCAGCCTAGACCGAGCGAGATCGTATTAGTGACCAAGGGCACTTTAGGTAAAGTCACAAATAGACAGGATCCTGGAACAACAACAGAAGAGAGAAGACGAGAGACAGTGAGGAGTTTAGACGCGTTGCTTCAGGAGGAGGAGCTGGCAGAATCTCTGGGTGAGGGAGAAAGGGCCTGAGAGTGATGCCAAAGCAGTCTCCACAGGGTACGAGAGTGGCATGGACGAGGTGGGCGGAAAGCAGAGGCATCAGGGAGGGTGGAAGTGAGAGAAGACCAGGGCATAGTCAGCCAGGTTCAAGTGGGGTAGGTTAGCCTTAGTTAGGAACAGAGGGTGAGTGGAGGAACAAGACAGGGTCAAGTAGGTTACAAATAATCCAGAGAGGTGAAGGCTGAGGGCTGGAGATTGGCTCAACCTATCCTAGGGACCACTTATTAGTTCTCCAATCTGGCCACGACCATCGGCCCATCTGCCCACAAGACCTGGAACCAATGGTGATAAAGCAATATGGCATCCTGACATTCCCTATCTAGATTAGTCAGAAGGAAGAGGGTTCAGGAACCTGGTTCCATGTCATTTCATCGCAGGATGATTTTTCATGGGTTTTTAAAAACCCATCATATTTTTTAAACATTTATTTTTGGGGGGATCCCCACCCCAAACCCCCATTCCCTTTCAGTTTTTATCTGTTCCCAAACACCCACATCCCAGATATATAATTTTCTAACCCTGCCCAAAAAGATTTGATGGGTTTTTTTTCGTTAAAAAATTTGCGGTAAAAATCCCTGTGAAAAAATGTCTCGCGATGAAAGGACATTGTACCCAGGAACCTTGTGAGCTCGCAGACGCATATACAAGGGAGATGAAGCAACCTCCAATGGACTGAAAAGATTGAGCAATGAATCAAGAGGTCTGGGGGTCTTGTTACCCACATCTGTCGGTAGCGACAATACAAATCATCCAGATGAACTTCTTGGGGCATTTATGTCCTTTAAGAGAGGTCCCAGATTTGCTTTACATGGCCTTAACGTGTATAACATCTCAACATATATTAAACATATTGGAGCAACAATACATAGCCGTGGCATCCTCTTCCATCCTAGATATCCTGTGTGACATGCACCGTAAAGAAAAAATATTGATCTCAATGTCATTTTATGATGCATATCACCTTTGCCTTTTGTGCTGTTTATTTGTTTACTTAAAAAATGCTCTTTTGAGGAGGATGGAGACCTGCTGCAACCATCTGGGGCTGTCAACCCCCCCCAACCCCATCCAAAAGCGAATTCTCATAATTTACAGCCATGTTTACTCTTCATTTTGACCTTCTTTATTTTGGACTGAACCGTCTGCTCTGTCACAAAGAAAGAGCCAAGCCCTTTCACTCTTATTAAATCAACACTCTGTTAACATGCACTTTTACTGTAGCAAAAGCTCATCTCCAAATTCTAGATTGCATCCAGGGCTGATTACTTGCCCTCTGATTCAAGTAAGAGCTTCCATCAAAGGGGCAGGTCATTACTCAAGATCCCCTGTTAAGAGTCAGAGGTTTATGGTAGGCTGGGTTTACTGAAATGTGTACTTACATCGTTTTATTGACTGAGTTGAAAAAAGGGATGCTAAATGCCATTTGTAAATATACTTTCTACTCTGGCCATCATGCAAAAGACCACTGGATATAAAAGTGCCATGGGCAACAATAAAAATAATCGTCAGGAATTGCAAATGGTAATTTGTTACTTTTTCTGGAAAACGGTTTGAGTACTACATAAGGTAGCGTTTATGGTACATTGTGTTACAACTGGTGCACCTTAAAGCACATTTTGCCAGTAACATTTGTCAAAACTACCAGCTCTGCAGTTACTCCTTAAACTGGCTCAGGTTGCCCCAATAAACGGACCCACCGTGGCATGTTGAACCAGCACGTTGGCCTTTCCTTATTGCCCTGTAAGCCAGCCGGAGCCGGCCCTTCTGGCATAGACATTCTCTCCCAGTACATTACGACAGATGTATGTCTCCTTAAACCCACACTTTAGTCCACATTCCAACAGGCTGACAGCCTAATCAAAAGTGTAAACTGCAGGGCATGATGCAAAACTAATAGAAATGTGGCTATTGATCGCCATCTAGTGGTTAACATGTGGAATAGGTCGACAAACGACATTTAGAGATGATTTCGAAAATAAATCAAGATGTGGTGTTGTTGAGTTTAACATCAAATACATGCGTCTTCGTGTTTATAAATGAAAGTTAGAAATAAAGTGGATTAGATAAAAAAAAAGGCAGGTAGCCCGTTCCCCATGGCCCGTGTCCCCGTCTCCCTACTCTTTGCCACTTCCCATGGCAAAGGTGAGGAATGCATAGGCAAAACCAACAGCGTTCACTTTAGCGTAAGAATGGGATAGTCATTTCCTAAGCACTGCCAGAATTGTAGCCCTGGCCGTAAAATGGAAACAGCTAGCAAGTTGAGTTGGTAAACATGCATAACATGGCAGTGCCTGGTAAATGCCTATCTAAAAAAGTTTCTATGCATACTAAACTAAAAAATATATAAATAAAAAAGCATTTGAATTTTTTTTTTGGTCCATTTGGTTTCGAAAAAAAGGGCATTCGATCCTTTTTTTTTCGAAACTATGACTGGACACTGTAACAATTAGGTTCCCTTTTTCAAGAGTCAGGTGTTTTCAGTATGCATGTATGTATGCAGGTGACATATAAAGTCAGTACACAGCAGGAGCGGTGCCAGGCATGGGTTCTGGAGTTATGAACACCCCCCCACCCGCACTTTGACACTTTGACACAGCAGGCATCCACATGCTGTTATGCCCAGCCCAGGCACCGACCACTAGAACCTGTCACATTTCTCACCTCAGAGAGCAGTTTATTTACTTAAACAAATACTCTGCTCTCCGAGGTGAGAAAACAGGCATTGAAGTGAAGGTAGAGACAGAGGACAAAAGCCTGTCAGTAGACACGCCCAACCCCATGTTGCAGCTAAACGCTTAACTGCTGGACCAGCTATTGAATTGCTCATGCTTTCAATAATTACCATTACCTAAATAAAAGTGTACTTGTGTGCATGCATGGATTGTGTGTATGCATGCATGTATGCGAGGGAGTGTGTAAGTTGGTGTATGTTTGTATGCTAGGAGGTGTCTGCAAGTGCACACATATGAATTAATGCAGTGTCAATGGTGTTAATGGGTGTGACTGCGCGTGTTATAGAGCGCACAGTCTAAATGTTCTGGGTCCTCGTGTGAATGACAGATCAGCTGTGTGGGTGCGTGAATGGTGGGTGAATGTGTCTATATCTCTGTGTGTATCTTTGTGTATGCAAGCTGGGGTCTGGGGAGGGGCATTGGAGCATGAGCATTTTTTGACTGGACTATGTATGGCATGTTTTGCTGCCGTTTTTGGGCAACAGAAAGCCAATTTGTGTGTTTTATGTGATGGTGGGGTTGGAACGGGGGTTGGAGGGAATACTACAGTGGGGCTGACCTGGCTGGGTCTCACTGTGGAATGTAATGGTGTCCTCGCTTTAAGGGCAAAGACAACATGATGAGTGATCTTACATGGGGAGGGCATGTTTCCTTTTTCTGACTTGGCTTTTTATTTTATTGATGTTAAGGTCAAAGGCAACATAAATATTCTTACATGGGGGAATGTAACATTATGAGTGCAACATAATTGTTCTTATATGGGGGATTTGTGAAGGATAATATGTCACTTGTATAGCAATTTCGCCAAAGCGATGTGCAGGGAACATATTTACATAAAATGTATCACCCAACCGAAGATTGCATTCAATTTATTTCATTTATTGACAGTGCCCAAACCTGTCAGTATCACGGCACTGGTACAACTTGGTGAGCAGGGAAAACACAGTAAAGTACAGAGTAAGAGAGAGGTAACAAGGTGCAAAAACAACCTAATAGTACAAGGTCCTTAGATGGGGGTAGAGATCTAGGAGGTGTGAATCACACTCAGATTACAACAGCATGCTCTCAGCCTGCTGAGCTATCATACCGGCTAGCCAGAAAGAGCATGTTTTCTTACTGTGGCATTGCAATGCATTACTTGTGTTAAGCCAAAGGCAAAGGTATTCTTATATTGGGTCGGGGGCATTTGTGCACCCTGCAAAGCAATATTTTTTTTTTACTGTGACATGACATGTTTTACTGCTGTTAGGGAGCAAATACAATATGATGAGAGTTCTTGTATACGGAGTTGGGGATTTGTGTAGCCAGCCATGATATGTTTTCTTATTGTGGCATGGCTTTTTTTTCCACTGGCATTAAGGCAAAGCCAATAGGAGTATGTTCTTACATGGGGATAGTGCCATGTATTGGCAGAGCCAACATAGCCATGCTTTGCTATGGTATTGTTACTGGCATTATCGACAAAGCAAACGTGAGTATTTTCCTATGTGGCAATAGTGGCATATTTAGGTGCACCAGAATGGACATGCGTGAGCACAATCAATATAAAAATGCTTTTTTTTTTTTTACACTTCCATATAGGCAAAGGTGGGGAGGAGCAGATGTATACATCTGTAGGAGATCCCACCCCCTACTTCCTTTGTATTGGAAACATGAGACTGTGCCGTGCCTGACACCAGCTATCGTGCCAATACTGCAGCAAGTATTTGGAAGAAGATATCCATTGAGACAACCCTATCAAATGTACTCTCGAGTTGATGACATCCTACAGGAGGAACTCCCTGAAATAATATGAGAAAGAGCTATGAAAATAAACTGATGGCATCATAAGAAAGTGTGCATCATGTCCCGAGATACTGAATAAAGATGATGTATGGATCCTAGAGGATAAATGATGAAGTAAAGAATCAAGTAGACTATCAAAGTGGAAAAGAAGAAGATTACAAGTTAACAAAGTGCTGCAGAAAATAGATGTCCAATGAATGTACAGATGCTGTAACACAAGGTAGATCAAGTCATTGTATAGACTATCTATGAGTAGTGAGTAAAATGCAGGTGAAGTCACCATTATATAGAAACTGGCAATTGGTATCATGAAATGAATAAGCCATAACCATGAAAGGGGAATGAAAAACGGTGTCGCAGTAGAATAACAGGTTGCTGAAGCTGCGTGACGAGGCTGTCTGGCCTGAAGTCAAGATCCTATTAATCTTGGTCAGCTAACTACTCTGAAGAGAACGAGTGTCCTCTCATGTTAAGGTGCAAGAAATAATACAAAGGATGCCAAGTTTGAATTCATTTAAAGAATCTAAAAGCTGCAAAATGTAGCAAATGGTGGTCTCTTGTCATGTGAGCCAAGGATAGAAATACAGTTGAAATGTGGAGTTCTAGCGATAGCGAGTACCCTCACTCCTGTACATTCCCAGTACAAGAATACTCTGCAAGGCCAAGAACAAAGACAATTTCATGGCAGAAGACATGGTGATGAGAGATGTTGGGCTAATTGGGTGGTGAGGTAGCGTCATGTCCTATCTTCCTGCACCTGGGTCTGGGCTTACTTGCGCGATCCGAATGACACCTGACCTAGTAGGATCGTTGTATGTCCTCCCTTTTGTTGTCCTCCCTTGCCTCATTGTGCCTTGAAACACTTGTGAATAAGTGCATTATAAATGCCATATCATATCATATCATGTCATATCATGCTGCTAAATTAACTGAATGTTCCAGACATGGCACAAGCATACCAACCAATTGTATTAGTCCATATAACGAAGGACCTTATAGCTTAGAAGACCAATGAAACACAGTGTAACTATTTCTTCTTAAATGACATGTTTGAAGAGGTAGGCATAAGATTTAAACCTCATAAAGGGCAGCTAATAACAATCCTAGCACCTATATGATTGTATATCTAGATGTTTCCCATAACCAATCCCGACCCTTTATAGGTTTTTCACTATTGACACGTAGTATGACGTCACGCTGATACATAATGGCGTATATGAAGAGTATTTTTTGTGGAAATCATTGAGAGACTGAGCGTACGTCCCTTGATGTTCGTTGTAACCTCCCTGTTTTAGATAATTGTTAATCAAACAGTAACTTGCCATCTTCTTGAGTTTGTCCGCTTATTTGGACTCAGAATTATTCTGGTGTAATCCCATCCATTACAAATGCATGTTTCAAGGACCATAAACTCAGAGGAATGGACTATATGCCATTAAATGTGCATACCTTTATCAGAATCAGAGAGGATATGGGTTTTAAACTGTTCCAGATCACTGAGCAAGCAATTCTTTTAACGCCAAAAATTTGAAAGCTTTTAAGACTCAGGGGAATTGGGGGAGGTGAGGCAGCTGAATTTAAACACAATTTACATAGTTGCCAGACTAAAAGAACAATATTGTTCATAGTCAGTTACAAAGGGCAGTTTGTGAATGTATTTGCTAAAATAACTTGTCACTCTCTACAGCCGACCCCTAGAAACATTACAGTCTATGGTGGTCAGTATATAGATTTAGAGTAGCCAATTAATGTTACACTTGGTTCCATGACTTTTTACCACCTTCTCAATGCCGCCGCCTTTCAGATCACCTTCCTCAACACATTTTCTCTGTGTTTCAGCAGGCATCCCAAATAAGTGCCGCTCCCACAATGATGTCCCTTAGTTACTTTTTTGTGAGTCTCCTGCCCTCATCCTGATGCCCCCCAAAGTTCCCTGTCCTGTGTGTCTTGCTTCTTTCTGCCCCTGCCGGGAGCGTCAAAAGGGCGGCAAGTGCAATGCAAAACGTGATCCCAAGTCTCAAGTCTCCACCTACTCCTGCTCCCACAGCTCAACACACCTATGAAGAGAGACACATGAATGTGTCATTCATTTTGTCAGACCCACCCCCATTCCAATACTACAGGAATGGCAGGTGCGTATCACTTCTAGTCTCTGATGCATCCCCAATGCGATACCAAAGGAACGAGAGATGCTACTCACTAAGACAACCCTATCACCCCTATCCTGGATCAATCAAAGAAGTAATGAACCTGCAAGCTATTGAGCACATGGACGAGCTGTGATCAAAGAGGATGAAAACAAATGGTGTCGCTACTGACACTGACACATGTAGGTGCATTAGACATGAAGCACATATGCATCCACCACGAAGTGTTACGCTCACCTGGAATCCATGGGGAGGCCCGTATGCCCTGGTTGCCGGATTCCCCCCGGATGTGCTCAATTCGAGATGATGTCTTCTATGGCAGGTGGGCCTGAAAACACAGGAGGACTGGACTTAGGCACAGATTTCGTTTTCTCCCACCAGCCCCTTGGACTCGACCTGATGGCCCCCTCCTCACCTTGTTATGATGTCTGGTGTGCTCTCCGTCCTGCTTTCTGCGCAGGGGCACATAGTTTTCTGTGGGTTGAAGCGACTGAGTTAACTTCACTGGTTCCAACCCATTCAAGTGTCTTTAAGGCGGTAAGTTTGATTATAGCAGTCTCTGAAGGCCTTCGCTTTTCTTTCCTGCTATTAATGTCTTTCCCTGATTGTTTCCCCCTTAGGTGTGCGGAGGTTCGCTGGGTGCGCTGCTTGGGTCAGGCTCCTGCCGGGATTTATGGATGCGGAGCGTATGAAGAAAGGTAG
Organism: Ambystoma mexicanum; assembly: GCF_040938575.1. NCBI lineage: Eukaryota > Metazoa > Chordata > Amphibia > Caudata > Ambystomatidae > Ambystoma > Ambystoma mexicanum. Next base: position 209,905,297 of record NC_090922.1, on the reverse strand, counting down.
GTTCAGCGCGAAGTGCGGCGCGCTAATGTCTTTTTGGCTAACTTGTTTTCTTTATTCCTTTTCAGGTCGCAATGGTCTTTCTGGGCGTGCAGTGATTTCCGGAGCGGAACCGGCCACGATATGCCCAGCCAGGTGAGGAGGTTATGGTTACTGCTGTGATTGCCATGAGTAACCTTTTTAACGTTATCCTTTTTCTCTCTCCCCTCCAGGTGCTTCATTCCGGTGCGAGCGTGATGTCCTGAAGATGCTGCCAACAGGATGGAAGACCGCGAGCAGCCAGGATCGAAGGATGGAAAGCTGCAGGTAAGCTGGGGCTGCTAATGATGTTCTTTTGTCTCCTCTGCAGGTCCGCGATTCCATGAACGCCGGGTGCTGGTCTCTGAACACGATGAGCGTCATGCTGCTGGCTGCAGAATAACGCAAAGCACGTTCTTTAGCTTGAGTGTGGTTTATATAGCCTACCCCTGTAAAGTAGTCCAGGTAAAGTAGTCCGGGCTACCACACCCTAAAACACTGCACCGTACAGTCTGGTTCTTATTGACTAGACTGTGTGGGCGTCTCCATGTTGGCTGCAGGCTTCCACACAAAAAGTAGTCCCCTCAAGTCCCATTCCAAATATGAGCCTGGCACCAAAAGCGCCAGGACTGCCTCCAGGAGAGTCCATGGTGATAATATAAGGCCCTTGGGGCCCCAAATGAACCCCGAGTCCTAACCCTACCTGGCTTGTGACCAAGCCAGTGGGGTTCTGGGTCAGGGGTCGTGACACGAAGATACATGAACAATAGGCAACATTGCACTTAGAAATGAAGAATATTCGTTCATCCATTAGGTTAGAAAACACACACTCTCTCTATACTGAAACGCAAGATGCCTGAGAATAAACATAATACTTGCTTAATGCAGAACGCAACTAAAAAGAGTGGCTGTGTAAAACATGATGGACAGCACAGCTACATGTGGGTGAATGGAAGACAGGGGAGAAGCTTTGATATTGCAGGGGGACCTGGCTCGTTGAGGAAGCGGAAAAACCCAAGTTGAACAGCCCAGACGATGAAGAGAATATGCTTGACAAGGTTACCAGGGAACTAAAGGTCTGAATCAGCAGACGGTACCAGTTCCTAGTTGTAAGACACATCTCTTTTAGATTAGTAAATAAACAAGTAACGCTGGAAGGTCAGACTCCCACCAACTCAGACTTAATGTTGAGAGGAAAGTAGCTTGAACAATTCCCTAGTGGCCAAAGGAAGTAACGATATATACATTAAAAAGGGTTAAAATCCTCATAAATGTTGGGCAGATTATTCCAAAATGTGGTCCCCGCACACGCGACCCACAGTTGGAGGATAATGGCTATTCTTTAGAGTCAGGCACAGATCGACAAAGACCCTCGTTCCCATGAATCCAAGTGATTTAACCTAAGCCGAAATTACTGTGGCTGAAATATCCAAAAACAAAGTGCTCGAATGACCAAAAGTTCGAACACTTTGTTTTCGGACATTTCAGCCCCGATAATTTGCAAATAACACATTCTCACACACACACACACAACACACCCATCACACCCATAGCACCCCCCCACCCACACCCCCACTCACACCACCAACATAAACAAACCCCACTTACCTTGTCTTCCCACTCTCCTTTTTTTTTTTAAACGGACGGCTACGGGGTTGTCCCCCGCATCCCCCGCTCACTATACCATAAAGTATAGTGAGCGGGGCAATGCGGGGGACACCGCCACAGCCCCCGTTTTTTTTAAATGCTACCACCAAAGGATCAAACTTTTGGTGTTCGATCCTTTGGTGGTAGCATTTTTAGAACTTTTGGTCGTTTCGACCTTTTTTTTTAGGTAAATTCGACCTAAACCGTTCCCATCAGGTTCTCTGGACAAAAGAAGCACGGTAGTGCAACATTGAAAGCTAAATGTCCTGGCCTCCGGTCTAGAGAATCTGAAATGGTATCCTCATTGGGACAAGTAGCACCTTGATGCCGTTCTCGCCACCCCATATTGTGTTCATCTGATGGTAACCTTCCAAAGTGCCATGGGTGAGAGAGCCACCACTGACCAATCCCTACATCCAGTCCACGTTACTAAACGCATTGTTGCAGCCACCAATGGAATATTGTAGTGATGAAATGTATCCACCTGTAGCAACTTAGAAGTTGGTCTCCGGTAGAGTTAGTAGATGGACCCTGACCAAAGAGTGCACTAACCCCTACACAGTGCACATCTAGTTGATTCCCCTTACCAATCCCTCCCCACCATAGTTGGAAAAGAAAAAATGAAATATCAATTGTGATGTCATAAACCTTTTGAAAATATATATTTTTAGACATTTGGTTCATTACAAACCTTTGTCTTCCATTACATTTGATACATTTTACAGCAATTTCATCCAAATCAAAATCATATATAAAAGAGGTGAAATAAAAATCTACTTTCCACTTCCTCAACCTGTCTAGTTCAGCTGGTGTATAAAATTTCCCCCAAACATTTCATAAGGGCGAAAGTTAAGTGTGTGTCATCACCCGCCAACAAAACTCTCCAACATTCTTCTGCTACATAGGATGGGAATCTGTTGATGAAATTGCCTATATGGAAGGTTCGGCTTATTGGTTAGGCTTGGGCTATACAGAGTATTGTGCTTTAGGGTCTCTATCACGTCCGTCTTTTGACAGAATCTGCATGAGCGGTTTCCATCCCCCTTCTTATGGACAGCTGTAATTTGATTTGTGAGGAGTATATTTAAATGGAATCTCATAAAGTGGTTTCTCATCTTTTGGCATGGACATTTTTGTAGGTATTTGGGGATAACATTCACAGCTTTCTCAGCAATTCCCGGATCTGCATATAATTGATGTTTGTTTTTCCTTTCTACTGTCTGGATCCAGTCTTGCTCCCACAGTTTCTTTTTTCCGTAATTTGGGTGTATCAACAATGTTTCTTTATCGATACCCAGGCTATCTAGGAGGGACATGCATTGTTCATTCCAAATATTTAGCATCTGCGATCTTCGCCCCTTCACCCTGCTAGATATAATTTGATATGGTACTGCGGGAGGGGACATTGAACATTTACAAAATAGGCCCAGGGTTTTCCAAACAGTTCTGGCATACAGTGAGGTAAGGCCTAGTTTGAATCTTATCAAGACAATTGGGAAGCCAGAACGTAAATGCAAGGTTCTTCTCCAGAAAACACCCTACAGCGCGGAACGAATCTCCCACGGAGTGAAAAAGAACACCTCTGCAGAATAAGTTATCATAGAGATCACTTTGGATTTGAAAAACGTTGTTACCGGTATAAGCGAAAATGTTCTGTATTTATTTTGAATCAGAGATCCTTGAATAGCAAGGTTCTTCATTTTCCCATACAGTTTTTTACGTCCGAGTGCATAGTTCACACTGCAATACAGATGGGCCCTTAAGTATCGTGTCTAAAATACCTCGTTCAGCCTCTGACTTTCCAAATACCAATTATAACTTTTAGGTTTTGGTCCCTTGATTCATTTCAGAACCAGGACATCCATTTTGACACCATTTATCTCCAAACAGTTTTGGTTCAGATACTCATTTAGAGCCTTAAAACTGCGTTGGAGGCCTATGGAGTCTGGTCGATCAGGACCACATCATCCACAGAGAATCCACGCTGGTTCACCTATTGCCGGGGGGAACGATCTAATAGCATTCATATGGTTCCCCAAGTCAGACAAAAAGAAGTTAAAGAGCGTCAGAGCCAACTGTCAGCCTTGCTTTAGGCGACTAAATGTGAATGTTGTTTTTGTCCGAATTATGTCTTATTTGGATGGTGGTATAAGTATATAACGATTTTATTGCCATTAGTGAATGTTCATGACAGTATAAATAAAAATTCAAAGCCTACCTCTTTCGCTTCGCATTTGCGGGTAAATCTGAATACACAGATAAAAATTAAATTAGGCTACCATTGATAGTACTGGTCAAAAAGAAAAATAGTAAACAATCAGAGTTTCAAGTCTAACACCATATTCAAAACCGCTGTTCATCAAACTAATCTGTGTTACATATGTAGATACAATCCGCCATTTTAGAGACTACAGCCTGAAAGATATTTGTGCACAACAATTCCGTAAGGAACGTCTCGGAGCCACTCTGAAACACTTGTGTACGAGCACGATAGAAATAAAATATCAATATCAATATCAATAAGCTAATTTTTATGTAACCAAGGACTGTCACGCTGTAAGGCAATTTGCCTGTGCAGCCACCTTGTCAGCACTGTCGCACAAACCATTTCCACCTTTCTAACAAAATCATCAAATCTAAGTACTTCATTGAGATGTCCCAAACTGAGGGATCCTAACTTAAGTTTCCTACCTTGCGCTGTTGTCAATTCACACGGCACTATCCTCGAGCGCCAGCTTGCATCGGCGCACAAGAATCACTGATATAAAATAAAGAAAGGACTCAGGTGTACTGACCAGTACAGACAATTTGTCCAGAACGCTCTGCCATCTTGGTTGCGCTGTACCTAATGGAGCTCATTACTAATGCAAATGTTCACGTATATATAATTTTTTGTCTCCCTGTTTTTTATATTTGACTGCACCCTCCATAACTTGTTTGTTGTGATCTCTGCAAATTATGTATGTATACTTCATTTTGATATCCTTTTCTGTATACCGACTTAATGTTATGTAATGTTATGTGATATTATGTACTATGTGGTGCAACTACCCTGATGCTACTACCCTGATGCTACCTACTTGTTTGGGGACCTACAATAGAATTGTCGCCTCCACTACTTATGTTTAACTTAATAACTGATTGTCAATTATGTCATATCAGCCTTGGATGAAGAGCTGGATAGCTCGAAACTCGTGTCAGGCTGACTACCTTTGCAAAATAAATGCAAAATTACATCTCTAATTTGGACTCTTTGTGGCGCAGTGTCTCTGGAATTCTCCTTCATGTTCTTTAATACAACAGCTGCAATTAAAAATTTGGAGTGACAAGGCCTCTAGATATCAGGAAATTGCAGAGAAGGCGGCAGTTAGGGTGGCCCAATTTAAATTTAGAAAACGCAGAGGACAGGTTGACAGACACAAGGCAGCAGCTGTTTCCGACACTGCTGATGCAAATTGGAGTCCAGATTCCTGGAATGTTCATTCCTCTCCTGCTAGTACAGATTCCATCCTGGAAGTAAATGCAGGATCTGCAGTGAAACAAGATGGGAAGAAGGTTACTGCTAATCCAGTTACTAAGCATAGGGCATAATCCAGGTGGCTTTATTGTGGACTTGAGGACACTTGAGGATTTCACTCAGCAGGAGGTGGGTGAAATAATCACTAGATTGAGGCAAAGGTTAGATGAGCCTTTGTTGGCTTGGATGTTGTGCAAGTTTGATGGCGGAGCTGGAGGCTTGTTAGTTGATTCCACAGATTCCCCGTGCTTCTTGCCTTTGTCCATGGACACCAGTTTCAGGAGGTATTGCGAGCTGGCCGACCACAAGATGCTAATGGACAGCCCTCACAGGTGTCATTATTGCACCTGGATGCTCAGCGGTGCAATCATAAGTAGCCCATTACCAAAGATTGGCCCACTGAAGAGAAGAAGTGGTATACTTTGAAGGAGGCCGCTCAAAAGATCAGAGAACATGCTATGAAAGAAGCAGTTCATGTTGATGAGCCGGTACACATGGGGGTGGTGCCACTTTCAGTGTCTACCAAAAATATGGTTATCGGAACTGCCCACCCACATTTAAAAGTGTCATCATGTACACAGATTCATGGTTTGTGGCCAATGGGCTAGCTATGTGGCTGCCAACATGGCAAAAGAATGGATGGAAAATACATTGAAACGATATCTGGGAAATGCTATTACAAAGTGAAGTAACTGTGTATCATGTGGATGCACACTGTACTACTGACTCATTAGAACGCTGGTTTAATTTTGTTGCAGATGAACACACCAAGATTTAATCTGTGGGCGCAGAGGATAAGGAGGACGATTTGGAGGGTCTGGCCAAGTGGGCTCACCAGAAATGAGGGTACCTTAGAGAAAAGGCTGCTCGCGGGAAGGCACAAGTGTGTCAACATCAACAGTATAGACCCATCCCTCATACTGTCCAGGGCACTTTTTTTCGAAGAGGCAAGTTAGCAGGTCAAAATTGGCATATCTATTAAATCAGCCTATGCCAATCAGTAAAGGCTGCCAATATGCATGCACCATTGTGGATACTTTTTTGGGATATTTGATGGTGTTGCCATGCAAGTAGACCACACAATAGAACACCGTTAAGTTGTTAGACCAGATTATATTGCATTATAGAGTGGCCTTGCAAAATCAGTGTGACAATGGCACACATGTCAAAGGCAAGCTAATTCAGGAGTATTGTCAGGAGAACAATGTTGAGTGGCTCTACCATTTCTCATATCATCCACAAGGGGCAGCCCTGATTGGGAGAATGAATTGTTGCTGAAAGAGCAATTGCATACGTCAGGAAATAGTAGCCTTGTAGGCTGCTTTGAGCATGTGTTTGATGCTGTAAAAGTGTTGAGCAATAGGTCAGTGGCTAAGTGTGAGAGGTCTTTGACACGCTTGCTAACATCAACTGTGCAGATGCAACTTAATTCAGCTACAGAAACCTTGTTGTATTCAGAGTTTACACCAGGTGCCTGAGCTCCTTACTGAGCAACTCCGGAATCTGTAGGAGCAGATTTGCATGCTCAGAGAAAAATCAGATTAGAACCCAGAGGTATTATAGTAATTGAGACTGGGATACAAGTACAAATTTCCTCAGGACATATGGGATTGATTGCCCCTAGATCTGGATTAGAATTGAAGGACATCCAAGTACTGGGAGGAGTGAGAGATGCAGACTATCAGGGAGAAATCAAAGTCATTTTAATGAACAGTGGAGGTCAGAAATTGGCTATCCATGTAGGAGATAGGATAGCCAATTGACTGTTTTACCTGTTAAACTGTCCATGATCAGAAAGGTAGAGCCCCCTATATTGCTAAATACTCGGGGGAATCATGGTTTTGGTTCATCAGACTGCAATGTACTAGGTGCAAAAGTGTGGGTGGAGAAGCCTAGTGGCGCGCCTCTACCCACAGATGTCATAGCGTCAGGCAGAGACCAAGTTGTGTTAGTAATGGAGCCTGGCAAGGAAAAGTGTGACTATGTCCCTGCTGACAAATGTTATTTAAAAGAATGATTATCAACATGGATATGCCATTTTTGGATTGCTTTACAGATTCTGTGCCTGGCTGGTGTAAGTGTAATTATAAGTGGTCTCCATTTGGTAGACTTGAGTTACACAGAGCAGAAGCCAATTCAAAATGTCACATTTGCACAACCTACCAATCTGAATCCGATGAGGTTGGAGAATGAGATTGGAACACTTGATGCCAACGCTGACATACCAGCCCAAGCAGGCATGAAGAAATAAATATGCAGAGCACTGAGGATAAACCAAATACAAGCTGCCCAAACATAAAATATCTGCACTTATTTGGCTCGAGAAATCTTAAATACTGCTTACTTTTGCTTATCAAACTCACATAATGGAATGGACCTAAAGACGACCTGTCTGGTAGCGGTGCCAACACTGCTTCAACTTTGAGACACATTTTTAGTGTGATGCAAAATTACTCTATAGTGGAGGATAATGATATCCATCAGTCATTTTTGCATTATGAATATTTTAAATTCTGTCAGGAGACCAACGACAAATTGAGAAATCTCACTAAAATCCACACCTATAATATTGCTAAAGGAGATATTTGTTTTCTAATGCCTTGTCAGCCAGAGAAGGTTGGCAAGTGTCAACAATTGACTATGAATAAAGAAATCAACTGGACAGTGTTTGGAAAACAACTATGTGCACATGATCCAAGCACATGTACTAACGTGACCAACACCATTACTTGTAATCATACAATTGTAGCTGCTAGTCATTTGAACCATGTAAAACTTCCAGTAGGATGGGTATTCTCATGCGGGAATACTACGTTTACCTACATTCCTGCTAACATCTCTGGAGGACAATGTGCACTAATGCGACTAGCCTTAACCTTGTTTTCTTTGCAGACAGCATTACCTAGAGCAGAGGTCTTCAATTTGTGGGGTGCGCCCCCCCCAGACGGGCTGGTCCGCATCCCAGGAGGGTACGGGGCGGGGGCGTGAGAGCCCAGCATGAAATGTAAAAAAAAATGTGTTTTCTTTTTTTTTAGATTGGATAAAATGGGCAGGGGAAGCTCACATGGTCAGACTGGACCATAAAACAGCCTTAGGCACCAATAATGAAAACGTGGCCAGCAGTTGCAGATGGATATTCAGTCCTTTAGTCAAAGACTGTTTGAATAGTACCCAAGGGGATGTTTTTTGTTCAAATGTAAACAAATTGTGATATTTAAAGAATATTTATTCGGCAACAATGGTCAAAACTACTAGCTGCATAGTGAAGTAACTCCTCAAACTGGCCCACATTGTTATTGTTATTGTTATTGTTATTTTGCATTTATGTAGCACCTTATATACCATTGGTATGGTCTGAAGGCGCTGGTAGGTTGAACGCCCTTGGGAACCGAAGTTCAGATCAGTACAGAGAGTAGAGAGAGTCAAAAGGTGCGTGTGAGCACCGGGTATGTGTGCAGGTCGTGCGGAATCCGTATATTAGTTGCTTTTAGCGGTAGGTGTGGTGGTTGAGAGATCAGGAGTATGTGTTCGTTCTGGCAGGATTTATCCACACCGAATGTGGCTACGTTAGGCCTGAGGAGAACGCCTGGCTGGGGGGTGTGTAGCCAGCAGTGATTATTTAGAATGATGTGGTCTGAGTGGCGGATGTTGTTATGAGAACAGTTATACCGAATGGTGTCATAGAATCTCTGTGTTCTAGTTGAGTGGTGATGTAAGGAGAGAGTAAGCGTGATGGTGTGATATGATGGGTTATATGCTCTTTCGAATGTTCTCTTCATTCCAAGCCATACTATATACGTCACGCAATTCTATGTGCTCCAGTCCATTCCATGCACTCCTATCCACTCCATGCATCCCAGTCTGTTCCATACACTCTGGTGTGGAGCGGTCTGCTCCATGCAATCTGGCTTGCCCCGCGTGTCCGTTCCGCACACTCTAGTCCGCCATGCATACACCAGTCAGCCCCCCATGTACTCTTGTCTGCCCCACGTGTGCACTCTTGTCTGCCCCAAGCATGCATTCTTGTCTGCCTCACGCATGCACTCCTGTCTGCCTCACGTATGCACTCCTGTATGCCTCATGCATGCACTCCTGTCTGCCCTTCGTATGCACTCTTGTCTGCCCCACGCATGTGCATGCACTCGTCCCCTCTACACACTCATCCCCCCTAAGCAATCACCCCCTCTACGCACTCACCCCCTCTATGCACTCACCCCCTCTATGCACTAATCCCACTACGCACTCATCCCCCCTAAGCAATCACCCCCTCTATGCACTCATTCCCTCTACGCACTCATCCCCTCTATGCACTAATCCCACTACGCACTCATCCCCTCTACGCACTCATCGCCTCTACACACTCATCCCCTCTACGCACTCATCCCTTCTACCCACTCATCTCCTCTACACACTCATCCCCTCTACGCACTCATTCCCTCTACGCACTCATTCCCTCTACACACTCATTCCCTCTATGCAGTCATCCTCTCTGCGCACTCATCCTCTCTACGCACTCATGCCTTCTACGCACTTATCCTCTCTATGCACTCATCTTCTCTACGCACTCATCACCTCTACGCACACATCTGCCCCCGCACTCATCCGCTTTAAGCACTTGTGCTTTTCATGCTTTCAACAGCAATATCCTGTTCTATATATTGATCTCTACACTCATCTGTTCTATACCTTCATCCGTTCTGAACACTCATTCATTCTGTACACTTATCCACTCATCCGCTCTATCCACTCGTCTGCTCTATCCACTCATCCGCTTTATCCACTCATCCACTCTATCTACTCATCCACTCATCCGCTCTATCCACTTATTCGTTGTATCCTCTCAGCCACTCTATCCACTCTTCCGCTCTATACATTCTCAGCTTTATACACTCCTCCGCTCTATCCACTCATCCGTTCTATCCACTCATTTGCTTTATCCACTTATCCGCTCTATATACTCATCCGCTCTATATACTCATCCGCTCTATAAACTCATCTGCTCTATACACTCATCCGCTCTATACACTCATCCCCTCTATACACTCATCCCGTCTATACACTCATCCCCTCTATACACTCATCCACTCTATACACTCATCCGCTCTGCACATTCTCCAGGTCTGTACATTCATCTGCTGCAGCGATCTACACACCGTCCGCACTTTCATATTCACCCGTTATCCACACTCATGTGCTCTACATACTCATCTGCTCTACGTACTCATCTGTTCTACACACTTATCGTTTACGCTGATACGTTCTGGGCATGCATCTGTTTTACGCACTTTTGCGTTCTACTCGCTTCTCTATATTTACGCACTCATCCGCACTACACGCTCGTCGGTTCTACACACCCAACCGCTCTACACACGCATCCACTCAACATGTTCATCGGTTCCATACACTCATCCGATCTACATATACATTCGATTTCCACTTGTATTCGAACTATATAGGTATCTGTTCTTCCACTCATGTAGTCTTCCACTCAGCACGTTCATTTGTTCCACCTGTTTCATCTATTCTAACTAATTCATCCATGCAGTTCACTTCATTCAGTCTGCATGCATTTTGTCCATTTCAGGAGTTTAAATCTCTTTACTGTTTCCGTATGCTTTACTCTTATTAATTGTTACACTGCTTTGATCTACTTTATTCGTTTAATTCTATTTGTCCTTCTGGTTTATATTAGGGGTTGTTAGCTGTCAGTTTCTCGCATCAGGTGGTTTGATGGATTGGTGTCATTAAGTTGCAGTTGGTCTGTTTGGGTTAGTTTGGTACGGGTTGGTTTTAGGGGAAGAGCCAGGTTTTCAGCAGTTTGCGGAAAGACGTTAAATCCTCAGTTACGCGGATGTGGGGTGGGAGTGAGTTCCATAGCGTGGGGGCCAAGGCTGTGAATGATGATCCGCCTAACCTGATTGAGTTTGTCTTTGGTATGACAAGGAGGCCGGCTGAGCTTGATCTTAGGGTGCATGGGGGGAGGTAGGGTTTTAGCTTGTCTTGAAGATATTGAGGTCCGGTTTTATGCAGTGCTCGATGGGAGATGCACAAGGTTTTGAAAGTCACCCTTTGGGCTACTGGAAGCCAGTGCAGCGTGTTAAGGGCTGGGGAGATGTGGTCTCTTGGGCCGAGCACAAGAAGCAATTTGGCTGCCGCATTTTGTGCCCTTTGGTGTTTATTCAGTTGGTACGCATGGACTCCGAGATATAGGGGGTTACCGTAGTCCAGTCTTGATATAACGATCGATTGGACCGTGGAGAGTGTGTTGGGAAAGGAGAGATATGGAAAGATGCACCTAAGGGTTTTAAGGTGGTAGTGGCAGGACTTTGAGACGTTGTTGACTTGGCGCAAGAGTGTTAGGTCAGAGTCAAGGGTGCATCCAAGATTTTTCACTGAGTTGGAGGGGGTCGGTGAGTTGCCCATGGTGGATGGCCAGGGTAGTGGGTGTGGAAGAAGTTTGGGGTTGCCACATACCATGATTTCCGTTTTGAAGGGGTTTAGCAGGAGGTGGCTTTGTGTCATCCAGAGTTCTATATCAAGGAGGCAGGAGGCCAGGTCAGGTCGGGAGTTGGGTTTTAAGTTCAGGAGTTTTAGAATTAGTTGAGTGTCGTCGGCGTAGTTGTAGCACAGGATGTTGTGCGAATGAATTATTGGTGGGAGGGTGATCAAGTAGAGATTGAACAGGAGGGCGGATAAGCATGCTCCTTGAGGGAAACCCGTGTCGACTGGTCGGGCTTGGGAGGTATAGGTGGAGAGTATCGTTATTTGATACCAATCTTTGAGGGATGAAGCTATCCATTTAAGAGCGGTTCGACAAATTCCTAGGTATTGGAGGAGGTCTAGGAGGATTGAGTGATTGATTGTGTGAAAGGCGGCAGATAGGTCAAGAAGGATTAGAGCCGCGCATCTCGCGGAGTCTGCCGTCATTTTAAGGTCATCCCAAATTAAAGTTAGGGTGGTTTCAGTTCCGTAATGGGCTCTGAAACCTGATTGAGCGGGGTCTAGGAGGTTGTTGGCTTTGACAAAGGCATTTAGTTGGGAGTAGACGGTTTGGTCAATGAGTTTGGCTAGGAATCTGGTGTTTGAGATGGGGCGGTAGTAGGGCGGTAGTGGCCCATTTTGACTGGCCTACACTAGCATTTTGCATTTTTGGTACGGTCATCGCCCTATTGCCCTATAGGCCAATCCAAGGCTGGCGGCTCATCCATAATGGGCGAGGGGGCGTCCACCCACTGGCCCCCTCACCCATTATGGAGGAGCCGAGGAGCCAGCCCAGTGAAACACTGAGCACTCCCTCAGCTGCTTTTTCCAGTTGAGGGAGTGCTCCTGGGCTCGCTGAACTGTCAAAGAGAAACACTGTTTGCCTTTGACAGTTCAGTTCCCCAGCTGCACATGATCACTAAGCCATGCAACGCTGGGGGCGTTTTGCTTCACCAGCCTTGAATAGCTTATTGGAAATGCTGGCTGGGGCACTGCATGTATGTATGTGCGAGGGGGTGCTCTTGCGCCTCCTCGCACATATGGGCAGAGCAACCTGGAGCAGGGCATTTTAGCAACCACGCGCAGGCCCCTGCAGAAGGTACGTTTATGGTGATTTATTTTTTATTTAAATATGTGTATGGATGCGTGTATGATTGTGTTATGGGACTGTGGTGGGAGTAGAATGGGCGGGAGCGCTGGGATAGTGGTGGGAGCAGGGTGGGGCGAGCCCAGGGTCTGTACTCGGAGTAGGGTGTGGTGACGGCATGCAAAAGTTCATCTGGCACATTTGAGGGGGCCCGGCATGGCCAAATTGTGCTCGGGGGGGCCCAGGCCAAAAGAGTTTGAAGACCACTGACCTAGAGTTAAGAGATCTATTTTTGAATCTATAGAGCTAACCCCAGATTGTGATTCAAATGTGCATTTATTGTCTGAACCCGAAGTTCTAGCTCTTGCTTATGCTTTGGTAGGAGTGTGGGGATTCGCTGCTGGGGGCTACACATCTTTGATTAAGGTAGCACGTGTAGCAGTGAAAGGGTTGAATCATACTTCTCAAGCTTTAGAAGAATTGCTTTTAGATAGCAAAGTTATGAGAAAAGCAGTTTTGCAGAATAGAGCTGCTATTGACTACTTATTATTTAAACATAATTCAGGATACAATGCTTTTGAAGGAATGTGCTGCTTTAACCTGAGTTACCATTCCCAGTCTGTGCAAAACCACATCAAATAATTGAATGATTTGACAAAGAAGGTTAGTTCTTTTCATTCTGGGAACTGGTGGGATTGGCTATTTTCATGGATCCCAAATATTGGTGAACCCCTACGTTATACGCTTGCTTGCATCTTATCATTTTGATGATTTTGATTTTGTTTTGTTGTTGTTTGCAATGTATTTCTAGCTTAGCTATAAAGTGTCCTAGATTTCAGAAACCCAATTTAGTGCCACTGAGCTAGGGAAGTCAAATGTCCAAGGGTGGAATGTAATGTATTTAAAAATTGAATCTATGTGAAATGATATGGAGTCTACGTGAAATGCATTCTGGGTGCAGCAGTGGATATTTGCTACCAATTTTCAGTGAAAGCTACATTTCTGAATATTGTCTGCATTTTCTGAAACACTGGAAAAGAATCTTGTTTTTGCCTAGGTCAGCCAAGGTTTGTTTTTAATTCTGCAGGAGCCGAAAGGAGTTCTTTCGGCTCCCATGACAAACAGAGAGTGTTTACTTATGACGGCATTCCACAGAGTACATCGGCCGGGTCTCTGAAGTGCTATCAACAGGTGACCTTTATGGAAAAGTACTAGTCTGTAGTTGTGTAAGTTAGATTGGGGGGAATCAGACGAGACTGGCAAAGAAAGACACTAGCTTTGGCTGAACTGAGAGACGGTGGACGCATCGAATCAGGTTCTAGTCCTGTTGTGCTGTCTCTCTGCGCCCAGCCTGATTTGAGAAGCTGTCCAGTGAACTTCTTGGCAAGGATGAAGTGGTGCGAGTCTATGGCAATGTAGACCTTTTTTCTAATTCTGCATTTTATTTTGAAATGTTTATTTGAGTTAATAAACAGCCACATAAGCGCCAGTTTTATAAGTACTGAGAGTGAATGAATTCTTGCGTACCAAAGGTACATTGCCTTCCTATTCAGTGTGTTGGGAATAATAATAAGATATATAGACATCCGTGCACGGATATTTGGAAGAGCAAAACATTGCTATAGTAAGTAACCACAAACAGTTTGAGGATACTTGTTTTTAGCACAAAGGGAGCAATGGACAGTAAAATGTCACTAGAGGCCTCCGAGAAGGAGGTGGGGACAGAAACACAATGGGCCTCATTCCGAGATTGGAGGTAGTCATGGCCTCCAATAATGGGACCGAGACCGCCCTGGTATGATGGGGATTTACCGGTCTATTCCGACCTTTGTGGGACCGGTAAGTCCCCATTGAAAATGGCAATCCCCATTCCCATTTGAGCCCCTATAGGGAATGGGGAGGGAGCTAATAACGGTACCGCAATTTGTGGTACTGTTATTTGCTCCCTGGTCCCTTTGCGGCTCCCGTTAAGGCCGCCTGGTAAAACCAGGCGCCCATAACGGGACCCGCAAAGGGACCTCGGAATAGGGCGCAAAGGGGATTACCGGCACCGATGTCCTTCACGGTGCCCGGTATCCCTTTGCGCCCTACTCGGAATGAGACCCAATGTACCTTGTGCTTTTAGGTGTTCTTGGTATTCGACATGGTCGTATCAGTTTCAGGGTGTTTTGCAGCTTCTGCGACAGAGTTCAAGACGGGAGACTGCTGGGGCTATCGGGCGGCAACCAGTTTGGCGAGCAAAGGTGGACAGATGGCTGCAGGCTGGCCTACACAGCGGCTCATGGTCAGGAAATGTTGTCTACGTTCTCGTTGGAGGTTCTGAAGCACTAATCGAGGCATCTCGAACAGATTTAGCAACTGTGGTATAACAACATTCAGTGGTGCAATCGATTGCAGCTCGAGGGGTTCGACTGGCTCGAAAATGTTCTTTAAGGTGGATGTCAGTAGATGCTCATCGATGCACGTCTCCTAGCTTCTTCAATGGGCTCATGTCATCCTTTAAGGCGGATGGCCCAAAGCTGAAGAGAGTGTGGTAGGCAGCTACCTTCTCCTTGGTTTTGGGTTCAGGGACCTTCTGTCACTTCCGACCTAGGAAGTTTGCTGCAGATCCTGTGTGTGTGTTTGTTGGGTACCAGTTCTGGAGCAGCTGGAGGGTCCTCTGGATTCATGATCTCCCTCAGTTCCCTCGGAGATGTTTAGGAGAGGGATCTTGCTTCCCTTTTAGAGGTCTTGACCTTCCTTCACTGGCAGAAGATGAAAGGCTGACTGTAACTTCAGCCAGGGTACAATGATGAGTTCTTCTTGCTACTCCTTGTAAAGTCTTCAGATGATCTGCCAAAAGAGGGATTCAGCCCTCATTAAAAGCCACATGGTCCACAGCCTACCTTATTGAACCAATCTTGAGTCCCCACCAACAATCTCCTGTATGCGTGAGGTCATAACCAGAGTGCTTTGCAACAGAAAATATAAAGGGGTGAAAACATGTAGTACTAAGTCCCACCCATCTTCCTGTCTGTTGTGGATCAAAGGGTCTCTCTGTTTAGTGGAGCTCTCTGTGGTTCCTGATTAAAGCAGCAGGTCTCCCTTGAAGCTGCAGCGAGACCAGACTCTCAAACCTCATACTCGTACATTCTGAATGGGGTTCCTGTACAGGGATGACTACTATAAATATGCAGTCTCTGACATCGCATTTCACTGTCAATCAATGCTGAGGGCAGGAGTTGGCATCAGGTTGACACAGTTGCATATGAAAAGTTCTTGGTATTTCCTGTCTCATGTGGGCCTGTTTGAATTACTTTCTGATTAGTATTCAAAGTGCTACCACTAGCTACAGAGTCCAAAAAAAGGTCAGGGGGATCCATAGAGCCTCTTTTAGTTAATTAGGCTGACCGTTGCATGGGGAATGTTTGACCCTACCTCTTCTGGAGATGCATTGTATACTCCACCTGTCAGACCCCAACTAAAATGTGAAAGAGGGAGACTGCACCTGTAGCCTCTGTTCACCCTAGAGTACACAGGTCTATGTGTATGTCGTGCGGTGAGCATAGGAAAATATGTACTTATTAGCCCCCCACATTTTCCAGAGGTTGACCTACCATCATCCAATTTCATTTATAATTTCAAAAAAGCACAGGTGAGCACACAACCACCATGCAGATTGTTGAATTCCTCACATAGAACCAGTAATGAAGGGTCATTATCCGTGCAAACAAGCAGTGGCAGAAGCAGCTTTAGCAATAGAGAAGTCAGATAACATTACCATGGGTTGCGGAGTAACAGTGTATGTGGACCATGCCCTATTCGCCATTCTTGAGAAACCCAGGAGCCCACTGACAACACAGAGAGTATCTAGATACAAGGTGATGATCTCAAACGCAGCACATAAAGTGTTGAGATGGCGAGTAGTGAAAACAGCAATGTTCATTGTGGAGCCAGTGGAAGAGGGAGATTCCATGCATGACTGGGCCAAATACACTGGGTATTATGACAACATTTCCCATGTCAGAGAGAATGACCTTGGGGAAGGGACAGTACTCTTTGTTGACGGTTCCTCGACAATTGATCAGAGTTCAAGGGAGAGACACACGGGATGGCAGTGGTAAAGGTGAGACAGAATGGGATCTTTGAGGTGGTGATGAGTGCGAGATTTCCGCACATTTTTCAGTTCAAGCAGCATAATTAGTAGCGCTTATTGTGGCACACGAGACACACAAGGACGAGGAGATTACAGTGTACTCCGACTCTGCCTATGTGAGGTCAACAGTACATGCAGGGCTTTCACATTGGAAATGGCCAGGCGTCTTACGTGCTTATTCGCACGCCGATGCACTATGCACCCCTATAGGACAGACTTATAGACCCACTACAGTTCCCAGCAGCAATTGCAGTAGTGAAGTGCATGGCCCACATGAGGGGGAGGACATAATTTCCCACAGCAGCGCATCCACAGACACAAGAGCCAAAAGAGTAGCATACTTTCCCAAAATAACTGAATTTGACATATCACCTAACAAATACACATGAACACACAACATGGTGTTGAAGGAAGGCTTTGGCTCATTGCCTATAACCAAGATAGTATAGCTGCATGGATGGGCACAGTACCACCAGAGGAGCAGATACTTTGGAGGGGAGGCGGTATTCAGTGTACCCCACCAGATATGATATGATATGATATGGCATTTGTAACACGCTTATACACAAGTGCTTCAAGGCCTGAATGTGGCAGCAGGATAGCATTGGCAAAGCGGTAATGCCCATCGTGCTACTAAAGATAGCATTAGAGCAGCTCGATCATCCGACCCATACAAGTAAAGCGAGTCTTGCACCACAGACAGCGGAACATTGGTTCAATCCAAACCTGGCAGAGCATATTGCTGCCTTAATTTGCAACTTTATTGTCTGCCAAAAATGTTCAGCAGAGCACACTTTGTGAGTAGTGAGAGGAGCAATACCCATCCTACTAGACCCTTCCAACATTTGCATATAGACTATGTGGGCATGATCCAAACCTGCAATGGCTAAAGATATATGTTTGTAGTTGTATGCCCTTTTTCTCTCAATGGATCTAAGCTGGTCCTTCCAACTACCCTGATGCCACCTGTGCTTCAAAAGTCCTCGTAAGAGAGGTGTTCCCATGATGGCGGGTGTGCGAAGTGCTCCAGTCTGACAGTGGACCAGATTGTGTTAACAAAGTATTTGAGCACATCACAATCCTACAGGGGAATAAGCACAAGTTATCCTGCATGTATCATCCACAAGCAAATAGAATTAGTGAATGCCTCAAAGGTATGCTCAAAGAGAAAATAGCCAAATTGAAAATGACTCTAAAAAAGGATGACTCCATTGCCTGCCCCTATCCCTATTTGCATTACAAAACCAACCCGGCTCAGGCCACCACTTAATTCCTCATGAACTGGTGACAGGACACCATATGCACATACCCCTTGCTCGCTCCTTCTAGTAGAGAACTCACTGTTGCATAGAATGCCTATGGTGTTTTATGAGCTGAAATGCATGATTACCTGGCGGCAATGATAGCTAGTGTTTCTTTTATTTCCCAATGGATAAAAAAATGGCAGAGGAGGTCAAAGAAGAATGATGAAGATAAGATGACACACCAATGGACTTACAAGAGCTTCTCAAACCCCCTCCCTTACATGCAGGTGACACAGTACTCCTAAGAAACGTCACTAGATCATGGCCCAAACTGCGTTTTGAAGGATCTTTTATAATAAAGGATATCACCCCCACTTCAGTGAAGGAGCTGGGCTGGAAAGCCTGGATCCACATCGGCGACATGCAACCCTGCAAAGGTGAGACCTCCTTGCCCCAAGTCCTAGAAGGTGCAACTCCAGAAGAAGAAGAACAAGAAGAAGAAAGAGGAGTCCAGACTCCAGCAATGACACGGAGCTGAGAACAGCCACTAAAGCATTAGCGCATGCACACAGGCACAATGTTTTTTGTTATACAGAAAAATAATTTGCTCTAATGAATTCTGTTCTTAAAGAGACTTTTTCTGCAGTGTAAAAGAGGAGGAGCATTTTTGATAGGCAATAAGTAGTTAATATATGTTGCATTTTCAAACATTCCTTTGTGTCATTCTCTCCTTTGTAGTAATCAGCTATAGTGTGTTCCAGAAAAGTAGAGTATCAATTATTGCCATACTAACAAACATACAAATGCAGTTCATTCTTGAGCAGATGTTTCTCGCAGTGCTAATACAGTTCTTTTTATAAGAGGTCTAGAAGTCAAGGTGAAAGTATTATCAAGTATATATAATAATTAATTTAGTAGAGTTTGCTAAGCACAGGCTTTTCGCCGAAGGACAATGCAATGAGCGTGCACCTTTGCAAGAGTTTGACTCGACAGCGAAACCAAATGTAGCAATATCTTTTGCATTCTGCTGTCTCTAACTCTTTACCCTTCTAGCATTACAGAAAGCAGCTCTTTACCATGCACACAAATCAATGTATGCTAATCTTACCCCTATTCCCCTAGTAAATGAAGTAATGAGCCAGCCCTTCACCAGTGCCACTAAAGAAATAAAGTGGCGCAAGAGGAGCGCCAGTAACACATTTTAACAAATGCAATCTTGCATGACTAATTTGGTCCATTTGACCAACAATATGAGGTACCAGCACAAGACCCATGTGGGGCGAGAGACATGAAGAGAGAGCTGTTATATGTGTTTTCTCATTCCCTATGCCATGGCAGCCTCAAGGACATTCGTGACCATTGAAATCCCAGCAACTAGAGCACAGTGCCTAATGCACTTGGCGCTCTGCACAACTAGTGGTCAATTCCAAGGGAAATGGACTATCTTGCAGTGCATGTCACAAAAAACGTTCCCTTTCAAAGATAACTACATAAAAACAAAAGCAATGATAGAGGACTACTGGAGCAAGGATAAAATGATACAATACGTACTGGATGGCCCAAACCAAAGGGGAAGCTAGGATAGTGACCCAAAAGGAGTTATAAAGTTTAAAAACAGTAAGAAAAGAGATAGGGGAAAGGCCTGTGTGTTAGGAAAGGCCTCAATTACTGGCATACAGAAAGGTGTTTACAGGAGACGAGTGGGTGGAAGGCCTGATGGGGTGCAAGGCACAAGCACTCTTGACGGTGCCAGTAGAAGTAGTACAGACAGAGAATGACAAGTGCCTCAATTTATGGGCAGAGTATTCCAAATTGCTCAAATGGGTAGAAAACAAAGCAGGACGCACTCCCATAATACCTCTCACGAATGCCTCACTATGTTTCCAGAATGTTGGCCCAGTAAAGATTAATTAAAAATTAAGCGTGCAAATGTATATTGAAGATACCTGGCATGAAGCTCTGCACTGCAGTACTTATGGACCACTATTGGCCATGTGGTTCCAAGGCATACTTGCAGTTGCATCCAAATTGAGGAGTAGTATGTTTCCAGGTGCTACTGAACACACCAGCACTGGTGTTACCCCAGAAGGACATACAAATTGAAGGGTTTTCCAAACTGGATACACACTAGCGAAAGAAAAGGTCTCTGAACTTAAACATGTAAAAAGAGGGAATTAGGTCTCCAGCAAGATGGAGGCAGCACTCAATGCAATCCCAGAGGAACACAGGCTGTTCAGTGGAACAGAAATGTACTTTGCTTCAGTCATTCCTGGGATACAAGCACATGTAAACACCAAATGGTTACAGATTACCAATTGGGAGCAGTTACAAACCATTACCTCAACAGTGAAAGGGTTTAATTCAATAAAGGAGGAGCTCAGAGCCGTGAGGATCATGACTCTTCAAAAAAGGTATGTACTCAATCTCATCATAGCTATAGAGCATGGCGTAGGCATAACGAGTGGGCCGTCCTGTTGTACCTACACTACATCTACTGCCCCTGCTCACCGCTCCTGCTCGTCCTGTATTTCTGTTGTCCTGGTGTGTATTTGTCAAGTGCCCTCAGGCCCACGGGTACCGGTGCTTTAGAAATAAATAAATAAAAATAAACACCTGCCCATGATGAAGAAAATAGGAACACTACAGAAGACCTAAACCTGCTATCAGACCTGCATACTAAAATGGAGGAAGACAAATGCGGTGGGGAAGGTTGAATATTGGCTCTTGCATATAATTTCCTGGATCCGCTCCAGGTTGGGCAATGGCTTAAAAGTACTTATAGCCATGCAAGTATGAGTGTTACTTGGATTCTTTGTCGTTAAGATAGCCATATCGCAATGTAAGAAGACTGCCCAGAAGATGGTAGGAATGAAAATACTGGTAGATGTGGACACTAAGACAATGAGCAAACACAAACCGTTGACCAGCTGCAGGTTCACTTGAAGCAAAGTCCCACTGACCCCCCAGGTACAAAATGATTTTATCCCCAGGATGCCTGCAATTACATGGGATAATGGGTGTGGTGCAAACCAGATGGAGAGTGCTGCTACATGACCAAGAGTGTGGACGAACGTACAAAGTATCATGATGACCTGAGAGGGGTGGCAAAGATATGGATCCCCAAGACGACTTACGCATGAGCCTCTGGGGAATGTGGTTGGGGACTCGACCAGAGGGGGAATGAAGAGAGACAAATGAATGTGTCATTCATTTCATCAGAACCTGCCCCATCCCGATGCTACAGGAATAGCAGGTGCACATCACTTATAGTCTCTGACACATCTCCACCACCATACCAGAGGAACAAGAGATGCTACTCACTAAGACATACCTATCGCCCCTATCATGGATCAATTGAATAAGTAATTAACCTTCAGGCTATTGAGGACATGAACGAGCTGTGATCAAAGAGGATGAAAACAAATGGTTTCACAACTGAACACTGACACATGTAGATGCATTAGACACGAAGCACATACTCATCCACCACGCAGATACGTGAATAATAGGTCAACTTGCACTTAAACATGAACAATATGCTTGCATCCATTAGGTTAGAAAGCACACACCCTCACTAGGCTGAAAAGCAAGATGAACAAGAATACACATATGCTTGCTTAATGCAGAACGCAACTAAAAAGAGTAGCCATGGAAAACAAGATGGACAGCACAGCTACATGTTGGTAAATGGAAGACAGAAGAGAAGCTTTGAGATTGAAGGGGGACCTGGATCACAAAGGGAGCAGAAAGTCCAAAGGTGAACAGCCCAGATGATGAACATATGCTTGCCAAGGTTACCAGGGAAATAAAGGTCTGAATCAGCACCCAAAAGAGTACAGACGATACCAGTTTCCCGTCCGAAGACACAGTTCTTTTAGATTTTCAAAGAAACAAGTAATGCTGTAAGGTCAGATTCCCACCAACGCAGACTTAATGTTGAGAGGAAAGTAGCTTGAACAAGTCTCTAGAGACCAAGGGAGGTAACAACACCTGCCGCAAAAGAAAGGCTAAAACCCTCATAAATGCTGAGTAGAACATGTAAATGTGGTCCCCACACACGTGACCCAAAGTTTGAGGATAATGATTATTCATTAGAGTCAGACACAGACAGATACAAGGTAGTGCAACATTGAAAGCTAAATGGCCTGCACTGCGGCCTTGAGAATCTGAAATGGTAACCTTTGTGGGACAAGTAGCACCTTGGTGCCACTCTCAGCACCCCCTATTGTGCCAAAGTGCCAAGGCTGAGAAAGCCACATATGACCAATCCCTACCTCCCATCCCCATTACTGCAAACATTGTTGCATCAGCCAATAGAATATTGTAGTGATGACATGTATCCACCTGTAGGAACTTAGAAGGTGGTCTCAGGTGGAGTTAGTAGATATAGCCTGATCAATCAGTGCACTAACCCCTATACAATGTATATCTAGTTGATTCCCCTAACCAATCCCATCCCACTTTAGGATTTTTCAAATTAAACATCAATTGTGAAGTCATAACCCCTTTAAAGGTACTGTCAAGTTGGAAGTTACTTGAGAGTCACAGAGATTTGCTTGATGTTTGTGATGTCCCTGTTGTATATGATTTTTATTCAATAAAACAGCTGTTTGTCACATATTTTGGTCTCGTCCTTTTTTTGGGTGTGGGATTTCCCCTGGTCTTTCCACTGGATCTTCCTCCCTATTATTACACCTGTCCTGTATTGTGCTGCGTAAGATTCGCACACCCATGTGCATGTTCTTTTGCCGCAGCTCTATCAGGGTACACTTATGCACTGCCATTTGGGGCAGTGGCATTACCCTTGGGTGGAATATCATGAGCAGCCTATGATGTGGGAGCGCCAGAGAAGAAGGTTAATGACCTAATGGTTACAGTTGCTTTTAATTCCCTATGTTTTCATTCGTTGTGTACCTGAAGTATACATGAAAATGATGACTGTAGTGTGACATTCATTAAATTATTTTTTGCCCCACTGCTACCTTCTCTGGTGGAGAACAGGTCTAGCACAATCCATGTTTGCAGGGATTCTGAGGATATGTTATGTGTGAATGTTGAGATTTGATGAGATGGTATGTCAGAGTAAATCAGATTTTTTAATTGACCTTCTCAAACCCCCCAAACCTCCTATATCCAGGTGACACAGTACTCCTAAGAAACTTCACTAGATCATGGCACAAACCACGTTTTGAAGGGCTTTTTATTATAGAGGATATCACCCCCATTGGAGTGAAGATGCTGTGCAGGAAAGTCTCGATATGTTGTGATTTGATGAGATAGTATGTCAGAGTGATTTTAATTTTTAATTTTACAAAAAGGTACCAGCAGTGCTAAGTTTAGAGAACACTTTGTACATATTGTTTTATTTGAGTATTATTTAAAGATCTACTTGGTTGTAACAACACAAACAGAAAACCTTAATCCCCCAAAGAATTAAAATTATTAATTAGAATTACAAACCTGTACGAATGTACAAAAAACACAATAACTTACTGCTGATCTACCGTCCTCGGTCTTGCAATCTGACATTTACAGACAAATTGTTTGATGCATTAAAAAACCTTTCTATGGATAGGCATTAACTTTCTATCTTCAGTGATTTTAACATACGGCTGGAAAATAAATTTCACTGTCGCCTGGACCCCATCTGCAAACCTACAAATCCTGTACGCATTTATGCAGGGGGAAAAACAACTGTAACATCTATACATGTGTACATTATCAACCACTACAGCTCATCAGGGCTGTAACCTGGAAGACTACAGAAGCCCACTATGCGACTCTGTTTGAGCAAGCACAATGTCTACAAAAGGAAATGCTCAAACTTTTCAATGAGATCATGAATCTGTCCAATGAATACCTTTTCAACCTGTGTGCAGTGCAACCTGTGTGCAGTGCCACCTTGCCAACATAGTGACATAGCAAACCTGTGACAAGGGCAACAGGCAGACTCCCTAGGGCCATGAGAATACACCGACGTCCATCCAGGTCCCCTCACACTGGCTCGGTTTGATATCATCTAATCCACCCTCAGAGAAAAAATGTATATCACCGGTCAGTGCCAGCAATCAAGCAGAATCGTAAGCAACCACCAGACGACTATGAAAACATCATCCTAAAACAAGAACTTAACCACCTCCTGCGGGTATTACACAAATGCTCCTATGAACATGGTTTGGGGGCTCAGATTGAGACGAGAATATTTTGTTTTCTTTTCAATTTTAAATGTACGTCCTGATGAAGACCTTCACATCCAGGTGCATATTGTAGGTTTGAAACGTGTCTTGATGCCAATGCATGTAGCATTGTTTTAACCACATCCCTGTTTTCCTCCCCCGTCAACAAGAGCAGTTCGGTTTTTAAAGTTTAGACGTGTTCTGCACCCGTCACTTTAATGATAAAGTATGGATTCTATTTACATTGTTGTTTCATGAAATTGCCATTGATTATAACCTGTTTTTAATAAACACTTTGTTATGAATGTTGTTGTTGTTGTCAAGAAAACAGTCATTCTTTCGGATTAAGTATCTGAATTATACCCAAGCTTTTCAAGTAAGCAAGGATTGGGCACGCCGGACCAATAAATACATTCCCTCAAATGTATTTTAGTTCAATGGGATCATAGGACTCCCAAATTAAAATAAAGAACCCAGCACACCTGAATAGGTTTGAAAATGTTCTACATACATTCTATGTAAATAAGATAATGGAGCCTTATTGTGTGAAGTACACATATCAATATCCATTTTTGATAAACTTTACTTTTCATATTATTTAAATCCTTGAAAATATAATATATGTCAAGTTATCAGACCAGTGATCTTCCTCGTTGCAGTGTCCTCCAGACAGAGACTCTTCAGTGAGGGCAGCACGATTGCTTTAAAAAATATATTTTGCCACCTTTTCTTTTCACATTTTATTATGTTCATTTTGTTTTGCATGTTATCCTGATTTCCCTGCAGCACTCCAAAATGTGTGATGTTGCCTGGCCTCAATGCTGATTAGTTTGTTAATTGATTTCCGGTAAGCCTGAGCTTGTAATGGCTCACATTCTATCAATTAGGTTTTTTAAAAACACATTTTAAGTAAGCTTTAAACACCATCTGAAGATAACCACCATGTTCTTCTGACCCAGCCCTTTGTTCTGAATGTATCATGGGAGATCTGCTGATCAATTAATTATTTCTCTCACTGGAAGCAGAGTGTACAATTGTAGCGCGCTTGACGATGTGTGCCGGAGGCTTGCCGGTCTTTGCCGCTCTTTGCCAGTCTGTGCCTAGACCTGAGTCAATGAAGGTATGCCTGAGCCTTTTCCTAAAGCTTGACTGTGTTACTCTGTTGAAACTCTCCATGCTCTATAACTGTGTGGCCCCCCACATCTCCCTTGGAGATTTGCTCCACACTCCCCTCATCAACTACAACGTCTTCTGATCTGTTTGTCTCCTAGCAATCATGTTAGCTGCAAAGAAACCTCATACTTTCCCCAATCTCCACCTTTTCCAGCCCCCCACAGCCTGCACTTAATGCTCTGCTCCTAATTGTCGAACCATATCCAAATAGTACAGTTATCTGAAAACTGTTTTCTGACAACAACCTCAACCTGTTATGCCTCACTGAGACATGGCTCCATGACGAAGGCGACCCTGCCATAGTCTCTGCCATCTCCCCAGGCTTCCTTCACCAACACATCAATTGCCCCACATGCCTTGGAAGGGGTACCACCTTTATCTACAGAGACTGTGTCAACTTTTCCTTTGTACTCTGTCCTCCCATTTACTCCAGTTAGACCCTTCCAGCTCCCCTCACCTTTCCTGACTCACACCCGCTGGTCCTTACCTTTGTCTACTGGCTTTCCAGCGCCCATTCCTCTTTCGCTTATTAATTTGTCAAAGTGCTGGGACACCTATGCTAATGCTGTGGTAGTTGGCAATTTCAATGCCTGGTCTGAGTGCCTTTCCTACACAGCAGTTTCTTCCCTCATCACGAAAATTGAAATACACGGTCTCACCCATCTTGCTTCTGCCCTCACCCATTCTACAAGTCACACTTTGGGCCTTGTTCTCAACACATCTCACCTTGCCACCTTCAGCCGAATCTTACCTAAATTAAGTTCTGATCACTGTGTGATCCACTTCTCAATTGCCCTACCTTTGCCTCCCCTACCCTATCCCGCAGCTATCAAAACACTTACCTCTCACTGGAAAATAAAACCTGTTATCACACTTTTCCCTGATCTATACTCCTAAAAAAGTATCCAACCACCCCTCAGTCTTCTGCCGTCCCCTCTGATGACAATTGAGTATCTTTTACACTAAAACCAAAATGTTTTTGTGGTTGACTACAGCTCTTCATATTAAAAAAAACATAGACTAAGCTGCAGAATGTTTCTGTTGCCTCTCTTAACATGAGACAGTTAAACTCCTCCACAAAACTTAGCCCAATCGCTCTGTACACGCTGTTTGTACATACAAACCACTTACATTTCTTGCTGTATTGAAATATCGAGCAATTAACTAAATGGAGTGTTTGCTGTCCTGAAGGTCCTTTTATCTCCTCTTGCATTTTCCTCTACTTTCTCCCCTCCTTACACCCTTGTGAACGACTAGCTGCTTACTTTTCATAATAAGTACCGTCCACTCAGGCACTTATCTCCCCCACATGATCCCCTCCTTCTATTTTGCCTCCTGAGGAACCCCATCGCCTGATCCACTGCTTCACTACCATATCCCTCTCCTCTGTTCTTACTCAAATCTCCTGGATCATATCCGAATCATCTCATGGCTGCTTTTCCATTCAGGCTCTTGAAAATCGGTCCCGAGGTACTGTACTGGCTCACCACCTCTCAACCCTCTCAGCTCAGGCTGTGTACATCACTCGACCTGGCGGTGCCATCTAACGTTTATCCTATCTTTGTTCTGGCTGTTCCTACCAAGATCCTGGAAGCCAATGTAACAGTCAAGCTCCAAATCTTCCTCGAAGAGTACCAATGCCTTATCTCACTTCAGGCAGGACTATTGATCAGGTCAGGGCACCGAGTCACTGCTGGTTGCAACAGTCGACCATCTTCCCATAACCACAGGTAATGGGAGAGCTGTGTCCCTAATCCTTTTAGATCTCTCTGCAGCTTAGACACACATTCTATTTAACCCTCTCAATTCCACAGGCATCAGAGGCCCTTCGTTGGCTTCATTATTTTCCACAAGACCATATTCAGGCTGTCTCTCGTCCTCCTTTCCTTTGCTTTGCTCAACCGCGCACTTGTGGTGTACCCTAAGGCTCTTTGGCTTGCCACTATTGTTCAACCTCAATTTCCATTCCTTTGCATCTCTCATTGAATCCCATGGCTTTTCACTCTTTACCTATGCAGTGGAAATTCAATAACTGGCTCAGCTCCTCAATAACACTAACTTCCCACTTATCTGCTTCCAAATGTGTATGGTCAATATCTCCTTCTGGATGAACAACTGGTCCCTGATATCCAACTCGGATAAGTCTGAGATCATGGTCTTTTGATGCTTCCATACTTTGTAATCAAACTCAAGTGGCCTCTGCCTCTTCTGCTGTGTCCCCCAATGATGACCACAATAAGAAACCTAGTATTCGATCTTGATGGCAAACTCTTCTTTTGCCCACAAATCAGCAACATTGCTTCATCTTACTTTCATCATCTCAGAATGCTCTGTCAGATCTTTGCTTTCCTCGTTCCCTCATGAACAACCACCGCACTCGTGCCACTGCGGTTAGATTATTGCAACTCTCCAGTTAGGTCTCCTGGCTCATACAAAATCCATTGCCTACAACTGAATCAGACAGAATGTGGCCACATGTTTGATCTCCATCACCTGCACACATCATCTTCTCACACTAATTTTTCGCTCTTCCCTCCACCAGCTCAACGACTTCTTAAAAATTATTTTTAGATTTCTTTGTACAGCTCAAAGTCACTTTTTTCAAACCAGCCCAGTTTACTTGACATCCCTTTAAAATAAAATACACTGCACAGTGTTCTCAAATCCCCTCGAATTATCTGATTGCTTAGGTGCCTAAATCGGCCATCTCTCGGACACGCGGGAAATCTTTTTCTGTGTTTGCTGCCCAAGTATGGAACAATCTTCCATCCCACCCTCATTCACCTTCTGATGACCTCTCTTTGCCTCGCCATGTCAAAACCAATCTCTTCTTTTGTGTTTTACAGTTTTTCCTCTCCCTCTCTCTCCCTCTATCAGCTGGACCTAGCGCTAAGTGACCTCCTGACAAGTGTGTGCTCTACTAGTTTCTATAAATTAGCACAAATGTGTAATTTTGAGACTCAACCATTTCAGCACCTTTGAGGTGTTGGGTGCTTGTGGGAAAACGGCCACTGCAGAGTAGCATTGCAAAGTAACCTATCTGGATTAGGGGAATCCTTGAAGCATCTCTTTTTGAAATCCCATACATTTTTTGCGTGAGTGTGGAGCATGTTTTATTGCGACAGCACTACATGATAAAATTCTTAAATGTGAAGATTTTGGGCCAGATTCATGGACGCATTTGTACAGAAAATAGGGTACTCGCGCAAAACTGTGTGCAAATCCGCATTCATCGATTCATGGAATCGAATACGCTGTACTTTTCCAGAACTTGTGTGGAGTTTGCACAGGCTTGGCATGTCTCTGTAAACCGCCGAGCACCTTGCGCGTGACACCATGCAGACCGTGAGCGAGGCCTGCGCAGTGGGCGTAGTAGTGGGGCATAACATGGAAAATGGGGAAGAACATGCAAAAAAGTGGGCGTTACAAGGGATGACCCGCAGGCAGCCGCTTACACGTACCCAATTGTGCAGCACGAGACGTGTTCATGGAATTGAGCATGCAACCTCTAGCCAGGGAATTGGCCATGCAAGTCCTTTATACTATCCGCCATCCGTAGGATTCGCAGCGCGGATGTGGGTTTGCATGTTGGATTTTGGGGTGCTTTTACACAACTAGGGTTCTGATCTTACTTAGGGGTACATGTAAGCAGTGTAGCGGGGTGCATGAGCAGGAACATTTACGGGGGTTCGCACCCAGATTTTCTAAGTTACAATTTTTCATATGCATGCTGTCAGGGTGCCGGCAACAGTTACGGGGTTCCCGGTGCCTGGAGGAGCGCAGCACGCAAAGGTAGCTATTCTGGCTGTTTATACTTTGTGTGTGGGTATGTTGGGGCGTTTCAACTGCGAATACGGTTACTTTGCGCAATGAATTCCATGACTACGCGGGGCACACATTCTTAATTCTGTGCTCAGGTTTGCGTAGTATACTTCGCGGCGCGAGGCCCTTGCAGGATTTCTGCGCATATTTCCATGAATCGGGCTCTTTGTGTTTTCCGCTTACGAATTCTCACTCGATAGAGTGCTGTCAGTGCAAAATATGTGGCCTGCTGTTGAAATGAAAACTGTCTGCTTGTAATTAGAATTTTAAATTCATGTTCGGTTGTGAAATTAATTATACTGCATTGCATTTCATGAGAACATTGTTCTGTTGTGTGTTTTTTGTTGTTGTTGGTTTTGGTTTTATTGATTTTATTATGTATGTTGAATTTTTATTCCATGGTTTCCTTTAAGCCATATGTGGACTTTAATAAAAAAAAATATATACAAAATGGAAAAGAATGATTAGACTGGTCTCATAAAATTGTGTAATATACATACTATAATATTGAGAGCAAGTTTCGGCACAATCAGGTTTACGTTTTGGTATCCGTGTCTTGCCTTCGGCTGCCAAAGGGGCGACGAGATAACATATGCAAGGACCTCAGCACTCACACTCACAGGACTATATTAGTTTTATGATGAAAATCCACTGAAAGTACACCAGCGCTGGGCCTAAAGCCTCAGTAGCAACCCAATCCTTGACTCATTTATTTTGCTACTCCAATCCCCACTAAGCGATTCATCCAGTGTGCTGGAGGCCTTGCCGCAGGCACTGTTAACATCAAATAAGCAAACAGCACATTGATCTATTTTGGAATATATATATACATATTTTAAAAAGGAAGGCCAAGAACAACTAAAATCATCATGAACATTTTATGTCCTCAAAAGACTTTGCAAATGATGCAACTCGTGTGCAACCTGCAAGTATGTCTCATGTAATTAGGGAAATTTTCTCTTGAGGGCGATAACTGCATTTTGATTTGTTTGGATGTAATTTTCCTAATATTAATTTCCAAGAAAACAAAGATCAATGAAAGCAAGACCTGCAACTTCTCCTTGCCCTTCATACCTGTGACCTGGACCTCGTCCTCGTTCAGAGCCTCCACTTTGATGTGTAGCCTCCCGCGCCGCTCCGTGTGATCCACACCACAGAGGCTTGGCACACTCTGTACACATCGCTTGTGTACATTCATTTCGCAGCCTGCGGATGAGTGAAAGAGAAAATCAAGCATTTAATCTGTCTTATAGATGACGAAAAAACAACAAAATAGATCTGCACAATACATTCCCCAAATCTGACTTTTGATTGGCTGTTCAGCCATCACCTGCAGATCTATGTAATCAATATCCTTCCAATGGACAACCATGACTCCACCCATAGCCTTGCCTCGTCGTGCCGCCCCATGAAGAACTGCCGGTTCTCCACAGCACAGTACTTCCGATTTTGATTGGTAGTTGCATCAAAGACACTACTTCGAAAACACTATAATAAATATTCTGAAATCTTGTATCTGCAATTCGGATTGGTTTCTGCACTAGCAAAGGAATCACTTTGAATTCGAATGAATGCATCATAGACTTAAGTGATATGGCCTAAGACGTGCATACAAGATCACACACGCCCATATGTTTCAGTTCTCAGAGCACTAAATGTACCCACATGCAAAGTGAAGTAGAGGACAGTCACCTCTCTCCCTTGGGAACTTAATATAATGGACAGATGAATACCTCTACATATAGAGCCCGAATCATGGAATTATTTGCGTGTAAAATTGGGAACTTGCGCATCAAACTGTGTGGGAAAGACTGCTAGTCGTTTCATGGAACCAACTGCACAGGACTTTTCCAGGACTTGCATGGCATTCGCGCAGGGTCAGGACAGCTCTGCGAGCCGCCGATTGCCTTCGCGAGACGCAATGCAGGGAGTGGGCGTGGTCTCAGTAGGGGCCTGCATAGGGGGGCGGAACACACAAAATGGGGAAAAACAAGTCTGAAAGTAGGCATTACAAGGGACGGACTGCAGGCGGTCCATAGCATGCCCACAAATGCGCATGAGAAAGCGCATTCATGGATGTCACCATGCAACCTTTCGCCTGCGAAAGGCCCATGTAGTACCCTCTAAATCTTCACCACAGGAAAGCAGGAATACGGACTTGTGCTGAGGATTCGCAACTCTGAAGGTGAGTTTGCACGTCAGATTTATGGGTGCGTGCACACAGATGGGGTTCCGATCCTGCAGCATGGAAAGCTGCAGGGAGTGTATACAGGGATTTGCACTCAATTTGACCAGAAAAATAAATGTTTACCGGGAAACTGTATGCATGTCCCCGGGGTGCCAGTTACAGTTAAGGGGGACCCCACGCAGTGGTGCCAAGGTGCAGGCTTGGTTGGGGTGACCCCACAAACTGTTCACAGCATGTGTGTGTTTGTGGCCTGGGAGCCTGCAAGTCTAAATTAATGTGGCTGTTTTGGCTTTGCATAGGGGCATGTCAGAGGCGATTAACACGTGACTTGCATGTAGGCCTACTTTGCGGGAACTATTCCATGAATACGTTGGGTGCGCTTTTTTTATTATGTGCGCTCGCTGACTCAGTGACCCTCATTACTAGTTTGCTGGTCTGTTAACAACGGTTCCAGTAAGCTTGCTGGTACTGTTGTTACCGTACCGGCAAACTACGAGTTCTGCTCACGGGTGACTTCCGACCCGCCAGGACTGACCAGGCTGGCATACCGGCACCCGCAAGCAGACACTGAGGGTAGCCCCTGCAACATCGTTGAGGGTGCAGGTGCTTCCGGCATCCCCATTCCATTAATGGGGACTAATAAATACTGGCACCCGGCAATGGGGATGTACAGGGTCCGCCGGGGCTGGAATGCCCCGGTACATCCCCATTGCCGGGTGCCGGTAAAAAAATGACTCTGGCAGCAGCCGTCCCGGTAATTACAGGCACGGCTACCGCCAAAGTCGTAATGAGGAACAGTGTCATTCTCAGCACGCAGGCACTGTAGGATAAATGCTTATTTTTTTTCACGAATCAGGCCCATAGTGTGCATTCCTCCAATGAGGAGGTGCACCGCTCAGACAGGGGGTGGAAACCCTAGCACTATTACTCATGCCTTCATCCTCCGGAGGTCTCAAACTAAGTACCACAACTATGGGTAATGCCAGGAAATATTAACTCTGATATGTGGGATATACAAAGTACTACAAATTATGTTATTCTTATAGGTCAGTCATTACAAAGGAAAGGGTCGTTTTCCATGGCTCAACACATCCCAGTCTGTCTTCACCTCTTGTTAAGGACACAAGTCGATTGCTTTGCAGATGTTGACAAATTATGTTTTAGTTCTGTGTGTGAGAGACAAACAAAGCCAACAATGTCAGGGTGATTCCACCCAACTCATTTCACATATTTATACAGCATGGTAACTGGCTAAAATCGCAATCGTGTCTCTGTCTAAAATGAACATTTCATAAAACAGCTTTAAAATAAAAATAAAAAAAACAGCATTTAGATATATTTTTGGAATAACTTTTTCCCTATCAATCTAAGGCCCCCTCAAAGAGATGACTTTGAATGCCTCCTTTTGAAAGTCAGTGGGCCTCATTACACAGAAGGCGGTAGGGGATTACCGGCACCGGTAAGGGCACCGGTGCCGTTAAATCCCCACCGCCCTACTACGAGGGCCCTCAGCGGGTCCCGTCCTTAACGTGTGGTCAGACCACACGTTAAGGACAGGACCCGCTGAGGGACTTCAGTGCAAATAACGGTACCGCAAATTGCGGTACCGTTATTTGCTCCTTCCCCATTCCCATT
Source organism: Ambystoma mexicanum (assembly GCF_040938575.1). Classification (NCBI taxonomy): domain Eukaryota; kingdom Metazoa; phylum Chordata; class Amphibia; order Caudata; family Ambystomatidae; genus Ambystoma; species Ambystoma mexicanum. The sequence goes on along the minus strand of NC_090922.1, from coordinate 209,872,178 downwards.
GAGCCCTATGCGGGCTCAAATGGGAATGAGGAATGGTTCCCGGAGTGGCGACTTACCGGTCCCGCAAAGGTCTGAGTAGACCGGTAAGTCCCTATTCCGGGAACCCGGCCTCCGACGGCGGTAAGGGGGTAGCCATGGCGCTAATAGCGCCATGGCTACCGCCTTCTGTGTAATGAGGCCCAGTGTATCGCTGAATACTGTGGTTAGCCTTCTTTCTATGAGTGCTAGGGTGACCAGATGTCCCGGTTTTGCCAGGACTGTCCAGGTATTTACATCTCCGTCCCGGAGTCCCGAGACTTTTTTAAGTTTAAAAACGCTGTCCCATGATTTGGGGTTCGGGTGGATACCATGCTGGTTTTTTGGCCGGATATCATGATTTTTGCCAAAAACCGGAATGGTATCCACCCGACCCCAAATCCCTGACAGGTTCTTTAAACTTAAAATATCCTCAGGACACCGGGCGCTGCAACATGGCATGGGACAGGCCACCCACATAGAAGTAGGACTACAGTTTCACCGCTGATGCTGTAGTCCAACTTTTATATCAGTGGCCTGTATCAGTTTTTTATTTTCGAAATCTGGTCACCCTAATGAGTGCACAAGGCAATGTAAAGAAACGTGTGTAACTTACTAGATTATTTGGAAATTCCAAAGCATACAGAATTACAAAACAAGATCATTGTAAATACATATTTGTATTTACTGCCATTGATTTCTCCGCCGCAAAGACGGAATTGATCATCTCTATGTTTTGTTCTCCTCTTTTTCAACAAAAGTAGAAAATCGCAGACACTCTAGAGGTTGCCTGACAGTGCAATGTGTTGCTCCTCCGATGGAAGAGTTTAGATTCAGCCCACAACTGTGCCTGAGCCATCCTGTTGCAATTGTCCGACAAAGAGATGGTCTCGTCCTGTGTCACAGCCACGGAAGCGGATTCTGGGGGTCATTTTTTGTAATCATGGGTAAACATGCACTATAGGCCTAAAAAAGCTCAACGTACAGGTTAAGTTATGTAGGACAATCACAGTGCTACTCCTGATATCCTAATCACAACTTCAATCAATGCTACTTTTCTTCTACTGCTAGTCCAATTGATCATTCTCTTCTGCAACTATTCTATCTTCTTGCAACCATTAAATATGCTGACACCATAGTCACAAAACTGGAGTAAATTATGAGATGCCTACAAGCATCTCAGATTTGCACTTTTTAACTTCCAACTGATGCACACAACCTAAAACTGGTGCACATTTGGAGATGCCTGCAGCATCACAGAGGGCCGGGATGAAGTCTTTGTAAATTTCGTTTGCATATGAGCATCTCAAGGATGCCTCAGACAGCCCCATATTTGCTTCAGTTTGGGCATTTGTGAATCAAGTAAAAGGGGTGCGGTGCAACTCAGACATGCTCACGGCATCTCCTCAGTGCAAACCTTCTTGAAGAATCCTGTTTGATAGTTTGTTCCATCTCTTTTATAAAATCCACCTATACATTATTTGGTTGTTAAAATCATATGTTCAATCTCTTTTCCACTCTTTCTGTAATAACATGATTTATATTGTAACTTTTAATAGAGGATTTGACCTTTTCCCCCACTTTGGTCTGGTTTTAGATTGTGACACTCTCAATAGACTGCTCTTGTTTCTGTTAATAATTCCCTCTCGGCTGCACGTACTACACATTCTACTCTTGGGGTTTACAATTCACCAATGTCTATGGCTAATTGGAAGTGGGAAAATGTGACTTCCTGGAACGGGTCCTTTTATGCTTCAAATATTGAAATCTGAGTATCACATTTAAGACTTCCCAAGCGGCCGGCCCTGTTGCACGGTCCTATTTCAAAATGAAAGGCGTTCCCAAAGTATGGGCTAAGATTTTGTCTATTTTGTTAGGTAGAATAAGATTATTATGGAAACGGCAACTTCATGGCACAGGTGGCATACAGTCCCAATATTTAAGAAGGTTAATCGAACAAACACACACAACTATCGTCAATAGCTCTCTTAGATACTTGCAGTAAAATGTTTGTGAACCAAGCTGCTTCTACAAACTTTTCACTCTGGGAGACTTTCTAAGTATCAAATTGAGTTTCACAAAAATATGCATGCAACCCTAAAAGGTTTCATGTTTAACCTATTACAAAGTTAGGTTTGGTGAACAGGTAGTCTCCCCATTATATTCAGCTTGTATGGATGTATTGGCTGCCATCTAACATGTGGATTGGTCCTGTTTATGGGGCAAGATAAAAATGTGTGGCATACAAGATTAAAAGTCTGAAAATGAAAATAGTTCTGTTTGTCTCCCAAATGAGGAAAGGTACATGTTGAAGTTTTTCCATTATACCATTGCTTAATTATTATGAAATGAACGTGATTCGTAGTTTAATTTACGGACTAGAAATTAGAAATATAAGAAATTGGATGTGCCTTGAATGATTAAAAGGTGCAATCTGGAACAGGGGTCTAAACCTACCTCTTTCAATTCCGGTTCCTCATGAGCTAAGTATATTGTCTCTGAAGGCCTCAGTCTTATAGAAAAACATTATGATTTACAATGAGACTTTCAATGATGCAAACATTCCATGTATGTTGATTTGTACCAAAAATATTTTACTGAAAATGACTAAAGTTTTACTGATGTTATCTGCTGAGTGTTCCATCTTTCTGTGTTTGACAGGTTGCAGAAAAGCGAAGCTATTTAGGGATCAGAATGCATTTACAAAAGAAGTCTCATTGTACTAAGATGAAAATTTAAAAATTATGGAATGCTTAAAGAATATGCATGAATTCATCTGAAATGGGGTATATTCCCTGAGTATTTATGTATGTATCCTACTAGTAAATATAGATATCATATATTTTATAAGATTCCGTTTTAACCAATTATCCAGTTATGTGTACTGGAAATTATGAGTCCTCGAAGTTTGTAACTCTAAAATATGTCCTCTTTGTAATTTCCCAGAACAAAATGAGACTTTAAAAATGCTTGAATTTATGCGTTGAAGAAACTCAAGAATTAAGAATTGACATGGTTTCTAAATGTGTCCGCAATCCACTGTTCATTTCCTCACATCTTTTTTTGGAATTGCCTAATGAATGGTTCACAGGCCTTGGTTAATGTATTGATCAGGTTTATCAGTAAATTATACAAACTGTTAGGAATATTTTATGAAGTTAATAATTTCATTTAAGATAAGTTTTAAATTGAACTGTATACATGCATAAATGAATGATCCTCTATTCTGATTTTACTTGATGCAGCTGCCAATTGTGGTTCTGCGAATCACCCTAAATTGCCTAACTCTCACTCGAAATGAGGTTTCATCGCTGAGATTCTTGGCTATCTTCCTATCTCTACCAAAACCTGAGTGGCCTCTTGGGGCAGAATATCTTCTATTTTATATGTTTTATTTCCGGTATTTATTGTGCCTGTACCTAACTTTGGGGAGCAACAGAGCACTGAACATGAGTAGGTGCAACAGGCATGGGTTACATGGTTACAGGGGACCAGTCCTTACTTTATTGTCAGCATACCAGTTACAGTAGCATTTACAGTTTTAGAGAAAATGTAACAGTGCTCAAAAGTGTTCTAGGGTGGAACCAAAAGGCTGTAAAGGGTGGTTGTTCGGAGTGGCACTGTGCTGGGGAGTGTATCTTGCATGGGGGTAAAATGTTCTTGAAGAGGAGAGTTTTAATTTGTTTCTGTATTGGAAGAGTGTGGAAACAAAACTAATGTTGACGGGTATGTTATTCTGAAGCTATGGGGCTTAGATCAGAATGATTGCTTCCTGTTTCCTGGTTCTTTCCTTTTTCCACGTCTGCTGCTCTAGTCTGGCCAGGTCCTGACTTGTGGGAATGTGCCAACCTCCAGAGATGCTGACATTGTGAGCTTGCATGGTAGCATCTTTGTATATGATGCATCTCAGTGATGAACACAACTGTCGTTGGCCAATACATTTCAATGAGTGCAGCCACCATGTGGTCGATTGTGCAGAGACCTCTGATGAGGTGGACAGCAGCATCAAGGATGCTTCCCACAGGTTCTACGATGGTGAGAGGAAGGCCGGTCAATACAGCATTTCCTTCATCCTGGTGAGGTGGGGGTGGGTCTGCACGGTTGATCAGTTGTCTGATTGTAAGGGCTCGATTTTCTGCAGGAGTGGTAGTTGGAGCCAAAATGTGTAAGTGTGTGTGTGTGTTTTGATGGGGAGGGTCTGTCCATGTGGAATCTCAGAGACTTTGCATGGGGTGTCAGGTGCAGGAGAAAGCACTCAAGGTCCTTGGCAGATGGCCAGATATGGTGGTGGGGGTGATGAGCCGGAATTCTGTGGGGTTCAGTTTCAGGTAGATACTGCATATCGAGGTCTGTATTGGGGAGATGAGGCTCTGAGTTGGTGGATATCTTTGACGGGTGATAGCTTCAGGTAGAGTTGTGTATTTTCTCTGTATTGATGGCTGTTAATGTTATGGCTGGTGAGTAGAGGTTCAGAGGGGCTCCCTGCAGAGGGTCAAGATCATAGATGGGAGGATGGGTCCCTGCGCCATGCTTCTAATAATATCTCATCTCTTTATTTCCCTTTGCTGGCTCACCTAGTCTCTCCATCTTCAATTTCACTTTCTAGGTCTAGTGCGGTGTTACAGAAACTTTGCATCATTGAAAGCGCTATTAGCACTAGGCCCAAAATTGTCTGACTGCAGAAACATGTACTTTAAATGCATTTGTGTATTAGGGCAACATTCGCCCTACCTGTGTCAGCAGTGCACAGTCACTTTTCAGCAGCGCAAAGTCCCTTTTAACCGTGCAAAAACTCCATGAATTGGGCCCAAAGTCTTTTGCCCTGGTGCAAAAATGCAGTAAAAAATGTTCTTTGTATTCAGGCAATTTTAGCCGTAGTTCTAATTCTCTTCCACCGATGCAAAAGTTTCTGTAACGTGGCCCATAGCATGGGAGTGGTTACATGGTTTTGCAGCTCACCATATGTTTTGTCCCTGTTCCTTTTCATGACTGAGCCTCCAAGTCCCGAGTAGTTGCCCAGCCCTTGCCCGCCTTGACCTTCGACTCGCTTCTGTTCGTTTTAATTAAAGGCCCTACGTTGTGGAAGTCACTTCCTCGTTCTCTTTGCTATGTTGACGTTTTCTCCCTGTGTCATCCTTGCCTCGCGGCTCACTTCAAGTTGCTACGGTTGACAAATGCCGAAATGTTATTTATTTCCTACATTGCATCTGTAAATTATTGTTTTTGTAATGACTCTACAGTGCTTTGTTTAACATGCTTTACAAGCAAGCAGATATCAAAGGAAATTTGCCGGTCCGATAGCACAGCAAGTAGAGAGCCTGCTGATGCAGTTTCGAATCCCGAATCCTGGTAGGGCCAAACCCAGCCTTTCATCCTTCCGAGGTTGATAAATAATCACCACACACCATGGGGAATAATAGGCAGCGCTCAGATACCTAAGGGTTCGTAGTGCTATATAAAGGCTTAATGATTTTATTATTATTATTAAATTAGACCACATGTATAAACAGCAATGAGACCATTGTTTCTGTTCTCTGTGTCTCAATACATACTAGTTTGGTGTAATAATATCATAGATTAGCCTGTCCTGGGCTACATAGTACACCCAGTTTCAGATCTTATTTCTAAAACACAGAATAGAAAAATGCCATTTCTGTCAGCCCTCCAACACTCGCTCCAATCTTGCTCTTGCTCGGGACAGACTGCAGGGAGCGCTTTTGGTGGTTGACTTGGCATGTCCCTGGCGTTGTGCCCATCCCCTACTGTGCTGTTTCCTGGCACCTGGTACACTGAAGGGCCGGGCAGGTGTGTGGTATTCATACATGTTAATGTTTTGTTTGGAATCATGAGCATGGTAGAAAGAAGAGGGCCCGAGCACTAGGTTGTCTCGGTTTGGGCGAATTTGAAGTATGGGTAACAGGAGGTGTGGGCGAAGAAAGGCCCAAAGTGTGTCTTTATTCTGCCAAGTAGTTCTGATGGGCATTATCTAGCATGGCACACGTGTTCCAGATGAGAATCAGGCTTGAGCTGCCATTGCGGGATACGGGCACTTGCTTAGAGCAGCGGCAGGAAAAGGACTGTGGTAGCCTTGCCTAGAAATGACAAACATAGACCAGGATTTCTTTTGCAACAGCCAGAACCAGGCAGCTGCATTGATTTGCTCTCTCTCTGACATGCACCCAGCAGCTGCATTAGAAGGTGTCAGTGCATTACCATTGCAGTGCCACTCAACCCCACCCATAATTTACTCAGTCAAAAATCACTTCCGCAATGGGCTGCAATAGAGCACAACACTGGTTAACAGGCCCGAGAGAAGTGAGTGGGTGCGGTTAAGGGCCAGTCCAGCTCACTGTGGCGGAAATTGTCACCATTTCGACATCAGTATGACGTTCAGGGTGCGAAGGACATGATGTTGGCAAAGTAAAGGCGCACATCAAGAGCAAGAGGCATTTTTCACCTTAAAACAATGAAGATTGTCACCATGGAGATGGCAACAGGGGGAGTCTTTTCTCCATGAGGCGTCAATGGGAAAAAGACGGCGGGAAGCGATGATCAAACAATAAATGCATGCAGGTCATGGGGGGGTGGCTAACCCTGACATCGATGGTGGAATTCCAGGACTGCTAACCAGAGGGGACGTACACTGCTGGCCAATTCCAGGAAGAACGACTGTCTGGTAGCAGGCCCGACTGAGCCCACCAGTACCCAGGTGTAACAAGTCCCAACCCAGATGTACTGAACATCGTGCTACTGAAGAACCTGCAACACTCTGTGGAGCTGGAAACACTGGTGTAGCTGACGTCGGACCACAATCCAGTAGCAATCACTGTGGGAGATGAGATGGAACCCTACCAGCAGCCAGAGAAGTACAACTTCAGAAGAGCTGACTGGAGCCACTACAAGGAAGATCTGAACAGCAAGGTCACACCAAACCCGCTGAGCACCAAGAAAGGCATCGACAGGGCTGTGGAAGACTTCACGACAGCAGTCCGGGAGGCAATCAAGAGCAGCATTCCGAAGCAGAAGACAAACCAATGTTCCATCTACAACCTACTGAGAGGCATCCAACAGTCCATCGCTGACAGGAACCGGGCCCGACGCCAGTGGCAGAAGCTCTGCATGCCTGATCTCCTGCAGAAGTACAACACGCTGTCAAGACTCTTGCAGGAGCAAATCAAACAGCACCGTGGAGAGAAGTGGGGGGCCGCAACAGCCAAGCTGAAGGAGGCGGACCACTCAATACGGAGAATGACTTGTCGGCTGACTGGGAAGAAGGAGCCAAGCCCATCAATCCAGGGACGAACCCACCTTGCATGCAATGTCAAGGACAAGGCAGAGGTCCTTGCTGAGACATTGGAGGCTTTGTTCACCCCGAACAAGGTAAGTAGGCTCTCAGACGGAGTGCAGGAAGAAGTTGAGAATCATCTCGCAGAAGACCGAACCGGGATGGAAGCAGAAGATATCAAGGAGTGCACAAGCTCTGAGGTAGCAAGACTTGCAGTGAAGCTGGCGAATGGCAAGGCACCAGGGAGTGATGGAATAAGCAACCTGGCAATCAAGAACCTCCCGCCGGCATCAATGGAACACCTCAAAGAGATCTTCAATGCGTACATGAGGCTCCAGCACTTCCCAAGATCCTGGAAAGAAGCAATTGTCATCATTTTCCCAAAGGCCGGTAAACCACTGAGGGATCCTGCAAACTACCGCCCCATCAGCCTGCTCTCTGGCTTATCGAAGCTCTTGGAGAAGGTCCTCCTAGCCCAACTCAGCGACTTCGCCTCAGAAAGAAATCTACTAGCAAAGCAACAGTTTGGATTTCGAAAGGAACATGCAACGACCCATCAGTTGCTGAGAGTGGTGGATACCATCGGCCACAGATTCAACATCAAGAAGTCCACGGGAATCGTCTTCTTGGATGTCACCAAAGCATTCATCCAAGTCTGGCACAAGGGACTGCTGCACAAGATGATTGACCTGGGATTTCGGAACTACCTGGTCAAGACGATTGAAGCCTACTTAGGAGACCGCACCATCCCTGTCGCCATGCGGTCTGAGATGTCCTCATCACACCCCATCCGAGCAGGCGTGCCACAGGGATTGAACTTCTGACCCTTCCTGTTCAACATCTTCACCAACAACATCCCGATTGATCTCCACAACACTGACCTGGCACTGTATACGGATGACGTTGCAGTCATCTCCCAGTCATTTAGAGAAAAGGAAGTGGCAAAGAATCTGATAGCTTCATTGGATACCATCTTGACCTGGTACAGCAACTGGCGCATAGAACTCAACACCAGCAAGGCAACTGCAACGCTGCTCACCAGAAAGAAGATTAAGGAGCACTCACACATCAGCCTCAACAGAGAGACCATCCAGTGGGAGAGCAGCAGCAGCTACCTCGGTGTGACCCTGGACAGGCAACTCAACTGGGGAAGCCATATCGAGAATACCAAGCAGAGGGCAACAGGAAATATGGCAGCTCTGTACCCACTCCTGAAGACCAGGTCCATGCCCCTCCGGACAAAGATCAATGTTTACAAGGTGATCATCAGACCTACCCTGATTTATGCCTCCCCAGCATGGATAACCTGCCATGAGCCACACCAGAAGAGTCTTCGGATAGTCCAGAACAAGACACTGCAGATATCGTGTGGAGCTCCAACCTTCACAAGGACAGCTGACCTTCATAGAGAACTGGACATCGAGATGTTGGAAGAAAATCTAGCGAAGCTGAGTAAGAACGTCTGGCAAGGACTCTCTGATCAGAAGACTCACTGCCACCACTGCAAACCCCTTCGACCAATACCCGCAGCCCATCACAGTGAAGACCCTGTGAAACCTGCCCTACTGTTACAGGTCCACACAGAACAAGAAGAATCCTAACCCACGACTACATACTCAACCCGAGAAGAGTAATGAGGCTCAAGCCTCAGTATACAAAAATCATTGTTGATGGATAACATCTATCAGCAAGAAAAAAAAGATGAGCCGCGGTTTGGGGGGTCTTGTACCCCGAGAGTGGGTGCGAGGAGGTGGGCAGAAGCAGCAGCAAGGTAAATGCTGGACAAGGGGAGAAGGTTTTGGCAGCCGTCCTACACAGTCAACCACCAGTGAAAAAAGCCTGCCTTCCTCGCTAGCTGATGGGCTGGCATCTCCTCCCACAGAGTTAATATTGTTTATGGGGGAAGGCTCTCCCTTTCCCATCAGCGCATCCCTTTCAAAAGGGGTGCAATCCTGCCCACAGGTTTTACCTCCACCCAGTGAGTATTCTAGGAAAGGAGGCACAGATCGGAATGGGAGGTCGGGTGCACCGGCACCATTCAGAATGGTGCCGGTGCATCCGACATACTGGCCTCGCGGGTGCAGCTCTGCCCGCCAGGTCAGACCAGGCAGGCAGAAATGCACCCGTGAGCACAACTCACAGTTTGGCGGTCTGGGAACTACGGTTCCAGCAAGCTTACCGGTACCGTAGTTCCCGGACCGGCAAACTTATAATGAGGCCCATTTAAGTTAGAATCATTCCCATTTTGCATAATGCACTTCTACAATATTTTGTTTTTAAAAATGGTCATGTTGGTTTATGTGATTTGTGCACATCCCAAGTAGGGCTGTACCGAATAGCATATTTAGTATTCGGCCAAATGCCAAATAGTTTGTCAACTATTCAGCCGAAGCCGAATATGAAGCCGAATAGTTGCTTTATTTAGTAAATCATGTTCCAAACTTATTACAAAAACAAACAAAGCACCATTTTAAATGCATTCTATACTTTTATTTCTCTTCATTGTAATTAATGTAGCATCTTTATTTATTTAAAGTGTAAAAGCCAGAAATAAAGCAGATTTAACCAAAATAAAGGGACTAAATGTACAGAAGATTGTTGCATATTCAGTGCCAGTTAAAGTAGGAGGTTTCACACATGCAAAAAGACTGCCTTTGTGAATCAGATGCATTGCATTCTCTATCCAGTTGCAAAGTCGATGTGGTCGAGTTTCGAAACTTCTTTGCAGCTTAGATAGAAATGTATAAAATGGTTCATGTCGGCTCATGCAGGACACAAGTCAAGAGGAAATCTGAAATGCGTGAACTCCATCTCACAACTATTCACTCCATCCAAACAAATAATGCTCACTTTTCACTTATCCTAGCCACTCTTTCTCGCCAATACACAAACATATGCAACTGATAATTTCCTGATAAAATATCAGATAATGTTAAACTCAGCACTCAAGTCCTTACAAAAAGAAAAGGAGGGACAATGACGTACGCAATGGGAAGCGACATGACTGGAACTGAAAGTATGCACATTTCTTTCAGTTTGTTTTTTCCAACTGAAAAAAGTGCACATTGCATTTAAACATTTGCCAAAAGAAAATATGTTCCTGTATTATTGCAGGCTAAGTATAAATGATGAGCACCTTTTTTGTCTAAGAATCTGTAACAAAATATGCCCTACAGAGCAGATTACAAAATAAGATATTTTTCAGCTGTGTGATAGCCATTTGTCTGGTCTAATTCTATTACGTTTTGCAAACTGAAGTCTATATTTTCCTTTCTGAGTTCATGTTGCATTGTATGCAAATGAGAAGGTCAAAGTATTCGGCACAAACCAAATAGCAAGAAACTATTCGGCCAAAGCCGAATAGCTTTTTTTCAGCCGGAATTCGGCCGAATACTTACTCAAACCCGAAGTTCAGTACACCCCTAATTCCAAGTCAGTTCTGTAAAATGGGAATATTTAGTTCATGGTAAAACTGGAGAAGAAAAGTGGTAAAGTACAGAAATTGCAGAGTGGTTGCAAATCCCAGCTTCACCTCTAAACCAATCCATGATCCTGAGCATCTCATTTAATCTTGTTTTGTCGAACCTGGCAAAATTGTCAGCATCTAAACCTATCAAAATTGTCAGCCCGACAGAGTGATTCCGTTCTCAGGGTATGAACTTCAATAGCCTTGCTCATGATTCCACTCACTATAGTGTTGTCTCCTCTTTAATAACAGTGAATATTGATATATTGCACATCAGAGCTACTTGTTTCTTTCTCTCTTAAGGAAAGAGTACTTGAAAACCATGTCCCTGATCTAATCTCAGTCTGTACGGATAAGGGCACCTTCCTAGTAGCGTCTAACCTCCATCCACTATCTATGCTTTGGAATGTATAGCTTTCTTCTTTCTTCCAATTGGTCACCTGTCTCCATGCTGGAGCACTTTTGCATTCTGTGAGACAGCTAAACGGAGCCATCTGTCTACTATGGATTATTTGCATCTTGTTCATATGATCTGTTTCCTGCATTTATGCCATGGCTGGTATATCTTCCTCGAGGCTGCTATTAATGAAGTGTCCTCTGCCTGTGCTAGAAACACAAGTAGCCTTGTCCTGGGCTGCTCATGTTGGCCTTGATATGCTACTTGTTTATCATTCTGATTACAGCACAAATGAAGAGTGTAAGGGGACTGAAAGGAGTCCCCATGTGTATTTTGATTACTGAGAGGAGACATATAGAGCTAAGCATTGTGATCGCAGTGAGGCGGGGTTCAACCCGATTTTACGTATTCCTTAATTCCTTTGTTTCAGTGGCGGTCAGCTCCAAAGGTGTCAGTGCCACAGGTCCCCTCATTGTTTTAGGTTGGTCTGGCTCAAACTACACAAAGGGCCATATTTCAATGGTCTAGATGGTAGGTGATAAACACCTGCTGGGGATGTGCAGAGACATGGGGAGGTGCAACATGAGCAGTGACTTCTATGTGCTTACTGGGGTTTTATGCGTTTTGTCTATGGCGGCCTTGCTAATTTGTAGGTACTGGGCCAATTGAGGGCATTCGAGATCTAATTGCATTGTGCATTATAAGGGCAATGTGCAATCTGGGGCCCGAAGGCATTGTGCATTCTGGAGACACTGAATTAAGCAAGTGGCATCAGTCCATTTGTTGGCTGGAATACTGAGCACATTTCAACATTTGCAATTTGTGGGTATTAGGCAATCTAGGGTTTTGATAGTTCTACGGGCATTGTGCCATTTAGGAATTCAAACATTGTGCATTCAGAGGCAATTGTTCAAAAGAGGTGAATGTGCAAGCTGGGAGCATTGTGGGATCTGAGTGTGTGGTGCAATATGAAGGTGACCTGTGGATTAGAGGCATAACACAGCCTGTAAACCATCTACTATCTGTGGGCATTACGAAAACTCTGTCCAGCGGCATTGGGCAATTCAGAGGATTATTACATTTTGGGCACATGGCGCAATCTGGGAGCTAAGGCATTATGCAATCCACGGGGCTTGTCAAAGTAAGGGGATTTTGCAAACTTGGAGTACTGTGCACTCTTGGAACTCAGAAAGTGTGCAATCTGTGGGGATTGTGCCATGTCAGTAAGTTGCACAATCTGTTGATACTGGACATACTGAGAACATTTTGCAAACTGGGCACTTCGCAGGTCATTCATGTAGGAATCCCTGCCTCAGATCTATTTATTTATTTATTTATTTACTTATTTATTTAGTTATTTAGATATATAGCTCAACTAACCCAAAGGTATCTGGGCACAGTCTTCATATCAGCAGCTCTGATAAAGATAACGCCTTTTCTTGATGGGTGCTGTATATCTGCATAGCACAGCTTTCTAATGGGCACATATTCAGGTTTGTGACAAGGTTTTGAAGTGGCACTACCTCTGAGAACATTGTGTTCAGATGGCAGTTTGTGCAACTACTGATAAAAAGAATTAGGAATATTGTTTTTAAAATGTTTGCTATGCATCAGCGTTTCTACTGGACACATTCATCTGGCTGCCACAGGGATGCTTCTGTTGTGGTATGTCAGTTCCTCTCAAAAGCAACATAACGACCTTCGGGCATGTATGGGCCCTTCCACAGAAAGGGGGTGATACTCAGTAAAGGTTTGAACATCTGTGTTTACAATCATGTAAGTAACGCTGTGATCTTACGAATCAATGAACTCCATATTAATTGAATCGTATCTAAGTTATGTATACTTATATTATTAAATTGCATACTCAGTGTGAATAATATAAGTACTTGCTACTATAGTGTGTGCTTTAAGGTAGTATCATAAATATAAGTTGTGCTCATTAGAACTCAATTTCTTGTACCTGAGAAGGATGGATGTCTGCCCTGCCCCCTCCGGGCTTTGACTCTATGACTTGCAGTTAACTACAAGTGTTTCCTATAAGGGCTTACCTCACTGATGTATCTGATGGTGAATACAGATTACAGATATTAACATGAGGGTAGGAGTGATGTTTAAAGCAATATATGCGAATGGGGAGAAAAGGGAGGAGAACCCCGCTATACTTTTCAGTGAGGCAAAGATGGGAAGAGCTCTATAATGTGCAGACCTACCCACGATCTAGAATGTTTAGCAAATGCTTTTGACCTTATGGCGTACTGTGCTCTACACATATGACATCATTTCACACCGAGGATTTGTCTCCAGAAATAGTTGCATTTTGAGATCATGTTCATCAGGAATCTCAACCTCCCAGGTAGCACGACCACCAAGACGTGTGAAGGATTATTAGACAGACTGGACCTCACCCAGGAAACAACTGAACAAACTCACAATCAAGCTAACATCCTTGACCTCCTCCTCACTGCCAAACCAACCCTGCATTACAAGACACCCATAACCTTTGACTGGCCTCATCACGGGGCGGCAACATTGCGAAATTTCCCCTCCAATTTCACTTCAGTGGCAGTGTGGATTATTTCTAGATTCACCACTTTGAGGTGAATTTTGCTTTTTTCCCCACTTTTTTTGTCTGAAAATTATTTGTTACACAAAATGTTGTGTTTTGCTCAACATTTCATTTTATTAACAAAATTTCATTTTTTCATGAAATGTTGGCGGACAGAAAAAATGTGTGAAAAAAATAATGTGAGTCAAACAAAAGATATTTTGTGAAAAAAAATCAAAATTTCATATTGGAAAAATCCAAAATGGCCAATTTTGCCCACAGGGTGAAATTGGAAAAGCAGGTGAATTTTACCTAGAATTGTCCAATTCCTCAGAAAGCATATTTTGCGGGTTCAGCCCATGCCTTAACACCACTTCCCCAATGATGACATCACCCCAACCAACCAACCACATACAACCTAAACCTATCAAGTAGACATTCCACTTCTGTAAAGACATGCCTGTAGAACCCCTCAACAAACTAATGTCCCATCAGGGCCCAGTTCAAGGTCTTCAAAGACATACTCGAAGCTCTGAAGGCCAATATTAATATATGTGCCCTCACACAACATATAGCCACAATGAAGAACACCTAGTACCAGAATGTCATAGCTGAAGCCACCAACAAATAAAGCAAAGCTCACGTCAAGACAATGAAACAGTGCATAAATCTTCTACCGACCCTGCAGACCCCCTTTTCACAGAGAAATCCACCTCCATTAACACGTTTTTCGTTGGCAAGTTCATTAGGAACCAGCAAAACATTGACGCCAACTTTAAACACACTATGCCACTCATCCCTACAAGTAAAATAATGAAATGGACCACCTTCAATGTCCTACCCATGGGTGAACTGACTACCACTCTAGCAATCTTCATTGATGACATTCTGCTAGGCTTCATTCCTAAAACGCTCCCCACTTTCATTCCTTGCTCTCATATCACTGCCAAGGAACAGTTCCCACCACTCTCAAAACCAGATAAAACTCTCAGTCCGGATGCTGAAGACCTCAAGAACTATTGCCACATTAAGACCTTCGTTTCCTTGGCAATAGCCTTAAAAGCGGCATAGCCACTAATCTTCAAGAACACAATGACAACAACAACCTCCCACAGAGCTACCAATCTGGCTTCTGGTCCCGATGCAGCACAGAGACTGCCACCATCTAAGTGGTAGACAATAATCAATGATGACACGCCTGCCCCCTGGCACTGCATCGCTCTGCAGCCTTCGACAAAGTGGATCATCAAGCCCGACATACTAAAAAACTGCATGAAATCTGCCAGACTGCCCTTCAGTTGTTTATCTCATACCTAGAAAAATCACCATCAGTTTGTCCAGATGGATACCTCCAGACCATCCCCCCTACCAGTCACATGTGGAGAGCCACACAGGTCCATCTTCTCACCGTTGATATTCAACCTCTACATGGAGTGCCTGGGATCGCCCATTCTCAGCCACAACACCCACATCCACCAAAATGCAGCTGATAATCAACTGTACCTCAAAATCTCCTTCATCAAAGACATCCACCACCTCAAGGCCTACTGTTAAATCGTGACTCTCTGTGGATGCTGTGAGCTGGTGATGTCATGTGGAGTGTTGCCTTGTGAATGTTAGAATGTTTACCCAAAGGTTTCACATCCAGGCAGTTAGAGCTCCCCAGCCTAGGTGATGGGAGCCAGTGTTATGTCCTGTCCACTTATATCTATATCTTCTTGTAACTGTGACTTAAGTACTTGTAATAAACCCTATAAGTAACCATAAGAAGCATGGAAGTCACTTTGTAACAATGGCGACGAGGTGGTCTTAAAAAGGGGAACATGTGCGTGCAAGAAACAGAATTTAGCTGAAGAAGCCTGCTGTGGGGGGGTGCAGGAAAAAAAAGGACAAGAAGAAGGACAACACTGTCCCCAGGACAAGTCAGAACCATCACGCAGGGCATAAAAAGGAGGAAGAAGAGAGCCCCACAGCAGGTGGCATCAGTAGCCCATAAACTGGAGGGAGAGCTGGGTCCCAGGGGCGAAGAGAGAAGCAGGGCCATAACGAGAAAGGAAAATCTATGCTCCATTACTGAAAGGAGAAGCCATGCTCCATGAGCTGAAGAAAGGAGCTGGCCCATAAGGAGAAAAGAGAAGCTGTGCATGTTAAGTAAAAAGGGAAGTGGCTGTCTTTAAAGTGAAGTGGGAGAAGGTGCACCCGTAAATTGAAGTGAAGAAGAAGTTTATCCCCATAAAAGAAGTGAAACGAGAAGGGAAGCAGTGCTCAGAAGTCAATACGGGAAGCTTAAGCCCATAAAGTCAAACGGTCTAAGGGGAACGAAAGTCCCAGTGTTGTGCAGGGTAGGACTTAAAGAAGGAGTAAGCCTCAACCCGGGTGTGCTTCCCAAGGGATGAGAAGGAGAACCTTGAAGAGTGAAGACCGTGTCCTTAGTACTGTCTGGGGAAAGGATGTGAAAAATATATGTGCTGCTGCATTTGTGCATTATGACTCAGATGAGGAAGAGAGTACCGTAACGTTTTCTCATGGAGCCTGAGCAGAGGAACGTGTCGGGGAAGACGGTGGGTCAATGGGAGCTCAGTGTTGCTGTGCTGTGAATCTGTGACTGATTACGTCACACAAATGACAGGGGGAGTTTGCGAAGCAATGGAACGAAGATGCCAACGTTCCGTGAGTGGATGTTGCAGGCGTAGGGTATTAGCAATATTGCAAGACCCTGAAGTTCCATAACAGGTGATATGCAGCAATGGGAAGCGTTGCAGAGTTTGAGGAAAGGACCTGCCCTGTCAAACTTATAACGTGATGGTTTCACGTGGCTGTATCCGGAAGGCACTCAAAACAAACCGCTGCACAGAAGAGAATAAGCCACTCCGCCTCATCCCTTGAGGTGTTCAGTAGCAGCCAATGTTAAATGAAAATTGCAGAGCCATGCGCCGTGTACATTAGGAAAGCGGCTCGTTTAGTGAACTGTTTCGGGAAGTTGCCACATCGGAGAAGGAGAGAGGCCTCATCGCTTTGTAGCGCAGCAATTAGAACATTGCAGGAGATTAAGTTAAGTGGAACTGCTGCGTAGTATCGTAACGCAGCGCAATAATAAGAAGTTGTGTGTGTGCCGAGTAGTGATGAAATGCAGCAGTTTGTGCAATACTCTATGAACATATGGAACTGAGGCATGGGGGGTCATTACAAGTAGGGCGCAAAGGGATACCGGGCACCGGTAATGACACCTGTGCCGGAAATCCCTTTGCGCCCTACTACGAGTTCCCTTTGCGGGTCCTTCCTTAATGCCTGCTTTTATCAGGCATTAAGGACGGGACCCGCAAAGGGACACCGGGGTTAATAACGATACCGTAATTTACGGTACCGTTATTGCCGCCTTCCCATTGAGCCCTATGGGGGCTCAAATGAGAATGGGGGATGGCCCTGGTGAATGGGGAATTACCGATCCCTCTGACCTCGGAATGTACCGGTAATTACTCCTTTCACCAGGCCGGAGTCGGAACGATTTTGGAGGCAGCGATGCCGCAAATTGCGGCGTGCTTACCTCCAAAGTCGGAATGAGGACCAGAGCGTTGTATGATAAGCAGTGTCAGCATCATAGATGACCCTCCGCAAGGGCAAGCATTGTATCCTTTGAACACAGTATGTGTCATGGTGAAATATAAGAAAACGTTAATGGAAAATAGTTAGAGTATAAGTGAAAGAAGTGCTGGTATGGGGAATGCACGTAGCAGACAAGAGTATTCAGGATGTAAAGGCACATGTGATTCGTTCAGTTGCTGAAGTACTAAGATGTTTATAAGATGAAGTTAAGGATGTGCAAGCAGTTTTGGATTTCGGCAAATGGGTGAAGGTTGTATGAAGTAAGCATGGAGTAGAGATAACCATATTTGAGGATTTTCAGGAAAAATATGGACTTCCATAGACAATTCTAATGAAGATTTAAGGTTAGCTATAAATGTACGGATGTGTGTACAATTAACCGCTTGAGGCATTGTAGCTGATTAAGGCTGGTTTAATTCAGCATGGACATTTTGCAGCAAAAGCATATGTTACTAGCAATGTAACTTTTAAGTTGATGTGAGAAAAAGTAAGCAAGTTAAAGATAAAAGTGTTTAAAGTGCTTGCCTGTGAGGATCGCATATTATGTGGGGATTATGTCCCGTATGATTGGGAGGTAGCGCCTCCGGCTGAAGTATGAAGAGAGTATAGGTGAAGGTCACAAAGGTTATTGGGAGGTAGCGCCTCCGTCAGAAGTACGAAGTGAGGGTGGGTGAAGGCTGCAATGGTTATTGGGAGGTAGCGTCTCCATCAGAAGTATGCAGTGAGTGTGGGTGAGCGCCACAATGGTTATTGGGAGGTAGCGCCTCCGGGATATTCATTGAGAGTGGTGTGTATGCCACAGAGGTTAGGAAGGTAGCACCTCCAAGTTGTAGTTTGAGAGTGGTGTGTGTGCCACCGGAGTAAGGGAGGTAGCATCTCCAAGTATAACATTGAGATTTTTTTTGTGAGTTTGTATCTCTCTTTAATAAGATGCACCCGTTGTTTCCTCGTCGTACCAATGTGAATTTTGTGTGTGTTGAGTGGGAAATCTATTTAGAATATTAGTTCTCACTAAAAGGGAGATTTGGGATTTTTAGCATCACTTAATGTGCATGGAAGGTGTTTTCTCCCTTTGTGTGAGGATAAGAGCTCATGGCTCTCATTTGGTCTTGTTCTTTGCAGAGAAGTTTGCGTTGACCAGGGGAGTTGCTAGGTCTGGAAAAGACCCGGGGCTACGCTGATGTCGGAACTGTGGGGACTAGGGGGCTAGCTAGTCTTTTGGCGGTAGCTCCAGAGATTCTATCCGGGGCTACAACCAAAAGACCAGGGGCTATAGCCCCATTAGCACCCCCTAGCAACGCCCCTGGCGTTGGCCATCTCTATATATATGAATCCTCAGTGTCGTCAGTGTACAGTGAAGATCATTTGTCGTGTGAAGGAGCAGGGTATATGTGTGATGTTCTTTCTCATGTGTGTGTGTTGGCATGTGCAAAGAAGGGAGATGTGTTGTGTTGTTATCCTTGATGTATCTGTGTCGGTGCATTGTTAATCAGTAAAGGAAGGAGATGTGTTATATCGTGCCTATGTGTTTGTATGGTGTATTAGTAATGGAAGGAGATGAGTTATATCGTGACTGTCTGTGGATGCTGTGAGCTGGTGATGTCATGTGGAGTGTTGCCTTGTGAATGTTTGAATGTTTACCCAAGGGTTCCACATCCAGGCAGTTAGACCTCCCCAGCCTGGGTGATGGGAGCCAGTGTTATGTCCTGTCCACATATATATATAACCTCTTGTAACTGTGACTTAAGTACTTGCAATAAACCCTATAAGTAACCATAAGAATCCTGGAAGTCACTTTGTAACACCTAGCTTATCCTTATAAAAGCCTGGATGTTCAGAACAGGCCTCAATTTCAATCCCACTCAAACAAAACTCCTTCTCCTCTCAAATACTACCAAACAGAGAATCATACAGGCTTGGATGTCGGCCATGAACCTTTAGGGCTTCACCCCACTACTGACACCATCTCTGGGATTCCACTTTGACAGCAATCTTCCTTCAAATGCACAACTCAACAAAAAAAGACATACTAGCAACTTTGTTTTGCAGAACATCAAGACCTTTCTTCCCGATAATAACTTCTGATCCACAGTTAAGGACCTCATCCTGTGGGATGGTAAAAATGCCAATCCCACCATCCAACCCACCTCCACCCTGGCACCAATGAGGAGCATCCTCTGTGCCTCAGCCTAACAAATCAATGGATTCTACAAATTTGACCCCATTACACCCACAACCCTCAGACTAAACTAGATGCACCTACAACCACGCATCTACTTCAAGAACGGGTGATTTATTTAGAAAGCTGTCCTTCTGAATGCTCCTTCCTACCTACATAGCCAACCAGGTCACCCTCTCTGGCAGCCAACGCTCCATAGAAACCAGAACTTGGTCAGATTAGATCTGCAAAAATGCAAAAAAGAAAATACAAGGAAACAGGCATTCTCAATCTATGCCACGGACTGTGGAACCTCATACCAGTCACTGGACACGCCCCCCCTTGACCCTCCGATTCAGGAAGGAGATCAAGAATCTTCTCTTCAAAGAGCACCTTCTTCATCTAATGTAGACACCAGCAATCCCGCCGGCCGACTCCCCCCACCCCACACCTAATTTCTGCTTGCTTCATTGCAATGCATTACTGCCCAGCTGTAACTCCTGCCCTCTGCCTGTATTCCTAGTTACCCCTTTTTGAAAAGTGCTCTGCTGCTTCTCGAAGCTAAGCCCATGCACAATACACATACACAATCAAGTAATTAAAAACATACATTATGCAACAGCAGAGATTTTGAGTGATGAAAGCACTGTGCATTGGAAAAAAAGGGTTGGCCTACATAAATAGGAAATCTTAATGAGGACCGAATAGCGTATGGTGTGTTTTCACTGCCGTGAACATGCACGTTGGCATCTTAAACGTGCGGTTTTCACTGCTGTCGTTTCCGGGGTTTTTCGCCGTGAAACATACTATGCGTCGGGTGTTTGGGGAGTGTTGAGGGATGATGGTTGGCAGTGTGGGTGTTGGGGGCGGGTTAGGTGGAGGTTTGTGGGGAACCCCATTAAAAAAAAACACCCGCAGTGAAAACTGCACGTTCAAAATGAAAACGTGAACTTTCAAGTTGGCGAAAACACGTGGAACCCCAAAGAGAGGCGTGAAGCGCTGCAGTGGGAAAGCTGGAGACTACAGACTGGGTCACACTTATGTGAAGAGGCAAGAAACCATCTTTTGCAAAATATGAGTCGGATTTATTTGAAGATTGACTCATGTCTCTGGGTAGTGGAATTTATCCTTCCTGGGGTTGGGTGGGCTTGTATGTATGTTATGCTATGTTAACAGCTCTTTCCCCTCCACCAAATCCCCCTGGAAGTAGTCTCAGAGCACTATGGCTTGTCCCTAAATTGGCGCATAGTGCATGCACGGGGGAACTGCAGGCCTGAGGGGATAAATACCACAAACCAAAGGAAGGAGAGGTGAATAAAGGGTGGCAAGGGGTTTGTGTGTCACGTCTTTCTGCAAGTTCTCACACTCTACTATTTGCATAGAGAACAGTTGTTAGTACAAGAGAAGAGAGGACGTTTGGGGTACGTTTTATTTGTTTTTAATGCACCGTGTTTCATGCAATATTTACTGTTATTTATGTTGCATGATTTATAGTGGGCAAATACTCTGCATGGACAATTACACAATGAATTGATGATGTTCACCTTTGTGCATGTATATATTTGGAATAGAACATTTGTTTTATTTATTGGGTTTTTATTGAAGCTTTATTAGCAGCGAACACTACTCGCTCTGCTTTTTCACAGTGGGGTAAATAAAGTGGTTACTCATGCTCTCAATCTCGGTGCTACCTATCTTTCCAAGCCTGTGGAATTCTCCCTTGTGGGAGTGGACTGATGTGGAGGATGCTACTCACAGGCGCATTGGTGGAAAGCTAGCAACACAGATGTCAATAAGGAATGTCCGTCTGTGTGCCTTCCAAGGATTGCACAGCTCATCTTCTCGACCAGAATGAGGGTACTTATTGCCACTTTCTTTTCTACACATGTCTATTACGAATCAGAAGGGTGTATACCCATCTTAAATAGTCAACAAAGGACCCAAAGTCTTTCAAATAAGATGGCTGTCTCTTTGGACCGTGTTGTTGTCCTCTGCCAATCGCAAGACTAATGGTTCTCATCCCTAAGTACCCAAACATCTTCATAAGATCCTCCTCTTTTTCAAATTATAGTCGATTTTATTGATGGCCACTCACTTGCATTTTAACTTGATTTTCATGTGTTTTAAAATACATACTGTGCTACTTAAAAAATATGTCTTGAGAAAATGGCATTACATCCCACTGCAATTACTAGCAACAGGATACATTTTCTCAACAAATCCACTTGGCCAGGATAGCCTTTAAAGACACAATGGCCCTCATTACGACCCAGGCGGTAAGTTACCGCCTGGGTCGTACCCTTACCACCATGGCGTAAACTATGTTTACGCCATGGTGGTTGGCGGATTTACCGCCCCATTCCAAGGTGAGTGGGGCGGTAAATCCCCATTTCCCATTTTACCCTTCCCCATTCCAATTTTCGCCCCATAGGGCATAATGGGAATGGGGAAAGGCGCTAATTACGCCACCGTAAATTACGGTGGCGTAATTAGCACCAAGGTCCCTTTGCGGCATGGGTTTTAACGCCTGCAAAAAGCAGGCGTTAAAATCACCAACCCGTAAAGGGACTTTGGAATCAGGCGTTAAGGGTCGGCGCCGTTTACGGCGCCGTAAACCCCTTAATGCCTGGGTCCTAATGAGGGCCAATGTGCATACGTTTTTATCAGCACTGCAAGCTCTGATATATTGTTTTAAGCAGTTGTCTGGATTAAAGAATTTTAAAATACATTTTCAAAAAGTTTTTTATTGGTATATTTGCGAATATTATGCTGTGAGGAAATGCATTAGCTTACAATATCCCAAAGACTGTTAGGTATGAATTGGTGCAGTCACACTGGGTGAGACTAGACAAGTAGTGTCCTCTTGGTATTAGGTATCCCACCTTTCGGTATAGGGCTTTACTACACAAGTTGGTAGTGTGAGCCAGGCTTATCTCAAGAGGGGTACATGTGAGCTGTACAAGTGAAATTCGTAAAAACAAGTAACCAAGTAACACTTACACTTAAGGTTTCAGTTTATAAATAGTTATTTATTTATTTAACGTCAGTTTTAAATAAGCATGCTTAAAAAAAAGCAATTTGTTGTAACAATTCAAATACACTTTAAAATTACTTTTCAGAATCAAAACAAGTTAGTGGATAATCTTTGATTATGCTTCATACACAATTCCTATACCCTGAGGTGACTTCAATCACCAGGACAGTAATAGCATTTATACTTTGCAGATTATGACGTTGCAGAAAGGAAAGGTTTAGGGGTGTAAAAAGGTTAGAACAGTTTCTCAGCAAATGTGAGGACAACTAATTCCTCCAACGAAGATCAGATAAGCCTTTCCCTGCAGTACCAGTTTACACACAAGCTACCACCTATGTGGGACAAACAGTATCAAAGTCAATGGACTAGAAGAGTGCATTCAGGGAGCCAGGACAGTCAAATTCATTTGGGACACAGTCTATGGATTTGATGCACTTCTTAGTTCAAAGTCTTGCACAAAGTTAGAGAGTTTAGAAAAATTACTTGTAGGATCACAAGGTGTTAAACTTGTAAGAAGGGTCTTGAAGTCAACTCGAAAAACCTAAGCCAATGCAATTCCCAAATGAGAAGAGCACAGCTAAAGGCAATAAGGTAAGTACCCCAAGCCTAAATGGTACCTCTGGTTAGAAGAAGAGTGGTCTACCTGGATTCTGGGGACAAGAGAGAGGACATCTGGAGGGATCCTGCGGCGGTACTTGGGAGGTCGTCACCAGCTGCAGCCTCTTTTCGATTCAGCGGCACTTTGCGGTTTCAGCGCTTAGCAAACAGCACCTTTGCGGATCTTGGACACCGGTTGGACTCTCATCACACCCTCGGTCCAGCACTCTGGTGAGGGGACTCTGGATCTGGAGGTCCTTTTTCTGGAGGGTCCTTATGTGTCCCCTGGAGCTTTTAACCACATTTGTTCAGTGGCAGATGTTGCACTCGACTATGGACAATCGCCCCAGGCATTGGGCTCTCACAGCAAAGGAGAGGCACAGTAAATCAGGGATAGTGGTCCAGTGGAGTTCATCTCAGGGTTAGTTGGTCTCACTAACCCAAGGAGAGAAGTTGTTCGGCCCTGAACTTCTCTGTCAAGGTGTAAAAGGAGGTCAGAACAGCAGCAGGGCTTCACTGTGCAATTCAAAGGTCCAGGAGGTTGCAGCAAGTTTTGTTCATGGTTTCTTCGCCAGGTGTTTCTCCTAGTGGTTGACTCTGCCTGTAGTCCCAAAACCCTCATCTTTAAGCAGGTTTCTTCCATTCATGCACAGCCTAGGCTGTCAACCACACAGCAGGGTGAATCGGGACTAGTTGCATTCAGGCATTCCTAGAGACAAAGGACAGGAGGACCCTCCCTCACATTCTGTCCTTCCAGACACACTGGAGCCAGAGGCAGGCTTCAGGGCTGAAGTCCACCAAATGCAAGACAAAGGCTCACACCTGTCGCAACTCACAGAGTAAAATTCATGAAAGACCTCACAAACAGAAAATGGCAAAAAATGAAGACGGACCATTTTGAAAAAAAGGTCACCCATGGGTGCTGTGCTGTAGCTGAGGGTTCAACCTGTGATAGAGAGGCACAATGGTAGAAAGCAATACACTACCACCAGCCATTTAAAGTAGCAAGGGTAACATAACATTTTTACATGAAAATGTAGGATAAGGGACTACTAGGTAACCCCCCAGCACTCCACATAAGATAGCGTGTGCTGCACCTACAAAGAGAAAATGTAAGTACAGTCAATTTCACTTTACTATTCTTCGGAACTGTAGTTCACACAAGAAAAGGTATTTAAACATTGGGCGCAATCTAAAGGATTTCTCAGTGACACTGCACAGAAGGTGCTGTGTATCACCATACACAAAGCAGATGCCTACGGAGGTTGTCAGACTCCAAAAACAGTGAAAACACAAAAATCCAAATCAGGTAAAACACAGAAGAGAGTGAGAAAAAGGTCTCACTCACTCCAGGGTCAAAATTAAAAAGTCATAAATCCAGCAAAAGAACTGGGGGTCTTTTAGGTTGAAGGGAATTAGCACAGAAATGAACATTCTTCCTAACACTCGCCACCCTCCCACCCCCCAGACTAAGGGACTGGAGGATTTAATCCATTCCTGTATGAATCTCTTATTCCAGTCGGTCTCACTTTCTTAACTTGGACCTGGTGAGTTTAGGATCTAGGATGTCCTTGACTTCAAATTTGGGTTCTCCGTTAACCAGTACTGGATTTGGTGGTGTTTTGGACCGAGTTCCAGGCTGAACAGGTTTTAAGAGTGACACGTGGAACACGGGATGTATCTGCATATTTGGTGGTAAAGCTAGTTTTTCTGCCACAGGATTTATAATATCCTTGATGGTATAGGGCCCTAGATATCTGGGACGAAATGTTTGAGTTCCTCTTATGGGTACGTGCTGAGACGCCAACCAGACTTCATCTCCGAATTGGTAGTCTGGGGCTTTTCTTCGGGGTTGATCAGAGAATCTGTTCTGTCTTTCTTTGGCTTGGATCAAGTGTTCTGCTGCCTTTTTGAAGGCTTGAGTGATGGTTGTATGTAAAGTCTTCACCGCAGGCATTTCCAAGGCCATGGGGGTATCTAATTTGGAAGTACGTGGATGCCTTCCATATCCGGTATAGAATGGACTTTGTCCGGTACAGGTGTGTAGCGAGTTGTTGTAGGCATATTTGGCTATCCACAGCACATCCTTCCAGCTTTCTTCCACTTGATGTAACATGCACCGTAGGTATTGCTCTAGTGTCTGAGTTGTCCACTCCGTTTGGCCATCAGTTTGGGGATGGTGACTAGTGGACAACCGAATATCGATTTGGGCAATTGCACAACTCTTCCTCCAGAAGTTAGACACAAACTGACTCCCTCGGTCAGAAATCAGGACGGAGGGAAACCATGTAATCGTACGATTTTCTCTAAAAACACCTTTGCCAGACTGGATGTGTTTGGTAGACCCTTAAGCGGAATGAAATGGGCCATTTTAGAGAATAGGTCAACAACCACTAGGATAGTGTTGAACCCTTGACAGGGAGGCAGATCTGTGATGAAATCGAGGGAGAGTGTGTTCTAAGGTGTAGGTGGACTTTCCAGGGGTTGAAGAAGGCCCGCAGGTCTTTGTTTCTGGGATTTCTTCTGTGCACAAATGCCACATGACAGAATAAACTGCGTAATGTCCTTTCACCAGGTCGGCCACCAATAATTTCTTTTCACCTTGGCTAGGGTCTTGGCAATTCCTGGATGTCCTTCTATCAGGGGTCATGATAGCCAGAAATGATTTGTTCTTATAGTGCCTTATTCGGTAGATATAAACGCCCTCTGAAATACGGGAGTTGGTTCTTTGTTGTGTAATGTTCAGCTTGAGTGGTCCAGTCTTGTAGAGCCTCGGTGTTCATTAGGAGCCGAATTTCCTTTTGGATATCATCCAGAGATAACGTTGTTGTAAGTCCTAGTAGTTTGTCACCTGGAATAATGGCCACTGGTTCTGGGGTTGAATATGCGTTCTCATCAATACCCATGCAGGATAGGGTGTCAGCTTTTCCGTTCTGGACTCCAGGTCGGTACGTGATTATGTAATCATATTCTGCAAAGAATAAACCCCATCGGAGTTGACGGGATGATTGAGCCTTTGCCGTCTTGAGGTATTGTAGGTTGCGATGGTCAGTGATTACTGTAATGGTATGACGCCTAGGAAGTAATGCTGCCAAGCCTTAAGGCTGCCTTGATCGCTAGGAGTTCTTTGTCTGTTATTGCATAGTTGAGTACAGGTGTAGTACATTTTTGCGACCAAAAGGCCACAGGATGTAACTGGACTGTTTCGGGATCCCTTTGGGAAAGAACAGCCCCCATTGCCATGCTGGAGGCATCTGTTTCCACTACATATGGGAGATCTGTGTGGGGGTGTCATAGCACAGGGGCTGAGGTAAATCTTTTCTTGAGTTCCTGGAAGGCCTTCTCCGACTCTTCTGTCCATTGGAACAGTTTGTTGTTTTTTCGTAATAAAGAAGTGATCAGGTGCACAATCTGGGAGAAACCCGGGATGTATCAGCGATAAAAGTTCGCAAAGCCGAGCATACTTTGGACACCTTTGACTGAAAACGGTGATGGCCAGCTAAGGATGGCATCTACTTTGTGAATATCCATCCGGACGCCTCTGGGAGTGAGGACAAAACCAAGGAACTCGACTTTGGTGACATGAAAGGAGCATTTTTCAAGTTTGGCCTATAGCTGGTGCTGTCAGAGTTTTGCAAGGATGGAGCAAACGTGCCTGACATGGTCCTGTTTAGAATAGGAGTACACCAAGATGTTGTTGATGCAAACTAGGGCACATACGTCGATCAATTCCCATTGTACATTGTTCATGAAGTACTGGAACGTGCGGGAGCGTTGCAAAGCCCAAAGGGCATCACCTGATATTCCTACAGCCCATACTTAGTACGAAAGGCGGTCTTCCATTGATCTCCTTTCTTTACACGCATGAGATGCTATGCCCCCTTGAGGTCCAATTTGGTGTAACTTTGGGCATCCTTGACTTGGTCCAGCAGTTCTGGGATAAGGGGTAGAGGATAACGTTTTTTAACTGTTACCTGGTTTAGTGCGCAGTAGTCGATGCACGATCAAAATCACGGGCAGGGCAAGGTGTGAGGTCTGTGGCTCTTTTCCCTCGCTCAACAAACGGACCTCTATGCTTGCCGGGCCTGAAAGTTTTCCGATTCTTGTTCTCCTCCTTCTTTCTCTGTATCTCCAATTGTTCTCCTAGGGGGTTTTTACGGGACATTCTCTGAGAAAGTGACCTGATTTCCCGCAGTACAGGCATAATTGCTGTTGTCTCCTTTTGTCTCTTTCGGCCTTGGTTAATGGGCTCCATACCCCCCAATTTGCATGGGGTCCGAAGTGTTTTCTGATGAACGTGGACTGTTTTCCTTTGAGCGTACATACACAGTCCGATTCTCCGTTCTAGCTCGATCAGTCCTTGGATCTTGCAGCCTGTGGTCTAGCTGCACCACAAGGTTGATGAACTCTGCACAGTCTTTTGGCGGGTTTACCACCTGAGCTAGGATGTCTTTCAATTCCACCCGTAATCCTCGATGGAATAATGTTGTTCGTTTCTCCTTAGGCCACCAGTTTCAAATACAAGTCTGTTAAAAGTGGAGATATATGTTAACAAATCTTGGCTGCCTTGGCGGAGGGACAGAAGTTTGTTATCCAGAGCTTGGCCCTGGTTATGTCGGGCGAACAGCTTCTCTATCTCCTGTTGAAACCCCTTGAAATCCCACAGGAGTGGGTCATCCTGGCTTACTAATGGTA
The DNA here is from genome assembly GCF_040938575.1 of Ambystoma mexicanum. Taxonomy (NCBI): domain Eukaryota; kingdom Metazoa; phylum Chordata; class Amphibia; order Caudata; family Ambystomatidae; genus Ambystoma; species Ambystoma mexicanum. The sequence goes on along the minus strand of NC_090922.1, from coordinate 209,844,380 downwards.
TGGCCAATCCGCGGCACTGCCACTCAGCTATGACAGAATGAAGGGAACCCGCGACTGATCATTAGGAAAGGCTCCAGGTCTACAAAGAAAATGGAGGCAGCACTGGTTCATGAATACTGTATATTTTCTTGGGTCCCCCGTAAAACGTTCCGTTGGGGCCAAAGGAACTGCCCCAGGGAGGACCACCTGCACTGGATTGACGGATGTGGCTGGAAACAAAGGAATACCTCCTGGAAACAGAGCCTGCCCAGCCTGTGTTTGGAGCAATTGTCTGACTAATTCATCAGTGCGGTCCTTGGTGACAATCAACTCTCTCCTAAGGGCGTGGGTTTCTTGCCGGACGGAGTGCACCTCGGCCCGTTATTCTCCCAGTAACTGGGCTAGTTGGTCAGTCGCTGGTGTTTCCATGATGCCCAGGTGGATGTTTTAATTGAGGCTTTGCGTCCTGTTACACTCACCTGGTATCCACGGGGGCACCACACTATACTGGATGGAGGTCTAAGTGCTATCCCGGACCCCTCTCTGCTTGGTTATGTGCCAGACGTTGGGTAGCGCCTATAACAGGAGAATGGAGGGTTAAGATTCTGGTTCTGTGATGGGTGGACTCCCACCTCCCTCTGGTCCAAATCTTGTTCCACTACGCTGTTCCATAACAATGTCTCTTTTTTTTCACAGGGATGGGTGTGATCTCGGAGTTGCCGCACCGATGGCGAAGACCACGGCGAGTTATTGATGCGCGGAGCACTGCACTGTTTATTGGTGTTAACTGCTAACCTGTGTTCTCTTCTCTTCTTTGTACAGGTTGTGGTGATGCTCCGGAGTGATGAGCGATCGAAGCGCTGCTTGCCCAGGTAAGTGCTTTGTTATTGCTGACCTTGTTCCTTCTCCCTTGCAGGTTGCTGTGAAACCCGGAGATGGGCGAGGTAAGAGAAGTGCAGGGTGCTTCCAGGACTCGCTGCTTGCTCAGGTAAGAATTGTTATTAATGCTGTCCTTGTTTCTTTACCTTTGCAGGTTGCTGCAAACTCCGGAGATGGGCGAGGTAAGCGAAGTGCAGGATGGATTCAAGACCGGTTACTTCACAGGTAAGTGCTATTGCTCGCTAATGCTGTTCTTGTTCTTCCAGGTTATTAATGGAATCTGGATCTAGGGCTTCAGAATCGGGCTGCCGGAGAAGCAGATGAGCAGGAGCTGGACACGGTGAGCATTACGTGCAGGAGTGTAGAATAACGCGAAGCGTGTTCTGCTGTTTGGGTGTGGTTTAAATAGCCCAGGTAAAATAGTTCCAGGCCAAGTAGTTCCAGGCCGAGCCACACCCAAAACACTAGACCGCATGGCTTGGTTCTAAGGAACTGAGCTGTGTAACAGGCCTCCATGTTGGATTAAGGTCCAAAACTGGTATTGCTTTATTCCTGATAATGAGCCTGGCGCCAAAGGCGCCAGGACTGACTCCTTGTATGTTTTGGATTGAGTTTTAAGGCCCTTGGGGCCAGTGTGAAGGGCTTTAGCCACACTGCTGCCAGGGGGCTGTTATACCTGAGGGGGTCAGGGGCATGGATCGTGACAATGTTCCACATTCTTGGGTCCACTTTTGCCAGAAGTCTGACAAGTGTGGCAGCATTTTGTCTACATCTGTCCCCATCTTGGGCCAGTAGAAGTATGCTCTCTTTGGTCCTCTTGAAACTCAAGTGACCAGCCAAAGGGATCTCATGGGCCAACTGTAGGAACTTTTGCCTCACCTCCCGGGCCACTACCCGTCACCTGTAGTCCTCTGGGGTAGATTCAGTAGGTTCACTCTAGAGGAGGCCATCCTCCCAGTAAGGCCTATGCTTCCCTGGCTCTTGCCCTTCCATCTGGGAAGCTGCCTGCTGACGCAAACCTTCTAGAGAGGGACACTATCTGTGTCCTCTGCTGAAGTCTGCCCTAGAGGGTCCACCTTCTGCAAGTAAAGTCTGCAGCTCAGGGTGGTCTCTAGGATTCAGATCTCCAATGCAAGGAAGGGTTTCTTCCATCTCTGTGTCGCCAGTAGCTGACTCCATAGAATTTGGTCGGTCCTTCCACTCAGCTCGGGAAGCGGTCACTGGAGTGACCTGGGACAGTTCTCTCAGGGATGTCCTTGTCCTATGAACAGGATTAGGTTTCAGAACTTTCTTTTTTCCAGAGATCTTGGATTTCTCCTTAGTATCTTGTCTTTTCTTGGAAGTTGAAGGGTGGCCTTCCTGTATTTGTATTTTATCTGAGTTTATATAGAGCATTTATCCAAAGCGCTGCACAGAGTATTAAAACAACAGTACAAAAAATATTAAAGGGTGAGGGAATTCAAATATCGATTCTGAAAGCAGACAGTCAAGGACAGAGGAGAAGATGATTTTTTTAAAGACACCTTAAAAAGAGAAAAAACAGAAGAGTGTTCCAGTGGAGAGGAGTGAGAAGCTGGAAAGAGCTAAAGCGAGACCGAGCACAGGGTGGACGAGGAACGGACAACTGGAACAGACACGAAGAACGAAGAGAGTGAGAAGGGTGTAAAAGGACAGGAGACCTCCAAGATAATCAGAGGCTAGGCCATAGAGAGATTTGAAGACAAGGCAAAGAAAAATAAAATTTAAGTTGAGAGTGAAAAAGTAGCCGGCCAAGAGAGGCAAGTGATGATGAAATAGATCCCGATAGGAGAGAAGACAAAGTAGACGGACAGAGGAATGATAAATAGATTTCAAAGGAGACGGACGAGATGAAGAGAGGCCAAAAAGTGTGGCAGAACAATAGAAAAGTTGAGAAAAAATAAGAGAGGAAATAAGCAGTTTGGTTGCATGAAAGGTGAGAAAGGAGCAAACTTTACGGATGTTATGCAAATGAAAACGGCAAGACCGGGATGTAATGGAGATATGATGGGTAAAAGAAAGATTAGAATCCAAATACAGACCAGGATTTCACGCAGTAGGGGAAATGGAAAGTGTAGAGGGTGGAAAAGAAATAGATGGCAGCAGGAAGATGGAATTGGCAGGGAAAAATAGAACCTCAGTTTTCCCAGCATTCAAGTGCAGTGACATCGAAGATAGTGGACTGGGGGTTAAGAGGAAGTGCCAGACATCATCTTCACTCCAGCCAACACCTTCGAAGTGCCAAGAACGTTCACGCCAAGGTATGTGATGTATGGAGAACAAATAAACCAGCAGAGAGCCGCAGTCGGCTCTGCCCAGTGCCTATCGGAATAACAGCACCTATTGAAGCGCCGACACCTAAGCAAACCTGGACATTAAGCTACCCACTGGGAAACCCATATCTACAGACACGACAAAAGGACGTTTGTCAGAATGGAATACCCGAAGAAACCAAGAAGATACTAAAAGAAGATGACTGGTGACGTCATGAGAGATCGGACTGACAAACAAAGTATATAATGACCCAAGAATGCTGATAAAGAGACTAAATGCCATGGATAAGTGACATCTTGGGCCTAAGGTGAAACAGATGATTTCAAGATGAAGAAACGTATGCCGTATGCACGATGAAGACATTAAGCCAGTTTAAACGTGTACATACGCAGAAAACCGCAAGAAGCGAAGAAATCGTGATGCGTGCTTATGGTCAATAGATTGCAGCATGCGCCATCTATACATATCTACCTCAAAAGCACTTTATAGATGATTGAATATCCACTACGCACATGAGCAGAATCGAATCGAGGTTACTAAAGTTCTCAAGAGGAGAGGGCCTCAGCAGACAATTTAAGAATTAAAGACAGAGAGAAACCCTGCTGAAGGTAACCATGCGAAGAAGCCAAGGTTGTGTCAGGCTGGAATAGGCTTGCAATGCCTACAGCTAAAGAGAAAAATAACAAGAGTCTACTGTTCAGCAAGGTCAAGATAAGCCGCAGATGGTATATGACTGACAGAAGTAAATCAAATACACGAAATAGCATGAAGAAGAGGCCTGTTTCACGGTGTCCAAGTCACGTGGCAAGGCAGGCAGAAAGGGATGAGACCTTCATCACACCTACACATGGAGCCTTGTCGTACCCATACTCCTTAACTTTCTCAGACCAAGAAGCAGACTCAAGGCCAAACTACAAAGCAGTAATTGACTCACGGCCACCGCGGTGATGAATAGTTGTAACATAAATTGGAGGGAAGCTAGGGTGCAGACTTACTCCCTGCACCTGGCTCAATATTCTGCATGTACTAAGCGCCAGTGGAAAAGTATGTGTGGGCTCAATGCCAACCCAATCATAGTGGACCATGTAATCTACGGTCCTATAGAGAGAAGAGCCAATGGGACGTCATACTTTTTGTGACGTTTACAGTGGCCAGTTTGAAGAAAGGGCTTAGTTGCCCCATCTGATATTATTATCCAATCCCCTCTCCCCATTACCATATACAGATATAGTACCTATGTTAAAGTTACCTTCCTATAACCAATCAAGTTGCATGTTAGGTTTTTAAGAGTACACGTCAATGATGACGTGTTTTTGGTATAAATGTTGTTGTTTTTCAGAAACTAATTGGAGTGTAAGCGAGAAGGAAGATCGAGCGGTTGCTAATGTTCATTGAACTCCCCGTTTTCTGTACTTGTTATTAAACGGACTCCCTTTGCCAAACTATTGAGTTGTCATTATTTGATGCAAGAGTATGAATCTGCATCCCCATCTATCAAGAGGGTGCTGCTACTTATCTTAAAGGGCTGTTTGGAGACCCCCAGTCTTATGGGCTGGCTGGGGTCCATCCAGTTCACTTGGTAGCAGAGGATGGTTCCATTAGATAAGACACCCATTGACCGTCGACATAAGTAACTTCGGGTCCTCAGCAATATCACGAGTCCATTGCCATCCGGCTGATAGAACGAGAAGCTCCCCATAGATAGTGGCTAGTTTAATTAAAAACCCTGCAGGTTAGGTCTGAAGGAACCTTTGCTTTCCCCCAAATATCCCTTCCCACTTCTATGAGCAGCCGATCGGACGAGCACCACGGAAAGGTGGTAACGAAGGCAGTGATCCCGAGCGTCCGGAGCGGAAAAACCTGCAAACGGTGAGTGAAAAAGACTGAATGGTTTGGCAAAAAGTTGCAGGCCTTGAAACAAGTAAGGGAAGGTAACTGTTACGCTCACCTGGACCCCACAGGGGTGTCGATCGGACCCGGACAGCTGCGGTCTCCTTCAACGTGATGCGTAGTGCAGAGATGACTGTCTGGACTAGCCCGCCTAGTCTTGTCTGCTGGACCCGAAGAAGTATTTTCCTTATGTTCGTAAAAGATGAGCTCTCCATCCTGCTTGTCTTGCAGGGGCGGGTAGATACCAGTTACTTCACTGGTTTGAAGGCGTTGGGAGAGTTCCGGTAAGTATTGACTCTGAAGTCCCTGGCAGGATTGGTAAGTATCAAGTTCAAAGAGTTCAATGTGCCCGATGTTCACTCTTGTCCCCTTCCTTCCTTAAGTTGCAACTGAGTTCGTGAGAAGAAGGTCTCGTAGCTGCTGCTGGCGTTCAGGTAAGAGTCTGTGTTACCCAATGCTGTCCGGTAACTATTACATGCGTTAACGTGTTGTTTTTCTCCCTCTTTACAGATGCGGCATATGAAAATGTGGAGAGTTATGGAATAATACAGCCGGTGGTAAATCAGGTAAGTCTATGGTGGTAAGAGGTTGTATTTGTTGATTTCCTTGGCTCACCTTGTTTTTTCTTGTGTCCCTAGGTGCCGGATTACGGCGAAGAAATGATGGAGACAGTGCCGGATCGAAAGATGCTGTAAGAACTGGTGAGTATGGCGCCGTGCTGGAGCTGGCAAAGCGACGCGTGCAGGACTGATGTACTTTCCAGGTCCGGAGATGAAATGGTTGCGGAATTAGGTGAGGAATTTGAAATAAGTTTGTTTTCTAACCTTGTCCTTTTCTTCTTCTTTATTCTAGGAGCTCCGGATTCGAGGCGGGCGTGGCAGAAGACTGGATGCTGGCTGCAGGCACACGGGCGTGGCAGAAGACTGGATGCTGGCTGCAGGCACGGTGAGCGTCACGCTGCTGGATGCAGCATAACACGAAGCATGTGCTGCTGTTTGGGTGTGGTTTAAATAGCCTCCAAAGTAGTCCCAGGTAAGAAGTTCCCTAGAGCCACGCCCAAGTAAAAAATAGTCCCTGTAACAAAATAGTCCCATCCAGGCCTCATGTAGGCTTGGACTCTTTTGCAGCATGGTCTGCATCAGGTAAGTAAAGTCTATGAGCCTGGCGCCTATGGCGCCAGGACTGATTTCTATGATGAGCCTGGCGCCTAAGGCGCCAGGACTGAACCCAGACAGCCCCTAGCCGGGGCTGCTGAAGTTTAAACAAATGTCTGGATGCCTGCTCCCGGAGCTGAGGGCCTTGGTCCTGATGCCCGGGGGTAGGCATCATGACAGTAACAGAGGGAGGTGGGACAAAAATAACGTCAGAGTAAGAGTATAATGTATGTATAAGGGGAAAATATTGACTCGAGGGTGGGCGAGCAATAGAGAGAGATACCAGGAATGACCAAGGTAGAGAGTATATGCCCAGTTTCCTAGGTTTTAAAGAGCGCTAGAAAAGACCTTCATTTAGGGTCCTGAATTGATAGGATGACATAGACGACCAGAATTAATTAAAGGTGATCTGAAAGAAATGGGATTAAATTCCATGTCGGAATACAATTAGGGGCAGAATGCATCTGAGGAAGCAGATGGCATGAGATTTGTGTAGCCGGCCGGAGTCTGTCTGGTCTGTCTCATGTTTTTGTCTATGACGTAAGAAGGCAAAAAACTTTTAACAATTAGCTTGAGAATTGCACGATTGTGATAATATGAGGTTGCATGGCATGTATTGATGGTTGTATAACAAATGTAACAGTGACATTTTTTGTTGAAAAACGGGATTGGAGCTTCCGACGATTGGTGCTCGCTCATATTGTTGATCGTGGTTGTGAAACATAAAGTATAATAAAGTGTTGTATAGTGGAGAAAATAAAAAGGTTGAGCATGGAAGACATTACCCCCTTGGCGCATATGTGCTAACAGCTGCCGAAGCATGCACCTAAGCTTAAACAGTACTGTGCAGAATGGGTTTAAGGGACCGCAAAAAAAATGTTTATACCATGGTCCCAAGGTGGCTTGCTATCTAAAACGGTATTACAGCACATGACAACATATTTGCATGCCACGTATACTGGCAAAAAGTTAGACAAATACCTAGCTAGTTTAGAGCTTTGGAAGATGTATCAACAAGAAAGGGAGGAGGAGCCACCGACAGATTGGACACTGAATAAATGCACAGACGGGGGTAAGGAGCCTTCTACGCCACCCGCCCCATCTGAAATGAAAAGGGAAGTTGGTAAGGATGAAGGATTATACTCGTTGAGGGAACTTAAAGCAGCCACGGATATAGCAACCCAGCATATGAGTCACCTACACAAAGTAGTGACGAAAGCCCAGAGAAAAACAGAGACAGAGATATTACCTCCAAAGTCCCAAAGGACAAGGAGAGGTGCAAAAAGGAAAAAGGGGACCAAACACAACCAAGTACATCTCTAGATACGGGAAGAGAGGGAAAGAGATGGAAAGGAGATGAGGATAGGGCTGATGAGATGGCATTCGCACAGAACAAATGGATGTGAGGTCAGATTTTATTGAAGCTCCTTGGTAAAGGCATTGAGGATATGAGACAAAACGGAGAACGGGATGAGTTAGAGAGAATGGAAAAGTAAAACCGATCAAGAGACGAAGGGGCTAAGAAAAAGGATAGACAGAAACGAGAACAGTTATATTATGATGAACAGGTCAGAAAACAGGAACAGGCAGAAGAGCAGAGAAGACACGATCAGAAGCAGAGAACAGCTGATGATCGAGATAGAATAGAACAAAGGAGGATAGAAGAAGAAGAACAAAAGATACGAGACAAGAGAACAAAAAGACGAAGGGATGAGGAAATGTAAAGAGCAAATGAACGAAGAGATGACGACACGAAGCAACGCAGGTTCGATCCCCGGGTCCGCACTTAAAAACCTCTGGGTGTTTAAGCGCATTATAAATACGCAACTAAGACAAACACAATTACCCAGCTAAAAAAAAAAAAAATTCCTGTAACAGCGCCTCAATGCCACAGGTTGTGTGATCGCTTTAAAAATGTGAAATAAATAAAAAATAAATAAAATAAATAAGTGAAGACAGAGATCACGGGATCTCGAGTATCTGCAAAGAGAGGTTAATTATCCGATCCAGTATTAGGATGGGAAGATATAGAAGAATTCTTTCCTGAGTACAATTCAGTACCAGGCACGTCTAGGGCAAATATAGAAGATGACTTCGACACCAGAAGCATCGGGCACACGATTGATAGAATATACGATGAGATGGGGCTAGAAAAGTACTGCAAGGGAGAGGAGGGGATGAGCGTCTGGAGAGCACTCAGTTGTACGATACTGAGGATGCCTCACGAAGTAGCAGAAATAGAGAGCTGTCATTCGATAGACTGACCCTAACCAGAAATGAGGAGGATGAGAGAAGCTGCACGAGTTGGGCACAGACAATATTGGATGCAGAAAGAGAAGAATGTGAAGAAAGGGAAGACGAGAGAAGACGCGGAAAACACTTCTCTAGGGGAAAGGGAGTGAGATGGTCAGATTCTAGTGGGTCTAAAGCTAAAACATCAGAGTCAACCATACAATCAGATCGGCATGAAGGAGTATCATACGGTCAGAGGCGGGGTGTCTCCACCATCCTATGTGAGCGGGCTAAGGACATTGCCAGGTAGACAGTGATGTGGGAAAATTACCCCTGCAGCAGACAGAAAAATGATGAGAGAGGAAAAGAATTGTCATGTGTCACAGTTCCCTTTACTAGAAAAAGGAGGAACAAGACCACAATATATACCCTGGCCTCACATGGACAGAGAAAACCTGAAAAATAAGCTCCCAATATTGACATCAGGAGCTGGAAAATGGATACATGAGTTAGAAAATATATATAGTGGATATTAAGTGTCCTTTAATCGCCATACTTGGTGATAGAGCTAACGATGTGTAGGCACGAGCAGGTTATCCTGGTGTGACTACAGTTAATACTGTGCATGATGGAGCGCTGTTTAACAATTGTATAACCGCAGTATGGAAAGCGCTTTCAGTGCTATACTCGGACACTTCTCATATGGGAGCTTTAATGCCACGCAAGATGAAGGAGTCAGATGATCCTTTGCTTTACATTCAGAATTACCAAGATACCTGGGTGCTGGAAACTCATGAATCTTGGGGGAAATCTATACCCGTGTTTTAACATATATTATGTCAAGGGCTGCCAGAACAGGTACAAAAGCATTTCAGGAAATTGGTAGGGATACAGGCAAAGCCATGGTCTGAAATACAGTTGACCATTGTGCACTATTGCAGACTGCTGCAAGAAAAGAATTGCAAAAAGGACGCTGCACGGAAAGGTGAAGAGGCTAAATTGGTGCAGAAATAATTATCAAAGTATGCCATTGAGGGGGCAATGATAATTAGTACAGATGGATCAAACATGCAGCAGGCCAATAGCCAGAGACAGTTTGATCAAAACAATAACAGGCTTTACCCAAGAGGAAGAGGATGGAATATTAATCAGGGAGGGTTTCCGAACAATCAAGGAGGTTTTCAAAATATGCAAAATGGAAACCAGGGTATGCAAAATGGGAAAATATTCAGACCACCGCCAACATGTTGGACGTGTGGAATGACAGGGCATCTAGCAAGCACATGCAGAAGCCAAAGCTTGGTACCAAACGAACAGCTCAAAAGAGGAGGGATGGTGAATCCATCTGCATTCTCCCAGCAGGGTGGAAATGGAGCTGTGCAGAATCACACAGTGCAGCAGCAAGTGCTGGGAGTACAGCAGAGCTTGCAACCCCAGAATGTGACACATTTTCCACAGGGACAATCTCAACAGTCGCCAATGCAATTGTCACAAATAACAGGTACAGGACAGGTACTGAATTCAGGAATGAGAAATGCCACAAGTGACGGGGAAATCTGTTCACTCAATATGGGACAAGATTATATATAGACTAGGACAGCTCACTGGGAGACCTGATGTGTTCTATCCTATCAATGACACCGAACCCTCACGAGGAACAAAGGGTAGATGATGTCTGTATAGGGGATAAAGAATATTCTTTCTTAGTTGACACAGGTGCGACACGCTTGTGTAAACGTGAAGGCAAGTTTTCTTTGTCCGGCCATGCCATAAATACTCAGGGCTTCACAGGAGCAACAGGTTGTGTTCCTTTTGCAAAAGAACTTCCAGTCTCCATAGGAGAATGTGACATGAATGTGCCACTGATCTATTCAAGGCAAGCCCCGGTGAATATATTGGGACAAGACCTAATGAAAAAGTTAAACATGACAATCTCATTCACGGAGAAGGGCATAGTATGTTCAACTCCAGGAATGCATTATTTGAACGTATGCAAAATTATTAGAGTATACACAGGACAAAAAGCTATGAGAGCTATTCCACTGGAACCAGAAATATTCGCTTATGGAGTGCGCATCTTAATGTTATGGCTACCAGGCCTTGCAGACAAAACTATGAGAACCCCAGATGAGGTTTTTTCACACCAAGAATACCTATGCACGAGGAAAATGGACGAGTGTTTCCCTTGACAATACAAGCAGCCATAGTGCGAAGAGAAATGGCTCTGATTGACGGTTGTGATGATGAAGGCAGACAACGGTGTGCAGTAATTGCCATTGGGGAAGGTTACAGATTGACTGACATCACTGATGATGATCTGTTTGAAGAACAAACAAGTGAAGATTAGATAACAGTTGAGGTTAATCTCATCTATTTGGTAAAAATGATCAAAAGAGAAGTGCCTCAGAGAATGATGCTGGCACAAAAATGGCCTGAATGTTTTGAGGACGACATGGCAAAAGTGCCTGTCTCAGTATGGACAACAGGCCCCTATGACTTAGGCTTATTGAAAGGAGTCGGAGAAGTGAAGATTAAATTGAAACCAGGAGCAATTTTACCAAAAGTACGACAGTATCCCATGTCTAGGGAAGCAGATGAAGGGATTTTTAAGACAATCTCTGCCATGATGGAGCAGGGCATTTTAGTGACATCAGAGTCGTCATGCAATACTTCGAATTATCCAGTGAAAAAAGGGAAATGGGGGTCTTGGTGTTTAATCCAAGATTTACGACCATTGAACCAGACAGTCGAGGCCGAGTTCCATCTAGTCCCTAACCCGTCCACGATCCTATGTAATATGCCCGTTGAAGCAAGGTATTTCACAGTGATTGACATGAAAAATGCATTTTTCTCAATCCCATTTCACAAAGACTCACAAGATCTGACATTGTTTACATTAAGACAAGTTTGTCTGAAAAGCACAAGGCTGCCTCAAGGGTACTGTGAGTCTCCTTCGATTTTCAAAAGAGTCCTGCAGATGGACTTAAGAAATGTCGCATTAGAGAGTATTGTCTTCCAATATGTGGATGACATCCTAATTTGCAGCATGACTGAGGAAAAGTGCAGACACTGATCTATTCAGCTATTGACTATACTGGCTGAGAAAGGATATAAAGTTGACAAGGAGAAGTTACAATATTGTCAACAAGAAGTGCTGTATATAGGGCAGATAATCTCACATGAGCAGAAAAAGGTTACCCCCGAAAGAGCTGAAGCCATTTCAAAGACAGCAAAACCACACACGATAAAAGAAATACATAGTTTTCTTGGATTATGCAACTATATCACAGCATGGGTCTTTGACTACAGTTCCTATACCAGACCCTTCTTACAAGCCTTGAAGAAAGCACAGGCAATGAGAGAAAACATTGTGTTGACCGAGATCATGGAAGAAGAGTTTGTTGAACTAAAAAAGGCAGTTTGCAAGGCACCAGTTTTAGGGATTCCCAATCATGCAGAGGAATTCTACCTGTTTTCACACACGAATGCCGTTGTTATGACAGCAGTACTCACACAGAGAACCACGTTGGGGTACAAGCCCCTTGCATACTACAGTGGGAATTTAGATCCAGTGATGAGGGGTCACTTCCTGTGCGAACAAAGTTTAGCTGCCGCAGCATTCGCCATGGTGAAGGCTACAACCATTGTGATAGGATGTACAATGACGTTGTTCGTTGAGCACGCACTATTTGCCATTTTATAGAAACCAAAAGGCACATTGACATCTCAGAGAGCTTCTGCTTATATAGTGATTGTATCAAATCCAATGATTAAAATAGTTCAATGCAAAATAGTGAACCCAGCTATGTTTATAGAAGTGCAAGTCACTGAAGGAGTGCCAATACATGATTGCGCAAACTATGAAGAATTCTATGATGATATTCCAAGAGTAAAAGAAAATGCATTGGCAGGAGGAGAAATCATGTTCGTAAGATGGATCTTCGAGGATCGATGAAAATGATGGACAAAGATATACAGGTGCCGCTGTGACGAAGCACACAGCAAATGGGGAATTTAGAGTACTCATAAGGGCATGATTACCCTCACATTATTCAGCACAAGCTGCAGAATTATTGGCGTTGATACTCGCACTCGAGAATCATTCAGACCAGGAAGTGACAGTGTAAAGTAACTTCGCCTGTGTGATGTTGACAGTGCACGCAGGCTTAGCGTGCTGGAAAAGGAGGGGCTACCTCCGAGGGGACGGCATGCCAGTGCAGCACACAGCCCTATTGGACAGGCTCAATAAGGCACTACAACTCCCAGTGGGCATAGCGGTCCTGAAATACGCCACCCACATGAAAGGGACAGATTTGATCTCACATGGAAATCAAGCAGCAGACACTGAAGCCAAGCGTGTGGCGACTAAAAACGAAATAATCATGAGTGTGGAAATAACTGATGTGCATGAGAGAATGACTGTTGCACGAAGCGAGACTGAAGGCTATAGCAATCTGGCAAGAAGTCAGTGGAGCTCCAAGAGGAGGTACCACAGGAAGAAAAGAACCTATGGAAGTGACAAGGGTGTTCTTTAAACCCCTCTGAGAGCTTGTGATGACAAGACAGCATTGGAAAACCAGGGATGCCTATAGCCTTATTAAAGATAGCACTGGAACAATTACACTATCCAGCGCACATGACAAAGGAAAATTTAACAGCAACGATTACTGAAGACTGGTTCATGCCGAACTTGGCAGAACATGTTGGATTTTTGTATGGTGAACTGTATAATTTGCCAGCAGTTCACAGCTGGGCATACACTACGTGAAATTAGACGAGTTATCCCAAGGCCTAATGGGCCTTTCCAGCACTTGCATATCGACTACGTCGATATGATTCAAGTATATAACGGTTACGGGTATCTAATTGTTGTGGTGTGTCCATTCTCTAGATGGATAGAAGCAGGTCCATGTACACACCCAGACTCTACCTGCGCGGCCAAATTCTTGGCCAGGGAGGTGTTTCCCAGGTGGGGAATGTGTGAAGTCATGAGATCAGACAATGGTCCTCATTTTGTTAATGCAGTATTTGAACAGATTAGCCTGTAGCTTGGTATAAAGCACAAGTTTTCTTTGGCGTATCATCCTCAAGTTAATGGCATATGTGAGAAGCTCAACAGCCTGTTAAAGGAAAGGATAGACAAGTTGAAGCTTACTCTGAAGAAGGGATGGCTACACTGTATTCCACTGGCACTGTATGCACTCGGAAACCAGCCTGGTTCTGACCATCATCTTATGCCGCAGGAAATAGCAACAAGGAGAAGGATGCACAGTCCCCTGGCATCCCGTGACAGAGCTTGATGTGATGCCAAGCCAACAGGGGAAGTGTTAGGATTGGAAATGCAAAACTACTTGAATTGCATGACATCTTGTTTTGCTGTCATTTCAGGACATCTGCAGCAATGACAAGAAGGGTGCAAGGCAGCACAGAGCACAGAAGAAGATACTACAACTAACCCGGTTCCGAAATTACACATGCCTCCCATGTTCCCTGGAGACACAGTCCTGGTGAGAAACCACACAAGAAAAAAGTGGGATGAGCCGAGGTTCAACAGCACCTTTAGAGTGGAGGACATTACACCCTCTGCAGTCAAGCTACAGGGAAGAAAAGCGTGGATCTTTCTGGACGACATCAAGCCATACATTGGCGAAGACCCTCTGCCCGCAAACCACTGCGTAGAGACTAAAGACAATGGGGAAGAACCACTGCACATGCAGACGAGATCCATGACGAAGAAGAAGGACGCATGACCAGCAAAGCAGAGACAAGGAACATTTTGTGCAAGTTGTGGCTTAATTTAGACACTTCCTTTGAGCAAAATAAGGGAAAAGGACATAAAAACATGGACACTCTGTGCATCCTAGTTGCAGGGTGAAGAAGAAGAATTGCACGTATAAGCACAAAAATAGCTTGTGGATTTTGGACTTTGGACTGAGGCACACTGAAGCCTTGAAAACAAGGAATATGCCAGATTTTGATGGAGGATACGTAAATTGGGAGAGAATACATTATCCTGACTCTTTCAATACAGAAGCCTTATTTGGACTTACTCATGATGTCACGCAATAATGACCTCATCAAAGACATTTTGATCTATTTCGTGTTAGTACTGACGTCATACCCGTCGTTGGTGGGACGGATCACAAGCATGACAGAGTTTCTTCAAGATCTTGAAAACGAAAAGACAATAAGGAGGCTGCTCATAGTGATTGCAGAGCAGTTTATTTTTCTTCCTGAATACAGCGAGGGCAAGACAAATGTCCCTGTCATGAGAAGATAGCAGACTAGCTAGTAACATTTTCTTTTGCTTAATTGAAGACTGTTCAGAACTTGTGGGGAGACATGCCAGTTTTGATGTCCTCACTTTCATTAGAGACCCAGTGAACTCTGTACAGATGAGTATGCTCCTGCATGGTATCATAATGCAGGTAGAACTTTATAACCAGCAGCAGAATCACTGGAGAAGAGTGTAAAACATTCCGACGAGGGATAGATCGTGAAGGTGTTGCCAAGGACTTCACTTTTGTTCACGCTGTCAAAAGAAACAACATGTCATCTGGAGCAAAACAGATAAGAGACATTGGGCCTCATTACGAGTCAGGCGGTCTGGAAATAACGGTGGCGGTAAGCCCGCCGCCACTGTTGTTTCCGGACCAGCTGTTCTCGAGTTCTGCAGGCGGGAGGTGTCACTCCCGCCAGGTCTGACCTGGCAGGTTTAACACCACGCGCCTGCAGGCGGACATAGACTCCATGGGAATGGGGATTTACCGAATTCCGCCTCTGGAATTACTGGGTCACTGGGGTTGTAATACCCCGGTGATTCCGGGAATCACAGAGGTGGAATGGTAATACGAGTCCAGCGGTAAGCTGCCGGTTTTTCCTGCTCGGTTACCGCCAGACTCGTAATGAGGCCCATTGACTGGAAACTGGTCTATTTTGAACACGCAAATTAAAGACTTGCTGAACTTATTGCCTCATTTGGAACTTTCTTTTTTGGAAAAGGAACTGTTTCAAGAGACAAGAGACAGTCTATTATTCAGACAAAAAGGATAAGCAGTTTAGCATCTGTAACCTGCAAACAGTGACAGCAGAATCCAGATAAAAATGGCAAATGTTAGTATGTATTAAAATTTAGTTTTGCGTCCTTCAATGAGCAAGATGGGAAACCGGAGCAGCAACGTTGTCCTCCATCAGGAGGAGAGACGTACTTATTGGCCAAAGAACAAATGCTGTAAGCTTACTTACAAGTGTATTACTGACATATGCATAGTATTCATTATCATATTACTGTCATTGACGATTAGAACTGCATTTTTCATTGGTGCACAGAGCATTCAGGTTCCTGTGCACCCACCTAATGATGTACACATGCAACCAACAAAGGTACCCAGACCTTACTTAGTCATTCCAGTTCCTAGAAAGAATGACAGAGTGACTGAACTAGAGATGGATGTGATAAATAATGACACACGCACAAAACTTGGGAAACAAATGAATTGCAACCTGACAGGGTTGGCAAAGTAAACCCGAGAAGGGGTTGAGAGAAAGTACACATACACAAATAATGAGCACATACGCACCTGGTCTAGTGTCAATAAGTTCAGAATCACATTCCAGAGAATGGGGGAAGCTTGGACAAACATCAATGCAAAGTTCCACACCAAGAGAGGGTGAGAAACAGATGGAGAAAGCTGAACTTTTAAGGAGACAAAAGGCTTTAGAGAATAAGAAAATAGAGGCAGCACCGACAAGCACACCTGATCCAGTGATGAAAAGGTCAAGCTTGAGCCCTACAATACAATCAATTGCTAAGATACTGGCATACCCAATACAGACATTTGTAAACAGAGCCAGAAAGAACAAGAGGGATAAAGGAAGACTCACTGAACTTTCTGCTACTCAAATAACACAGACGAAAACGCCTGGATCATTGATGAAGATACCTGAGAATCCGCCAGCAAGAAGAAGCTATACAGATGTGTTTCAGGATGTGGTTATAGAAAACTACAGGAAGACCTTAAGAATTAGAAGGAGCACACAAGAAGAAAATAATGAACTGAACGATTACTTGGACAGCACAGCACACTTGGCTAACAACATATGGTACCAACACATGAAGGAAGTTGGAAGACGAACTTCAGAGGAAGAATGCTTTGTGTGTACACTCCTACCTTACAGCATGGGGAAGTCAAAAATCTTTGTAGCTGTTGAAGGAAATGTGCAGACAGCACACTGTCTGCCACACATAGCAATGTGCAAGACCAGAGGTCAGTTCATGGGAAGCGATGCTTCACTCAAATGGGCAACTGAAACGATGGATCCAGATGAAGATGATTATGTACAAGACATAAAGACAAGAAACAATGGCAAAACAAAGAACATTGTGATAAGATTTGAAAAGCCTGGAGTTAAAGGAGTGGAAATCAGAAGAGAAACAAACAAAAAACTGAGTGTCAAAGGAATATCTCCAGAAGAAGCACGAAGATGAAAGAACAGAGGTCAAATGCAAATCTGGGGAACAGTGGTTTCACCAGACGGATGGGAGAAAAGAGTATTGATCTGCAGGGCATGGATGATCATTGTACACTATAAGGAAACCATTGAAAATGCACAGAGGGTATGCAAACCATTATGGCCAAGACTGGGAAGACTGCTAACATGGGTCGAAGACAGAGGAGGACCCCTACAGATAGTGCCATTGGAGAATTCCAAACTGTGCTTCAGAAACAATGGTACAAGAAAAATGGGAGAAAATAAGAACTGTGGACAAATCTTTGATGCCTCACGAATGGTACATGGTACTGCAGTGATCATGGATCATTATCGGGCATGTGGATCCAAAACATATATTAGGTTGCCGAAGAATTGGGGAGGTATATGCACATTGGTGAATGTCCATGTTCCAGCAGTGGTGATTCCAAAAGTTGACCTGAATATTGGCAGTTTTCTGAAAGCAGATGCTCACATGAGGAAGAAGAGATCTGTAGAACTGATGAGCCGAATGAAGAGAGAGAATTACTTCTCTGCCAAATCAGAAGAAGCCTTTCATGCAATCCCATATGAACACAGTTTGTTCAGCTTAACCTCATCAGTGTTCACAACAATACTGATGCCAAGAGTTCAGATTGTAGCAAATACTAAATGGTTGCAGATAACCAGATGGGGATTACTGCAGACCATCAACACAACAATAAAGGTATTCAATGCAATCAAGGAAGAATTAAGAGCAACAAGAGTTTCCTGTTCAGCAAGGTCGAGATAAGCCGCAGATGGTAAACGACTGACAGAAGTAAATCAAATACACGAAATAGCATGAAGAAGAGGCCTGTTTCACGTTGTCCTAGTCACGTGGCAAGGCAGGCAGAAAGGGATGAGACTTTCGCACCTACGTATGAAGCCTTGTCGTACCCATACTCCTTAACTTTCTCAGACCAAGAAGCAGACTCAAGGCCAAACTACAAAGCAGTAATTGACACATGGCCACTGAGGTGATGAATGATTGTAACATAAATTGGAGGGAAGCTGGGGTGCAAACGTACTCCCTGCACCAGGCTCACTAATCTGCATGCTGCTAAGCGCAATTGGAAAAATATGTGTGGGCTCAATGCCAACCCAATCATAGTGGACCATCTAATCTAGGGTCCTATAGAGAGAAGGGCCAATGGGACGTCGTACTTTTTGTGATGTTTACAGTGGCCAGTTTGAAGGAAGGGCTTAGTTGCCCCATCCAATATTATTATCCAATCCCCTCTCCCCGTTACCATATACAGATATAGTACCTATGTTAATGTTACCTTCCTATAACCAATCAAGTTGCATGTTAGATTTTTAAGAGTACACGTCAATGATGATGAGTTTTTGGTATAAATGTTCTTTTTCAGAAATTAATTGAAGTGTAAGCGAGAAGGAAGATCGAGCGGTTGCTGATGTTCATTGAACTCCCCGTTTTCTGTACTTGTTATTAAACGGACTCCATTTGCCAATTGAGTTGTCATTATTATTTGATGCAAGAGTACGAATCTGCATCCCCATCTATCTCACGGGTGCTGCTACTCATCTTAAAGGGCTTTCTGGAGACCCCCTGTCATATGGGCCAGCTGAGGTCCATCCAGTCCACTGGTATTGGAAATCTACTTAACCCCAAACTGAGAGTCTCTCAAGGTTGCCTCTCTGGTCAATCTTGTTTGCTCCTGTTTCTTTTTACTGGGAGGCCTGGGGGTACTAGGCACTACTCCAAGAGCCTTCAAGTCATTGCCCAACAGGGCTCTCCCTGGAACTTCATTCTGTACACTAACAGGCATCCCAACAGCCATGTTATTGCACTGGATGAGAGCTGGCAGAATAGAAACCATTTGGCTACATTTGGCTACATCCTCAGGTTTGAAAAAATGTGCATCAACCACTGTAATGCTTGCCCCAGGGTATCTTATGGAAGGGGTCTACTGACCATTTACAAGAACACTGTCCATATAGTACTCTTTTGTGTTATCTGGAATAGAGTTATAAACATCTGCATTCTATTGTTCCCACAGAACCAGACACACTAGAGATACACTGGCTTGAACTCCAATGGCGTCTTCAGCCAGTAATTGAAAGAGTGCACTTGCCATTTGTGCTTCTCACTCAGGGATTTAGGCTAAGGAGGCAGTGTGGACCACTGAAGGTTTACCCTTACATCTGGGATCCCCTTTCCCATGATCTATAGACCCACATACAAAATATTTTCCAAATGTTCTCTGGAATGGGGGTTTCTGTTTACCTCCCTCTGTTCTGGCACCACAGGGTTCACTAGACCTACCAAGTGTCCCATGAGATTACCCTTGTTATTTTGGTGGCCCTCTTTTGGGTGGTTGGAATTAGAATTCTCTTTACCTCTTTCTTGTGCTAATTCCCCTCTTCCTTCTTGTAAGTAGCCCTGGAATCCTTATGAGTGGCCCTGTTGGCAACCCATAAGTCAGCAGTGTGTGCTAGCTTTTAGGATCTATTTCCTTAGAGTCAGCCAAGTGCTGTCTGAGCTGGCGACAACCTCCCAAGTACCACCACAGGAGCCCTCCAGACATCCTCCCTTTTGCCCCCACGACTGAGATTCAGGAACCAGGGTCTGGTCCGCTGTAGCAAGATGGAATCCAGCTGGGCCACTCTTATAACCAGAGGTACTGTTTAGGCTTGGGGTACTTATTGCCTTTAGCCACACTCTTCTCATTTGGGAATTGCATTGGCTTACGTTTTTTTTAAGTTGACTTCAACTCCCTTCTCACAAGTTTAACAGCGTGTGACCCTACAAGTGATTTTTCTGAACTCTCTAACTCCGTGCAAAACTTTGATCCAAGAAGTGCATCAGATCCATAGACTGTATCCCAAATGACTTTGGCTGTGCTGGCTCCCTGAAGGCACTCTTCTAGTCCATTGACTTTGATACTGTTTGTCCCACATAGGTGGTAGCTTGTTTAAACTGGTACTGCAGGGAAAGGCTTATCTAGTCGTGTCTTCATTGGAGGATTTAGTTGTCCTCACATTTGCTCAGAAACTGTTCTAACCTTTTTACACCCCTAAACCTTTCCTTTCTGCAACCACAGAATCTGCAACGTATACTAGTGTGATATATAAATGCCATTGCTGTCCTTGTGATTTAAGTCACCTCAGGGTGTAGGAATTGTGTATGAAGCTTATCCAAAGATTATCCACTAGCTTGGTTTGATTCTGAAAAGTAATTTTAAAGTGTATTTGAATTGTTACAACAAATTGCCTTTTTTAAGAATGCTTCCTTAAAACGTATGTTACATAAATATATAACTATAAACTGAAACCTTGAGTGTAAGTGTTACTTGGTTACTTGTATTTACAAATTTCACTTATTCAGCTCTACAACTCACATTTACCCCTCTTGAAATGGGCCTGGCTGCTCAGTCACACTACCAACTTGTGTAGTACAGACCTATCCCAAAAGGTGGGTTACCTAATATCAAGCAGATAAGTGTTCTCTAGTCTCACCCAGTGTGACTGCACCGATTTTTACCTAACACTGGTGGCAGGCAGTGGGATTGGCGTAGCGTGGTTGCATTGAATGTTGTACTTGTGCCCAACTAAGCCAGCCACAAGGCTAAGCTCCACCAAAAAGTTAAGCAACCTGTAACATGCCTAATATGGATAACATTAATGAATCCGCCATCAATTTCACTTTGCTATACTTGGGAACTGTAGTTCACAAAAGAAAAGGTATTTAAACTGTGTGAGAAGTCTAAAGGATTTCTCAGTGACTCTGCACTGAAGGTGCTGTGTGTCACCATACACAAAGTAGATGCCTATGGAGCTTGTTAGACTCTAAAAACAGTCAAAACACAAACAGCCAAATCAGGTAAAACACATGAGAGAGTGAGAAAAGATCTCACTCACCCCAGGGTTAAAATAAAAAATTCCTAAGTCCAGCAAAAGAGGTGGGGGTCTCTAGAGTTGAAGGGAATTAGACGAGAAATGAAAATTTTCCCTAACACTGACCTTCTTCATCAGATGGTAACAATCTGCTATGAGGAGAGAGATATCATTCCACAAGTTTTACATACAAGACTGGCATTCAAGCAATGCAGGGCTGTGATCATCATATCTAAATATACATCTACACTGCAGAATCTTTAGTTTCCAAAGCGCGCAGTTAGACATACTGTGATTTTTAAAGAGATGCTTCCATTTGCACCATTAAAGCTGCCCAGTCTTTTGTGCGCTCTCGCACATGACGTTCTTTCTTAAAAAGGGAGCCTAGTGAACTGGAAAACATGTATATTTCTGTTCATGGGAAACATGTCTCAGAGTTCTGGCTTTAAAAGGCCAGAGGAAGAAAGTGTGATAGTGTTTTCACTCCACAGGCGCTATTGCATTGCAGAAGAAAAAAAGCATCAACCATGATTATTTTTAAATCCTGACTGCTTGTTCTGAAGTTGAAAAGGGACTAACTGCAGTGCTTCGAACACTTAATACTACTTTTCAAAAAGCACATTACAATGGTGTGCACAGTGATCTGTCAGTTTGGCCAAACACTGTGACTTCTATACCTGGTCAATGTAGTCTAATCACCTGCTCCTAAAGGGTAAATTACTGGTGTTGATATGGTGTGTTGCCAGATGGACTAGGCTTCCAAGCTCACCAGAGTGAAACACCACTCAGCGAAAACATTATTCCATCACAGCATAACACTTTTAGTTAGGCTAATGAAAATTATCAAAAATTAAATTTCTGGCCCTCATTACAACCTTGGCGGAAGACCATGGTGCTTTTAGCACCATGGTCCATGCCGCTAAGGTTACGATTCCGCCATGGTGGATGGCGGAATGACCGCCCCATTCCAAGGTGAGTGGGGCGGTTATTCCCCATTCACCATTTGCCCTTCCCCATTCCCATTTTTGCCCCCATAGGGCATAATGGGAATGGGGAAGGCACTAATTACGGCACCGTAAATTACGGTGCCGTAATTAGCTCCAAAGTCCCTTTGCGGGTTGGATTTTTAACACCAACCCGCAAAGGGACATTTGTAATCAGGCGTTAAGGGTTTAACGGCGCCGACGGCGCCGTTAAACCCTTAACGCCTGACTTGTAATGAGGGCCTCTGTCTTTCTTTTTTTCGTAAACAAACCTGACTATCACAGCAACTCACTTTCTTTTGCTCAATATTGACTCTAAAACCATGATGAAACAAAATGTAGGATTCTGTCCTTAGAGCTATGATTTTAATGTGTTGTTTAACCGGCGTGTATAAGAAAATGCATGTCTTCTGTTTGGCAGCATCAAAAGACGTCATCCCTCAACTCACATTTCCAGAATCCCAGCATTTGTGTGTGTAAATCTCTTCACCTGGTACATTTGATAAATTGTTGGTATGTGTATAACAATGAAAATATTTTTAAACCGATTTAAAATTAAAAAGAAAAATGTAAAAACAAACCCCAATATAAGCACCAGAGAGCACAGAGCATTGACATTGGTCAACATCATAGCAGTGAGCACATTTGTATCCTCCCTCCCTATCGCCCCCATGCTGTGCATCCCAGACCACTGCTCATACTCACAGGAGCATTTCATCCCTTGGTGGACCAGTCCGTACAGGAGGGACCCGCAGTGGTCGCAGAAGGTAGGGCTGCTGTAGCTGTGAACCTTAAATTTATGCCTGCTCCGAGGGTCCTGAAAGGGAGAAGAAAAAAATACAGTCTGTAACAGTGACGCTGTGATCCGTAGAAAAGGATGAAATCCAACATCTTTCTATTGACTGAGTTTAACTCCAGCTGTAGAGTTGTACTTGAGGTTGGAAATGTTGGCCCCGCAGCTATTCTGCATCGCCTCTTTTGCTTATCCCATGGTGGTTTTCTGGTTGTACATCATGCACACTTATTAACAAAAAAAGAAAAAGTAGTTTTGGTAGAGGATGGTATTACCCAAATTGTTCGAACACAATTGTGCGAATGCCCGAATTGACCGAATTTCAAGAGTCCGAATTGACCTTGCACAATTGACTGTATATATATATATATATATATATATGTATATATATATATATATATATTCAGTGAAAAAACTTTGTTAAAGGGACGTTATGGTTCCAAGTAAAAGCGAAAAACCCTTGAAATATGCCAGTTATGGTAAGCTAAGCAACCATAACTCGCGCCACCACCTTGCACTGCTAAGCCTAACACCCAGGACATCAAAGATGAAATCACAAATGTAATTGATGACATCACTGATGACATCACATGTCTGACACCCCCTTTTTTCCTTTCCTGACATATTTAGGCCACATGATTTTCTTCAGAAACAGTCAGCAACTAAAAATTGTAATTGTACTATATTCGTAGACTTATCCTTCAAGTATGTTCTTACAATAAATCCCTTATGGTCCAGTCATATCATATGAAACATATACATAGGGGAAGCCACAACCTTGAAAGACAGCAATCCTTTTTGTGCATTAAAATTATCAGTAGAGGTATCAGCACTTTCTGATAGTTTTGATGGTTTTTTTTATTACTGTACTTTCCCTGTATATGCTCATATTTTTATATGTTGTACTCACATTATTTCCTTAGGGTCCAGACACATCATGTGATATATATAGATAGGGTAAGTAACAGCTTTGAAACAGAGCAATCATTTCTCTGCATAAAGGTAATCAGTTAGGTTATGAACACTTTCTGCTACCATTTCTGTTTTTTTTTTCTTTCTTCAATTCCCTTGTATATATTCATATTTGTGTGTGGTGTTGTCTCTTTGTGATTTGTCTATAATAATGTAATTATGTAGTAAGTGGGTTTTATGACCTACTTATCACAGGTTTCACTGTACACAAAACTCTAATATGAATATAGTTATCATTTCACTATTCAACATGGCAAGCTTATGAATATTGCACCTCCATCATGTATGCTGCACACAATGCCTATGTTTCTACATGAGTACCTTAGTATACTGGATTGAAGTTAATAATAGAATGCTATTTATATCAATGCATAGCTTAATGCACTGATTAGCACTTGATATTCCAATAATCTTTGACACTTTTTTTATTAACATTACACTAAGAATCCCTTGTACAGACTTTTCATGAAAGATAAATGCACATGTGATGTCATCAGTGATGTCATCAATGACATTTGTGATGTCATCTTTGATGTCCTGGGTGTTAGGCTTAGCAGTGCAGGGTGGTGGCGCGAGTTATGGTTGCTTAGCTTACCATAACTGGCAAATTTTACTTGGAACCATAACGTCCCTTTAACAAAGTTTTTTCACTGAATTTCATAGGTTTTTAGTAGCGCAACTTAACCATAACGTCCCTTTAACAACGTTTTTTCACTGAATTTCATTGGTTTCTATTGGTGCAACTTTACCATAACGTCCCTTTAACACATTTTTTTAATTGAATTTCATAGTTTTTTATTAGTGCAGCATAACCATAACGTCCTTTTCAATGGATGAAGACCACTAGCATCCTAGGTTCTCAAAGTGGGAACCCGGGGTGGAAAAAAAAGATTTTTCTTCCCAAACCGGAATGCCTGCAGCGTCCCGGTGTAGAAAGAAAAATCTTTTACCAAGATGAACACCATGGAAAGGGAAGGCGGGGTGTATAAAGAGAACACAACAGGGCATGGGTAGGGGGGACCAGGAGAGAGACACGGGGCAGGAGCAGGGGGTGGGGGGCAACAGCAGGGAGACACGGGGCATGACCGGGGGGTGGGGGGCAACAGGAGAGAGACACGGGGCATGAGAGGGGGGTGGGGGGTAACAGGAGAGAGACACGGAGCATGAGCGGGGGACAACAGCAGGGAGACACGGGGCATGAGCGGGGGTGAGGGGCAACAGCAGGGAGACATGGGGCATGACCGTGGGTGGGGGGCAACAGCAGGGAGACACGGGGCATGACCGGGGGTGGGGGGCAACAGCAGGGAGACACGGGGCATGACCGGGGGTGGGATACCAGGAGAGAGACATGGGGCATGAGAGGGGGGTGGGGGGTAACAGGAGAGAGACACGGGGCATGAGCGGGGGTGGGGGGAAACAGAAGAGAGACACGGGCATGATCAGGGGGTGGGGGGCAACAGGAGAGAGACACGGGGCATGAGAGGGGGCTGGGGGGTAACAGGAGAGAGACATGGGGCATGAGCGGGGGTGGGGGGAACACGAGGGAGACACGGGGCATGAGAGGGGGGTGGGGGTAACAGGAGAGAGACACGGGGCATGAGCGGGGGGTGAGGGGCAACAGCAGGGAGACACGGGGCATGAGCGGGGGGTGGGGAGTAACAGGAGAGACTCGAGGCATAAGCGGGGGGTAGGGGGAACAGGAGAGAGACACGGGGCATGAGCGGGGGTGGGGGGCAACAGGAGAGAGACACGGAGCATGAGCGGGGGTGGGGGGCAACAGGAGAAAGACACGGATCATGAGCGGGGGGTGGGGGGCAACAGCAGAGAGACATGGCGCATGAGCGGGGGGTGGGGGGCAACAGCAGGGAGACACGGGGCATGACCGGGGGGTGGGGGGCAACAGGAGAGAGACACGGGGCATAAGAGGGGGGTGGGGGGTAACAGGAGAGGACACGAGGCATGAGCGGAGGGTGGGGGGAACAGGAGAGACACGAGGCATGAGCGGGGGTGGGGGAACAGGAGAGCGACATGGGGCATGAGCGGGGGTGGGGGGCAACAGCAGGGAGACACGGGGCATGACTGGGGGGTAACAGGAGAGAGACACGGGGCATGAGAGGGGATGGGGGGGCAACAGCAGGGAGACACGGGGCATGACCGGGTGTGGGGGGCAACAGGAGAGAGACACGGGGCATGAGAGGGGGTGGGGGGTAAGAGGAGAGAGACATGGGGCATGAGCAGGGGGTGGGGGGAAACAGCAGGGAGACACGGGGCATGACAGGGGGTGGGGGGTAACAGGAGAGAGACACGGGGCATGACCGGGGGTGGGGGGCAACAGCAGGGAGACACGGGGCATGAGCGGGGAGTGGGGGGTAACGGGAGAGACACAGGGCATGAGCAGGCGGTGGCAACAGCAGGGAGACACGGGGCATGACCGGGGGATGGGGGCAACAGGAGAGAGACACGGGCGTGAGAGGGTGGTGGGGGTAACAGGAGAGGGACACGGCGCATGAGAGGGGGGTGGGGGATAACAGGAGAGAGACACGGGGCATGAGAGGGGGGTGGGGGGAACAGGAGAGAGATGGGGGTGGGTGGCAACAGCAGGGAGACACGGGGCATGAGCGGAGGGTGGGGGGCAACAGCAGAGAGACACGGGGCATGAGAGGGGGTGGGGGCAACAGGAGAGAGACACGGGGCATGAGCGGGGGTGGGGGGTAACAGGAGAGGGACAACGGGCATGAGCGAGGGGTGGGGGGCAACAGGAGAGAGACAGGGGGCATGAGCGAAGGTGGGGGGTAACATGAGAGAGACACGGGGCATGGACGGAGGTGGGGGGCAACAGCAGGGAGACACGGGGCATGAGAGGGGGTGGGGGGTAAGAGGAGAGAGACATGGGGCATGACCGTGGGTGGGGGGCAACAGCAGGGAGACACGGGGCATGACCGGGGGTGGGGGGCAACAGCAGGGAGACACGGGGCATGACCGGGGGTGGGATACCAGGAGAGAGACATGGGGCATGAGAGGGGGGTGGGGGGTAACAGGAGAGAGACACGGGGCATGAGCGGGGGTGGGGGGAAACAGAAGAGAGACACGGGCATGATCAGGGGGTGGGGGGCAACAGGAGAGAGACACGGGGCATGAGAGGGGGCTGGGGGGTAACAGGAGAGAGACATGGGGCATGAGCGGGGGTGGGGGGAACACGAGGGAGACACGGGGCATGAGAGGGGGGTGGGGGTAACAGGAGAGAGACACGGGGCATGAGCGGGGGGTGAGGGGCAACAGCAGGGACACACGGGGCATGAGCGGGGGGTGGGGAGTAACAGGAGAGACTCGAGGCATAAGCGGGGGGTAGGGGGAACAGGAGAGAGACACGGGGCATGAGCGGGGGTGGGGGGCAACAGGAGAGAGACACGGAGCATGAGCGGGGGTGGGGGGCAACAGGAGAAAGACACGGATCATGAGCGGGGGGTGGGGGGCAACAGCAGAGAGACATGGCGCATGAGCGGGGGGTGGGGGGCAACAGCAGGGAGACACGGGGCATGACCGGGGGGTGGGGGGCAACAGGAGAGAGACACGGGGCATAAGAGGGGGGTGGGGGGTAACAGGAGAGGACACGAGGCATGAGCGGAGGGTGGGGGGAACAGGAGAGACACGAGGCATGAGCGGGGGTGGGGGAACAGGAGAGCGACATGGGGCATGAGCGGGGGTGGGGGGCAACAGCAGGGAGACACGGGGCATGACTGGGGGGTAACAGGAGAGAGACACGGGGCATGAGAGGGGATGGGGGGGCAACAGCAGGGAGACACGGGGCATGACCGGGTGTGGGGGGCAACAGGAGAGAGACACGGGGCATGAGAGGGGGTGGGGGGTAAGAGGAGAGAGACATGGGGCATGAGCAGGGGGTGGGGGGAAACAGCAGGGAGACACGGGGCATGACAGGGGGTGGGGGGTAACAGGAGAGAGACACGGGGCATGACCGGGGGTGGGGGGCAACAGCAGGGAGACACGGGGCATGAGCGGGGAGTGGGGGGTAACGGGAGAGACACAGGGCATGAGCAGGCGGTGGCAACAGCAGGGAGACACGGGGCATGACCGGGGGATGGGGGCAACAGGAGAGAGACACGGGCGTGAGAGGGTGGTGGGGGTAACAGGAGAGGGACACGGCGCATGAGAGGGGGGTGGGGGATAACAGGAGAGAGGCACGGGGCATGAGAGGGGGGGTGGGGGGAACAGGAGAGAGATGGGGGTGGGTGGCAACAGCAGGGAGACACGGGGCATGAGCGGAGGGTGGGGGGCAACAGCAGAGAGACACGGGGCATGAGAGGGGGTGGGGGCAACAGGAGAGAGACACGGGGCATGAGCGGGGGTGGGGGGTAACAGGAGAGGGACAACGGGCATGAGCGAGGGGTGGGGGGCAACAGGAGAGAGACAGGGGCCATGAGCGAAGGTGGGGGGTAACATGAGAGAGACACGGGGCATGGACGGGGGTGGGGGGCAACAGCAGGGAGACACGGGGCATGAGAGGGGGTGGGGGGTAAGAGGAGAGAGACATGGGGCATGAGCAGGGGGTGGGGGGAAACAGCAGGGAGACACGGGGCATGACAGGGGGTGGGGGGTAACAGGAGAGAGACACGGGGCATGACCGGGGGATGGGGGCAACAGGAGAGAGACACGGGGCGTGAGAGGGTGGTGGGGGTAACAGGAGAGGGACACGGCGCATGAGAGGGGGGTGGGGGATAACAGGAGAGAGACACGGGGCATGAGAGGGGGGTGGCGGGGAACAGGAGAGAGATGGGGGGTGGGTGGCAACAGCAGGGAGACACGGGGCATGAGCGGAGGGTGGGGGGCAACAGCAGGGAGACACGGGGCATGAGAGGGTGTGGGTGCAACAGGAGAGAGACACGGGGCATGAGCGAGGGGTGGGGGGCAACAGGAGAGAGACAGGGGGCATGAGCGAAGGTGGGGGGTAACATGAGAGAGACACGGGGCATGGACGGGGGTGGTGGGCAACAGCAGGGAGACACGGGGCATGAGCGGGGGGTGAGGGGCAAAAGCAGGGAGACACGGGGCATGACCAGGGGAGGGGAGAACAGGAGAGAGACACGGGGCATGAGCGGGGGGGTGGGTTCAACAGCAGGGAGACAAGGGGCATGACCGGGTTGTGGGGGGCAACAGGAGAGAGACACGTGGCATGAGCATGGGGCAACAGCAGGGAGACACGGGGCATGACCGGGGGTGGGGGGCAACAGGAGAGAGACATGGGGCATGAGAGGGGGTGGGGGGTAACAGGAGAGTGACACGAGGCATAAGCGGGGGGTAGGGGGAACAGGAGAGAGACACGGGGCATGAGCGGGGGTGGGGGGCAACAGGAGAGAGACACGAAGCATGAGCGGGGGTGGGGGGCAACAGGAGAGAGACACGGAGCATGAGCAGGGGGTGGGGGGCAACAGCAGGGAGACATGGGGCATGAGCGGGGGTGGGGGGCAACAGCAGGGAGACACGGGGCATGATGGGGGGTGGGGGGAAACAGGAGAGAGACACGGGGCATAAGAGGGGGGTGGGGGTAACAGGAGAGAGACACGAGGCATGAGCGGAGGGTGGGGGGAACAGGAGAGAGACATGGGGCATGAGCGGGGGGTGAGGGGCAACAGCAGGGAGACACGGGGCATGACCGGGGGGGTGGGATGTAACAGGAGAGAGACACGGGGCATGAGCAGGGGGTGGGGGGCAACAGCAGGGAGACACGGGGCATGACAGGGGGTGGGGGGTAACAGGAGAGAGAATCGGGGCATGACCCGTGGTGGGGGGCAACAGCAGGGAGACACGGGGCTTGAGCGGGGGTGGGGGGTAACAGGGGAGAGACAGAGGGCATGAGCAGGGGGTGGCAACAGCAGGGAGACACGGGGCATGACCGGGGGATGGGGGGCAACAGGAGAGAGACACGGGGCATGAGAGGGGGGTGGGGGATAACAGGAGAGAGACACGTGGCATGAGAGGGGGGTGGGGGGAACAGGAGAGAGATGCGGGGGGTGGGTGGCAACAGCAGGGAGACACGGGGCATGAGCGGAGGGTGGGGGGCAACAGCAGGGAGACACGGGGCATGAGAGGGGGTGGGGGCAACAGGAGAGAGACACGGGGCATGAGCGGGGGTGGGGGGTAACAGGAGAGAGACAAGGGGCATGAGCGAGGGGTGGGGGGCAACAGGAGAGAGACACGGGGCATGAGCGAAGGTGGGGGTAACATGAGAGAGACACGGGGCATGGACGGGGGTGGAGGGCAACAGCAGGGAGACACGGGGCATGAGCGGGGGTTGAGGGGCAAAAGCAGGAAGACACGGGGCATGACCAGGGGTGGGGAGAACAGGAGAGAGACACAGGGCATGAGCGGGGGGTGGGGGCAACAGCAGGGAGACAAGGGGCATGACCGGGGTGTGGGGGGCAACAGGAGAGAGACATGGGGCATGAGAGGGGGTGAGGGTAACAGGAGAGTGACACGGGGCATGAGCGGGGGGTGGGGGGCAACAGCAGGGAGACACGGGGCATGAGCGTGGGTTGGGGGGTAACAGCAGGGAGACACGGGGCATGACCGGGGGGTGGGCGGCAAGAGGAGAGAGCCACGGGGCACGAGAGGGGAGTGGGGGTAACAGGAGAGAGACACGGGGCATGAGAGGGGGGTAGGGGGCAACAGCAGGGAGACACGGGGCATGAGGGGGGGTGGGGGGAACACGGGGGAGACACGGGGCATGAGAGGGAGGTGGGGGGTAACAGGAGAGAGACACAGTGCATGAGCGGGGGTGGGGGGCAACAGCAGGGAGACACAAGGCATGAGCAGGGGGTGGGAGGCAACAGAAGGGAGACACGGGGCTTGACCGGAGGGTGGGGGGCAACCGCAGGGAGACACGGGGCATGAGCGGGAGTGGGGGGTAACAGGAGAGAGACACGGGGCATGAGCGGGGGGTGGGGGCAACAGCAGGGAGACACGGGGCATGACTGGGGGGTGGGGGGCAACAGCAGGGAGACACGGGGCATGACTGGGGGTGGGGGAAACAGGAGAGAGACACGGGGAATGAGATGGGGGTGGGGGGTAACAGGAGAGAGACATGGAGCATGAGAGGGGGTGGGGGTAACAGGAGAGAGACACGGGGCATGACAGGGAGGTGGGGGGCAACAGCAGGGAGACATGGGGCATGAAAGGGGGGTGGGGGTAACAGGAGAGAGACACCGGCCATGAGCGGGGGGTGGGGGCAACAGGAGAGAGACACAGGGCATAAGTGGGGGGTGGGGGGTAACAGGAGATAGACACAGGGCATGAGCAGGGGGTGGGGGCAACAGCAGGGAGACACAGGGCATGAGCGGGGCGTGGGGGGCAACAGCAGGGAGACGCGGGGCATGAGCGGGGGGTGGGGGGAAATAGGAGGGAGACACGGGGCATGAGCGGGGGTGGGGGGCAACAGCAGGGAGACACAGGGCATGAGCGGGGGGTGGGGGGCAACAGCAGGGATACGCGGGGCATGAGCAGGGGGTGGGGGAAACAGGAGGGAGACACGGGGCATGAGCGGGGAGTGGGGGCAACAGCAGGGAGACACGGGGCATGAGTGGGGGGTGAGGGGAACACGAGGGAGACACGGGGCATGAGCAGGGGGTGGGGGTAACAGGAGAGACACACGGGGCATGAGTGGTGGCTGAGGGCAACAGCAGGGAGACACGGGGCATGAGCGGGGGGTGGGGGGGACACAAGGGAGACACGGGGCATGAGGGGGTGTGGGGGGCAACAGCAGGGAGACACGGGGCATGACCGGGAGGTGGGGGGCAACAGCAGGGAGACACGGGGCATGACTGGGGGGTGGGGGTAACAGGAGAGAGACACGGGGCATGAGCAGGGGATGGGGCAACAGCAGGGAGACACGGGACATGAGCCGAGGATGGGGGGCAACAGCAGGGAGACACCGGGCATGAGCGGGGGGTGGGGGAACATGAGGGAGACACGGGGCATGAGCAGGGGTGGGGGGTAACAGGAGAGAGACACAGGGCATGAGCAGGGGGTGGGGGGAAACAGCAGGGAGACACGGGGCATGAGCAGGGGCTGGGTGGCAACAGGAGAGAGGCACGGGGCATGAGCGGGAGGTGGGGGGCAACAGCAGGGACACACGGGGCATGACCAGGGGGTGGGGGCAACAGCAGGGAGACAAAGGGCATGACCGGGGGGTGGGGAGCAACAGCAGGGAGACACGTGGCATGATCGGGGGTGGGGGGCAACAGCAGGGAGACACGGGGCATGAGCCGTGGTGTGGGGAACACGAGGGAGACATGGAGCATGAGTGGAGTGTGGGGGGTAACAGGAGAGACACACGGAGCATGAGCGGGTGGTGGGGGGCAAGAGCAGGGAGACACAGGGCATGAGCGGGGGGTGGGGGCAACAGCAGGGAGACACGGGCATGAGCGGGGGGTGGGGGGAACACGAGGGAGACACAGTGCATGAGCGGGGGGTGGAGGGCAACAGCAGGGAGACACGAGGCATGACCGGGGGGTGGGGGGAAACAGCAGGGAGACACGGGGCATGAGCGGGGGTGGGGGGAACACGAGGGAGACACAGGGCATGAGAGGGGGTGGGAGCAACAGCAGGGAGACACGGGGCATGACCGGGGGTGGGGGGCAACAGAAGGGAGACACAGGGCATGACCAGGGGGTGGGGGGCATCAGAAGGGAGACACTGGGCATGACTGGGGGGCGGGGGGCAACAGGAGGGAGACACAGGGCATGAGCGGGGGGTGGGGGGAACGGGAGGGAGACATGGGGCATGAACTGGGGTCGGGGGAACAGGGGAGACATGAGGCTTGAGCGGGGGGTGGGGGGGAAACAGGAGGGAGACACGGGGCATGAGCGGGGGTGGGGGAGAACAGTGGAGACACGCGGCATGAGCGGGGGTGGAGGAGAACACGAGGGAGACACGGGGCATGAGCGGGGGGTGGGGGGAACAGGGGAGACACAGGGCATGAGCAGGGGGTGGGGGGAAACAAGAGAGACCCGGGCATGAACGGGGGTGGGGGGTACAGGAGGGAGACACGGGTAATGAGCAGGGTGTGGGGGGATACAGGAGGGATACACGGGTAATGAGCGGGGGTGGGGGGAACGGGATATCCACTCCTCGGTCCTCCGCAGGCCACCGTGTACCGATGGCGTGTCTCCTGCAAGTCTGCAGCAGCCTGGGATGTTCAGGAAGTGTAATCCACATGAACCTCACACAGCCCCATTGGAGGCCAGGCTGTCCTCTCATTTTATTGCATCAGAATTTTCGCTTGTTATGTTGTGATAATCACTTGTGAAGTTTGAAGTCACCGCAGAGCCTGCCACAGATGCCAATATACTAACAATAAACTAAGATGGCGGGCGTCTCGGAAAATAAGACGCACTGCACGCTTTACTGCAGCCAATGGGAGAGCACGTCAGATGTCCGCGGACATCACGCAAGTCGCTTGCCCAATCCCCGTCCTGTCCGAGGATCGAACAGGGAAGTGTGTCCGCGGAGCGGACAGATATCACTAATTTGTTTCACTTACATGTTTGTCTTTTTTTTTTAAACTACTGGACGGATTTACACCAAATTTTAAAATGCACGCTTTCGGGACCAAGCCGCCGCTCCTGCTGCACATTTGGTGTAAATCCGTCCAGCGGTTTGGGCTGTAGGCGTGAGCAAAGTTTTTTCCCATTATGTCTATGGGAAAAAAAAAGGTTTTGGGACCACCCCTATAACTTTGCCTCCCCTGGACCAAACCTCACCAAACTTTGCAAAAAAATTCAGAGTGGGCCATATACTTGTTCTGCAAAGTTTGGTGAGGATTTGTCCAGGCGGAGCAAAGTTATAAGCCACCAAAAATGTGTTCTTCCTATGGAAACAGCAACTTAACGATAACTACCGTGGCCATGCAATATATTGGTTTGGTTTTATATATATATGACATGAGAAATCGTAAAAACCAACAACGATCCAGCGTGCGTTCTTTTCTAAGAAATATAAAAGGCTTCAGGATTACAACAACTACTAAACAACTCTCTGGAGCCGTCACTAATGATCACCCTAGCACACAAAAGCCAAATCCACCTGCTGAGCAACAGGTGAGCCATGAAGGTGAAAAAAGCACAATGACGGAGAAGGAAAATTCTCTAGAAAATCTACTAGATCTCTCGACATACGAGCAGGGCGAAAGTGATAGCTGGGTTGAGACTCCTAATTCAATCCCATATGAAGAGTCTATAACAGTAGAAGCTGTAACTAACATTGACCTCATATCAACATCGCATGAAGAGAAATTATCTGAGGGCAAGAAAAATTGCAAGAAGCCCCATATCCCCCAAGATATTCCAACTGGTATAATCGGTGGGCCGATAATGAATGAATCTGAGCATCAGCAAAAATGTGTCATCAGGCAACTAGCAAAGCAAGATAGTTCCCTTCGAAAATTTACAGCGAAAGCTCCAGCAGAATGCATAACGCTAGAGGAGAAAAGAGCGATAACCATAGCCAGCAACAACCAAGGACACTCCACCTCAAAACGTCCATCCCGGAATCAGGATCTGTGAAAGTATGAACAAGAATTTGAGGCTCTGGAAGCCAAGATGGCCCTAATGGATGCCGGACTTATCGCCCCTAAGATTATTACGGAAATACACTCCAGAGATAAAGATGCTAACTTAACTGAGTCAATTCCGTTGCCACAGTCGCAGAGACTGATGGAATTACAGATACCTTTTGACTTACGCCAAGCAATGTCTGAGAAAACCCAGACCAACGCAAAAATAAATAAAATACCCAAGAAGGAGCCCCGTCCTCAAAATCAGCACCCCACTAAACCAGGGAAATATCTTCTACGAGTGGAGCGAATAGTGAGAGAAAAAGATGGTCTCTTACTAAATAGGAAAAATGTGATGAGACTAATACATCACATCCCGCAACTTAGAACAGTGACCTCTGAAGATATCCAAGTGGTCGAATTTGAGGATGAAAAATATAATGACCGTGTGATACTCCACATAGCCTCCAAACTCATTCGAGATTCCCTCTTACAGACTAGTGATATCTTCAACTCCCTAGGGTTTGACATAAATGAGATTGGTGACCTAAAGAAGAGACAATTATCAAGGAGAAAAAGATCCTTCTCTGACAACAAACAAGCGGAACATAAAAGATCTTCAACCGAGGTAGAAGAAAATGTCCCAAAAAACAAACATGTCTCCCCTGAGAGGGAAATTGATGAGAACGAAGAATTGAAGATTGTGCCAACTAGAACAAGAGGTAGATACTCGGATGTCCAAAGTCCGAGGAAACTCGATTTGAGAACTGAGGACCTCGACTGGACATGAGTTGCGAAAACCATCAATAACCACGATATCAGTTAATGCCAAAAGTCATACGAGTCAGGAAAGATATGCATAGCATCATGGAATACAAGAGGCTATATGCATTTGCTGAGTGAAATCCCAAGTGAACTAAAAGATATTGATTTATTATGCCTACAAGAGACTTGGCTAACTTATATTCCTATTGCAGATGGTTTTGAGATTGCTTTCAATCAGGCAATATAAAAGAACAAGGGACGTCCCATGTCAGGAAAGTTGACATTAGCAAAAATTAAAAGTGGTATACGTATCTTATCCACAACTAATGTTTCATCGTACATACAAATATCCAGGATCAAAATACCGACAAGTGCAACGAAAAACGAGAATTTACTTATGCTGATAAATATTTATTGGCAACATGCCGCAAACAAAGCTGAGGCATTCATCGAATCTGTTTCGGAAATTATCAGCAACATTAAGAGGACGGAAAAAGACATAAATATATTAATATGTGGAGACCTCAACATAAATTGCCTGCCAAGTGGACGAGACGGGAAGGAAACAGACAGAGATTATGCGACCGATCTGTGGGTAAACGAAATGAAATCATGGAACCTACAGATGTTGAATGGAGAAGTGGTGGGAGATATTCCACCTCGTCCAACTTGGCGAAGAAATGAGCAAAGCTCCACAATAGATTACATGTTTGTAAACGAAAGATTGAAAAGTGAAGTCGCACAGTTAAAAATCATTGAAATGAAACATAGTGACCATAGCCTAGTAAAAATATACTGGGAGACTCACCATCTAAGAAATCTCCCTGATACTGCCAAAAATGATCTAGCGGTTGAACCGGGCCGTAATCGTTTACGACTAAACGCGACCAAAGTGAACTCACTGCTAAAATCATTAGAAGAAACAACAGTGGTAGTGAAAATTGAATATACAAACTTTCTAGAGAAATATCGAGAGAAGAATTTCTCCAAAACCAAATCAAACTTCAGGAACCAACATGTATGGGATGAAGAACTCAATGACAAGAAAAAAAAACTGAATAAAGAACTAAGACGGCTCAAAAAGAAACCGGATCTGAGCAATGGAAGCACAGCAAAAACTCTGAAACAAACCTACAAGAACTGGCTTCTCAGTCATAAACACATCATGCTGCAACGCGATGCGGAAAGCATGATGAAAACGTTAGCTAATAGAAATACAAGTGAATTTTGGTCCTACCTGAACAACATCTTGACTCCACAAGGTGCCATTATAAAAAACACAATACCAGAAGAACTATGGGTGAAGCATTATGCGAGAATATTTTTTAATAATGAAATTAAGATAAAAGAAACCACCACATCAGAGAACAAGTGGTCAATTACAATAACCAAAGAAGATATCTATAGAAACATCAAGAGATTAAGTACATCAAGAGCCCCAGGACCCGATGGGTTAACGAATCAGATGCTAAAACAACAGCCCGAGTTATGGACGGAGGTTTGTTTTACGTTGTTTGCAACCATTCTAAAGAACCAAAAGATTCCTACATCTTGGAAAAGCGCTACAGTCATACCGATTTTTAAAAAGGGGGAGCGCACTAAGCCAATCAATTACCGTCCCATAGCGCTCCTTGATGTGGTGGGGAAATTCTTTGCCTCGCAGCTTCAAATCCAACTAACAAACTGGATATACGATTCCAAACAATATGATCCACATCAATGGGGATTTGTTAAAGGGGTTGGATGCAGTCTGAACTTGACGATTCTGAATTTCTTAAAAATGGAAGCGATCCGCCAAAATAAAAAAATCTATGTAGCGTTTGTGGATCTATCAAGTGCCTTCAATACAATTGATCGAGAGTTACTATGGAGTAAGATGAAGAAATGGAAATGTCCCGAAAATCTTCTCAAACCCATAAAAGCACTCCACACAGACACACAAATTAAGGTCAGACTAGACTCAATGGAACATTGAGTAAGGCTATACGAACTAATCAGGGCGTGAAACAAGGCTGCCCTTTGGCAACCACGTTGTTCGCCCTATTCTTATCCGATATTGGAGAGAGCTTAGAGTCTACAATCTCCGATCCACCAAAAATCAATGGATCACGGATAAACTGGATGCTCTACGCTGATGACATCGTTATATTAGATCTAACGCCAATTGGTCTGACAAGAAAATTGAGAGCTCTAGAAAGCTATGTGGAGAAAAACAAACTAAAGATTAATTCTGCGAAGTCAGAAATAATAATCCTGCAAGACTTAACAAGAAATAACAAACAAAACAAAAATCGAATACCTAAATGGAGTTTACATAATGACAGCTTGAGATGTGTGAAAAAAGCAAAATATTTAGGAATGTGGATCAACAGCAACATAAACGATGCCCTTTGGGTAGAGAATGTGAAACAGAAATGCAAACAACTATCAAGTCAAGGAGTGATTATAAATAAAAGATTTGGGAAATTCTCACTTCTACCTGTTCTGGCCCACTACAACCAGAAAGCGCTACCAACATTGATATATAGTGCAGAAAGCGCACTGGGAGTATCTGCAACCCAATGGCCTGAACTGGAAAATCAATATTGGAGGCGAGTATTACATCTACAAAAGGGAATCTCGAGTGCCTGCATTAGATATGAACTCAATCTAATATCTATGCAAGCCCGAATACTATGGAACATGCTATCTATATACCGGAAGATAACCATACCTGATTGCTCCCCCCAGTTTAAAATACTACAGGATGCCCTTATGGGAAACTCAGACTCAGTTCTGTGCAAATGGGTAATTGGATGCAGAAATAAGCTAGCAGAGTTGGGCATTGATCAAAGAACCTTGGAAACCAATCCAGACTTTGTTAAGAAAAAGTTATGGGAATTGGATTGGTGTAAAACAGTGGATGATCGAAATCGACATAATCTGATGAAAGATGCCGCAACTGAAGCCAAGGATCGGAACATAATGTTGCAATATCTGATGAAATCACCAAGTGCTAGACATCGTTTTCTGTACATGAAATTTCGAATGAATCTATTCAATACAAGGGTAAGCTATGCAATAAGAACTCGGAAGGTGGTAGCAGTATTAAGCTGCCGCTTCTGCAATAAAGAGCAGGAGACGCTTAAACATCCTACATTGTATTGCGAAAGCCTGAAAGATATGAGATCTGTGCATTTAGGAAATTTAGTAAAACAATATCCTATCTTGTGTGGAGAAGAACTGTGGCGAAAGTTGTTCAACCCGCGAAAAAAGGACATTTTTGGGTTGATTAATTTTCTACAAAACTTGGAGTCAGTGTTATAAACTTATATTAACATGAGTAGCACTGCAGAGAAACACGCCATAGATGTGTCATGGAAGCAGAGACTGAATAAGGGAGAATAATAAAACCTGGAGGATTATAACATCTGAAGAAACATAAACTGATAAACCAAACAAGGACTGGAAAATTGAACC
The DNA here is from genome assembly GCF_040938575.1 of Ambystoma mexicanum. NCBI lineage: Eukaryota > Metazoa > Chordata > Amphibia > Caudata > Ambystomatidae > Ambystoma > Ambystoma mexicanum. The sequence continues at coordinate 209,806,049 of NC_090922.1, read as the reverse complement.
AGGAAGGCTAACAACAAAGGACATTAAAATTGTTGCATAAGCCATTGAGATTAAGATGTACCCTAATTTATCTCTGCTTTTCTGACACCAAGTAACTGTTTATATAAACTAAATGAAAAAAAAAAATAAAAAATAATAAAAAAAAAAAATATATATATATATATATATATATATATAATGGTTTGGGTGGGGGCTTTGCATTGGGTGGGGGGTTGCGGGGGGTTATGTAACAAGTGATCTTCAAAATTCGGTCAATTGTGCAAAGGTCAATTGTAATTCGTACAATTGTAGTTCGAACAATTTGTATACAACTGGTAGGATACATTTACAAAATAACATTTACTTTTGGTGGTTTGCTTTCAGTAACACGTAGGTCCCTTCCTCGAACCGTTATTAATAACTGAGGCAGAAATGAAATCTCCTTCATATGGATAAGAGCGATTGCTTTTTACGATTAGATAAAAAGGAAGTGTAACCGTGACATCTAGCTTTGATGAGTGTGGGAAAGGCACAGAACTGTTCAATTCAAGATGGGGCTGTGCGATCCCCTGCATACAATTTTAATCGTTCCCAAAGTTGACTGCAATTGTGAAGAGTAATACCAGGCAAACCTGCCTGTGTGCCTCTCTTTTACTCTGTTTTGTAACTAAAATAACACTGGCCAATTACACTTTGCAGGCAGCATGTTTTAATAGATTGAAGTGCAATCTGCCTGCTGTTTACCAGGTGCTAAATCGAGGCACATTACATAGGAATCCATTAGTTTTACGCCTGTATGTAAGTATCGTGTAGGCTTAAAACAAAGAACTCACACAAGAGGGCGGAGGATAGCACGGTGGAGAGGTGAACTCCGATCCGGGCCCTACTTCCGCCTGTGAGAGCAGGAAAACGGTCAAGAACAGACAGTGTAGGCGGAAAAGCAACATGCCCTTCTTTTAGACCTCTATTTCCCTCCCTGCACATTATATAATGACCCCCCATGTGTTCAGGCGGGTTACACAGCAATTACCTGCAATACAAGAGGCTCACAATCCATGTCGTGAAAGCACTTGCATTAAAATGTATGTGGTACTCTTTGGCGGTCATTCTACGGTATGACGTCCTTTCATCGCCAGGCTTTTAAAAGTCTGCCTTTTAAACGAGCAGAAAATTACGAGGGTTATCGAATTTTTTTGGGGGGGGTGCGAAAGCGCAGATAAGCAGTTGGTGGGTCAGGAATAGTTAAAAATAGGTGGTGGAGGTGGGGTTAGGGGGAATCTCCCATAAAGAAATTTAAAGTTTCGCTGAACATTTTAGTAATGTTCTCCTCGTTTGAAAGGCAGACATTATACATCCTGACGATGAAAGAACACAGAACCCATTCTACGTGGGCAGAGCGGAACATGGATGTGAAAAAACAAGGCTAATTGCTTTTACGCCGCCAGTTTCCACTCCAGCCCATTTTCGTGCTCACCCAAGGTAGATGAGGAGGGGGCAATGAGTGGAAGGAACTCCTCTGCCGTGCTTTCCTCCCCAGTCTTCTTCTGTGCCTCTTCATTTTAGGCCTGCATGAGATTTACATTCAGGCATAACACGAATGGCTTCCTACTATGTAATCTGGAAAATTGTATTTTGAGCACACCCTATCACTGTTATCACTGCGCCACAGTTGTATATAAAATAAATTCCAATATGCCACTTATTTGTGTTCTAATTCCATTTATTGTGGCCCTCTTTGATGACACGTGTTTCGGCATTATCTGTGCCTTTTTCAGATCAGGGCTTATTATTAATCCTTTACAGTTGGTCATGTTTAAAGTAATAGCAGAGGTGTTTGAAAGGTCCTGGGATAAATCCCGTCTGCAAATGGTTGTTTTGCGCGTCTCGCGTCAGATGAAATATGGACTATGCAATCTGCATCGGTTTAGTAGTAACTGCTAAACAGTGGGGGGGGACGGGGTTTCAATGGTAATACATGTATAAATGCTGCATGCAAGGCGTGATTTGCAAGCTGTATTTATTCATTCACAAAACTGAGAATACAAGTGAGGAACACAAGTGAGTATGCCTCATACTACTCTTCACGCTAGCACTATACTTTGTGAATGTTTAAAGGTGCATGCAGGGGACCCAATAGCACGCGAGTTCAAAAGATGGTGATCGCTTCATGTAATCTTCACTTTTTAATAAATGATCACCTAACTGTGGTGTGCAATAAATATCAATAGGGGACAGGATGCAGAATGCAGAGGTCTCTCTGACGACTAACACATTGGGCCTCATTACAATTATAACAGGCACGGCTGCCGCCGGTATCATTTTATTTACGCTGCCCTGGAATGGGCAATTACCAGGTCATTACGGCCCGCCGGACCCGGTAATTGGCCATTTGCGCGCGCCGGAAAAAAATGCTCCCCATTCCCATTCAAGCCCCATAGGGCTCAATGGGAATGGGGAGGCCGGATGCACAGGCGCCATTCAAGATGGTGCCGGTGCATCGGGCATGATTTGCTCACGGGTGCCGATCCACCTGGCAGGCCAGTCCTAGTGGGCGGGAAGGCACCCGCGAGCAGAACTTGTAGTCTACCGGTATGGTAACAACGGTACCGGCAAGCTTACCAGTACCGTTGTTACTTTACCGACAAACTTGGAATGAGGCCCATTGTCTTCTATCTTGGGGACACAAAGGGTGGAGACAGTCAATTAAATGATGTTTCCGGGGATTGTTTTTCAGTTTGGCTGGTGAAAATGGAGGGAGTGGAAGGAAGTGCTCCAGGTTGAGTGCCAAAGTTTTACATCTTTTTAATTCGAAAGTCCCATGTTCTTCTGTGTCTTAGTGTTCCCATTCCGGATGTTCACCCTCATGCTTTTTTGTTCTTTCTATGCTGCATGCACTCTGCTATTCTTTCGGCTTTGTCTCGACCTCTCATGCCACCTCACTCCAAATGTGGCATACGTTGGGTGATCTCTTACTTGCGCAGACATATCACATGGGCTGCATTATTTAGTGGAGACAAAGCTATGCATCGCTGGGTCCAGTAAGGGGCAAGGACACTGACAGGGTTGCCACAGAGATCTAACAGGAAACATTGGCAGCTATGTGATCATATCAATTAGGTTGATCAACATTTGACCCACTGCCAATATATGTTCCGCTATGCCTTATCAATTGTCTATTTCTTTCATTCATTTGCCAGATCACTAGTTGCCCAGACCAGCATGCTGGTCCACACGTTCTCCCTGGCTGCATTCCACCTGCCACTTGCCTCCATCGCTCTGTTTCTTGATGAATTCCAATTGGTCTCACGTGCAGCGTGTGTGTCTCATCCTGCTACTATTCCCAAGGCAATAATACTGCTTCGCACAATGAGTAGGTAGCGGTCTATCCTTTCTGTGGCCTGCCGTGCCCCACTCTGCCCAGAGACATCCCGTGCGTTCACTTGATGAGTGAGCGAATGGCTGTTATTCCCTCCCTCGCTTTTTTCCTATTGGTGCAGCAGAATATCACCCCTTCCGCGGGGCTGTCCACAAATAGAAGTGCGTGTTTACCTTTCTCAGGGTAGAGACAGATCCCCTCCCACAAGAGAAATGCAAAGTGCGGGATGCCAAAGCAATCACAGGGAGTGCAGGATCTGCTTGGCTCGAGATTATCACCTGCCCAGATAATTGCTACACATGCCCTGATCATTTGTATAAGAAGCACGCATCATCCTCCCCTTGCTAAGGCCCCCTTAAATCTTTGGGTGGGCGTATTTCCTGATTGGTGGGCTCTCATCTCAAGAATACAGAAGAACCTTGAGTTGATCAGATGTCTCAGCCAAGAGGCCTTATGGCTGACGCTATATGGCAATAATGTGCTCATCACGCCTACTGCTTCATATTGATGGAAGCACATAACCTCCCAGTGTTTGGAGAGGCAGCGGGTCCTGTCTGCGGGTCCCTGCTCTCAAGTTATTTTGCCTTGCTGAGGATCTCCGTCTGTGATCAATGCACAGGGCATTGCCCTACCCGTATAGAGCAACTATTTGCCTGTGTGAAACGATGCAAACCTGTCCCGGGATGTCATGGAATTCCTAATCAGCTGCTACGATATCAGATATTTCTTTCCTTTTTGTGGATTACAGTGGGGTAAGAGGAGTGGGATCTTGGTGTCTTTAATGATTGCCTCCACTCAACTCGAAAATTCAGGGCAAAAAGAAGTGTTTGAGAACTGGTACTTGGGTTATCCGTCTCTCTCTCTCATCTCCCTTGGGTTACGCCACCCTAGCCCAGGCGTCCGTAACGCTGCAGTTCGCGCTATAGCTCGGTAATGCCTACTGTCTGGTTTCTTGGGCTGATGCTACGATGGTTTCACTGAAGTGTTGGCTCACTAACTCCCAAAGTGACTTTCTAGCTGTCCCTATCCTCACTCCACTTCGTCCTCTAAAGGGAATTAGGGACAGCACCTCGCATTTGTTCTGTTGGAAACATTCAAACCGGTAACGCACAGTCCTTCTGCTCTTCCTCCTTCTCTGCCCCTCCAACATTCTGTCCCTCTGGTTTTCCACTCTGCATCCTGCCTCTAAACTTAAATGTGTCCTTCTCACTACACCTCCACTTACACTTTTGACTAACTTCTTCCTCCCACTAGTACTTCTACACTTGCCGCTGCTCTTTTCTCTTCTCTACTATCACTTATCCACTACTTATTCTCTTTCTTCTGTTTTCTTCTGTTTTCATATTCCTTCAAGGACCTCTTCCAAGAGATTGTCACCTCTTCGGGGATACATCTGTGGTATGGGTTTCTTAACGGATACCTTTTCTTGAGCACTTGTCCCGGTATGGTCACAACTACTGGTGTCAAACATGGTGCAGTTTCAGGCTTTAAACATACAGGCAGTAGGGGGGCGGGATGTCCTGCAGAGGCATTTGGCTGCTCCTCTACACTACGGAAGGTGGTTTCCTAATTTATCTCTTTGAGATGTATTCCTATATGGTGACGCTATAGAAGAGGGACCACATGACTTAATGGTTTACCATGTTAATGAGGCAGGAAGACGGCCGTGTGTGTGTTACGTAATGTTTGCTGTTGTGTTTGGATAACTAATAAGTGGACATATACGCTGAAGGGTCAGGTATTGAGAATTTCTCCTCTAGTGTATTTGTGACTTGACCAGCGAGGTTGTTTAATCGGACTTGAGGTGCACTGGAAGTAGTGGATTTCAGTGGTTAAATTCTTAATTAGGTTAACCAGTATTGTGCCAATGGGGCGGAGCTTGAGGAGCACACAAGTGGGGTTGTGATTTGAGCCTTCAGGGCCACAGAAAGGCGGTGCCCAGAGCACGTCTGTGTTGATAGTGGTGAGCCAGAGAGGCTAAGGAAAAGATTTTATTGCACTATCATTATTTGGAGACATGGTATTTGAGAAACAGTATTGAGATTGTGAATTACAAAATTGCGAGGTATAACTGGATGTGTCTAATTCCCATTTTGAGGTCAAGTAAGTATTGAAAAGTGTTACATAAGGTGATGCAATGAGGGATACGCCTCTTCAACACTTATAAAAGTCCCTTCCGCGGTATCAAGACAATAAGCAGGTATAGTGCGGAAAGGACTTGCGGTGCCGAAGGCACATTGGCAAAGCCATGGTCCAAAGACAGAAGTTTTTCTTAATGTGTGCTTCAACAATTGACCACTTATTTACATGCAGCCTATAAGGGGAACAAATTAAGCAAACAACTGGCCAAATTAGAGTTATGGAAAATGTTTCAGGATGAGGAAGGGGACTCGATCCAGATGCAATGTGATAAGAAAGATGAATGGCCCTCGGCTACCCCTCCTCCTCCTCAAACCGTGGATATAGATGCAGCAGCAGAAAGTAAAGGATTGTACCCTGTGAAGGGGTTGAAAGCAGTGGCGGGATACACCAATCCCACTTTTGCACCTCCAGCCTATAGTGGCAGAGATGCACTTAGTGGCGCAAAGCAAGTGGGTAAAAAAACACAAGATATCAGTGGCGAATGTAAGGAGCAAAGCGAACTGTAAGCGAAGCTAATGGAGAATGATTTGGGAAAGACAGGGTTTAGTAAGGGCCAAGAATTGATAGTTCTGAATGAATGGGTAGGTGGACAGATATTGCTCAAACTGGATGGGAAAGCCACAAGTGAGACAGAGAATGTGGGGAAGAAACTATCGAGTAGTAAAGAAATGGGGAAGAAGCTAAAGAATGGGCAGAGATAATGGAGGAAGTACATTGGTGAAAGGGAAAAGGAGGAAAGTGAAAGGTTGTGAAAAGAGGGAGAGCGAGCAGAAGCACGAGAAAGAGAAGAAAAGGACAAGAGAAAACAGAGAGAGCTAGAGGACATAGCAAGGAGGAGAGCAGAAGAAGAGTGGGAAAGGCAACTGCAAATAAATAAAGAGAAAAGGAGGTTAGAAGTCGAGTGGATTGTTAAAGAACGCCAATGCAGGGAAGACGAGGAGTGGAGATGCGAGCGGGACAGAGAAACAGGATGGAGGGATGTCTTCCCATGTCTTTAGTGGCAATGAATGCCCTTGCCATCTCTGTCAGTTTCCTTCCTGGCAGAGCCATGAGTCTCTGTGCATATGGAGTAATATCATCCGCACTGGGCGATCCACCCCTAGAACGCGGCAGTCACTCTTCAAAGTCCTCCTTTCCTCTTTCCATGTCTTCTTCATATTGGAGAAGGGTGGTGGCCTCAGCATATTCCTTGGCAGCAAATGAATAAAGACAATTTGAGATGCAAGGTATCTTTGTTGACTGCAGCGGCTGAGAAATGGATTTATGAGCTCAAAAGACTGTAAGCAGGGACGACATTAGTGGACGGTGACATGAAGAGTTTACTCTGAGCCATTCTTGCGGAGGTAGCAGACGACGTATGGAAAAGAGCAGGGTATCCTGGAGTGGCTGCACAGAACATGGCACACGATGGCGCGCCATTCTGTAACTGCAGAGCGGCCATATAGAAAGCTCTAATGGTGCAATACCCAGAAACCTCAGATATAAGCCCAAATATGGCACAAAAATGTGTGAGGATGAAGACCCACTTTAATATATTCAAGAAATTCAAGAGCGACAGCGTCTCGAGACAAGAGAGCCATGGGACAAAACAGTGTTTTGTTTTACCACATAGTATGTCAAGTGTTGGCACATCCATGACGCTATCATTCAGAATGAAGAACATGCTGGCGACAGGCTCCATGGTGCCAGGATGCTATACTCATTCCTGCCACAGGCCATTGTGACCCAGAAACAAGACACAGTAGGAGCACTCCCTGGGGACACACCCATGCACACCCCTTCACAAGACGCACTCCAGGACTATGGTTGGGAGGACATCATAGTCGTCGAGGACTCACCACAGTAAGAGGAATGCAAGCTGATCAGATCTCCTTATTCCGTGGGTGACATATCATGGCAAAATATTTCTTTGGATGTTGCTCATGTTGGTAATGTTGATTCCCACTTCCTGGCATAGTTTGTTACCTCATTTCAATTTGCAGTATTTTAGTGTGTGCCTTTGCCTGTCATGGAAACCACATGACGATGGAAAGCACAAACTCTGAGACTAGTTCACATTTGAAGCATAATTATATTACTGTACCAAATGGCATGCATATGCACAATCATCACGAATAATTTGTCAATAGCAGAGGTGCTAAAAATACACAAGGGAGTGCACACTGGCTCATTAAGGGGGTATGTTATGGCACAGTCACGATACACCATTTATTAGCCACACCAGATCTGCTTGTTGCGGGGGACAGGTTATCCACAGCCCTATTGCTCCACAGAAATGTGTGTCCTATATTGCATGCTCCCTCACATTACTGTCATTCATATTTGTTCTAGATATAGAGGTGCCCTGGGAAGCAGGTGTCACACTCTTCATGGCATCTGTGATGCATATACTGCTGTGGTCATGGCCACCACCATCTTTCTGCGGGCCTCTACTCACCTATCCAGTGTTGATAGGTGTCTTTCAATGTCCTGTTCATGTTGCTTGCGGGCCTTAATGTCCTGCTGCATCAGGGCCCAAACTGCATCACTGTAGTCCTTTGATGTATATGCTTATTGATTTGTGATGTAATTTAGCTCTTGCAGTTTGTCAGCTCCTTTCCCAGTCACTGCTCAAAGTAACCCGCAAATGCAGACAGTGTCCTAATGCAGTCTAGTGTTGTATTTGGGGGCTGTATTTGGGGGCCATGCATGTGTTGGCCCCTCCTGAGCTCTGGCTGTGGGGCAATGGGTGGCAGGTCTGTGTTATGAGGGATTGTGCTGCCCCTGGCTGTCTGGCCCATGGATGTGTCACTGTTGAATGGGTCAGTGTGAATATCTAGCATCTGTGCGTTGAGGTCTCTGGGTTATCCTCTGCTTCTTCTGGAGCTGGAACCAATATCCAGGGATGAAGCTGGAGTAAGTTGCATTTAGACCCAAGCGTCTAGCTGTTTGTATCCACACTGGATGGCTAGCCCGCTGTGGGAATTTCAGGTCATGTGTGGATTGATGGGCACCCTTGGAAAGGTGCCACTGTGTGATATGATGGGTTATTTATAACGAGCTTAATACCCACAGGATTCTAACCCTTTACCCAGGGATCGAACCCGTCTTGCTCCATGTCGTCTTGCTTCTAAGGCGAGCACGTTGCACCTAACCTATCCTCCTAAGGTGGTTTGTTGTCCTCCCTCACCTTTGCAGCAGCTTTCCTGGCTGGGGGTGGTTTGGGGAGCCTCTGCCTGCTCATCACACACTTGCTGCTACCCAGCTTGTTGTGTTTGCCCTTACACTGCTTGCCCTGCACCTGCACCGGTGGTAAAGAGAGACACGTAATGGTTTATGTGAAAGAATCAGTGTGTGCACACATCATACTCCATGCAGGAGATGGCAGTCCAGAATAGTGTTTCAATGTGAACCATGTGGCATAATGTGTTGTTGTGGTAGTTCAGCGGCTAAGGTACATGAGTGTATTTCAATTGACAGGATAGGACACCCACCACCAGAGAAGTGCATTTAGACATGTGAGACATGTGCCATCATGATTTCCAGTTGGCCGTTGCTTATGGATGAACGGGCAAGTATGTGATTGGCATGCTTTACATGAAGTAATGAGATCACATCACTGGTCCTTGAACAAAACACTGAGGGGGGTGTCCGGAAGTGTCTGTTCTAGAACTGACTAGTCTTTGGTGTGTCGTGTACTGAGTAAATGGCCAGTGTGCACCATATTGAATCGGGCCCAACCACAGACACTTGTCAGGAGAGGAATACAAGGGTCTCTTCTCATTGGGGCACCTCTCACACCTGGATGCCCATGGCTCCACTCAGTGATACCCCAAAAGGCATGATTGATGTGACTGGATACTTTCAAATGATCTTGCGTTGCTTTTAGCAGTGTTCTTGCACCTGCCATGTCCAATACGGACATGGCCACAACCAGCAGATTGGCCTATGTGATTGGTTATGTAGATCTGTGACGTCAGCATATAGTAGTAACTCTTGGGCACTGATGTCCACTGTGTTAACCCAGTGAGTCAGTGACACAGTGGAGTCCTTGCCCAAGTACTAGAGCAGTGTCTAAGGCACATACACTGGGACCACATCTTGCCTGTGCCCAGTGCACGCACCCTAACACTGGGCCATCAGGTTGAAACCCTCATTTTAGCCCAGGTGGCCTTTCATGGCGGTGCACCAGTATCTGATGTGAGGTCTCCAGAAAGTAGAACATGCACCCAAAGGGCAAAATAAGTATCATGTGCAACATGATGAGTTTCCGTTGCAGTCCTCAATGCATTCCGGGGTCATATGATTACTGTGCAGGGATGTGCAGCCGGGTTAGGCCAGGGTGCGAATGTGACATCCATTGCCTTTGGCAAGTCCTCCTTAAGGAGACACCAACGTATCTTCCTTCCATTATACACTTCAAAGGGAGGCGGCCAGAGGGCAAAGACCACGGCTCAGTTATGATTACCTTCAGAGCTTGCACACACAATGGGCCTCATTAAGAGTCCGGCGTTAACCGAGGCGGTAAAACCGCCTGATTAATGCCGGACACGTATTACCATTCCACCTCTGTGATTCCCGGAATTACCGGGGCATTACAACCCCGGTTTTCCGGGAATCATAGAGGCGGAATGGCGTAAATCCCCATTCCCATTGAGTCCTATGGGACTCGATGGAAATGGGGATCATGGAAACACCGGCAGCATCTCATAATGCTGCCAGTGTTTCCTCGTCCGCCTGCATGCGGGAGGTGTTAAACCCGCCAGGTCAGACCTGGCGGGAACATCACCTCCCGCCTGTGGGGGTCAGACTCAGGCGGTCCGGAAACCCGCCGCCACCGTTATTTCCGGACCGCCTGGGTCGTAATGAGGCCCAATGTGTCCTTTATCTCTTACCAGGTGTAGTTTGGGACAATTGGAAAATAGGATGTGTTGTTGTGACCCTGTCTGATGATGAGTGAGTAAATGGTGGCTGCACTTTTGTTTTGCAGATATGGCCAGAGCTCCGGTGTTGCGACGGGGCCCAGGGCACAGAAGCTGCTTCTCATGTTAGCCCACACCATGCCATTTTTAGTTACTGTGATAATGTGTGCCTAGTACTGGTCCATGTGTGATTTACCCAATAGCACTTAATTTGGGATTGTACGCCATTGCATCTAGGTATATTGTGTCTGTGTGTCTTTGCTGCGGCATGGTGTTTCCAAAGGTTGCTTGTTTTGCTGTGCAAGGGCACCACATTTGCTATTTGGAGCAGCTTTGCTGATCTTGTCCTGTGATAGAATAACTCCCATACATCTGAGGACAGCAGTGGACCTCATTAAAGACTGCATTGTTGCAAACGTATAAAATGGTGTCATCACCCCGTTCCAAGGGCTGGAATGGAGGTAACGGCCCAGGAGCCCAAGTGATAGGCCCGAGCAAAGCAAGGGCCTATACCGAGGGCACCTGGATGTTACCCCCCATTCCAGCTCTTGGAACCGGGTGATATCGCCATTAGCACCCTTGGTTATCAAAGTGGTAACCCAGGGTGTTAATAAAAAGGATTTTAATTCATTGAACAGGACACGGCACGGGCCCATTTAATAAATGAAAATCCTTTTCTAAGATGGCCGCCATGGTAATGGAAGGTGGGGCTCAGTCAAATTAACATGCCGGCCTGGAAAAGCGAGCGGCAGCGGCATCTGCTGTAGCAACACTCAGGTAAGTGGGGCAGGGGAGAGGGGTTGGGAAACAGTAAAACAAAAAAAAAATAAATAAACCGGACAAAGGGAGGGGAAGATGGTGCTGCACGGTGGGTGAGGTACCCGGCGTGTTCCGTGGAATGCAGACTGAGATTAGAGGTTTCAACCCGTGATTCATGGAACATGATTGGCTGCGCCCCTCGCTCCCGATTGCTAGTGTGGCTTTGAACATGCAAATAAAGGTAGGCCACCCAGACTCGATGTGCACTGTTGGTTGTGATTTGTGGTACCTGCCTACTCACTGCTTTGCTGGTCTAAGTCGCATGAATCGTTGGCAAGTGCATCACAATCATGTCATACTACACAAACAATCATGTCACTGGAAGCTTCTTGTTAGCTGCAACTACGCATCTATTACAAGGGGATTCAATTTCAGGGTCTTTGGGGCCATGAGTGCAACTGAGTATTCAGCTGCTTTGTTATTTTATTAATCCTATTTGGCTGTGTGTTTTTCCTGCAAGGCTTTGGGTGGTTTCTTTTATTTTCCTTTTTTGACTTTAACTCCCCACATAATAATACAAAATAAACTTTCCCTTTCGCATTGCCACTTTTGGTGAAACCTAAACAACCTTCCCATTTGTGTGGGAACTAGAGAATCTTTCCTGGGGTTCAGTCACCTTTTATTAAACGTCTGAGTAGCCCGTGTGAGTTTATTTGTTGCCCTAGTTAGTCAATCGTGTTTGTGTCTAGTAGTTGTCCTTTCTTCATGGAAATCAGGAAGTGGGGCAGGAATTTTTATTTGGTGAGGGAGAGGTGGGGGAAGAAGAGGGAGATCACTTTTCAGAGGTAGAGTATATTAAATGCTAAATCTTGAAGGATCATTGTGTGGCAATTGTGCTGTTGCAACAGGCGTCCATAACTGACAACCACATGAAAGTGATTTGAGGAATTCTTAGGAAGAAGATGACAGGAAGCAAAGCTGCCAATGGAGGGGTTTGAACTGCCACAGCGTGGAGAAGTTGGTGCCGGGGGGAGTGGAGGAAGCAGGCCCTTCAGAAAGGGTCATACGTTGAGACCTTCTGCAAGAGGTGGACTGTTGTGTCCTGTGTGCCCTAGATAACTTAACACAAGACGAAATTGTAGCCGCTGGTCAATGACTTAATTAACTTGGCAGTTGGAGAGGAAAGGCAGCAGAGGCGTGAGACTGCCTAGAGATGGACAACGAGGAGAGGGTGGACGTGGTGGTGCCGTAGGAGATGGAAGAGCAGCAGGAGGAAGAGACAGAGGCAGTGTCCCATCAGATGGCCCGGTAGGAGGAAGAGATGTTGGACTCTGCTGCAAGTGTGGTTGCCCTTTCAGAAGGGGCAAGGCAGGCACAGTTGTCTCTTGCATAGTATCAGGTGGTGCAGAGGAATTCCTGCCCTTGGATGTGACAGTGCACATGAGCCAATGAGCACTTGCCAGGGAGAACGACTGAGGCATGAAGAGGGCACTGTGATAAGCAAAACATGGAAGAAGCTAGTGAATTGGGATGCACCAAAGTAGGTTGCTCCTTGGGAACATGATAATACACAAACACATGAAGCTGAGGCAGGGTCTGCTAGTCCTCATGGATCCTTAACAGGTTCCAGTGACCCCTGTTCCACAGAACCCTTCCCTAGTGGGGATGGCAATGATGATGTTTCCTTGCAGGAGAGCATACCTGCTTTTCAGATGGTCCAGGACAGGCCGGTACAACCACTTACAGTCCCCACAATCTCCCAGCCTGCAACAGCAACCGTGGCCTTTGTGAAAAAGGTACCAATAGCACCATGCTCCAGCAGGATATTATAACACCTCCAGCACCACCAGCACAGCCTATTAGTGGCAGCATTGTCAGCGTGTCTCTACGTAAGAAGACATAGAAGGGCTGAATAAGTAATCATGCTGGCGTGAAACACTTGTTTTGCCAGATCATGAATTGGGACGAAATGAACCCCCATGGCAGTGTAGGATGTAGTGCACTGGGGCGTGCTTCAGCACAGACATCATCTTCTTTACTAGCATTGAGCAAGAGGGTAGGAAAAGGGCAGGTTGAGGGACTGCCTTCAGATGGAGAGCTGGGTGGATAGTCTCCCAGATATTGTGAGAGTTTTTATACAAATGCAAGCTAGCGTTACAGTGATTATCTTGGATCCTGTTCTCCTGTGGCTGTACATTGAAGGTGCGGGAACCTGCAGAAACAGAAACAGCTAATAATGAACAAATTTGGATTGGGCTGTAATATACATCATAAAGTACCACCTAACTTGTCCTTACAGGTTGCCCAGGTGGGGGGATTCTCACACATGTAAATGCATTTTAATAACTGTCAGCAGTTGGAGCATTATACCTAAATTTAAAGGTAACGGTGGTACCACCTAGAACTGTATGTTAAGTTAAATTACCTGCTTAGATTGCTAGTACAAAGGGAGTCTTATTTATGTGTGTATATCTACCCACATTTTTATACTTTAATAAAAGGACTGTGTTATCACCTAACATAGTGTATGAAATTCCACTGTAGGAACGTGCAAATTCACTGTACCTAAGAACCACCTCCCTTGAGTCTCGGCCTTGGTTGCTCATCCATAGCTACCATTAGAGAGCCTTGGCTGGGGTGTTTGGTGACTCTACCACAACCATACAGTGGGCAGAAGTACAGATAACCTCCTCCAGTCTTTACACTCTGCCTAACAAGAATTATAATACTTTTACTGTGCAAGTAGTATTTTCTCCAGCCACAATAAGGCAATGCACTAACAGACATTAAATGCACTCTCATTCCCACAAATAATTATAAGACTTTCACAAAAGCAACAAATATTTCTTCTTAACACATAAAGAAGACACTCAGGCATAGTCATTGATTGCATTCCCCACCTCAAGCGAACTGGAATAGTTTTCAATGCAGGCAGCAAGAATTGTCCCTCTCAGCAAAAAGGTGACACAGATGAAGCCAATAAATGCCATCTCTTTTCTTCAAAGAAGAGGAAGGCATTTTCTTTACAAGCAACACATTTTCTCTCACCACAAAAAGATGGACTACTGCCTGTCTCGCAACAGTTCTGGGATGGTCTTTTCCTCTTCTCACTCTGCCAAGAAATGGTACATATTGGTTGACCGTGGAAGCTGACCTCTGTGATATCGTAGCGGTTGTCACAAAAACGATGGTATATACTTTTTCCATTTTCTTTTTCTCCCTCAACTAAATCCTACTTAAATGTTCTGCCTCCCCCCAACAAAAGCATGTCTAAGCTTCTCCTTTAACTCATCTGAAGCCTATTTCAATTGTCTCCAATTCCCTCAACTCATTCCTATTAAATGTCTACCTCTTCCTGCACTAAAGACTATTCCCTCAACTGCTCTAGCAACCTCCTGCTTCTGTCTCTGCATAACAAGACAGATACACAAATTAAACTACACCTATCACATTCATTCTATGTTCACCCAAACCAACTGAAATAGTTTGCCCGAACCACTGATCATTTTCAAAGATTTCTAATTGACAAAAATGCACAATAATCAGGAATTTTGCATTAGGCCCGAATAGGTTTGTCCAGGCATACTGATGAGTAATTTAATTTCTAGACCTCCAGTTCACATTGATCACTCCTTCCCAAATATCTACTTCGCCATGAAATGGTTAACTTGTCAGTCAAATAGTGAAATGTGGAGTGTGAAAATGTACAGTGTTTTAGGTCAGACAATCAAGCTTAAGTTGCTGTAGGAGCTGTGGGTCAGCCTATTATGTTGTCGTAACAAAGGAATAAAATGGTAATACTGCCTAGTACTAGTTACTAACATGCTCACACCATGGAACACCGCCTTAAAGCACCTGGTTGGATACAGCAATCGTGGCCAAAACAGGGTCAAGGAAATCGGCTGAAAGGTCAGACCATGAAAGGTCTTCATATCACACAAATAATGACCATGATCATTTCAGTTTGGGTGGTCAATAAAGGTCACAATGAGAAAGAGGGGTCCATGCTGTGTGCGCCATATTGGTGACTGGTGGAACAGCGATATTGATGCAATGTTGCAATTTAGTATGTATCTTGGTGTAGTTAATGGGAATGGGATAAGTGTTACTTTTAGTGTTACTTTGTGTTTAAGTTGATGCATGTTAGACGTGCAAGAGCACATGAAGATAAATGTCAAAACTGCAGATGCAATATAAACAATGTAGGTTTGGTATGCCACGTAGTGCCTAGAAGTTGGGAAGCAAGGAGCTTTGTATGCAAATGCAAGAAAGGAGATTTGCAGTGACAAAACACTCTGAGAGGATGCAGTACTCTTGAAAATGAATGCACAGACATGCATACATTAGCATCTTTAAGGACATATGTTTGGGATAGTTAGAGTACATGATGAATATGCAAATCTGTATGCCACAAGTTCTCTCATAGTTTGTACAGGTCATGCAACCTGGGTTGGCGAGATGAACTGTGTGGACTGGGAAAACCGGTTTAGCAAGGTTGAAGGCTGAGGAAGGGCAGCGGCAGCTGCAATAACATCAGATGATCAGTTACAGCCAGGCTCTGGTTTTTATGACTTAGTACAATTATGGAAATGAGATGTAATATGTTTAAGTACATAGGAGCCTGTTATTCATTGTCCATGAAACTCCAGCCATCTGTTTGTGACCAAGTAATAAACCTGGGTTGAAGGGACGCTTATGGGTACAGTTATTCATTATCCAGGGAAGTCAGCCATCTGTTTATGACTGAGTAATAAACCTGGGGTGAAGGCATGCTTACGGGTAGAGCTGACAAATACTTTATGGGTTTTGATCAGTTTCTCAGGATGTGCCCAGAGGCCATGTGTGTTGAATTGGTAGTCAAGTAGATTAGTGTGGAACAAGGATGCCAGCAAGTCTGGGTGGGTAAGATAGTTATCGCCAGTTCATGTCATTGAAGTATCCTTGCAAACCATGTGCATCATGTCCGGGGTTAGAGGTCCCAGACCAGCTGAAACTTGTAAAGAATTATTTTTATAAGTAAACGTGTAACTATGTGACAACATCATGACCTAACATGGGAATATCCACAAAAGAGGTGTGCTACAATTATGAGCTGATGATGGTAGTTAAATAGATGAGAAAGGGAAAGGCTTAGTTATACATTGACGGGCACTCCAATACTAGTCAATGATTTGTTAGTCTTTCTGTTTCCTGTGCTTATTAACTTAATCTAAATTTCTATAGCTTCTGGTGCAACATGGTATAATCTCCTGGCCTGTGGAGACCAATGTCAACGTATACCTATCTACCCTGTTGTCACCAACAGGTAACCCCTATGCACTCTAGTGGGGTCCAATGACCTCCTTGCAATCTTTGTCTTATACAAATATTCAAATGTATTGTATAGTATTTCAATACACAAGAAATATTGGCAATCAGACCATACAAAATACCTGTTCAACAATTGTGTTAGTGGATCATAAGGCATTTTTACTGAAATTCATAAATAAAAGCATGACATAAAGATATAGGGTTCAATTTCACCATTCAACTTGCTTACGTTTTGATAAACGAATAATTTGACAATACAGGATTGTTAAATAAATGTGACCAATGAGAGTGTGGGAATAAGAGAAGATTGGATTTCTTTTGTATTGGTTTGACCAATCATGTGTGGGGGGATGATATGTAATAAAATATATGGGAGTGTTTTAACTGATGCAAAATGCATAACATGTTTATACCTGTGTGGTTTGAGGCGAATCATGGTAGTTTGACTCTACAGAATAAACTAGCTCCTCCCGGCCATTTGTACAATAAACTTACTTTATGGACAAATGTGCACTCACTTCTTAAGTCATGGGCCTACTTTGGGTTAAGGTGATCAGAGGCCCATCCGCACATTTCTGTTTTTTAAGGACTGCTCAGCATGCAGTTTCATACATATTCAAAATCAAGAAGAAGGAAAGTGCCTTAGCTGAAAGGGAACAGATTGGAACTGTCCCATCTGCTGACAATTACTGCCTCCACATCTGGAAAGGAATTGCGACATTGGAACACATCACAAGTAAATACTCAATCTTGGAAGGGTTTTGTTATATTAAATGTTGTGCCATCCTTTTCTTTATATTTCTCAGGTAGTCCGAGAATAGTTGAATAGTATGAATAGATGGCACCTGCATGTGTTCTCATCATGCTTGTGCCTCAAAAAATCGACTAGTCCACTCACTTTGGTGAGAAGATTTATTGAAGTGTAAGTATCATTTGCTCAGTACTTAGCCATGCTGGCAAGTAGGGGATGTTTGAAACTTTAATCTGACATTTACTGTAAACTAACCTTGAACATAAATGAAGAGGAAATAGAGGACGTGTGGGGGGGGGGGGGTGATAGGAGGCATTCCAGTTTGCTCAAGCATGCAGCAAAGCATCAAGGATCCTAAGAGAGGGAGGAGGGCAGAGATCTATGAAGAAATAGGTAATAACTGCGGTGTGAAACAGCCTCAGTTTCACCACCTTGTGAAGGCCCTGGTTATGCATCTATATTTCTATGGAACAGCTATTCTGGGAAGAGGTGTTCCCAAAGTTATTCAAGCAGATCAAAGTACCCCCATGGAATGAAAGGAGTCCCAAGATCACACTTAGCTTGTGAGAGGCACTTTTACTTTATTTCACAAATCGTGTAACTACCCAAAGAATTGTTTATTGTGTTAAGCAACCGGAAGGAACCAAGTCCTGGATTGGCAAGGATTGGCCAGAGCTTGGGGGCTTTTTTGACTTTCGGATAGTTTGTCCTTTTAAAAGAGACCTTGAGATTACAGTCACTCAGGAGAGACCCCATCCATAGGAACTCTGTCCTAACTTAGATTGAGTTTATGTGTATTAGTTTTCCCTTTTCATAGCTAAGCTTGCTTTACCCCTATAATAACCCCCATCCCCAATAAAGCTAATTGGGAAAGAATAATATGTCTTGCCCTTGTTTTATGCCCATTCCATTTGTGACTCCTCTCCTTATCGCCCACCCATTCATACCTGACTGCATACTGAATAGCAAGGCATGTAGTTTGCTACCCACCAGCAACTATCAAGGTGACTTGGCACTGCAGTTCTACAATTCTGTCCCTGAGGAGTGTGACTCAATGCCCTCAAGGTGAAGCCCTATCATAGTCTGGTAGCGCTTCAAACAGACAAAACTAAGGCCTTTGCATTATGGAACTTCTGCTGATACAACAATGGCTCATGAAGTGCTTAAAACCGAGGGATAGGTTGTGAAGGGCACTATTGCAACTGCTTATCTCTAAACACAGTGGCCCTCATTACAATACCGGCGCTAAACCATGGCGCTATTAGCACCATGGTTGGTGCCGGTATCGTAACGTGTCCGCCATGGTGAAATGGGGAAATACCGCCCCATTCCAAAGTTGGCAGGGCGGTATTTCCCCATTTCCCCATGGCCCTTCCCCATTCCCATTTTTGCCCCATAGGGCATAACGGGAATGACGAAGGCGCTAAGTATGGTACCGCAAATTGCGGTACCATACTTACCGCAAAGGTCCCTTTGCGGGTCCCTTCATTAACGGCTCGTCTAGACCAGCCGTTAAGGTCGGGTCCCGCAAAGGGACCTCGTAATTAGGTGCAAATGGGTTAATGGCGCTGCAGCCTTTTACGGTGCCGTTAACCCATTAGCGCCAGGGTGGTAATGAGGCCCAGTATTTGCAAAGACCTGAACTAATCCAACTGCACTGACTGATCTCTAAATGGAGACCAGCAGGATCGACAAAAAGAAGTTAGCCATGCCATGCAAAAATCTCACCTTAATCAATGACACTGCATTTGGGTTGGCATATGCCATGGCATGGGATAGACCTCAGAGGGCAAACAGAATGTCCCACCAAAGGCCAACAAAAAACTGAAGGAACTTCAGTGAAGAACACTCTTTTCCCTCCCTGGGTACGTTGCTACAGTTTCCTGTCTCTTCCCTTATTTCAAACTCTTATATCTTTTTATTGCCATGCCATGGATTTTAAATAGAATGCGAGCACAGGAATAGCTTGTGTGTGCTTCCAATTGCAGCCCATTCTATTAAGCATGTATAATTTAATTTTAATTGGCATTAGAAATATTTGATACTCTGTGTGGTACCGCAGTGTCTATTGTGTTCTTCCTATTGCAGCCCATTTCATTACTTTTCATTAAAGGTGCCTTAATTGTTTTGAATGGTCATTGTAAGGCTTTGATTCTGTAAGGTGTGCAGTACTGGCCATCACAGTTCATTGCAATACGCATGTCTCATTCATTTTGTGTTTGCGCTTGAAGGACTTGATACCTTTTGGGGGTACAGCTCTGTCTGATGAGTTATTTCTATTTGTGAGGTCCCAAGACAATACTATTTACTTTCGTGCCAGTTCTTGTGCCAGTGCTGGATGTCATCTTGGAAGATGTCTTGCCACTGAACATTGCCATCAAGTAATAGAAAGGTCTAGTGCCAGAACAACCTGCCTCTAGGACAGGGTGGCGGTGCAAGGATTGGATCTAGCTGAACATTCGTTTCATCATCCAGTCCAGGAATATAAGTCCACCAAGAAGAACTGTTGGTGTCCTTCAGAAAGGGTCTGTTGCTCAGTGGACTAATGCATCCACTACAGGGGCCTGTGTTTAACCTCAGGGTGCCAGGTTTGAAACCCAGCAGGTCCACTCACCCGTTTATCCTTCCAAGGTCGATAAAATGAGTACCCTTAAGTTGGGTAAAAATGAACATCTGTCAATAGCGCCAAGAAGCCCCTCTGGGGGTGAATGTGTGCTCTACAAATACACCTGTTATTTTAAAATGCCCAGCACTTTCAGGGCTGTCAGTGAATCTACAATCGTGCTAGTTTCAGATGTTTTACTCTGCACCCAGAAGTGGCATTTGTGCCTTTTAAGGAAAAATGTGAAACTTCTAAGGAGTATGGTGCAAAAGGGTTTCTATGTGAATGTTCTGCTTTTTGAAGGCAGCACATAAAAAAGACAGATTTTTTTTTTTTGTGCGGCCCTCAAAAAGCTGAAAAAGCACAGCCGTGGGGTGTTTTTTTTATTTGGGGGGTTTCACCCCCTGAGGGCTCTTTTCCTTCTTGCTCGCCCCACCACATACACACTCAAACACACAACCAGTTTAATGTCCCTCTGCCCCTCCCCTTCTCAAACATTCCTTTTCACACACACACACACTCACACACACAAACACACACACAAACACAGAAACATTCTCACCTGGCACTCCTACATCTCCTCCTCTGGGTCTCGCCATGCATGTCAGTCCATGTGTGCACTCGTGGGTGTTGCAGGGGCTGAAATTCAATTTAGAAAGACCGTTCTTTGCGGTCACAGAGCGGTCTTTCTAAATCAATCTTTTTGTCCCTGCTAATTACAAAACTGCCATTTCACTTAATACCACAAAAGGAGCTTGGGAGGGTGTCTAGGCTAGACTTGCAATAAACCTTTGAGAAACAGCCCTATCTCAAGAACCCATGATCATGCCCCTGGAATTCCAAGACTTTGGCCTAGCAGCCCAGCACCCTCAAATGTCACTGTTAGTAATCTTGGACATGTCTGATCTACGAAAGTTTCTTCCAAACAGATGCTCTCCTGCTCTTCCAGAACTATCAAGAACCACATTACTTCCCTCGCTCCAGCTTTGGCTGATTTCTGTAAACACTCTTTTGGCACTGGATTTTCCCCTCTCTCCTCAAGCATTGCCTTGTGCACCCCCTGCTAAAAAAGTCCTCTGCCAATCCTTCCTGCCTGGCAAACTATCGCACAATTTCAATCACTCCTTTCCTGGGCAAATCTCTGGAAAAGCTGCCAATCTCCAAGCTTACCCTCCACTCTGAATCTGTTGGTTTTCTCTATGACCATCAGTCTGGCTTTAGAGCACCCAGAGGCATGGTAACTGCTCTTCTGAACAGCTGTGAAGATCTGCTCTCCAACCTTGATATCAGCTCTCCCGTGATCCTCATCCTCCTTGACCTTTCCTCTGCCTTTGATAAGGTCAATCACGCCATCCTGATCAGTCAATTCTGCAAGAACCTGGGCATCAAGAATTAGGCTATGGTGTGGCTGACCTCATTCTTCACTGACCGACCCTCCCAGGTCCAACTTGGGTCCTTTCTCTACACCACCTCTTTCTCTACTTGTGTTCCCCAGGGCTCTATCCTCTCACCCTGCCGCTTCAATGTCTAGTTGGCCCCTTTGGCCCACCTGATCCCCACCTTCTCTTCTAACTTCCAGTGTTATGCGGATGACACTCAGCTCTCCTTCAGGCTTCTCTCAGGCTCCTCTCCTTCCTTACTCATTCTGACTATATATCCATGATTCAGGAATGGTGTGCATCCAATGACCTCTGCCTCAACACCAGTAAGACTGATATTCTTCTCATTGGGACCCCTGATCCCGCTTTCCCTCTCACACTCTGTCCACTTTTCTTGGCCCCTCTACCTTGTGGTCTTCTTTGACTCCACTCTCTCCTTTCTCTCCTCACATCACGGCCCTCACCAAAAAGGCCCACTCCCAGCTGCACATCCTCAAAGGTATTCTACCATTTCTCACCTTCCCCCAGAAGCTCTCTCTCTCTCTCTCTCTCTCTCTCTCTCTCTCTCTCTCTCTCTCTCTCTCTTTCTCTCTCTCTCTCTCTCTCTCTCTCATTCAGAGAGAGAGAGAGAGAGAGAGAGAGAGAGAGAGAGAGAGAGCTTTGGTTCTCTCTAGGCTGGACTACTGCAACAGCCTCTTTCATCTGCCTAGCTCTACTCTTCACCCCCTTCAACTAATCCAGAACAGGACTGCAAGACTTATCCTTGGTGTCAAGCCCAGGGACTGCATCTCTCCAGCCCTGAAATCTCTGCATTGGCTCCCGGTTGCTGCAAGGATCAAGTGCAAGACCCTTTGCATCACCCACAAGGCTTTCTGGGGTCAGGGCCCGCCTATATCCAACTCTCTCTGCCTACAAACCTTCCTTCAACTGCCTCAACCTCTCAGAGGGTCAGACACTTCTCCAAGCTGAGAGTGGGGGGTAGATCTCCTTCCTCTGCAGTTGCTTCCTTCTGGAACAGCCTACCTGCCCCTCTCAAACTTGAGCCGGACCAACTGTAGTTCTGGAAGTTGCTCAAGACCTTCATTTTCTACTCTGCCTTCTCTCTGCCTCTTCCCTGCTAATCTTCCTGTCTGCCTGCTTGGACTGGTTACTGGATACCCTCAGAGTATCACACGGTACCAGGCCCCTCCATGACCAGTCTTCCTGCACTTCCTCCGAGCCTACTGCACACTTAAGGGCTGCAAAAGTAACTCCTACTGCCCCCTGACTTCCATGCACATACCCAGAGCTGTGCTGCCCTGGATGCACTTATTCAGAGTTATGTTGCCCTGACTGCACTTCACCTTCCCTCTCCACTGCACTTCCCCTTCTCCCTTTCCCTTTGCACTTTTGCTGTTGCACTTGCATGATCCGAATGACACAAGGTCGAGTAGGATTGTTTGTTCTGTCTTCCCTCTGTCTCCCTCTTCCTTGTCTTGTGGCGCCTAGAAACACATGATACAGCTTGATCGAATGTTGATGAACAATTTCAGATTAATGAATTTGGACGTATACCATATTAGTACCCATCAGGTGGCTTGTGGCAGCCTCCCATCCAATGGGGAGGCTCGGAACAGGGAATTACAACATGGTAATCTCCCTGCTCCGAGCCTCCTCCGGGTAGAGGCCGCCATCTTCCCCCACTGGGGATTCAGGTAATTGTTCCCTTCCCCCCTCAGCACCCTCCCTCCACTTACCTGCATTTTTGCTCATCGTGAGCAGATGCGCTGGAAACACGTGTTTCCAGCATGTCCGCTCTCGATCTGTGATACGGCGCCATTTTGTTTGTTTCCCTTCCACAGTGGCCATTTTGTTTCTTTTTTTTTGCCTTCCTTTGCTAAACGCTGGAGCGTTTCGGAAAGGAAGAATACAAGCTTTTAGTACCCCGGTCCAACAGGTCAGGGAACCAAAAGCAATAATCCCCTAGCAAGGGGGGCACTACTGAGTCAGGTAATACCTTGGGCCTTCTTTATGGGCCCCGGGGCATTACCTGACTTGGTAATGCCCCCCTGGCTCGGGGATTATTGCTTAATGAACACAAGAGGACGAGGCCAACCCGGAAGCTGGACAAAATGCCCAGATTTAGGTATGAGCACCCATTAATTTCCTGCTCTTGGAAAAGAGAGGATGCATAGTGGAAAGGAAGGAAGGTATGTATAGGTCCCAAAAATCACTACATCTACCCTAACCCTGGTGTGGGAAATGCAGAATACAGATTTCCCATACTTGTGAGCTATTTACATTGAAAGGCTACATGGAAGTTTATAATGAAATTTGTATTTGAATGAATTAAATCTGCTAAAAAAAAAAAACTTTAATATATTGTAGTTACCTTTTCTTCACCAAAGTCTGCAGATGAGATTCCCGGCGAAGTTTTACCTTTGAAACCGTCTACACCCCTGAATGAGTGGGGCTTTCATCTAGCGAGAAAACTTTAAACATCTTATGGAAGGTCCCCGTGGAGGCTGTTACAGTTCTTGGGCATGGCGGTAACATGGCCGTCTACCAATGTAAGATTCCTTACTCAATTCAATTATGTGCTATTTAGTTTATGGCTATGTGTTGCTATCTTGCATTTGACCGCCTGGTGGCAGGACTGGCCGTCTTATGGTCAGATGATTTGCTTGTTGTTCAAAATAGGGTTTTTGAGGGAAGACATAGATTTATGAATGTATGCATTTGGAAATGTATTCATATGAATTTTAAAACGTGGTATAGATCCCGAAGGTTAACTAGGAACATTAGAAAATAGTACATTTAAGCAATACAAGACATGTCAAAATAAATTGAGTAGTTTAAGCAACAGAGGAATCATTTTGTTGTGAGACTAGCGAAAGTAAGGTCCAGCAGGTTTCGTTTTTTTCCACCATTTTAATACAAATAACAACGTTGCCATATTCAGTCAGAGAATGACTGGAAAATGTGTGACCTAACGAAAGCACACGGTTTGGAAATAGATTAAACAAATTATTTTTTTTTCTCTAATTCATGTTAAAAAAAAAACGCAGGATAGCAAAGGATATTGTTGGATTCAAAGAACCAGGTGCTTTTTATCACGACTCTTCCACCTGCCTTTAGTCTAAGCTGAGTTTGAGAAAGTAAAAAAACTGCATGCACCACAATGCATTGGTAGTTCAAAGTGAAATCCAAGAATTGCAGGCTACGAAAAGTGCTTTGGAGAAATGTAGTGGTTCATCCAGGGCTTTAAGTGAGCCAGGGCTAGCAAGGGCTCAGCCCTGGCAGTCCCCAAATATTGTCCTTGATCCAGGGCTCTGCCAGGGCTCTCCAAACTGACCTCCCTTACCAAATGTGTTTAAACATATGAGTGGCAATACTGCTCTTTGCCAATAGATGTCCCTTTTAGTAATGTTTATTAATGTTTAGAATAACAACATCAGTTAAAGAAATTTGAAATGAGGTACTTTTCCAACAGGAAAGGGAAATTATAGGCAAATACATTGTTTGATTTTTGCCACACATTGTATTAAAGTATTATCATTAGAATGCCTTCAATTAGTATGCACATATAATGTATTTCATTCAGAAGAACCGTGGGATTGCATGTTGTGCTGTCCCCTTTTGATTTGATGTTCTGTGTCATATTTGAATATATTTATTTTGGTCAAAGTTTGTATATACATTAACCATGTTTAAATACATCTTTTAAACCAGATTGCTTTGCCTTTCATTTCACATATGTAAACCCAATTGGCTCTGCTGGGTCACTCTTTCAATTGCACAAGCCACTCCTCGTTTAAAGCTTTATTAGCTACTTGGGATTTGAGGCTGCTTGAGATTCTTTTTAGGCCCGGCCTCCAAATATTGCATCAGAAAGCATTAGAGCGCCCCTTCAATTTCTTATCCCGCCTAAAGCACTGGGTGCACCAGTAGTCGGGCAGAGTTCAGGAGTAAAAGGGAATAAATGGTTAGCCTCCCAGGTCCATTCGTCAGGTTCTCCACCTGGTGGCCTAACAGCAGGCCTGTGACAACTTCTAGTCTCAGAAAAGTGCAGTTTCTCATTTCCTTTGGAAGGCTAGTGATCTTTAAATATACACTGCATAGCATACCACTCTACAGCAAGTGATAGGTATGGGCTATCAGCTGGGGCAGTTGTGTCAGGTCGAGAAGAAATACATCAACAGGAGTCTGAAACCTGTGGCTCTGCAGTTGTTTTGGACTTTCATTCCCATGACCCCTCACTTTTGACCTTGTTAGTTAGGGCTGATAGAGGTTGTAGTTCCAAAAGCCAAAAATTGAAATTCCCCGACACTGAAGCTTCCTTCATGTCATTAGAACAGATCCTTCTGTGGAGTAAGTCCAGTGTGGGAACCAGTGACACCTACATATTCACACACACACACACACACACACACACCCGTGGATGATTTTGTTTCCTTTTCTTGTAGAGACAGTTAACGTGGCTAAGGTGCTATGATCAAAGAGAGTCAAAGCCAATGTAGATTAGCCCGATGCAAAGTGAGGCTAGTGTGAACATGAATAAGTGTGCACAGCATCACTTCGGCCTCATCACTTTCTGCCCTCTTCCCACATAGTGAAGATCTCACCTGCCACCCCACTCCCACCAAGTGCCTCATTGTTTGAGTTCAGCATGTGGGGAGATTGGACAGGTAGTCCTCCAGAATAATACAGCTATTCTGATTCTTAGTCACTGTTCCCAGGGTAGTGTTGAGGACTGAGGCAATATGTTGTCCCTGGTGCTAGAGCTCCCGGGGAGCAAATTGTCCACCTGCCCCTGCTGCCCATCCCCAGCCCCCTAAGAACATGACAGGAACAGTTGTGGTGCGCAGAACTTGGCAGGCACATCACTTTGCACTTTGTACGCACCTTTCCAGGGAAAGCGTTGTGCTGTAATTCGCCTTACTCCCCTGAGTGAGATGGACAAAGCAACTGCGGATATTTAGCCTCTAGGCCCTCTCATCTCGGCTGGGAGGCCTAGTGCTTCCTTCAGTCCCTGGCAGGCTGTGTGAGGCCCTGCACGGCCTGTCACTGGGTCACAGCAGAGCTGAACAGATGGGTGCATAGTAGTTTGGAATGTGGCTGTGTATGCTGGCTCTGCCGCTACTGATGTTACAAACTTACTCCTTTTGCACAAAATGCATGTGTTTCACTCATTTCCAATCTATTATTGGGATGTGGCTTGTATCTCTACAGATCAATACATTATACAATAATGTAAAAAATAATTGTGTTTGCCCCAACCAAAGGGCTTTCTACATGTATGCAGGAGAACATCAAGGTGTGCAGCTATTTTCCATGTAAACTAAAGCAGTATACAGCTCACAAGTTCAAATCCCTCTAATGTAGCCCAGTTTTTTAATATGCTGCCTACAGACATCTTTGTATAAACTGTGGGTTGTAGCACCACATCCCTGGGCCACAGTTGGCGCAAGGCTAGGCCGTGTCAGGCAAAATGCCCTCTTGGCGACTCCCTGCCATTTTTGGCATGATGAGAATACTGGTTAATTCAGTAATTAATACGAACTTTGCAATTGCATGCACTGAAGAGGTTGCAAACATGGTTTAGTGAACCTATCATTTAATGCAGCCAAAAAACCTTCAATGCATTCTCACACAGGGGTCTTCGGACTGTATCATGCATGGCGGCTGCTGTTCACATGTCTAAATCCATGATTACTTTGCACTATCAGCAACATGTTGGGTCCTGGGTACTAATGTACTCAAGCCGCCATGCACGATAACATCTGAAGACCCCCAACATCAGTCATTAGTATATCTGATGGTCTCAGAGGGTGAGTATTGTGCATTCATCGAGCACTGAGATGGCCTGTAAACCGTACATTGAAGGACCCCAGGAAGTAGACCTTTTTGATTGTTCAGCTAACCCATTTCTCCTCTCCCACAAGGCACCGTCATACCCTAGCAGAAGGCATGGTCTCACTCCACATACCCTGCACTCACATAAAACATAATTGCACATCACTTCTGCCATGAGAATGAAACTACTTGTAATGACAAAGATTCTAACTGTAGCTTCCCACATCACTCTCTATCTCCTGAAACAGAATCCCCCCCCCCCTTTAGTCCATAGTATACCCCTGCTGCACCCGTACACACATTTAGACATGAGGGATTAGCAGGGTCTTGGCCACCCTCGTATAAATTCAATGGCTGAAATGCACACAAGCATAATAGCACATCCCAAATTCTACCATGATTTTGGACTCCAGTCTATCCGAGGCCGTTCAACAGAAAGCGCATTGGGACCATAATTATGGTGAAAGGCACTATAACAAATGACAAAATTAATGTAATGAATGAATGCACAGAAGTTAATATGGGTGCATATGGCAAACATTTTTCAACAGGTTATTTGCCAATGAAAGATACATTCAATCCAAGATTCTCCAATTGCCTGCATTTGGTATGAACAGTTAAACCAGTACCGTTTTTACTCACCGCAAACACATGTACTTTTTCTTTCCTTAATGTAAATCTGGGGCTGCAGGTACCGGACTACATAGGAAAAAAACTGGCGTGGTTGTTTTAATTCTCCTGACCTTGGAGAAGTTCTTCCCATTTGAATCACGCCTTCGAAGTGAACTTTTTTAATGAAGCATTGTACCTGATGCCAACCTGGGACGTCATTTCACCAAAATGCCAGGGGTAGCGGAAGTGACATCACAAAACCCTTGACTTCTGATGACATAACAGGAAGTGATGTCATTTGACCACACCCCAAAGTGATATCACGGGAATTGATAGAACACGACCTCTCACCCCTTGAAAAACAGGAAGTGGCATCACACAGCATTGTTCCTAAGTAGACTACAAAAAATCTGGTTATGATATCACTATAATATGAGATATATTTCATACATGAATGGACTGCCATACATATTGTTAAGATCAGGATATAGGCCCATATTACCAAATCACTGTGAATGCAAGCAGACGGCCATGGCTAAATGATAGTGATGTGTTATTATATAGCACTTACACTTAAGCGCTTTAAATAGAACAAATATACATACAATATCACCCAACCTGTGTTGGTACTCATTTATCGACCTCAGAAGGATGAAAGGCTGAGTTGAAGTGTTTAAGAACAGACTAAATCAGTGATTCACTCCCTGAAGTGTGCCTGAAATAAACTGTTAAAGAGCCTAGCAATTATTGTATAGAATTCCAGAACGACAAATTATATGCAAAGAGCCACATGGTGCTGGCCACAGCCCAGGACCCCGCATTAAAAAAATAAAGACAAGAAAAAAAAACCTTTTTTTTAGGGGTAGCAAGGGAGACCACAGGGCTAGTAAGGGAGACCTGCGGGGTCGCAGTTGCGACCCCTGGTTACCCCTAAATGTTGTCCCTGATGCCAACATGCAAGAAATGCACTCTGGAAGAAATTAGGTAATACAAAGGTGCCCACTGGATTCATATGATCAGATTTCTCTTACTCCAGTCTGGGCTTTTCAGCCTACATCGCCTTGCATTCTCAGCCCGGTATTGTCTCTACCTGTATTGTGGGTAGAGCCTGCGAGTAACTGCACGTGAAGTGCCATTCGTTGCCTAGACTGTAGAAATGGCTGAAGGGGATCCCGAGGACGTGGGGACATTGGTCAACTCTGGCACTATGTGGTGTCATATATTGCATACTATGAAAAGTGCAATGGTCACTGCTGCATTTTCTGTTTTAAATATAGGGCGAGTTGCTGTGTGTGTGTACACGTTCAGCCTGCTACTGCACTCAGGCATGGATTTATTTGATAAATGAATTCATTTTATTCACATCCAAGATTTCTTCTTTCATTCTGTCCGTATTTCTGCTGCTGCTATTCCATAGCCTTAGCAACGGGATATCTCGTCCACAGTATGTCCCCAAGGAGTCTCCCTTGGCCGTGCAACGTTACCTGGGAATAATGGAATCTGGCCATGCGATGATAACTGTGAATAATGGCACCTGGCCGTGCTGTGCTAGCTACAAGTGATGGAAAGGTCATGCCCTGTTAACTATGACAAATAGAATCTGGCCCTGCTGTGATAGCTGGTAATAATGGAATCTGGCCCTGCTGTGACAGCCGATAATAAGGGAATCTGGCCACGCTGTGTTGAAGTGATATGATCAAATGCGCCCTGGAAACCTCACTCTAAAGTGGTCTTTGAGTTATCAAGATCAGGGCAATGTTCCCGACAAGTCACCATTTTTGACTGAGCTGCAATATCATTAGCGGATTGAAATATGCAGAGAGTGCAGGGCACCGAGGTCTACCTGTCTCTATGCTCCCAAACGAGACCACAGTACTCTAGGGTGCAGACATGCAAGCAGCTCAGGGTCAGGCTTTGGGATGTGGAGTTTAGGCCTGGACGCCCTGGGCTGGGAGACTGACACATCCCTCAAAGCCGAATGCCATTTTCCCCCCATCATCCTGTCTAAGTAGAGCAAAGAAGTGGCATGGGATTGGCAGCTCCCACAGCTCTCCCTTTCTCTGACACTGGTCTCCGAGGTAAATGCAAACTACAGGAAGGGCCTATCTGCAGATTCTGCTGAGGGGGGAGGTGGGAAGAGAACTACAGCTATGGAATCCCTCTGTCCAAATCCACACTGCACCCTACCTAAGATCTAACTTCCTTTAAGACCCAGTTTCCCTACACTGCTCCTGCCCCCCTCCCCCGACTTCTCTTGCAGCCTCACCCATTTCTCTTCTCATCCCTTCTTCCCCGTGTCTCCATTCTCTATCTCCTCTCACTCTATCCGCACAACCGGAAGGGGCATCTGTTTTTATTACAAGAACCTACACACATGCATTCATAAGCCATGGCCTGATGCATTGATCTGAAGACTGCAGTTGAGATAAATAAATTGGAGGATCTTTATAAGGAGCTGATGCTCGAAGATTTTCAGTCGCTCAAATTCACCAAAATGCCTGGGGCAGTGGAAATGTTATTGCACGCTGTTTGACACGCAGTGTCCTCACAGGAGAAGATGTTACAGGACATTTGACCATGATGACATCACAGGAATTGACCTAACTGAACTGAAATAAGACAGAGTTTAAGATCAATAATATAACAAACAAGTTACTAAGAACATTACATGTATTTAATTAATAGTGGTGCACAACACACAACAGAAAGGCTATTTTAGTTACCAGCTAGATATCAATTTGCGCCTATACTACTCTAACTCATGGCTAGGCATGCCCACATACCAACTCAAAAATCTTCAACAGGTTGACAACTCTGCAGCACGGCTTCTCCTCTCACTCTCCCCAGAGAACACATCTCCCCTGCACTCAGGACATTCCACTAGCTGCCGATCAGTCGACAGGCCTCTTTCAAGGCCAGGTGCATTACCCACCATGCTATCCACAAGAAAGGCCTGGAATTGCTCCAAAATAAGCTCTCCCACTACCACTCCACCAGGAACCTCAGATCAGGCTCTGCACACCTCCTGGCAGTCCCTCCTTTCAAGTTCTCCAGATTAGGAGGTGCCTGCTTCTCTGTCCTCACACACACATTCTGGAACTCGGTCCCCCTCGTGCTCCACCTCAGAGAACATCACCAGGCCTTCAGGAAAGCCGTCAAAACCTGGCTGTTCCCCCCAACCTCATGATCCCCCATGCCTCCCCCGCGCCCACAACCCGCCCATCACACACACATTTCAGCCAGAAGTCCCCCTCCCCCTCCACAACCCCCTAGACCACATCCTTCCCCACCTTCCCAGTGCCCACCTCAGCCACTAGCCTCTTCTTCTTTTTAAACAGCTTTGTTCTCCCATCCAACCTCTTTGTGAAATGCCAAGCACACATTGAGGACTCAGGTAGTCTCTCCAGCAACTTGCACATGGAACGATCCCTGACAGTGAGCTAGGTATTGCACTCATATGGGCTTGGAGGGTGGCAACACATCGCACTTAAAATACACCTTGGGAAATCACACTGATCGTGCTGTAGAAGGACAACCAGGCACCTCAGACCCCTCACTCATGATTGGCATGGCAGGAAACTCTAAAGCACAGGATGATGAGCCAGGCCAAATCACGTATTCAGGAAACGGGGTCCATGTTTTTGCACTAGATCGAGCTAGGAATGTCAGTCTCTCTCCCTGAGAACCTCTCAGATGGAGAATATTATGCATTCATCAAGCACTTAAATCGCCTGTGAGCTGCAGCAACGCTCCTTGTTCATAGATAGAAGCCAGGAAGTAGTCATTGTTTTTGTATAGCTAACCCATTTCTGCCCTCACACACCGCACCTTCGCAACTTAGTGGAAGGCACAGCTTCCCTCCACACACCCTGCACACACATACAACACAAACACTTTTGTACATCACCTCTGCCATAAGAATTAAGCTACTTTTAATGACAAAAATGTAGCTTCCCACGTAATTCTCTATCACCTCAAACACAACCCTCCCCCCTTTTAGTCCATAGTTTTCCTCTGCTGCGCCCATACACACTCCATTTAGACATGGGTGACTACCAGGGTCTTGATCACCATGGCATAACTTCAATGGCTGAAATGCACACATGCGTAAGAGCTCCTCCCAAACGTTCCCACATTTTAGATTCTGGGCATTCTGCCAAAATCACGTTGGGACCATAATTATGGTGAAAGGCACTAGAACAAATGACAAATTTAATAAATGAATATACAGTGAGTGTTTCCATTATTTGCCAGTGACACACCTGTAAGAAAGGAAGGCTGCCAACATATGCTATGTAAAGGGTTTATGTCTAGGTTTGGCCACATATGTCAGAAACAGCCATGTGTGCCCATAAACATCTACCCAGGAGAAGACATGTATGCCCAGGTCCAGTTCCATATGTCTAACTGTGGCCTCCTCTGCCCAGCTACAGCCTTTTTACGACCATGTCCATCCTCATATGCCAAGGCGCTGACATCATATTCCGAGTTACCGCTTTCCAAAATCCAAGGGCATATTCATTTTACTTCCAAAGCAGTACATCATACCCAAGTACTGAGTCCAGACCCCTATGCGCAGGAAAGCACAGGAGGAAACGCACATTTCACCTATAATCCCTTACACCCAGTTTCGGTCACATTTAAGATCCAAGTACATCCTCATATGACCAGCAGTATTCTCATCAGCCTTCCCAGCATCGCTTACAAAACAAGACTGCTATGTTCTAATGTACAGCACCCTCTGTCCTCAGGAACAGACATATATGCCAAAGGAGAGCCTCTGATGCCTCCAATGTCCAGTCACAGCTCAGGATATACATATATATAAATATTACATGGCCTGCGGTAGCGGCCAGGTAATTATGGTTACGTTGCTAAACCCATAGGAAGAGCCCTTTTTTGAGAGGCTCATAACTTCGTTCCCCCTGGATGAATCCTCGCCAAACCTTGCAAAAAAAGTATATGACCCACTCTGTATTTAGGTGCAAAGTTTGGTGAGGTTTGGTCCGGGGGGGCAAAGTTATTGGTGGGGCTCAAAATCTCTTTTTTTCCCATAGACTGAATTGAGAGAAAATTTCTGGCGCGCCTACAGCCCAAACTGCTGGATGGATTTTCACCAAATTTGCAGTAGAAGCAGCGGCTTGGTTCCAAAACAGTGCTTTTGTAAATTTGCAGAAAATCTGTCACGTCATTTTTTTAAAAACGACCAAAAAGTAGGTCTAAAAAAATGTGTGATGTCTATGTTCGCTCCCCGGACACACTTCCCTGTTCGCTCCGCGGACAGGATACCGATAGGATAATCGGCTTGCATCATGTCCGCGGACACACAACGTGTTTGCTGATTGTTTGGAGTGAAGCCTGAGGCACCTCAGATTTTTGGAAACACCCGCCATCTTGGATTCGCCAACAGCAGCTAGTGTCCGCGGACATCGCGGTAAAAACATATTAAAAAACACAACATTGCATTTGTCAAATTTATCAAATAATCTCTCGGGAGGCGAGGGGTGATGAGGATCGGATGGAATATGGCTGCAAGAAGCAAAAAAAAAGGGTGTTTTTCACTGCAAAAGTCCACGAGCGGTTCGGGTGTTAGCGAACAGTCCTGTGAAGTTTGCGGACACCTCCGCATTACACGGTTGGTGAAAAGCAGTTCTTGGATGGCTTATACCTTTACCGCCACTTAATAGAACAGCATGTCATTTTGCAATTATATTCCTGACCTGATCCTGAATGTGATACAAAGGTTGGTGGGATTCTGTCAAGAGGGGGAAAAATTAGAGGGGGGGTCTCAAAATAATGTAAAGGCTTATAAATGAGGTGCCATTTGATGAATCTACACTTAATTTGGCAAACTGATAATGCATATGGATAAAAATGTTTTTGCGAAGTTTGGTGGGATTTGGTCAAGAGGGGGCAAAATTAGAGGGGGGGTCACAAAATAATGTAAAGGCTTATAAATTAGGTGCAATTCAACAAATCTACACTTAATTTGGCAAACTGATAATAGATCTAGATATAAATGTTTTTGCAAAGTTTGGTGGGATTTTGTCAAGAGGGGCAGAATTAGAGGGCGGAGGTACCAAAATATTGTAAAGGCTTATAAATGTGGTGTCATTTGACAAATCTACACAAAGTTTTGC
Organism: Ambystoma mexicanum; assembly: GCF_040938575.1. NCBI lineage: Eukaryota > Metazoa > Chordata > Amphibia > Caudata > Ambystomatidae > Ambystoma > Ambystoma mexicanum. The sequence goes on along the minus strand of NC_090922.1, from coordinate 209,772,263 downwards.
AAAAGATTATAGATCTAGATATAAATGTTACCGTAAAGTCTGAATAGAATTTGTCAAGTGGGGCTAAGTTATATGACGAATGTATGTGCATACATTTGACACTTTTGAAAAAATAAAACATGGGTGGTTTTCCTGCAAACTTGTGTAAGGAGCATTGAGAAGGACCTGAAAGCATGGTTTTGCAAATGTGCCTGTGTTTTATTTTTTGACAAGTGTCATAATGTAGGTACAAAAAATAGTGATATACTTTTGGTGACTGAGGAGTAGCCTGTGGCCATGGGCAGTGGCCAGATTGTGCGGGTTATGGAATAAGGTCATGATCCAGACAATCTGGCTACTGGACATGACCATGTCGGACAAAACATGGGGTTAAATTGGCCATGTCCCCCAGGGACTGGCTTTGTGGTAAAGTTATTCGCAATTGGGATAGATTTGATTATGGTGGGTTTAAAAAGGGTTGGACAAAAAACCTTTCACCTGAAAAGTGAAAGTAGGAAAGTCAATTTCGGCCAAGTCACACATTCCACAACACCACCTAGTAGCCATCACTGGAAGTTCACCTCCAGTTCTGAGCCACAACAGCAAGGCATTGTGGGTTTGCACATTAGTCTAATGCAAACCTTTTTCTCCAGGAAGTCCTCTTTGTCTAAGAGGGCAGTGCTACTTTATACATGGCTTAATCAACCCAAGACAGAAATGTGCAAACCTGCCACACCCTTATTAGGGATAATCAGTGCAGTATATTCAAAACGGGTTTGTGGTGGGAGTATTTGGCCATGTTTTCACAACACCATGAAAATTATAGTGGGTTTGAAAGAAACCCTTTCACCTGAAATGTGAAAGTAGCAAAGTCCATTTGAGCCAAGTCACATATTCCACAAGGGTACCTAGTAGCCATTGCCGGAAGTTCACCCCCAGAACTGAGCCATGACAGCAAGGCATTGTGGGTATGCAAATTATGTCAAATGCAAACCTTTTTCTCCAGGAAATTGTCTTCGTCTAAGAGGGACGTTCTTCTTTATATATAGCTTAATCAACCCAAGACAGACATTTGCAAGCCTGCTAGGAAACCTATATACCTGGATTTGCCATTATTAGAGATCATCAGTGCAGTATATTCCTCACAGCTTTGTGGTTGAAGCATGTTGACATGTTTTCACAACACCAGGAAAGTTATGGGGGGTTTAAAAAGGATTAAAAAAAAACTTTCACCTGAAAAGTGAAAGCAGGAAAGGCCATTTGAGCCAAGTCACACATTCGAAAAAGCCATCAGGTAGCCATTGCTGGAAGTTCACCTCCAGTTCTGCAAGGCATTGCGGGTATGGAAATTGTCTCTTTCCTTACCCCTATTCCTATATCTCTTTAAATGAGGACACGTTGGGCCGCGTTACGAGTCCGGCGGTAACTAGACGGTTTTACCACCTTGGTTACTGCTGGATTCATATTACCATTCCGCCTCCGTGACTCCCGGAAATACCAGGGCATTACGACCCTGGTGTCCCGGGAATTCGGTAAATCCCCATTCCCATTGAGTCCCATAGGAGTCAATGGGAATGGGGAAGTGGAAACACCGGCACCATCAAAAGTTTCTTAGTGTGTCTGGGGGATGACTTGATTATGATGTTTGTTTATTGATATGCAATTTAGTTAAATGATTTTGAATTGTTTTATTGGTTTGCTATTCATCTCTGTATTATACTGCTGTGTCATTTATTTGTTGACATACTAATAAAAAAAAGATGTTTAAAAAAAAAACATGGCGTGTAAAAACAAAGTAAACTCTGGTGGTCCACACAATTTAGTAGTGAGGAGTAAAAATAATAGAACTTCACAATTTGGCAACAGCAACAAAGCCAATAGTAAATTAAAAAGATGGTGGGGAAATCTATCCAATGAAGGGAAAGCTGTTTATTCACTTTCCACTGAATTTCCTACACTACTATCCAGACTGGGGAAAGGGGCCATTAAACAAATTGATGTCCCACGTGCTCCTTTTTCTTCTGCCCACAGGAAGCATTTTGATAAAGTAATTGAACACAAAAAAGTGAGTTGAGGAGATCGATCAAAATGGCACAGAAAAGAGATTTGTCACTAGAAAAGGACAGAATAGTAAATACAACAAAAAAAATACAACAAAAAAAAATTGAAACCGGCATGTCACACTTGGCTTCAATTTAATAGAATTCAACAATACATTATAAAAAAATCAGCTTCTTTTAAGAAATTGGTAAACAAATATGCACGCTCAATTTGGTGAATTTTGAATAACACCAATTATTCCCAATTGATGGTACAACCTTGCTGTATGTGTCAGAAGAGGCATGGGTAGTACACTTTGGCAATAAATTTAAAGCATTTACTGATCACCCAATGTACTTGAAATCAATGTCCTGACGGTACCCGTTTGGACATTTTCATTTGATGAAACGGATGTTGAGATGGTAATCAGGATCTGATTAACTCCCGGGCCAGTGGACTAGACGGAATTCCAAACATAATATTTAAATACAATCTTCTACTAGCTCTCACTAGCTCTGCCCGAGGGCTTCACTATACTTAGGTGCGATAGATCCGACACCAGAGGCGGAGGCGTTGCCCTCATTTACAGGGAATCCCTATAAATCAGACCCCTCAGCAACTCAATGGATGGTATTTGTGAACTTCTCTCAGTCAAACTCGCACCGCCCCTTCAGACTCGATCACTATACACATTATCTACTGCCATGCATTGCCCTACGTCTGCTTTTGAGGAGGAACTCATGCACATCATAGGCGATAACATTAAGCCTACCTCTAAAGCAATACCCCTGGGAGACATCAATCTAGGGCTCTATAACCCTGCAGACACCTCTGCCAGTGCTGTAGCAAATGATCTCACAGACCTTGGCTTCAAACACTGTGTCTCCACCGCCACCCTTAGCAAAGGTAGAACATTGGACTGGTTTGCTGATATGAACTGTCAGATCACTATCACCTCCAACACCCCATGTCCATGGTCTGACCATCATATCCTTTGTTTCACCTTCCCGCTGTTGAAACATCAACCATTGGCCCTGCCAACTTTACCACCTACCCTGCCCGTAGGTCCCTGAAAATCTCTGAAGAGTCGATCGCCCCCTACTCTCACCCCTATCCCTTGACCACCTAGACTCTGCAGAGCCGAAGGTCCTAGCAGACCTGTATTCAAACACTCTGACCAAAACTGTGAATACGGTGCCCCACTTCTCCCTTGAAAGGCCAAATTGTCAAGCCACATCAACTCCTGATTCACCCTGGACCTCCCAGCTGTGTGCTCCAAAAAAAAGACAGGCGGAAGCTATCTGGAAGAAAGACCCTACTCACTCACCTAACACTGCCTTTACCATAACCATAATTGCCAAAGAATATAAGCAGGCCATTACGGCAGCCAAAGCAGAAGCTTACAACACTAGGATAGCCAAGGCAAACTCCAATTCTAAAGACATTTTCAGAATTGTCAGAGTTAGAGACTCCCTCCATGCCCGCTACCTCTTTCATCAAAGATGAGACATGGTGTACTAACATCCAGAATGCCATGCAATCAAATATAAGCTGTCTACAGCAGAAAATACAAAAGAAACTAGCTGTTGTTAGCACCCTCAACCTACCTCCCTACACCACCAAAGCGCATACTATACCTTCATTTCACTTTAGAGAAGTCTCGGAACTAGAAACGGCCAATATTCTTAAAAATCTCAAACCATGCAAAGGGGAAATATTCCCTGCCACCATCATCAAAGATTGTTCAGAAGCCCTAGTCCTGTTCATCAGGAAATTCATTAATGCCTCCGCCAGCTCAAGTCTAGTCCCGGCCAGTTTAAAATAGACCTGAGTCCTCCCATTACTGAAAAAAACCTTGCTCGACCCTCTAGCTCCAAACAACTACCACCCTATCACAACAGTGCCTTGCTTGTTAATGATTCTGGATAGGGCAGCCTACAACCAAATTTAGTTATACCTTGAAGCTAACCACATTGTAGGGATGCGTCAATTAGGTTTCCAGCCAGGAAACGGCACGTAAGCCGCATTACTAGATCTGAAAATCTGACTGGACTCATTCAGAGATGAGGGCAAACCAGCACTCCTCCTCCTACTCAATTTATCGTCCGCCTTCGACCTAGTAGATCACAAAACTCTGTGCGACCACCTCACTACCTCAGCAAACTTCCCCTACAAAGCTGCATCATGGATAGCCTCAGCAATGGAAGGTAGATCCAAGAGAGTCTTTTCAGATACTGCGAATGCCACACCCATATCCATTCCCTGTGGTGTCCCTCAAGGAGCCTGCATCCCCCCACCCCCTATAACATCTTCACCAATCCTTTATTCAACCTCCTGCATACCATTGGCATATCATACACGAATGATGCCAATGGCACCCAGATCCTCCAATTGGTCCTTCCAAAAGGGCTTAAAAACATGGCTAATTGCCGAATGGGGGCCTTAGTAAAAAGAAATCTGCTTTATTTGTAAATAATTTGTATAGATGATACTGTATCTTGTGTGTTTTGTATGTTTTTGGCGATGCAATACACTGCCACATGAAGCTCATTTACTGTGTAACTGGTTTGTAACAGCACCCTGATGCCTTTGGGCTTAGGCGCTTCACAAATGGATTAAATAAATAAATAACTAAATGGGCAGATATTTTCTTTAATCTCTTCTCGCACATTGCGGCAGGTGATCACTGCCCTAGCTCCAGTCAAAAAGCTCTATTGATTTCCATCTTTAAAAAAGGCGACAGAAGTATTCTTTTATCTTATCGCCCAATTGCTTTGATCAAGGCCTCATCCATAATTTTAGAAAATTTGGTATTAAAGGAACTAATTGTCCGGGCAGAGCGCATCAATAGATTCAGCCCATTACAAACAGGATTTGGGAAAGGTGTCAGGACTTTGTCAAGTGCTTTTGCACTCTCTGCATGTATATCAGACATAGGTGAGAACTTTGGGAAATTGATTTATCAGCTGCATTTGATAATATAAACATCTCAAAACTATGGCAAAATCTAATTAAGTGGGGCATTAATCCGGGGCTTCTAAGTATGATTGAGATATTGTATACTGCGAACTCCATAAATGTTAGACTAATTATTTTGGGAGATTTGTCCAGAGACATACCAGTAAATAGAGGAATCAGGCAGGGGTGCGTTTTCGACCCTACCCTCTTTAACCTTGATCTGACTGATCTATGGGAGGAAAGTAAATCTTGGAAGGGGTGTGGCCACAGATGGTCAGATCTTATGATGAATGCTAACAACCTCATTCTGCTGGATTATACTCCAGCAGGATTCCAACGGCTTCTAGGTGGAGTCGATAGCTTTTTGAGAGACAATCCGCTAACAATTAACTTGACTTAAACTTACCTGATGACATACACTACCAGGGTAAAAAAAAAATCCTATGTATTGAGACTGAATCAAATCCCCATTAAAGGGGTAAACTCACTATGTAATGTAGGTTTTGCTATATCAGTATAAACCCAATTTAAAATCCCAAAAGAGATAATGGAGGGGAATACTCAGTTGTGTATCTCTTTAATGCATGTGCTAAAATGTAAACAGTGTGCCTATTCCCTGGGTCCATGAATAGAGTTCTATAGATTAAAGGTAACTGCAATAATTTTGAATGGCTGTGAAATGGTTGCCTTTAAGAATAGGACTCTTCGGAAGCTAAAATCTGGAAGGCAACCCTTCACCTTCCCAAATCAGTTCCAATTAGTATAATCAGACTGGATCCGGGGTTGACCTCCTGGTGGGCACAATACATACAAAGGAGTTTATCTTACCTAAACAAACTAATGCATTCAGAGAAACCCACGTTGGGCTCCTATCTGTATGAACACTTAACAAAGAGACTGGACGCCAGCCCCTTTCTTACCAAATTTCACAGGAGATGTTTAATCTTTGAACAAATGATTGATCTTGATGGCTTTGATTCCGACTACATAAGGAAAAAGAAAATAAATTGTTGGAACAGGAGAACAGATCTTGAGGACGTACCTAGGCTAAAGTTGTTTAAAGAATAGATGAACTTCTACCCTCCCTCAGTCAAACCAAGATCTTACCTATTGAAATTTCCATCTCAGAAAAATAGGGACTGGTATCTGAAATGGTTTCTCAATTCCCTGCCAACGTTAGAGATTATTGGTCCAAAAAATTGGTCTGCCCAGGGGAATCCACAGAATTTGACTATGTGGGCAGGCACCGTTTGAGTCCTTGTTCCACCTTGTAATGTAATGTCCCTCACCTGTGATGGAGAGGATTATGAATCTGGGGTTATTTGTTCAATCGACCGCCCTAGTTCCGACAAAGTATCTGTTGTGTACACTGATGCTAACCTCTAACCAAGCTCTTATCTATGCAACAGGGAGAAAGTGACTGGCGCCAGGCCTGGGATGTTTAAGCCCAAACGATCTTAAGTTGTAAGATCTAAATTGGATTTAACTTGGCTATGCTCTAGGACTTAATATACATTGTTAGTGTGCTTATCTGATTGAAAATGGCTGAAGTCAAAGGGATAGGCGTTGCTTAGCGATGATATGATTTTTGTTGCACTCGCATAAATGCCTTTTTCTGATTATAATTTGTATGATATATATATATCTATCCATAGATAGAAATATATACATATATATATATACACACACATTATATACATAAGTTAATAATAAAATAAAGCCATTATTACCTCACCCTCACAAATGACAGAAAAAATAGGTTTCAATGAAAAAAAGGGAAAGAGTATGGACATGGGGATAAGTTAAAAGGAAAGATTTTTGAAAGGCTTTAAAAAACTCTGTAGCCCATTTGATGTCTGTGTGAGTGTTAGTACATATTGACAAGAACTACCAAACGTCTTGAACGATAATAACACATTGGGCCGGAGTTATTGAATTTTTTGCACGGTGCAAAGTGACTTTGCCCTGCCAACCAACTCCCCGAATTCATCGAACAGTGCAAAGTGTCTCAGGGTTGCGCAGTGCAATGTGACTTTGCACGGCAAAAAGACACTTTGCACAGTGCCATGAGTCGGGTTTGTGTGGGCAGTGCAAACTCACTTTTCAGCAGTGCAAAGACATTTTGTACCGTGGAAAAAAATGCCATGATTCGGGCCCATTGTCATTGCAGTGCTTCGAAGCAGGAGAATTATGAAATGAAGCACTACATAGGAAACAGAATAATAGTAGTGAAAATCCATGCACATGCCTGCCACTGTGGAGGCGTTTTCGTGCATTGCTAAGGGACACACTTGTCACAGGCGTGATTCTTGAACAAGGGAAAGTATACGCGGGGGGAGATGATGCATTGAAGAATCGGCATGCACGAGTGGGCATTCCCAGAGTGCATAGAGTGTTGCGCTACAGGTTTAGGCGATTTTCAATTGTAGTTAATGTCCCCGCCGAGAGCAGGTGCGAGAAGTCAGAAGGCATCACAGCTGGACGCTACCATATCCCCGCCGCCTCTCTGCAGGCTCTGTGAGGGCTCACTTGACATGTTAGTTAAGGAGTGCAAAGTGAAATGAACGAGAAATGTTCTCCTAAATTCATTATATGTCTGGGGTCTGGCTGTAGGGAACATTACAGAGTTACTAACACGATGGTTCCACTGGAAAGCCGGCGAGGCAGGGGCTACGTCAATATCTTCCAGGCTCCTGGCGTGTGACACAATAGCAGAAATGGCCTTTAGGACCAAATACCTTTTTTTTTTTTTAGAAATGCCACGGATGTTTCTTAGCCCAGAAAAGTGTAAAAAAAAGATGAATTGGGGCAAAAAATGGCTCATGTGTATGCTCAACAGGTCCCAAGCAGGTACTTCATTTCCCTAAAAATGTCAGTGGTAGCTAAAGTGTCATCACACGACCCTTGACCTGATAAAGGAAGTGATGTCATTTGACCCCACCCTGAAGTGACATCACGGGAAGTGATGGAACACGACATTTCACCCCTGGACAAAACAGGAAGTGGCATCACATAGCATTGTTGCTACGTACACTACGAAAAAATATGGTTACGATACCGCTCTAATGTGATATAAATGGATCACCATATGTATCATTAATGTCAGTGTGTTATGGCCTATATTACCAAATTACTGTGAAAGCAAGCAGACGTCCAAGGCCAAACGATAATGATGACTTATTATATAGCACTTACGTGTAAGTGCTTTATATAGAACAATAATACATAGAATATCATACAACATGTGTTGGTACTCATTTATCGATCATAGAAGGATGAAAGGCTGAGTTGGCCTTGCAGGGATTCGTTCAAACCTGCAACATGTAGAGCACACACATATTGCAGCAGCAAGCTCTCAATCCATTGAGCTATCTTACAAGCTATAGCCCAATGAGCAATTACATGTCTGAATGTTCTGAAAGTCAGAAAGCAAAGTACATTCTTTAGTGGATTCCATTAAACTGGTAACTCAGATTTACCAGCATGCAGTTAATCTGCAGATCTGGTGCAAAATTGGCCACATGTCAAGACTGTGCGGATCTACTTTTCAGGCTGCAGACCATGGCAAAATATATACCATTGGGACAGTTTATTTATTTATTTGCATTTTTAAATCACTCACACAGCCCAGGGGCATGGAGGCGCTGTTACAGGAATATGTCTTAGTTGCGTATTTATAACGCACTTAATACCCAGAGGTTTCTAAGCGCGGATCCGAGGATCGAACCTATGTTGCTTCGTGTCATCTTGTTTCCAAGGCGAGCACATTGCCGCTGAGCTATCCTAACCGTGCATTAAAGAATTTAGATTAGCACAGGGAAAGCAGCGCACTCGCACGGCATTCTGTACTCTGGGCACTCGTTACCTCATGCATGCAAACAAACATCGTGAACAGCATGCCAGTGAGATAGGAAAGATAGACACATTACAACAAGGCATTCATTGTGGAACAATGAAATCAAGAGCCACTTTATGTGCTTTGGTCAAACATTTCTACACTGTAAACAAGCTTTTAGGCATAAGGATTTTGTCAAGTGACTGAGGACACTGAGATGGAATGTTTTTTGATATTAGTAAGAGACAACGGCAGAAAAAAACATGCTATAACTGCAACTGCTTATTCTACTCTAAATACGTTTTTGTCTGCATTGTGAATTGGAGGTGTTTAAGAACAGACTAAATTAGTGACTCACCCCTGAAGTGTCCCTGAAATAAATCTTTAATGTGTATAACAATTGCAAGTTATACCTATTCTTTCTTGTTTAGGGTCATTACTCAAAATGTTACCCCCTGTTTTTTTTTTAAGAGGCCTGACCAAGGAAGCCAGCCACTCCAGAAACAAAGAGCAACATGGCCCTGGCCACAGACCAGGAGTTTCCATTAAAAAAAAAAGACATCTTTTTTTGTGGTAGCAAGGGAGACCACATGGGTAGCAAGGGAGACCTCGGGGTTGCAGCTGCGATCCCTGGCAATCCCAAATGACATCGCTGGCCCCAAGCTGGACTAGAAAACTAATATAATTAAAATATATCCAAGTCAAGGACGTCCTTGGCCAAGAAGGCGAGTTGTCTCTCCCTTGTTGCGTGCATGTGAACAACACCCTTTCTGGGATGGGGTCTGGGGAAGTATGGTCAAAACCAGAGAATGTTATCAATACTGTCAAAGAAATAGTCAAGCGGGACTATGTTGAAAAATGCTGTTGTGACTTAAAGGAGAGTTCCGGGACTTTTTTTTTATTGTCCCTACGGGTCGGCCATGTGTTTGTAAGCATAAATCGGTAGATCGTAGGAAACTTTCCTATGGACCTTACCCGACTTTTCGCCCCTTATCGCACTCGAAATCAGCCTCCATTTTGTGATAATCCTATCATTCCGCCGCATCGACCTGGCTCACCTGCCTTTGCGGCACTAAATCAAATCCCCCGCCCCTGAAACAGACTTTATCAAAACATTCATATTCCCCGCCTCTATCCGTGACGTGACTGAGCTGCGTAGGCAAACGCGCCCAGGCGTCTTCTACGCGACTCCACACAGACCCCGGAAATCAACACAGATCAGCTCACAATACAGCGCGCCACAATTCGGAATATGAAACTGTACTTTGAAATCAAACCGCAAGATTGTACATTTGGCAAAGTACGTTTATTGGACATCAAATGTTTAGAGAATATTCAGCGATTTGCATTTTTATTTGCTCACGTTCCAAAAAGTTCGTATTGAGGAACGCGATGGTCCTTTGCTGTACACAGGGTCTTAGAGCATCTCACAATACAGCGCCACAATTCGGAATGTGAAACCGTGGTTTAAAAGCAAACGGCAAGATTGTACATTTGGCAAAGTACGTTTATTGGACATCAAATGTTTAGAGAATATTCAGCGATTTGCATTTTTCTTTGCTCTCGATCCAAATTAGTTCGTCTTGAGGGAAGCGATGTTCGTGTGCAGTACACAGGGTGTTGGTTTACGATAAAAATAAGCTCTTCGGTCGCACTGATAATCGCATGGCTGTTCCAACAACGAGGCACTAGGCCACCACAACGGTAGGTATGTTGCATCTAACCGTTAGTACCGCATAAGGGCATACTTGTACTTGGCGATCGTCCCATAAAATGGTCAGGGTGGTAACGTTGTTCACGCGGAGAAGCAACTGGCGGCTGTAGAAGCCGTCCGTCGGTGTCTGGTACTCGTGACACAGACAGTAGTGAATGATGTACCTAAAAACATAAAAAATGAAATTAGTCTCACCATCAGATCCTTATTAAAATTATTCATTTCATAGCGAGGACAGCGCTACTGGGTGTACACAAGTGTTTAAAGGCGTGGCGAGGCATGGAGGGGGGGGGGAGTGGAGTACAAGGTAAGTAGCATAAAATAATAAATAAATAGGGCCAGCTGGTGGCAAGTGCAAGGTAAGTGCAGAACAAGTGCTGGGAAGGGGGGGCTGTAGGATACTGAGACAGTCCCCCAGTGCAGGGGTTGACAGGGAGGCAGTGCAGGTGGAGAGTGGAAGGGCCCAGGACTGAGGTCGCAGACAGTGGACCAGTTGTAGCAGGGGAGAGGGAGAGAGAAAGCAGAAGCAAAGAGGAAGGTTTTGAGGTGCTTCAGTAAAAGCAGATGTTTCTCCTCAAGATAGTGCGCGGTAGAAAACAATATGCCACATAGAACGAACAAGTACAACTGAACCCGTCTTTAAAGCCACTGTATAGTAATGAAATTGCGGTATAAACTCATCAAAAGTTACTTACATTATATTTGCATTTTCCATTGTGTCTCTGTGTAGGGCAGACCCGAAACACCACTCCTTCTTTGCCGACGTTACTTCTTCTAATGAACGTGGCTCATCGTTTCGTTTCTGAAATTTTATTCATTATCTTTTCTTAGTCTTTCAGGATGGTCCCGGCCTGTCAAGGTCAAATCACAATAGAACCTTATATTGGGTCGTGGGCCGTTCCGCCACCCGAGCAAAACATCAAAGCAGCTGACCTTCACTTTGAGCGAGCACACATTTCTAGTTAGCTGCAGTTAGTTTTAGGGACATCTTGTCTGCGTGCCTTTTTTTTTATTGTCCCTATGGGTCGGCCATGTTTTTGCAATACGGAAACATTCTATAATTTTTGTAAAAATGATTTATATTACTGTTTGGTTTAATTGCAATGGGCCTGCAACATGAGGAGACTCGAGAGAACAGACAATCAAATTACAATCATTTAAACCGTGATGTGTATTTCTCAATGAGCTCTGCTTTAGGTGGACATGGAACAGAGGCAATGTTGGGTGGCAATGCAGTTGTCCCCTGCATAGGTTCGTTCACCACTCCATGTATGTGCCTATCGAGGACATCTACGATAAGTCTCTCAATAAACTCATATTGCATATCCTCAAACACTGGTTTGATCACCCATTGTTTACTTCTTTTAGTGAAGGCCTTATTGTAGCGAAGCGTCCCTAAAGTTCCGGTCGTCCTACTTTGTTGACGGCCAACATTATGGTTATGTGCCAAGACCGCTAGAAGAGTCCGATTTTTCATGCCTTCCATGCCAAAATGCAATCTTTTGGGCCTGTACTTTAGGCACATATTGTGGAACACCTCCAAATCTCCTGTGTGGCAGAATTCCGTGAGTCCCCTCAAATCTCTTGTTATAGTTTTATCAAATACAATCTTTTCAATGGCCTTGTGAGTGGGTGATGAAGGAATCAACCACTTCTTCTTCCGTGCCTCCTCTGTGGACAAATGGCCATGTTCACATTTGTGGAAATGCTCATTTGTCGACCATCGATGTACGTTGCTACAGTGCAACATTACTGACCGCCATTTTTCCAGTAGAATTTCCAACGACCCTTCACATGTTTTTGAGCTCCACCAAAGATGGTTGCTGATTGACTTGGACCACTGTGAAATACCTTGCATATCTTTTTTTTTTCCTGCAGCCGACAATTTTTTATTGATTGTTTTTGCAAGATGCCATACGTCAAATTGGTGATTTATATTTTTGTACTCTTCTCTCATTGTCTTGGCAATTGAAACGTGTCTGTCCGTGGCTATCAGGTCGATCACCATTCCCCGCGATTGTAGTTCTTGCAATGATGCTACAAAGCCAACTTTCTCCATGGCCACTGAGGATGTACTTTGTGACACCTGCACGACCACCGAACTCACAATTTTCTTACTTTCCATGTCCTGAAAGTGGTAGGTGCAGTACTTGGCTGAAAATCCTGGGCTGTCGCACTGTCCATCACCGGCTAGCCTGAAGCGTTTGCCCGCGAATGTACTTTCCATTGACATTTTTTCCATTCTCCAAGCTTCGCTGATGGCTGGAAATAGATAATCGGTTTGGTATTTGTAGAACTGACTTTTCGCAATGAAATGGATTCCCACAAACTGAAAGAAATACTGTAACTTTTTAAAACTTGAACCACTAAAAAGTGCGGCCGCTGCACAAAGTAGATTGCCTGCTGGCAGTTGCCCCAGCATGGGTTGTGCAGACCATGCGAACGGATGATATTGTGTACAGGTGGCATGTATTTTAAGGTTAGTGCCTCGAATTGCACGAGTCACATTAATCAATGGCTCCCCACATACTTCCCCACCAACCGAATGCCCACATTTCATCATCATAATAATATCCATCAAACAGCTATCGAATACAATGAATTTGGCCTCTTTCCTTATACTGTCACTCTGCATCCCAGCTGGTTCGGCCTGTAACGTTGAGGACATGTCACTCGCATGAAAGGTACAATCTCTGATATCGTCTTCCGCTATGCTGAGTGATATTGATGGTGTTTCATTGTCGTCCACGTCATTCTCTTCCATTGCAACATCTGTTCCTTGTCCGGAGATGGGAGAAAAAAACAATGTCTTCAACTTTCGCGCGCTCTTATTTTTTGCGGGTGTGGATTCTGTGAATTGATCTCCGACTGCATCCAAACTACCAGGAGGACATTCACTATCAATGGCTGGTGGTGGTATAGCTCCGTTGTCAATCACTTCATATTCTTCCCATTGGCACGATGCATCTCCAGTCTCAAGTCCCTGCCAAAAGGTTTGACAAGCAACATCTCTCGTTCGCTTCACTGTCTGTGTAGATCTAGTTCTTACACCCACTCGCAACTAGAGGACAGATTAGAAAAGGGATGTTCAGTTTAAACACAACTTACAGTATTGAACTATTGACAGTGAAAGACAACATAATATAGTGAACAGGACACTAACCTTCTTTTGCTTTCTTTTCTTTGAAACTTTCTTGCCTCGAACTTCAACATCTGGAAGCTGTTGCTCCGACTCGTGTGTGCATGTCTCCACTTCCTCTCGCGCTGCAACGACTATATTTTCATGATAAGCACATCCATCACTCACTGAGGCTCCATCGACTCCCTGAAACATAGAACTTTCATTAGTATGTATAATAATATTGAAAACACAAAATGTACTTGGGGACCAATACCCATACGTACATCTCAATAGCAAAACACGAATGAACGCATTGTGTAGAACATTCAAACGACAATAGTTCACGCATTGTTGATCTAGTTAGATTGAACTGTCAAGATCCATACCTCGGGCTCCGCATAGACTTCCATTGATGATATTATTGAAGATGACGCTTCAGCAACTCCCTGAAACACAGTAATTGCATTAGTATGCTTTTCTATTTTGTTAAAAAGAACATAAACTTTGAGCAGGCGTCAACGGCTCATCTAAATAGACCTGCACAAATGATCAGTTGTCTAAAATAAATAATGGATATGTAAATATGATTCGATTTGCTCGATCGTTGGAAGTGTCACCACCCAGAGATCTGCATCAACTACTAGGGGTGATGTTCTTGTAGAAGAAGCTCCGTCATCTCCCTGAAACATAGTACTTGCGTTAATAAAGAAGGAAGTATAGCGGATGTAATCACGTCATATGATTTCGCTTGATCGAACTGTCAGTATCCATACCTCGAAATGCATAAGAACATCAAGGGACGATGTAACTGCGGTGCACACTTCTGCAAGCTGTTGCGCCGACCCGTAACTGCATGCTCCCCCTTCTACTTGGACTAATGCTCCATCGACTCCCTGAAACATAGGACTTTCATTAGTAATGAACACAATATTGAAAAAAGAAGACAAATAGGAGGGCGACGACAGAAGGACATATCAATGGCTAAAAACGAAAGAAACATTGTGTGTAACAATCACGCTACAAGAATGCAAGATCTGATGATCTCCATCGATGGAACTGTCCGGAAACGTACCTCGAGCATCTGAGTGACATCTACGGTTGTCGTCAATGCGTTGGACTCCTCAGCATCTCCCTGAAAGACAGTACTTGCATTATTTTGGATAACAATAATTATAACTGAAAACAAAGACTAGAGGACGAGTACAAGGGTGTACCATTAGGTAAAATAATTACA